>NC_091697.1:51087500-51712500 GCF_041296265.1 Equus caballus | reverse complement strand
ATAACCATTATTATGAGTTCCAACATCATAAAAATAAGAATCGTAGGGTATGATTATGTTTTTCTTTCTCTTAAAGATGGGCACCTGAGCTATCAACTGTTGCCAATCTTCTTCCTCTTTTTTTTGCTTTACCTTCCCAAACCCCTTGTACATAGTGTTGTATATCTCAGTTGCAGGTCCTTCTAGCTGTGGTATGTGGGACGCTGCCTCAACGTGGCCTGATGAGTGGTGCCATGTCTGTGCCCAGGATCTGAACCAGGGAAACCCTGGGCCGCTGCAGCAGAGTGCACGAACTTAAACACTCGGCCACGGGGCCAGCCCCTGATTATGTTTTTGTGTCTGGCTAATTTCACTCAATGTTATACATGTGACAGTCATCCAGGCTGCTGTGTATAGCAATAATCCATTTATTAAATTGCTGTATATTGGGTTGTATGACTATACCACAATTTATTTATCCATTTTTCTGTTGATGGACATTTTTTCAAGTTAGTTCTTTTGCTTTTATGAACAATTCTGCTATGAACATTTTTCTGAACTCTTTTGGTCAACATATATTTGCATTTCTGTTGGATATGTAGCTAGCAGTGGAAATTACTTGGTTATAAGTGTATGTTCAGCTTTAACAGATACTGCCAAATTTACCAAATTAGTTGTTCCAGTTTACTCTCCCACCAGCAGCACTTGAAAGTTCCAATTACTCCACGTTCTTGAGTACTTAGTACTTCCAGCCTTTTTAATTTTCATCATTATGGCCGTGTGTACCAGTATCTCATTTTTTTTCAGTTCTAGATTTGTATTTTTTAATGCAATGTAATGACTGAATACCGAACAGTCTATGTTAGTGACTATTAAAATGCTAATACCATTCATCCCTGCCTTCCATTATATACTTTTAAAAAGCCAGGTTTATCGGTCATTTGGGAAATATTGGTTCACTGAGCTATGCAGATCTTCCAAATGTAGACATTTTATTATACAATAACAAGAAATCACATTTGTCAGTACCGCCACTGGTCTCATCAAACAGTCTTTTAGTATTGGGAAGCTACAAGCTCACAGTGGTGGGCACAAGTTTTCCAAAATTATAATTCTCACTCAGAATCTTAAATTTTATCACGTGCAGCAAATACTGTCAGTTGTTTTACTTGCAGTGACAGGCTCATTTCATTCACTTTTAAGAAAATGTCTGCTTTCTGGTATTACAAGTATCCAGGTTCTTCTTACAAATTTCCTGTCTCAGAGCTGAAATCAACCATTCTTCAAGGATCCTTTAATTCTTTTTTGTGGGAGATAATATGTAGAGATAAAATCTGGAGAATATGTGTGCTTATTGCTACAGGATTGAGTCAAAAAACCCCTGATTTTATATTAAATTTGTATCCAGTGTCCTTGCTAAGTTTATTTTAAAATCTCACACTTTTATATTATTTTATATTTTCTGCATATGCTGTCATGCCACCTCCAAATAATGTTGGTTTTTTTTTTTTTACTTCCTAGTCATATAGTTTTCTTGTTTTATGATTTTATGGCATTGTTAAATTGAAGTGATGATAAGGATAGTCTTGATTTATTCCTGATATCAGAGAGAAAGTTTTTAATATTTAATATGAAATATATTGTTTATTTTATTTTAGAGACTTTTTATCAGTTAAGGAAGATTCCTTCCCTTTCTAATTTGCTAAGAGGTTTTCTTTTTAAATCATGAATGGGTGTGAAATTTATCATGTGTTTTTCTGTTTATTGAGTTTTGATTTTTATCTTTTTAATTCAAATCATGAATTATATTGGTTGATTTCCTAATAATAAACCAATTTTGCATTCCTGGAATAATCCCAGGTTAATTGTGATGTATTATCCTTCTTTATATCAATGGATTTAGTTTCCTAACATTTTGCTTAGAATCTTAAAAATCTGTGATAATGATAGAAATTGGCTTATAGCTTTCCATTCTTGTAATGTTTTTGTCAGGGTTTGGTGTCAAGGCTATGCTGGCTGCATATAGTAAATTGAGAAGTATTACCTCTTTTTCAATTCTCTGGAAAGCTTGTGTAAATTAGTGTTTTTTATCCCATAAACATTTGGAAAAATTCAGAATCAAGCCTTATTGGACTAGAGTTCTCTTCACGAAAATGTTTTTAATTATAAATACAGTATCTGTAATAGGTATAGAACTATATAGATCTTCTATTTCTAGTTGTATCAGTTTGATTGTGTTTTCCAATAAATTTGTGTATTTAATCTAAATTTTATAATGTATAGGCTTAAAGATATTTTTTGTTTTTTGGATTTTTTTGCTGAGGAAGATTAGCCCTGAGCTAACATCTGTGCCAACCTTACTCCGTTTTACATGTAGGTCACCACCACAGCATGGCTGATGAGTGGTGTAGGTTTGAGTCTGGAATATGAACCTGCAAACCCAGGCTGCTAAAGTGGAGTGCACCGAACTTAACCGTATGGCATGGGGCTGGCCCCTTAAAGTTTTTCATAATATTTTTTCTTATTTTAATGTTGTAGAAACCATAATGATGTTTCTTTTTACATTCCTCATATTTATATTTTTGCCTTCTTCTCTTTTTTGATGTTTCACCATAGATTTATTGATTTTATTAGTTTTTCAATGAGCCATCTTTTGACAGCCAGAAAATAAGACATATTACCTTTAAACAAGCAATAGTAAGACTGACAACTGAGCTCTCAAGAAAAAAAATGTAAGCCAGAACATAATGAAATGGCATCTTCAAAGGGCTTAAAGAAAACATCTGCAAACCTAGAATTTTATACCCAGCACAAATATCCTCCACAAAGGAAGGTAAATAAAAAAATTGCAGATGAACCAAAACTGAGGAAATGCATTTAAAGCAGATCTGCTCTGATGGAAATAGTAAGTGATTTCTTTAGGTATATGGAAAATATTCCAAGGTAGAAGCATAGATAAGTAAGGAAGGGGGAAAAGAAGAAAGCAGAGGAGTGAAATATTCACTGAATAAAACAACAACAGTAATGCATAATAGAATTTGAAATATAAAAAACCCTGAAATATATGAGAACAATAACAAAAAATATGGAGAGAGGTAAATAGAATTAAAATGTTCTAAGGTAATTGCATTGTCCTGGAAGTGGTAAAAGTAAAAATTTATATTAGACTTTAATAAGTCAGGGAAGCATGTTTTATCTTCTAGGGTAATCCATTAAAAATATTAAAAGAATGTGTAACCAATAAATTAATAATGGGGAGACAATAGGATAAAAATATACTTAATCTAAAAGAAGGCAAGAAAGGGAAAAAAGGCAAATTAGAATAGATGGGATAAAAAACCCACAAATAGTAAGATGACAAACTTAAATCCAAGTATATCAGTAGTTACATTAAATGTAAACAGACTTAACACTCCAATTAACAAAGATGGTCAGACTGGTTAGAACATAAACAACCATATGTCATTTGTTAGAGACACACCTTTATTAAAAGGATAAAGAAAATTTTAAAGTAACAGGATGGAAAGAGATATACCATGAAAACAGTTATCAAAAGGAAACTATAGCTAGATTTACAAATATCACTTATAGTAGACCTTAGGGCAAGAAACCTTATAGATATAAATAGGGGCATTACATAATGATAAAACAGTCAATCTGACAAACAGGAAGATAAAACAGTCATAAATTTCAATGCAATAACAACATCATCTGTAATTACATTTAGCAAAAATGGCTAAAAAGAAAAAAAGAGAAATAGTGAAATCCATAAGCAGAATGGGAAATTTTAACGTACTTTGTTCGGAAACAGAACAAGGTGACAAAAAAAATCAGTAATGATATAGAAAATTTGAATAACAGGAGAAACAAACTTGTACATGTATGTGTGCGTGTGTGTGTGTATAAAATCACCCAACAACTGCAGAACACAAACTCTTTTAAAATGCTCATAGTACATTTATGAAAATTAAACATGATCTGGGCTATAAAAGAAGTCTCAATAAATCCATAACAGGTTTTCATATGTAATATTTTCTTTATCAAGCATCCAATGTATTTTCTAATTTCCTTTGTGATTTCTTCTTTGACCCATAGGTTATTCAGAAGTATTTTTTTTCAATATCCAAACACATAGAGATGTTCTACACATAGAGATAATCTATAATCTTTTGCTATAGATGTCTAGTTACATCCTACTGTCACTAAGGCATATCCAATGTGAGTTTAATTCTTTGATATTTGTTGAAATTTGCTTTGCAGCCCATCATATAGTGACTTTTTTGAAAAACTTTTTGTTTGTTAAAGTATAATATATATATATAGAAAAGTGCACACATAATAAGTGTACAGTTGGGATAAATGTTCAGAAATCGAACCTACCTATGTAACTAGCACACAGATGTAGACACAGATCATTGTCAGCACTCCAGAAGCTCCAGTCACAATCCTCCCAAGGTAACCATTATTCTGACTTCTGACAGCCTTGATTAGTTTTGCTGTTTTTATACTTTACACATATGGAATTATGCAGTATATACTCTTTTGCTTTACCATCTTTAGCTAAACGTGATTATTTGTGAGAATCACCCTGTATTGTTGTGTGTAGCTGCATATCATTCATTCTTGTTGTATAGTATTTCACAGTGTGAATGGTCAATTTTTGTAAATGTTCTGCATATTCATGAAAAGGCAGTATTCTGAAATTGCCTGTAATAGTTCTGCTGGTGAACTATTTCAGTTTTTTTGCCTGAAATGTCATTCTTGATACATATTTTTCCCTGGGTGTAGAATTCTATGTTGGCATTCATTTCTTTTTGGCACATTAAAGTTATCTCCTCACTATCTTCTTTGTTCCACTATTGTCTCATTGTGCTGTTTTATGAGTAATTTCTTATTATTTTTCTTTCAATTTTACTAATCTTGTCTTCTCGTGTATCCAATATGCTGTTAAAAGTATCCCTTGAGTTTTTTATTATAGTTATTATGTTTTTCATTTTTAAAAATTCTAATTATTATTGTTCAAATCTGCTATGACATTTTTTATCATTTTTTGTTTCCTGCAGATATTTTCAAGTTTGCTTTTTATTTCTTTAAATATATTAAATCTCCGTCTGATAATTCTAGGGTCTGAAGTCTGCAAGTATGTTTCTGCTGTGTGCTGCTTCAGCTGGTTTTTGATCTCACCTCCATATTTCTGTGAGCCAAATTTTCTTTGAATTGTGATGGTCGCTACCCTGAAAATAATCTTTGTGGGGGTATCCTGAGATCTTGGATGAAAGTGACTTCAGGATAGATTTTTATTTGTAGCTGCCATTGTTTGAACACTACTAGTTATAAACTGCTTTAAACCAAGTTCAAGACTTGAGGGTCCTTGGCTCCTTAGACTATTATGTATACCCACCTGAGAATCTGCAGGATGTCCAGTGTCCAACCACAAATTTATAGGATTTTTTTCCTTTCTTGTTTTCCTTCTGTACTGGAGGCAAGCCAGACTCCCCAGCAGTTCTCTGGGCTGGAGGATAGGTAGGTTTAGTTTTGGTACACCATCACCTGGAGAGAAGAGTCCTTGGGATTCTGGATTAATGTAGTTTGGAAATTCTACAAAACTCCTCATTTTACATACATCCTGGTCCTTAATTTCTGTCTTCCTCACCCCACAAGTTATCTGGATTTATGTCCAAGTTTACGTTGGCAAATGCTTTCAGAACAAAAAGCAAGTTTAATATTCTACTCACCTCTCTGGGTTTACATTTCCTCCAGAATTTGTCCCATCAGTTCCCCATTATCTTGTCATATTTTCAGTGCTTTTAAGATAATTATTTTAATATTTTATCCAGAATATTTAGTTGCTTTCAGTAGGATGGCTGCTCTGAATAATTTAGGCTGCCATTACCTGAAATTCTCTATCATACAGTTTTATCACCAGCAGGCTAGCATCTAAGTAATATTGAAATGTTTTTATGTATGTCTTAAAATATTTGAATTACTTTTCTTTTGAAAACAACAGTGGCTTAATTTTCCCCCAAACTTTGATGAGGGATTTAAATCTCTTATTAATTTCCAAAAAAATAATTCAGAAATCAGATCTATTATGAAATACTTAGTAACTGAACCAAGAGAGCATATGCTTTCCCTTATAACATTCAGATAATCAAACTTTATTAAAGGTAGTATTTGTAGCTTTACTTGACATAAAACAATTTCTGTATTCCTCTAGTCACTCCATTTAACATGCTTTTTTGAGCATGAGACACTCAAAATGTGGAGACAAATAAGACATAATCCATAACATTAAAAAACATCTCAACCGTAAACAGGTAAAGAATCAATTATAATACGAACAGATTCGAGCTACAATTGAAACAAATACCATACTACCTAGGAAGCACAGAGGGCAAGCAACTCACTCAGTATGGTGTTTGATGGAGGGTGGGGGCAGGCAGGGAAATCTTCCCAAATAAAATGTCTCTTTAGGGCCGGCTCGGTGGCGCAGCGGTTAAGTTCGCCTGTTCCTCTTCGGTGGCCCAGGGTTCGCCGGTTCGGATCCCCGGTGCGGACATGGCACTGTTTGGCAAGACATGCTGTGGCAGGTGTCCCACATAGAAAGTAGAGGAAGGTGGGCGTGGATGTTAGCTCAGGGCCAGGCTTCCTCAGTAAAAGGAGGAGGATTGGCAGCAGATGTTAGCTCAGGGCTAATCTTCCTCAAAAAAAAAAAAAAAAGAAAGTCTCTTTGGTAGAATATTAATGGATTATTTGGGAAGCATGGAGGTAGAGTGGAGAATAAGTCTTTCAAGCAGAGTGAAACCCATGAATAAAGGCCTAAAGGATTGAGAAAGCATAAGAGGAGCTGAAAATAGTTTGATTTGGCCAGAGCATACTGTACATGTGTAAGCAAGGTATACGCTGAGCCTAGAAAGGCAAATAAGAATCAGATTAAGAAGATCCTTCAATGCAATGCTTAGGATTTTGTATTTTATCATGAGGAGATAGGGAGCTAGTAAGGATGAAAAAAGGTTAAAAATAGCTTTTCCATGAAATAGTACCACGTGATCATTGCAGACATTTTGGAAAAAGAAGAAATCATCCGTAATCCCAACACTTAAGTGCAGTCATAATTAAATATTTCTATGCCTCTTTTTAAAAAACATGTTCCATGCATATTTTAAAATTTTTTTAATTTTTAATTTTTTTGGTGAAGAAGATTCACCCTGAGCTAACATCCATTGCCAGTCTTCCCCTGTTTTTTGCTTGAGGAAGATTAGCCCTGAGCTAACATCTGTGCCAATCTTCCTCTGTTTTGTATATGGGATACCTCCACAGCATGGCTGATGAGTGGAGTAGGTCCACGCCTGGGATCTGAATCTGCAAACCTGGGCTGCTGAAGCAGAGTATGTGGATCTTTAACCACTCAGCCATGGGGCTGGCCATATGCCTGTTTTTAAAAATAGTTGAAATCGTGTATAAATATATGCTGTCTTATTATAAAATTAACTTATCTTTATCATAGAATATGGTGAAATTTAGGAAAGTATATACATTTTATATTCATGCTCTTTCTTTCCTTACTTAATATTGTTACATAGATCTTGTTATTATAAACTATTTATCAGAATAATCTTAATGACTATATACATGCCACTAACAGTACGTATTATAATTTGGATTATTTCCAGATTTGGAAAATGTGACTATGTAAATTATGTTTATGTTAATATCTATGTTCATTAAGAAGTGAAAATTTTGTACTTAGGGAATCAGAGTAAGTTGATTGAAAAAATTATTTGAATTATCTTGCATCAAATCATATAAAGGTGCCTAGGTAGATGATATACATCCAAATAACTATAGGTTTTATATTTGTCAATAGTAAAAAATAAAATGGCAAAGAGAAATTTCATTCAGAAGAGCAATGAACATAAAATACCTAGGAATGATGTTAATGAGAAATGTGAAGGAAAAGTGAAATTTTGTTGAAAATATTTAAAAATTTTATATAAATGATGTGGCATAAGGTATTCTTAGATGGAATATTACAAAAGCGTATTTTCCCCAAATTAGTCAGCTTTAGCCCTGTGTCAATAAAAGTTCTGATGTAATTATTACTTTACCCTAGCATGATAACTTTTTTCTAAAATTTACTTCTAATAGTACAGAAAGAAATATTTAAAAAATTGCAAAATTTAAGATGTAAAGTTGCACTATCAGAATTAAATTTTGATAAGACATTAGCAATATTATATAGTATCCATTGGACAGGGCTACAGAGGAATTGAGGTTAAACTCTTAATAAAATGTCCAGGTAAGAAATTATGAAGGTTTAAATTGACGCTAGAGGGAAGGAATTTAATATGATATAAGGGGTAGACTTGATGGGGCTTCATTACTAAATGTAAGGGATACAGTAAAATAAATATATGATTATCAAGGTTCATGGAAATGATGAGTTTGGTTTGGAAATGTCATCTAGGTAGAGGTAGACAGTAGTCAGTTGAATTTGTTGGTCTGAGAGAGGTCTGAATTCTGAACATAGATTTTGGGTCATCTGCATAAAGGTGATCATTCAAGCCTGGAGTACGGATGAAACTACATATAGACAATGTATAAAGTGGAGGGGAAAAAAGAGGGACAAGGTCAAAATCTTGTGGACCACATTAGAGATCTAAGAGAATGAAAACCCATGATCTAATGGAGAAGAAGCAGTAGGGGATGTCAAAAAGAATTCAAGAAGGGGTGCTTTATCCAAATCAAAAGAGGAAAGTTTCAAGAAAAAAGAGGTTAGTTGCAGTTGTATGATGTCACAGGAAAGCCAAGTAAGATGGGGTCACTAAAGTGTTTCTTGGGCTGGTCTTTATGATCTCATTGAATAGTTTAGCAAAAGCAGTTTCAGAAGTGTGGTTAGAGGAGAAGCATGAATTAAAGAATGAAGGGAGTTAAGAAAATGGAGATGGAACTATTGAGTATCCTTAAAAACAATCACCTTCAAAAGGAGGGCTATCAGACTGGGATGTAGAAGGGCTTCTTGTTAAAGATAAAGAAGACTTGAATTAGTTATATGTAGCGGACAGAGGCTGAATAGAGAAGAAAAAGTCAAAGATTAGAAGAGTTGCTAATTAAAGGACTGATGTCCCTTAGGTGGTGGGAAGGAACATATTTCCAACTTTAAATGATTTAATTAATTGTTTGAATATTTGGGGATCACGGTTTTCCTGACTTCTGTAGAGATGACTTCAGAATTTTCTTGGGTACGGTAGCATGGAGCAGAAGTACAATGTTCTAGCCGAGTGTGGATTTGGAGTCCATCCTCCTTACTTATGCATTCTAACAGTAATTGTCAGATTATCTTGCCTTAAAACACAAGTTCAGCATTTACAAGGAAAAATGCCAGTTTTTCCTCCTAAATATTTTCGTATTTTACAGTTCTGTTGAAATTCTGTAGTGATCTTTGCCTATTTCCTCATAGTTGTGAAATCACACATTAGAACTGTTTCTATTTCTCTTAACCATCTACTCCACTGTAGAGTTCCTCTCAGCTTCTAATATTGGCTTATTCCTTCTGTAAATGATTGTGATTAAGAGGATTGTCTTAACATTTCTGCTGGATCTACTTCTGTAATAGTTGTGGGTCATGAATTATTCTCTCAGACTTAATTCTCTTTGGTCCCTATTTCTAGCCACATTTAGGACTATTTTGGAAAATACTAAAAATACTATGCCATCAGGTCCAATAATTAATTGCAAGTTACCAGCTGAGCCAGATTGCCTCTGGTGTCCAACTCAGTACCTAGAAGTAGCATAGACACCCAGGAAGTTAATAACAGATCTAGTTTCCCATTGCTGCTATTTTGATTTGGAAAACATCATGTAATAGAAAAAAGATTTTACATTTGGCTTCTTCTCTTAAAAAGGAGGGCATATTCTACATCTCCATGATAGCCTTTAAAGGACATCTTGCTAAGATTAATGATAACCTGAGCAACATAGTTAATAATTACTGTGTTTAAGATTAAATGCATGCCCCAAGCTCACATACTCTATCACCAAAGATTAATTTAAGTACGTGTTGGGGAGACTATAGCCATGCTGTATGTGTACTGGTGCATTGTGAATCACAACTGGTGACCAGTGATGCCTCTCAACTTCCATTCAACTAAAAATCAAATAGGTCTGAATTGTGATGTGCTCCTTGAAGCTCTGTGGAGAGCAAGGAGCCTTATAATTTTGAGAGCATGAACATCGGCCTTTGCTTCTTATATGGAGTCTTTCATAATATTTCGTTCATACTGATTTTACTATGCAGCGAGAAGATTTATCATCTACAAAATAAGTGATGAGTTGAAAGTAGTTCATGTTCATATTTGTAGCTATGATATTCATTATTTAATCTATTTAGATGAGCAGAAGGATAAATTGTGAAAATTTAATCTGCAGTTCAGACACATTTCAGCTGCCATCTGCCTCACTCAAATTTGCCTTTCCTCTGAAGTAAGCTGTCCATTTTCATTCTGTGATTCATTTATAATTTAATCCATATTTTATCTATAGTTCTCTTGAAAAGCCGTATTGAAAGTTGCACATTAGAGAGGTTGGAATTTACTTTAAGAGGTTTTGTTTTTGCCTATACAATGGCTGAATATTCTCATATTCAACAGCTTATTTTGGAGTTTTTAGAAATCCAACACCAGAGGAAAATTAAATCAATTTTTGTATTTGAAGATTTTATTTTCTGTTTATAACATCATTAGAGTTTGTTTTACATCTAAAAAGTATTACATAGAAACTTTAAATCCCAAGTCCCCTAAGATAGTAGATAATCTAAATTTAGATAAGTAACTATATCCAGTTAAGGAAAGGTAATAATTTCTTTTTTTTCCTTCTTTGTCTTTTAAGGTTGTTATCCAGTACCTCCAGATAATTTGGTCAGGATAAAAAACAAAAGGCCAGTATCCACACTGGTTTACAAACCTTAAATTTTTATAGTGATATTCTTAATGTATCTGGCTTTACTTATTTTTATCAACTTTATTAAAGTATGGTTGACCTAATATAGACTGCATCCGTTGAAAGTACCTGATTCAGTGAGTTTTGATGATTGTATACACTCCTGAAGTCACCGCTACCTTGATGATGCAGAATATTGCCATCACCCTCAAAAGTTTCCTGTTGTCCCTTTGCAGTCATTTTCCCCTCTGTCCCAGGCCTCAGAGAACCACTGATCTTCTTTCTGTCACTATAGATTAATTACATTTTCTAGAATAATATGTAAGTGGAATTGTTCAATATGAACTTTTTGTGTCTGCCTTCTTTCACTCAGCATAATGATTTTGAGATTCATTCATGTTGTGTATATTCAGTAGTTCATTCCTTTTCATGTTGAGCAGTATTCTACTGAATGGATATATACATTTTTATTATCTAGTCGCCTGCTGAGGGGCCTTTAAGTTGTTTCCAATTTTTGGCTATTGTGAATAAGGACTTCTATGTACATTTGTGTGCCAGTTTTTGTGTGGATGTATGTTATTTCTCTAATACCTGTGAGTAGACTGGTTGGGTTCTATGGTGAGTATATGTTTTAAGAAACTGACAAACTGTTTCTCAAAGTGTTTACGTCGTTTTTCATGTTCACTAGCAATGTACGGGAGTTTCATTTGCTCTGTATCCTCACAAACATTTGGTGTTGTCAGCCTTTTTAATTTTATCCATTCTAATGAGTGTGAACTGTTATCTTATTGTGGTTTTAATTTGCATTTCCCTGATGACTGATCATGTAGAGCATTTTTTTATGTGCTTTTATTTGTATGTCATCTTCTATGGAGTGTGTTCAAATTGTTTGCCCTTTTTTATTGATTTGCATGTCTCATTATTATTGAGCTGTAAAAGTCTATATACAAGTCTTATATCAGATATATGTATTGCAGATAATTTCTCCTGTTCTGTGGGCTGCCCATTAATTTTCTAAATAGTGTCCTTTGGAGACCAAAGTTTTAAATTTTGGTGAGGGTAAATTATTTTTCTTTTATGATATATGTCTTTTGTGTTCAACTTAAGAAACTTTTGCTTACCCCAAGTTTGCAAAGAATTTTCTCCTAGAAGTTTTATAGTTGTAGCTTTTAGATTTAGTTCCATAATCCATTCAAGTTAATTTTTGTGAATGGTATGAGGTAAATATCTGGGTTTATTTTTCTCTACTTGAATATCAAATATATCATTTGTTGAAAAGGCCTACTCTTTTCATTGAATTTTCTTGGCATCTTTGTCAAAAATCAATGGACCATATATATGTGAATCTCATTCTGGATTCTATTTCATTCCTTTTATCTATATGTTTATCCTTTCACCAATAGTAGGTTGTCTTGATACTGCAGCTTTATAAGTTTGGAAATCACCTGTGAAAGATTCCTTAGGATTTTCTATGTAAACAATCATTTCATCTGGAAATGCTCTTCACTTCTTCCAATCTCTATACTTGATATGTCTTTTTTATTGCTTCATTGCAATGGCTAGGACCTGTAGTACAATATTGAATAGAAGTTGTGAGAGAAGGCATCCTTGCCTTATTTCCAATTTTAGGGGGCACGTGTTCAGTATTTAATCATTAACTATTATGGTAGCCATAGATTTTTTTATAAATTCTTCATCAAATTGAGGAAGGTCCTTTCTCTTTCTGGTTTTTTCAGAATTTTATCATGAGTTGTTGTTGAATTTTGTCAAAAAATTTTTTTCCATCTGTTAAAATGAAACTAAGATTTTCTCCCTACCAATATGGTGAGTTGCATTGATTTTTGAATGTTGAAACAATCTCCCATTCCTGGGATGAACCCCACTTAGACATGATTATTTCTTTTTGCATACTGTTGGATTCAATTTAATATTTTGTCAAAGATTTTTAAACCTATCTTCATATAAGACATCTGTATGTAATTCTCCCACCTTTTTTTCCCTTTCTTTTTTTTTCTTTTTGTAATGTCTCTATTAGATTTTGGTATTATCTAACCCCAAAAAATGACTTAGGAGATGTTCCTTCCTCCCCTGTTTTCTGAAAGGTTGTGTAATATTAGTGTTATTTCTTCCTTGAATGAAACCTTCTGTAGCTGGAGTTTTCTTTTCAGGAAGGTTTTTGATAATGAATTCAATTTCTTTAATAGATCTGTAATTAAAAATGGAAAGACTATTTATATTTCTTGCTTCCTCTTATGTTAGTCTTGTTAAGTTGTATTTTTCAAAGGATTTGTCCATTTTATCCAATTTGTTATATTTGTGGGCACAAAGTTGTTAAAAATACTCTCTCACCCTTTAATGTCTGTATAGTCTGTAGTGATCACATCTCTTTCATTCCTGATATTGGTGATTTATATTCTCTTTTTTTCTTGATCAGTTTAGCTAGGAATTATTTTGTTGATCTCAAAGAACCAACTTTTGGCTTTGTGGATATATTTGCTATTGTTTTTCTGTTTTCTATTTCATTGATTTCTACCTTTATCTTTATTATTTGCTTTCTTCTATAACTTTGGGTTTACTTTGCTCTTTTTTACATTCTTTACGTGGATTCTTACGTAACTGATTTTCGACATTTTTTTAATATAAAAAATTAAAGCTATAAAGTTCCCTCTAAGAACGGTTTATCTGCATTCAACAAACTTTGATATGTTGTGTTTTTGTTTTTATTCACTTTAAAATATGTTCTAATTTCCTTTATAGCTTATTCTTTCTCCCATTGATTACTTAGGAGAGTGTTCAAATTGACAGATATTTGTGGTTTTCCTAGATACCTTGTTGCTTTTCATTTCTAAGTAATTTTGTTTTGGTCAGAGAAAATACTCTGCATGGTTTTAATCTTTTTACATTTATTGAGACTTGTTTTATGTCCCAGCATAGTCTATCTTGGTGAATGTACCAAGTGCACTTGAAAAGAATGTGTATTCTGCAGTTGTCAGGTGTAGTGATTTATAAATATAAATAATTTTTTGTTCAGATTGTCTATGTCTTTACTGATTTTTTGTCTAGTTCTATAAGTTGCTCAGAGAGCAGTGTTCAATCTTTATTATTATAATATTTCTCCCTTTAACTGTGTCCATTGCTTCATGCGTTCTGAGGCTCTTTTATTAGGCATACACACATTTATGATTATTATAAACTTCCTTATTTATTGATCCTTTTATCATTATGAAATATCTCTTTGTTGATTTTTTTCTTGAAGTATATTTTATCTGATATTAAAGTGGCTATTCCAGTCTCATGTTTACTGTTTGCGTGGCATATCCCTTTTCATCCATTTACTTTCTGTTTCTTTAAATTTAAAGTGTGCCCTTGTAGAAAGAATATTTTTGGATCTTGTTCTTTTATCCATTTTGATCATCTCTGTCTTCTAATTGAAGTATTTAGTCCAGTAACATTAGTGTAGTTATTGATATGTTTGAATTTGTGTCCTCTAATATATTATTTGTCCCCTTTGATTTTACTATCTGTTGTCTCGCCCCGCCCCCAATACATAGTTGCATATTTTAGTTGTGGTCCCTCTAGTTGTGGCATGTGGGATGCTGCCTCAGCGTGGCCTGACAAGCAGTACCACGTCTGTGCCCAGGATCCGAACCAGTGAAACCCTGGGCTGCTGAAGCGGAGCACGCTAACCCAATCACTCAGCCACGGGGCTGGCCCCCTATCTGTTGTCTTTTGAATTATTTGAATATTCTTTAACTCTTTTTTAATTTTTGGATATTTGTATCTTCTAGTGGTTGCTCTAAGGATTATAGCATACATCTTAACTTTTCTCAGTCTACTTAGAGTTACTAATGTACCACTTTCATAAAATGTAGAAAACTTGCAACCATGTGAGACTGTTTAGCTCTTTTATCCCATTGCTTATGCTATAGTTTTCTTTTGTATTAAATCTCATACAATAGTAACCCTATAAGACAAAGTTATAATTTTTGTTTAAAGTCATGCATTTTAGGTAAATTTTAAAAAATAGTCATTTCTATTTATTCAGACATTTACCATTTTCAGTGCTATTAACTTGTTCCTAAAGAGTTGGGTTTTCCTCTGGTATCTTTTCACTTCAACCTGAAAAGCTGCAATTAGCGTTTCTTGTAGCGTGCGTCTGCTGCCGTGACTTCTCTTGGTTTTCCTGTGTGTGAAAATGGATTTATTTCTCTTGCACTTTTGAATGATATAGAATTCTGGATTGATAGATTTTTTTTCTTTCAGTATTTTAAGGATTTTATTCCACTGTCTTCTGAACTGCATGGTTTCCGATGAGAAGTCTATAGTCATTTGAGTCATTTTTCCCTTCCGGTAATATGGTTGTTTTAACTGTTATTTTGGGGGTGAGGAGCACTGATTTCAAGGTTTCCTGTTTATCTCTGGTTCAGAAGTTGGACTATGGCATGCTTATTTGTGATTTTCTTCAAATTTATCCTATTTGGGATTGGCTGAATTTATTGAATCCAAATTTATGTCTTTCACCAAATTTGGAAAATTTTTAGTTCTTATTTCCTCAAATATTTTTTAGTTCTATTCTCTGTCTCTCCTTTCTTTCTGGACTCCAGTTACCTACATATGAGACTTTTTGCTATTGTCTGGTTTCGTCATAGTAGGGTTAAATTTTGGTCTTTTAGGAATATTCATTCCTTGTATTCCTATATTGTCCCATAGGTCTCTGAGACTCTGTTTATTTTATTTTAATTCTTTTTCTCTCTCTTCTTCAGCTTTGATAATTTCTATTGCTCTATTCTCAGGTTCACTGACTTTTGTCTCTTATCTCCTTTCTTCTATGAAGCCTACCCAGTGAATTTTTATTTCAGATACTATATTTTCCAGTACTAAAATTTCCATTTGGCTCTTTTCTGTATTTTCTCTTTCTTTTCCTTAGTTACCAGCATGTTTTCCTTTACCTTATTAAATATAGTTTTAGTAGCTACTTTAATGTCATTGTCTGCCAATCCCAACGTCTGCATCATCTCAGCTTTGGCTTCTTGATAGTCTTTACCCCTTGGGAATGCGTCACATTTTGCTGGTTCCTTATATGTTAAGTAATTTTGAATTGTATCCTGGATATTATAAATGTTATCTTGTGGAGACTCTTCATTCTGTTATATTCCTCTGAAGCATGTTGATGTTTTTGTTTTAGTAGAGAATAAACTTGGTTAGACTAAAAATATAAACTTTCTCTTGCTTGGGATGGGCAATAGTTCAAATTTCAGTTTAGTTCTTTTAGCTTCCTTAGCTCTTTATATGTGGTTCAGGGGTCTACAGAGATGTAGGAAGAATTCAAATACAGAATTTAAGAGATCCCTTTCTCTGGCTCTCTCCACTCAAGGAGCACTGCGTCCCTCCCCCCACCCCCCCCACTTTCAAATGGTTGTGGTTGCTACTGGCTCCTTCCCCTTGTTCCTCATGCCAGAGAAACTAAGGGACTGTCTATCAGAGCTTTAGCTTCCTCATGCTGTGCCACAACCATAGCCTTTCCTCAGGTGGAAGCAATAAAAACAGGAAATTCACTCCATGCTAATCCTTTTCTCCAGATTTTGGCTCCCCCCACAAATCTGCCTGCTTTTGTTTACTCTCAAGAGCTCTCAGAGCTGCTTTATGTATTTGTCCAGAGGCTACAGTTGTTATCCCTGGAAAGGGCTATCTGTTATGAGCCTACTTAGATATACTGGATTCAGCTTCAGACTTTATGTTTAAGTTTTTGCTTAAATATCACATTTATCCCAAAATTAAATTTAATAATTTCTTTATCTCTGGCTAAAGGGTTTGAATGAATGTTTGGAAAGTTAGATGTCAAGAAATGTATATTCTTAAAGGAACCAAATTTTAACCCTGCTGGCTATAGGGTAAAGATGATATAATAGCACTTATAATGAAACCAGTCAATTTAAGTAAAATAAATTCAAAGAAGCGAGCTGACTTTCTCAGTAATTATTTAGATATTTGTGGAAGTAATATGAAATACATTATAATATGAGAACTTTTTAAGGAAAACAGAATATTGCTGTGAACATGATTCTGTTTGTTTACTACACTATGAACCAAGAATTTTGGAGACAAATCAGAAGTAAATGAATTGGCTCATTTACCATTGATTGAGGGTACAAATTAACACAAAAATTTGGGGAAGCATTTTGGCACATCTAAGTAAAATTTAAACGTGCATATTTTTAACTAAGCACCTCTCAGAATAAACATACAGCATATACCTGCACACACTTTCAGAAATGCACCTAAATATTCAGTCGTGGAGAAAAATAAATTATAGAATACCTATTTAATGAATATAATGCAGCCATTTCTAAGAATGAAGCAGAATTATATGTACTGACATGGAAGGATGCTGATCATATATGTTAAATAAAAATTAAATGGGCCGGCCTGGTGGTGCAGTGGTTAAGTTCACGTGTTTCGCTTCTCAGCAGCCCAGGGTTCCCCGGTTCAGATCCTGGGTGTGGACATGGCACCACTTGGCAAAAAGCCATGCTGTGGTAGGCGTCCCACTGTATAAAGTAGAGGAAGATGGGCATGGATGTTAGCTCAGGGCTAGTCTTCCTTAGCAAAAAGAGGAGGATTGGCAGTAGTTAGCTCAGGGCTAATCTTCCTCAAAAAAAATAAATAAATAAAATAAAAAAGTGAAGTTGCACCATAGTGTGTGGAGTGTGGTTACATTTTGGTAAAATATGTAAGTGTACATATATATATATGCATAGGTAAAAGTCTGGAGGGACTCACAATTATCTGTTAATGGTGTAGTCTACAGGAGAAGGAAATTTGAAGAGACTTTCACTTTTTTTGCTTTTTACAATTCTGGGTGAATTGAATTTAGTACAAGCATCATATGTTTTTAATATTTTTGAACATAAATAAATAAATAGAAAACCGAGAAAAAATAAAAATAAATCACACAGGAAATATAAGCAAAATTTATATATCTTTTAAAAACCTAAAATATATGAACATATTGTATTCACTTATTCAAAAAGAACATATGTGTACAATAGAGGCTTTTTTACAGCAGTTTAAGCAAATATACTGTCATTGTCTAATGGTCCCAAGATGTTTTTTCCTTCATTAGTTGCCTCTGGGAATATCCAGAACACCAAGTCCCTTTTGCTTTGGGTAGGTCATTGATTCTGTACAACTCTGTAACTATTTCAGGAAGGGACCTATGTATAAAAATAAGGAGCATCACTGTAGTAGAAAAGGAGAATAAGGCCAGCACGGGAAGCGCTATTAAAGGATAAAGGATAACTGCTGCCACTTTGCCCAGTGTCCACATTCATTCAGAAAACATTTATCCATTTATCATTTAAAATTCTCCAGCCCAGACCATTCTTCTGAGTTCCAAACTCTCATATCTGATTACCTAACATCTCTGCTTGGCTTTCTCACAGGCAATTCACACATGTCTAAAACTGAACCCTTGATTTCCAGACGTACTCAGATCATCTCTTCTTGTAGTCTTTTTAGAAACTGATACCGCTGTCCGCCCAGTTCTTCATGCCAGAGACTGAAGAGTCGTTCTTGACAGCTCCCTCTGTCAAGGAGAGCTTGTCCTTGCTCTCTCGTTAATCAGTCCTATAAATTCTACCTCTGAAATTTAGTGTACGGGTGTCCATCTTCAACTGACAACTGTTACTTTTGTCCACATCACCACCTTATCTCCTCTGGATGAATGCAGTAGCTTTGTAACTGGTTTTCCTACACCTCCACCCCCAACACTGCTCACCATAGACCATTCTCCATACAGAAATTATGATAATATTTTTAAATATATACATTGGATCATCTCATGCACCCGTTTAAAACCTACAATGGTGTACCTTGGAATAAATAGAATAAAATCCAAACTCTTTATGGTAATATAAAAGACTATAAGATCTGGCCCCTTGTTGTTTCTCACCTATCTTATTTCACTCTCTCATTGCTTCCTATGCTTCAGCCACATTGGCTTTCTCTTGAATCTTCAAGTGTACCTTGGCTTTTCCTACTTTAGTGCCCTCACATTTGCTGTTCCCCTAGCAGGGAATACTCTTCCCACTATCCTTTATGGCTGGCCTCTTCTCATCCTTCAGGTCACAGTTTAAATGTCACCTCCTCAGAAGGACCTTCTCTGATATCCATATCTAAGTATATTTCCTTCAGGTATCCTTTATAGACATTTCTGGATTGTTTCCTTTATGACATTTGTCACTTTTTGCCTACTTATTTATTTGTTCACTTGTTTATCATCCACCTCCCTCATTGCACTACTCCATAATCAATATCATGTCTATTTCTTTTGCCACACTGTCTCCAGTATCCAGCAGAATGTCTGACACATAATAGTTCATCAATCAATCAACACTTGTAGCATAAATGAGTGAGCTCTGTCCTTAAGCATATTGAGCAGGGGAGATAAGATATGTACACCTAAATCTAATTTAACGTATAAATTAAAACTATATATGAGAGGTACCAGGAAAGTGCCACAGAGGTTAAGTGTTTAGTTCACTCCTTATCACAAAGTTAATGTTCAATAAATGTTGAATGAATGAAAAGTTTCCCTGCATGAGAAAGTGGACACGTTTTCTTTTCATAAGAATGCAGTGAGATTGTTTGGTGATTCTGCCGCCCTTACTTAAGACAATATTTTTTTTATTTACAAATTCTGAGATTTAAAAATAAAAAAAAAATAGAGATAGGTAAAAATAAATGTGAATACAGTGCAATCACATATTACTCAAAGGTTAGGTTCCAAAATAAGTATGTATGGTAAATATTATGTTTAAGTAATATTAAGCTTGAAAGTCACATAAATCTTTCCAAGCACAATTTTCCTAGTTGTATTGATACCACTTTACAGAGAAATTCTCATGTACACTAAAGCTTGAGAGCCACTAAACCTATCTAAATCAGGAAACAAAAGAAATGTCTATATCTGGGCATTCAAACTTTTCTGCCTTTAAGATAAAGGATGAGTGAAGGACAGTTGGGGAATTATAAACTGCTCCTACTGGCCAACAGGGTTTGTATATGCTTTTAGTGTTGACTCTATTGATGTGTATTAAAATATTTCTTTAATGAGAATTAAATTTGGTGATATATGTGAAAGCACATAGCTCTGGGACTAGCACATACTAGATGTGAATGCTTGATGAATTTGAAATTAAATCTTGCTTCATTAGACCAACATACAAAAGTTTTAAAAATAGGTATGGAGAAGAATGTGATTTCATGCTTCTTATATTTCCAAGTTGGCATTTCCTGTTGTAACACCATTGAATTCCTCCATGACTTTTTTCGAAATATATTGGTGGGGGGAAGAATGAGCATAGGGAATAATCAATGGTAATTTTCTGTGGCCACCCCCAACCTACAGCTGCCACATTCTCAGAACTATAGCAGGCTTTTTCATCCGGGGTTGCAATATTCATCCTTGTAATCAGGAAACTCACAGCCTGACTTTGTCAGGGTTGTTGCTACTTTCATCATTGACCCTTGGAAAGAATGACTTTTTGTAATTTGCAAATCCCCATTATTCCTCAATTCTGGATAGCTTAAGGGGGACTAAATCCACATAGACTAGGAGGCATAGCTGTCCAATATATCCTATGTATACATTAATTTATGAGCCAATAAATGTTTCATATATAGTTGAGATTTTAAATGAGCTTTTGATAATTGGATCAAAGGAATGCTAGTCTAGCTTGAGAGTATGGCAGAAAACCAATCATGGGAGGCTATGATGAAATTTTAATTATAAAGGATATTGAATATCCTAGGGTGACAACTCTGTTATAATGATGTAACATTGAATTGGAGAGAGAGAAAGTGAGATTTTTACCCAGTTCTGCTTGAAATCAACTCTGTGTTTGTAGTAAATTATTGAACTATTCTACGGTTCAGTTTTGTATTTTCATTTAAGTTACCACTCCATTGTCTTTAGTTCACTGGATTTATTAGAGAATTGCCCAATAGATTTAGATAAAGAAAAGTCACAAGTTAAAGTGTTGGCTGATTGGGGAGTTTTGTGTGTACTTTTTTCCTATTCAGTGTTGAAAAACTGAAGTTGGCATCAACCAACTTCAAGTTGTGATGCATCAAGCTAAATGATTTTAAGATCTTTTGAGATCCTTAGTTCAGAGATGCTGTTTAAATAGAGCCCATACAAGATTTTCCTTCTCAATTCTGTCAGTCAAGTAGAATATGCTTTCTTTGCTTGTGATAGAAAAAAAGAGAATGCAGGGGCTGGCCCCGTGGCCAAGTGGTTAAGTTTGTGTGCTCCACTGCAGGCGGCCCAGTATTTCGTTGGTTCGAATCCTGGGCGCGGACATGGCACTGCTCATCAAACCACGCTGAGGCAGCGTCCCACATGCCACAACTAGAAGAACCCACAATGAAGAATATACAACTATGTTCTGGGGGGCTTTGGGGAGAAAAAGGAAAAAATAAAATCTTTAAAAAAAAACAAGAACAAAAAAGAAAAAAGAGAACGCAGAAGTTTGGGTTTTCTGTTTCTTTTCTCTCATCCCTCCTTTCTCCTCAGGTTATTTGGATAATTTTGTGAGACTTCTATTCCCATGCTGTCCCCTCTTTTTTCTGGCTTTAATCATTGAGAATTTATATATTGAAATTTTAACATGCTTTATCTCAATAAATGTCTAGCAGCAACTGTTTGTAGTAAGTACTATGTTTTCCTTATTTTACTAAGCTAAGGTTTAGAGAGATTGAACAACTTTGCCAAGGATACATAATTAACAAACCTGAGCTAGATCTTGAGTCATAGAGTTTGGCTTTACATCAATCAGGATTACTAGAAGAAAGCCCTACCTAGGTGTATGATCTAAGCATACACTGTGATTAAAAACCTTGAAATAGGGTTGGGGTCTGTAACTGCCAGTGGAATTTAATCCTAGATCTTCTACCTAAAATATGCTTTGTAAAAAATTCTGAGGTTACTACAAAGTTGAAGAATCTATAAATCGTTTCTAAATAAACTTTTTGTTTTGTTTTGGTTTATTTTGGTTTTTGCTGAGGAAGATTCGCCCTGAGCTAACATCTGCTGCCAATCTTCCTCTTTTTGTATGTGAGCTGCCATCACAGCATGGCCACTGACAGATGGGTGGTGTAGGTCCACGCCCGGGAATGGGGCCCAGGCCACCAAAGTGGAGAACGCGGAACTTAACCATAGACCACTGGGGCTGGCCCTCTAAATAACTTTTAAAAGGAATTTTGATAAAGAAATGTTTTAGATAACATTATCTCATCAAAATGCCCTAAAGGATCTTTTAATAGTCACAGGAAATCCAGTATATCTTAACTTAGCTAATTTACGGGATTTATATTTTATCTGCCTTATAATGTGTTATACACGTACCTGCTGAAGGAATTACGTAACAAAATCTATCACAAGGAATACATGAGTGGGATTTATATCATAAAAGTACAAGTCATTTGTAAAACCCCATTACTTAGGCAGAATATTGTAGGTGGGAAGATGGTACTGAAAGAAGAGGTGAGGATAGGAAATACAAATCTATTTTGCCTCACAATTTTGCTAAGGCCAGCCATTTAAAAACATATAGAAGATCCAATTGAAGTATCTAAAAGAAGAAGAAATTTGTAGTTGTGAAAACATTTGACTAGGATCTCATATAAAATGCTTGGAAATTAATAACTTGAGACCAAACAGTATGATTCTTAATTAGGAAAGCATGTCTAGTGGTCAGATGTTGTATTAGAATCTCCAGAAACAGGGGCATGGAAAAAGGCTTTCCGGAGATTCTGATCCAGTTTCTTCATCAATACCAAACTCACTGGGCTCTTGTGAGCATTAAATGAGATAATATGTACAGAAATAATAAGCAAACTGTTAAGTGCTAAGGCATCAGGATGCAAGGGGGACCCTAAAAGCCAATAGTTACCTCATATTGTGAATATATGAATGGATACTTTTGAAAATTGACCCTTCTTAGGCAGAGGTATAGGTTTGCTTGTTTTTTCCAAGCAGCAAGCAAATTGTGGGCTTCATTTAGACTGAGCTCAGGTCATATCTTGGAAAACAGTTCAAATTTAAGGTATAATTCAACAATATCAATTCAACAATATCTACATTTTTCGAAATAGAAAAAAAACAGTATCCAAGTCAATGAATGCTTTGGCTAAAACTCACTTGGGAACAACGATATTCTTTAGTGCCAAATTCCCATCTTATTTTATTCCATGGCTAAAATCCCAAGAATTACAGAGGAGAAACAGGCCAAACAAGGTTTTCTATTAAAATAAGAAGTCCCAAATGATGAATGGAAACTTGGAACAGGTTTTCATGGCAATCCTAAAAGCCAGAAATTAGCTTAAATACAAACTTATGAATTTCTGGCATGTACTGAGTCTCAAATAGAATATTGGCACTAATGTTAGTGAATAGAAACATGGCTTAATTTAGGCAGTTGTTATTCTCATTCTAGAGAGCTCAGCTTGCTGCTGGATTGGTCTGGACCGTTGATGCTTCCTTGTCTCCAGTCATTGATAAAATGTTGAGTGAATTAAGACTAATGGTGGATCTTGCAGTCACCCGCTAGACTTCCAGGTTGAAGCATGCCATTGATAAACACTCTTTGGCACTGTTTTCAAACAATTATGAAATCACCTAACTTTGCTGTCCTGCAGCCTTTCTTTATTTTGTCTGCAAGGGTATATTGGGGACCTTTGTTTACTGTCTCCATGAATTCCAGATAGATTGTGCCTGTAGCATTTTCCAGCAACTGAAAATCTAAAATGCCCATGTCAGTTCTTTTTAAGTCTATGTGGTTGGTTTGATGTTACCAGTTTTTGGTTAAGCCAAAGTAGTCCCTGGTATGAATGCCTTTCATTTCTGAGTGCTCATAAACAATCACTTCAGTAATATTAGAGTTGTGAAGGAATTTAAATCAAATTCAAGGCACTTTTTTAAAAATAGGAAATTTGGTTCTCTAGTCACATCTGTAAGCTCTTCTGGTACCCTGGAAGATCATTTATCTTGTTACAGACACTTGACTTGCTTCTAGTACTTTCATGCTTCCTACCTCCTCACTGATCTTGAGGTTCAAGTTCTGCTTAAACATTTTCTTCAACGAAAAAGAAAGAATTTGGGTAATATACTTTCTAAATATCTTTCAATCTTTAACACTCTATGATTCTTGTTAGGCTGTTTCAACTGAGAATACTGATAGAGAAGCAAAGTCCCAAAATTGACATTTGATTTTATCTGT
The DNA here is from genome assembly GCF_041296265.1 of Equus caballus. Lineage (NCBI taxonomy): Eukaryota > Metazoa > Chordata > Mammalia > Perissodactyla > Equidae > Equus > Equus caballus. Next base: position 51,688,303 of record NC_091697.1, on the reverse strand, counting down.
TATTATTATACAATCTGCCCCAATCCTTTAACCTATTCTCCATTTTTATTGTTATTCATCCAAATATATTTTGAGTCCCTTTGTTTATTCTAGGAAATTTTCAAATGCCTCAGTCAAGAATCAAAAGTATATTTGTTTCTCAGAACTAAAAATTTAGAGGCTCTCTCCCTAAAAGCTAAAGCATTCCCTCTGAAGGGAAGGGAATATGAAAAAATTTCAGCAGTCATGTTATATGAAAAGTCTTTTTTATCTCCCCATCCACTGGATGCAATACCTGTAAAGAATGCTATATCATATTGGAAAGTATTTTCTTTCTGTAGATGCATAAAGATCAGAAGTCCTGTTCCTTTATAACAAGATGGAATTCCCCCCTCCATTTGTAATACTTTATTTGAATAATAATAAGAACAAAATTAAGCAATAAAAAGAACAAAAATAAAAAGACCTATAAATGTTCTCACTCCTCAAAAGGTTTTCTCCTACCCATTCTGTACATATTCTTGGTTGTTCCTACCTAGGATGTGAAGAAAGGAAGAGAGATGTTTTGCTCAATACATATAATTTCAGATAGACTCTTTCAGAATTTAAACACAATTCCAATGTGATCTCTTAATTCATTTTGGAATAAGAAGATCCTAATGATCTAACAGTAGAATCAAATCAATTAAGACTTGAAAAATGGTTGCTTTTTAAAAATGTAAGAAGATGTACACTCATTCAATGCTTCAACATTTCCAATGACGGGAAAGTCACTAGCTCACAAAGCAGCATATTCAATTTGTAAATTTCCATCCACACATTCATTATATATGTATGGAGCCACACTCTGTTTAGAATGAACAGTCTAACAACAACAAGACTTAAAGTGGAGAGATCAGTTAGGAGGTTAGGAGGCCTTCTCATTAGTAGGTGAGAAATGATGAAGTCTAAACTAAGTCAGCACCAAGAGAGGAAAATGGAATAACAAATTTAAAACATATTTAGAAAACAGAACAACTAGATTTAATGACTAACTCCAGTCCAGATTCAAGGAGAGAGGATTAGTTTCCACCTCTCAAATAAGTGGAGTAGAAAAGAATTATAGCCAACTTGAATCTGTCACACCCACCTTAAGATGGAATTTTTTTAACTACCTTGGACGACACTAAACATTGAGATGTTCGTTTGTCTCTGTTTTTAAATTATTTATCATGTGCTCAGTTTGTGGAACAACATAAATATACAACTGAAAAATGAAAATTAGATCCTTCCGTATTCGGCAGATACTCTCATAACGGTCAACCCAAAGCCTGATCAAACGAATGAGCATGTCCCCTTGCCCTGTGGCCAAAATATGCCAGATTATTTGGTTTCCCAAAGCAAAATGATTTGTAATGATGCTAATAATAGAGAAAGGAAAATTTATGTGAATTAAGAGAGTTCACTGAGTGCCAGTATTTTTTTTATAGGCTTAATTCAGTTGTATTGTGATTGGTTTTGCTCCTGTGCCCAATGGCCTCGTGATAGATGCATTTTACAAATACAATTATGGGGTGCTATTTCAAGGTTCTTGTCTGGCACGGGGGAAAACAAGTGCCATGTCTTATCATGGCACTTGTCTTATCATGGCACTTTTCTTGTTATTTATAAGCAAAAAATACCTTTATTTTATAATTTGTAATTATAATACAAAGTAAAAAGAGTGATAACATAATACTTTGGGGAAGAGCCTTTCTTAGAGTCCAGCAACTTTATTAGTAGGATTCAGTTCTCCTAGTTTGAAATAGTTTGTATGTCAAATTTTAAAGGGAGAAATCTGTAGTAAAATCATTGCAGGCTCTTGAGCCCTCTCTCTCTATTAGACATGGTCTGTCTATATACAACAAAGGGGATGTGCCTGAATTGTAGTAGTTCTTCTTGAATTTGCTAAAAAAGGATCTGAAGAAAATGAAAGAATCATCACTTATGTATTGAGAGCCTATAAGGTTTCCTACATTGTGAAGAATATACAGAAATATAAGACATGGCTTCTGTTTGCAGGTTGCTTATAAATAGGGTAAAGAAATAATAGCACAACTACAAGGACCTGCAGCTAGAATGAGTATACAACTATGTTCTCGGGGGACATTGGGGAGAAGAAGGGGGAAAAAAAAGAAGATTGGCAACAGGTGTTAGCTCAGGTGCCAATCTTTAAGAAAAAAAGAAAGAATATTAAAGCATTTGGATGAATTAGAGGTGACACATGTCAGCATTCAGAGATACCTGGTAGACTGTGAAAGAGAAAAAAAGGCCGTTATGCTTATAATAGACAATGTTTCATGGATTAGTTGGGTTTAAAGCTGGACCTTGAAACATATATAAGATTTGGAAATGGGGAGAGAAAAGAAGAAGCTATTTCTATTTGAGAGAATTGGACAAGTAAAGTTGTAAATTTAGTTCTGTTCAAAAAACATTAAGTACGTCTGTGCTAAACTCTATATTGGGTGCTGGAGATTACAGCATTTTTGGGAACTCTTCTGCACTCTGTTGCTAAAGTATTTTCATGTATCCTAAAAAGGTGAATCTCTTGTGAAGAAACAAATCCCTTGAAGGAATTCTCATGACAGAAATCTCTTTTCCTTGATGATATAGAAAGGGACTAGTTTTTGTTCTCAGAATACAGGATGAGCTCTAGAAATAGTTGGGAAAGCTTAACTTTGCTGCTCACTCATCTTCTCCGTCATCACTGACTTCCTGTATGGCCTATGCCAGGTGCTTATCTGTGTTTGATACCTGAAGGGCCATGCTATATAGAGACTGTCAACTAAGGTGTTATCTGATCATAATAAATTGTTGCATTTTAATAAAAATAATAGTAATAATGTACTTGTCAGTCACTATGCAAACTGCTTTATATACATCACCTCATGTAATCATAACAACCTTATGAACTTTACTTATTATTGTCTTCCCTAATTAAAATGAGTCTAATCTGAAGCTTAGATTAAGTAACATGTCCAAGGCCATACAGTTGGTCGTTGGCAAGGGTGTGACTGACTCCATAGTCTGTGTTCCTAATCACTGTGCTATTCTGCTTTTTAGTAGCGGGTTCTTGAAGGCCCAAGGGAAGGAATGCATAAACGGCACAGCTGAGGCATCAGCATTAGTATTTGTGACAGAGCATTAGCCAGCAGTCTAAGCAATCCCATTCCACCAGCTAGTGAGGTTGGCCAGAGGCTAAGTACAGTAGTGTGAGAAACAACAGTAGTGCCAAACATGGAGTATAACGTTTTTAGCACAACGTCTTTGAAAAAGGTGGCTGATTTGCGTTGGTTGCCTGTTTGCCTTCTCAGTCATTGAGGGAGTAAATACCAGTTGAAGCTTATGATCCCGACACATCAAAATGGACAACCTGGCAGGTGTCCTTGCTGAAAGATGATGAGATTGCTAAAAGACAAGCCCTGGTTTTCCTCCGGGGATGTGACATTTGGGGGCTTCCATTAAAAACATCACCAAGCCTCTGTCACTTTAATCTCTTCCTTAAGTGCCTGTGATCTTTTCAGGGGCACAAGTCCATGCATGGTCAATACCCAGTGGCCAGGTTTCGGAGCTGTGGGCAGAGGTGGCAGTGACTGTGAGGGCCTGGGAGAAGATGAGGGAAGGAAAGGTCACTCTTCCTGACAACTTATAACTTGATTCCACTTTTAAGCCATTTATTTTCAGAAATAAGTAATGGGTGAAGACATAGGCCAGGCCTACAATTTGTGCACTTGAGAGTTTAAGGCTTTCTGAGATCAAATTACCACAGCAGAGACAGAGTTACTGTAGGAATATTCTGGGAGGAAGCAGACAGAGAGGGAGAAGCCAGAGACCTAAGAAAGGAGACAGGAATAGAATGTGATGGAAATTGCTTCCCACTCTGCACCCTTGAGGGAACAAAGAGGACAAACAAGAAGCAGCAGTGATAGGAGGAAGCTGGGAGCTTCTCTAGATAAAATTAGTTAGGTTATGGAGGGTTGTCAGCGAGTGTACTTGGTGGGTAGAAGGGATGTGCTAGTTCAGGCCTTTGAAATCTGGGTGTCAGGATCATTGCCTTGGCCTCTTCAACTATCCCGTCAAGGAGGGAAGCATGCCAAATGCCAGGTCTCATTCTGGCTGAGTTCCAGTCCATAGCTAGAAAATGACCCACAGAGGAAGATCTAGGAGTGAGAGGATGCTGGGAGATGAGGAAAAGAAAGGACATTTTAATGAATGCTTCTTGCATGTGGGGCAATGGATTTTAAACTCCTCTGGAAGAGATGAGAGGGCCTACGGAGAGTGGATGTTCAGAACAGAGAAGCAGAGGCAATGACACAGCACAGAAAGCCTTGCTCTGATCATTCTGCCTCCTTCACTGAAGAGACCTGGTTGTCCTTTTGTTGCGTCTGCAGCAATACAAGGGGGACTCCTAGGGGAACTGAGGCCCATAGGTGTAAGGGAGCCTTATATTTATGGAAGAAGAGCTGCAGCTATTGAAATTGCTGTGTATTGTAAGATAAATGCGTCTCCCACATTTTGCTTAATAACAGCAGACTTTTCACTGCAAAGCATTAATGGAGTTGGAATTCCCGCCAGGCTTGGGAGATCAAGAGTAACTCTCTTGATGTAACGGTTTTGCAGGCTCTGGAAGACATTGTCATCCATTAAAGAAAAATTTTAAAATCAGTCCTGAAAGAACAAAGAAAATGTCTTGGGTGATAAATAAAAAAGATTTGAAGTAAAATAAGGAAAACCTTGAGGGGAGAATCTCTTTCGAATTCTACCAGATTCTCCCCACTATAATCAAAAGGGGTCAAATAAGAGCTTAGCTTGCAGCTTCATGGAGCCAATTTTTTAAAGAGAGAATTTTAAAACCTGAAATATTGGTTATCTGCAAAGGCATACAACGAAAGTAAGGGCCACATGGATAGGAGCAGAATTGAGTGTTTGGATCCCAGGATGCTAGTTTTAGGCTTGCTGCACGAAAGAGGACAGCGCTTGCCATCCCCCTGCCTTTGCCCTAGGAGTTGAACACTTTCTGCAGTACTTAGGAGTATTCCAGGGAAAACATGAGGGACAGGTAAATAGTCCCCATCATCAGTAACCCCAGAGCGCCTCCCTGGCGTTCGTCTCCTTTGAACGTGGAGCCGCCGCCCATGTACCCATACTTAGCTAAGGCCCTCAGTTTATTTTGCTGAATTGCGCTTGGAAATCTTTTCCTGGGGAGCTAATAGTCCGAGTCCTAGAGATTTAACTGCTTTTCCTAGAATAATCTCCTTACAAGACCCGTTAAGCAGCCTAGGGACCGCGGAGACTGGATGAAAATGACGGTGGGGGCAGGGAGAAAGGGAGTGGCCGTGTTTCCGCGGTCTGCTGGGATTCGGCAGGTCCAGGGAGAAGGAGCCGGGGCTGGAGCGGTTGGAGCGGCTGATCAGTCCAGGTCGCGGTCCGCCACCTCGGTGTGGAATCGGGGCCGGACTTGCTGAGCACTCCTCCCCCTCCCCTTCTGCTTCCTTCTCCCTCCCCCTGGAGCAGCAGCAGCGGCGGCGGCGGCGGCGGCGGCGGCGCGGCAGGAAGCGAAGCCAGGCTGAGCGACTCCGAGGCGAGCGGAGGAGCTGAGATATGGGGAGTCGGCGGGGGCGGCGGGGCCAGGAGCCCCACGGAGGGCCTGCGAGGGGAGCGGCCCCCGGCGTTTGCTAGCGCGTGAGCCGTGGGGGAGCAGGCGCAGGGCGGCACGAGCGGAGGCAGAGGCGGGGCCCGGGCGTGGAGCGCGGCCGGGGAAGCTGCTGCCTCCGGCCCTGCCCGGCTGCCTCCGCCGCGGCCGGTGGCTATGGAGCTGGCGGGCAGCAGACCTGGGGCGACAGAGCATTCGCGACTCCGGCTGCCCATGTCCTGGCTGCTGCCGCTGCCTCTCCTGCTGCTACTGCTGCTGCCAGGCCCAGCGACCTCCCAGCTGCGATACTCGGTGCCGGAGGAGCAGGCACCCGGAGCGCTTGTGGGCAACGTGGCTAGCGCGCTGGGACTGGAGCTGCGGCGCTTGGGGCCGGGCTGCCTGCGCATCAACCATCTGGGTGCGCCCAGCCCGCGCTACCTGGAGCTGGACCTGACAAGTGGAGCGCTCTTCGTCAACGAGCGCATTGACCGGGAGGCGCTGTGTGAGCAGCGGCCTCGCTGCCTGCTCAGCTTGGAAGTGCTGGCGCACAGCCCCGTGGCGGTGAGCGCCGTTGAGGTGGAGGTATTGGACATCAACGACAACTCGCCGCGCTTCCCGCGGCCGGACTACCAGCTTCAGGTAAGCGAATCGGTGGCACCTGGAGCGCGCTTTCATATAGAGAGCGCGCAGGACCCCGACGTGGGCGCCAACTCGGTGCAGACCTACGAGCTCAGCCCCAGCGAGCACTTCGAGCTGGACCTTAAACCCCTGCAGGAGAACAGTAAGGTGCTGGAGCTGGTGCTGCGTAAGGGCCTAGACCGCGAGCAGGCAGTCTTGCACCACCTGGTTCTCACAGCTGTGGACGGGGGCAGCCCAGCCCGCTCGGGCACAGCACAGATCTCTGTGCGTGTCCTGGACACTAACGACAATTCTCCCACCTTCGACCAGTCCACTTACCGCGTCCAGCTGCGGGAGGACGCGCCCCCAGGCACATTGGTAGTGAAGCTGAATGCGTCAGACCCGGATGAGGGCTCCAATGGCGAGCTCAGGTACTCCTTAAGTAGCTACACGTCGGACCGGGAGAGGCAGCTCTTCAGCATCGACGCCAGGACGGGGGAAGTGCGGGTAAGTGGAGCGCTGGATTATGAGGAGGCCTCTTCCTACCAGATCTATGTGCAGGCGACTGACCGGGGTCCAGTGCCCATGGTGGGTCACTGCAAGGTGCTGGTGGACATCGTGGATGTGAATGATAATGCACCAGAGGTGGTGCTCACGGACCTGTATAGCCCAGTGCCTGAGGATGCTGCACCTAACACCGTCGTGGCCCTTCTCAGCGTCAATGACCAAGACTCAGGCCTCAACCGGAAAGTGAGTCTGGGCCTGGAGGCCACAATGCCTTTCCGACTGAATGGCTTTGGAAACTCCTACACACTGGTGGTGAATGGCCCCTTGGACAGGGAACGAGTGGCTGCCTACAACATCACAGTGACAGCCACTGATGGAGGAATACCACAGCTCACATCCCAGCGGACACTGCGGGTTGAGATCTCTGACATCAATGACAATCCACCAAGTTTCCAGAAGGACTCCTACTCCATCTACATCCAGGAGAACAATTTGCCAGGGGTGTTGCTCTGCTCTGTGCAAGCCACAGACCCGGATGAAAAGGAGAATGCAGAGGTGACCTACTCCCTCCTGGAGAGGGAGATTCAAGGGCTACCAGTCACCTCTTATGTCTCCATTAACAGTGCTAGTGGCAGCCTTTATGCTGTCAACTCCTTTGACTATGAGAAGTTTCGGGAGTTCTTTGTGACTGTGGAGGCCCAGGACAAGGGGAGCCCACCACTGAGCAGCACTGTGACCGCCAATGTGTATATAGTGGACGTGAATGACCATGCCCCTCACATCCTGTATCCTACCTCAACCAATTCGTCAGCAGCCATTGAGATGGTGCCTCGGACTGCCCCTGCTGGCTACCTGGTCACCAAAGTCATAGCCATGGACTCAGACTCTGGGCAAAATGCTTGGCTCTTTTACCATCTGGCCCAGTCTTCTGACCTGGACCTCTTCAAAGTGGAGCTCCACACAGGAGAAATTAGGACTACCAGGAAGATGGGAGACGAGAGTGGCACCACTTTCAACCTGACTGTGGTGGTCCGAGACAACGGAGAGCCATCACTGTCAGCCTCTGTGGCCATTACAATAGCTGTGGTGGACAGAGTCTCCAAAATCCTCCCTGATACTCAGAGACATGTTAGGAGTCCTCGGACATACTCTGAAATTACACTTTATCTAATAATAGCGTTAAGCACAGTGTCTTTTATATTTCTTTTAACAATCATTGTTTTGAGCATCATCAAGTGCTACCACTACACTGCATATGGCACTGCGTGCTGTGGAGGCTTCTGTGGAGTGAGGGAGCGCTCCCCTGCAGAACTGTACAAACAGGCCAATAACAATATCGATGCCAGGCTACCGCATGGCCTCAAAGTGCAGCCTCACTTCATTGAAGTGCGAGGGAATGGCTCCCTCACTAAGACCTACTGCTACAAGGCCTGTCTGACAGCAGGCTCAGGGAGTGACACTTTCATGTTTTACAACACAGGGGCCCAGACAGGACCGGGGCCTGGGGGAGCCCAAGCAGCAGCCGGTGACAGCAGGCACCTCACAGGCCAAAGTGGGCCGAGTGCCGGGAACCTGATTATTCTCAAAAACGAGGCTGTTTCTCAAAATGAGGTGAGGTAGCAGTCAAGGAGTCTTCAACAAAGTCATGCATTTTTCACATATCCCTCCCCCATATCATGTGATGGCTTTATCGAGTTACTAACAGTGACAGAGGTTATCTGGTAAACTGAGTATATATATGTAGTATGTGATTTGATTATAATTTACTGTTTCCTCTCTAGAAAAATAGCACCAGAGAATTGGTTTTACTTTTCATCTTATTTTCAGATATATAAAGCCTTGACCATAAAATTGTTTGAGAAATGAGGATTGGTCTTAAATGTTTGATGTTAAAGCACAGCTCTGTGGAGAAATAGAACAGGCTTGAGAATGAGATGATGCTGTAGGGAGTAATGTTATGAGATTCAAAGAGAAATGGCCTCTGTCCTATTATCTGCAGGGAAAGTTCTCATTTGAAATCCTGTAGAAGTGTTGTTTTTTACAAAGCTCTGGGACCTTTAGAGGCCGTGGTGATCACCTCTGTATACTGTTCCTGTTTATACCTTGGACTGTCTATGGTGAAAATTATCCAGTTAATATTTCCAGAAATTGCACTGAACTAGTGCAGTAGGATCTTCTGGAAATTCATGTCGGAGGTGATCAAGCCATAGAATGTGGACCTCACCCTGAAGCCAAAGTTTGCTTTGGTTGTTTGATGTGCTAACTCTTCTGTAGAGGTTGTCAGAGGAAATGGTTGATGGTAAGGCAGAGAGACCAAGAACCAATTTGTCTGGTTGGCCAGGGAGATATTAGAATGAGTGGAGTAGGGACGTGGGGTGCTGGTGAAGGTCAGGACCAGCTGGGAGTGGGGAGAAAGAAAAGAGGAAAAGAACTCTCCCATTAGTCACCTTTCTTGGCATAGAATTCATTGTAAGAGGATTTCCCTACGTTTAACTTGAATGCCATCTATAATCTTCTGATTTCCTATTGGCAGTACCTAAGGTTTTGATGAGGTGTGAAGTAGCCTCTTCAAGCCCCTCATGTCTTTAAGTTAAATGACAATACTCTGACATGTTCCAAAGCACACCGTCATTATTTGGATCTAAAAGCTGGTTGCAAAAGCCTTGGAAAATGGGTGGCTTACTGTACATGAAAGACAGGTGTTAGTGAGTACACTGATTTTAAGTTTTAGGTAGACATAAGAACAGCTTGCTCATTATTATGAAGAATGTATGCAAATTATTGACAGGGCATGATGTGTAGATGTGTTTGTGTCCATGTGCGTGCTTGAAATAGTAGGGATTTGCTTTGTGATATTTTAAACTTGGATTTCAGAAGCCAAAATTTTGTTCCATAAATAGCAGTGAATTGTTATCACCCCAAACAACTATTTTGTAGCTAGGACTTGTGCAGCTACTACAAAATGAGTTAGTAATATTTGTCCCTCCTGTATTTTTTTCTGATGTATTTTCATTGACATATTGCTGTCTTTTTATTAATGTCTGTATTTTCACATTCTAAATTCATACTAATCTTAAAGTAGTATATAAGCACAGAGAAAACAGATGGCTTGGGGGGAGAATTTCCCATCCACCTTGTAGGTAGGTTTATCAGAACAGCCTGATGTTAGTCAGTGCTGAGCAGCCACAGGAGGCAGATTGCAGATTAAGAAAAACAGGGAAAAATCAAGGAGTTTCCAGAATTCTTTAGAGGATAGCTTTTGGAAGCATATAAAAGGCCTTAGCTTTAAATAAGGATGCTGTAGACATTTGCTTAATTTCCTGTGCAGCCCTTTTGGGCCTGGGGTGGGCTGCAGGGTGAAGAGGAACCAAGAGCAGGCCTGGCTGGGCTCAGTTTTGCCCCCAGCTGTGAACCGGAAGCTCCCAGGAATGACATTCTTACCCTCCCTCTCCTTGTTCAAAGCTGGGGGCAATTTGATACATGAACTATTTCTGTCTTACGCTGACCTGCCTGTTATTATGTACTTTGGTACACAAACCTTTAATCTAGGGAGAAAATTATGTCAGAAAAGTGCTTACTCCTGTGAGATTTTGCCACGAGAGTGCATGATTTTAATAAAGGCAAATTTCTGCAGACACTTTTGGAAATCCAGTGAAGAGTTCTAAAATCTACTGCGCCTGAAATTAGTGCAGTTATAGGGAGAGAGTGAGTCATGTTGTCATAGCGTGGCAAAATGGGAACAAAATCACTCAACTCTGAAAGTCACTGCTTGATCAACCTGTTCAATTTCATGTTAGGCTTTCTCTTTTCCGTGCCCTGTTACTGCAGGTGCAGGAGGGTCCTGGGGTGCAATTAATGCCATGTGCCGACATTGAAGTTAGATGGGGATTGGAAAGGATGAGTAAGGGAATTTGCACTCACTGACCACCCTGCTATATAACAATGTTTTGCTTTGCATTATATGTATGGTTTCATTATTCGTAAGTCATACATTAAACAAACATTTATCCAATCTCTAGCATATGAGGAAACAAGCTCAGAGAGGTTAAGTAGCATACACAGTCACAATCACTTAAAAGTGGTACTTTAAGTCATGCCTCTCTGACTCCAAAAACTGTGCTTTTTGAAATAGTTTTGAGTAAACAGAAATCCAAGTGTTTATACTCCTTTTGATTTGGGATACTCAGGCATTTAGGCTACCACTGGCTCACCTAGTAATACAAATGAACTGCTTTGGAAAAAGAGTCATTCCTTCCATAGAAGTAGGTCACAAATGGATCAGTGAGTAAATATATTTTTATTTGTTTTACTATTGGCAAAGCCTGTTAAGATCTTTTATCTCTGTTCTTTCTCTGATTTCTCTCTTGTTGCTTTTAAACATCAGCCTTTAACACCAGACTCTAATCTTTTGCTGGAGTGAGCTTATTTCACAAGCCACTCGTGTAGTGAGGTTTTTCAAGTAACTTTTGGCAATGGGGCAGAATTTCTATTTGGAGACTTCTGAAAACCTGTTATTGAATGTAGGTAGTACCCTCTTCAGAATCTCCAAGAAAAGGAACCAAATGTTAAGGTGGATTCTGTGCATTTATGGTCCTGTGACTGCTAGTGACTCACTTTGAGTGCTCTGGGCAGATTTGTCCAACTGTGGCAGTGGGACCAGTTGGCATAAGATGTGGAAGTCACAAAAGAGTAGCAGAAAAGAGTTGTTGGCGTCACTTTCACTTATTTTAAAGCAATTTGTAGTTACCAAATCTTCAGTTATTTCTGCCATTGAGCGTACATATTCACCCTAATTCCAGATATAGTGACCTGAAAGGGTTAGCCTTTCTTTCAGTGGCACCTGATTTATTCCCCCAGGACTGACTTTTCTATCTGGTGACTGTCCTGAACCAGAATTTACGCTTAGTGTAAAGTGGCATGGTGGTGAATTTATAAAAACTGCACCATGGTCAGAATAGGCAAGGAAATTGTATCTGAGAACTTCCATTCCAGTGTTTCATCCTCTGATGGTCACATCCACATCCTCTGAGTGGGTGGGGCTGTTTTGTTTTACCATTTCCATGTTGGTTATGGGGCTGTTCTTCTGAGAAGAGATTTGTCTTCTTTTGTCTGATAATATAATAATTTCTTCAAATTACCTCCTTCCTCCCTTCTTCTGCAGATCTGCTGAGCCAGATGGAATAATGGCTAAGCTCTTCTCTGTCCCTTTATCTTGCACATATTCTGACTGATGAAGAAATCTATTTATTATAGTTTGAATGTCATTGGTCTACCCTTTCCTCTGACCCAGGAGTGAGCGTCACATGGGCATCTGGTCTAACTCAGAATGCTCTGCAGGGACTCAGCCTGGCATATTATAAATTGTCTGTTGGCATGCTGTCTGCTTGCCAGAAGAGCAGAATCAGTTCTGGATACTTGCCTTGGTTGGCCACCAATTTTTGCTCTCAATGAGAGGTCAGGATGATGTCAGTTTGCAAATGTTTGAGGAAAAATTGCCATCGCCACGTCCAGAAGTTTAGCTGAATTTAGTGGGGGTTTATGGGTGTCTTTCAATGTGACTTGTGTAGGACTTCACCTGGCCCAGTCTGCCCATGCATATTATAGTATGAATATAAATTTAGCTTATTCACCTGATATTTTGAGCATTATAATCTACAATCATGATTTCAAAAATCAAAGGTCAAGAGGATTCCTTGGCAGTGTTTTAAATCTGCTAGCCTAAAAATTATACTTTTTTTCTTTCAAGAATTTGAACTTGACACATGCAGAGAAATATCTGACATTGCAAAGTTGAAGAGAAAGGATAGTTCCTTGGCACATAAGTGACATCAGTTCTTTTCTGGCCTTGCAGGGTCAGAAGTCTGGGCTCCAGGAAGTTAAACTGTGAGGGAGAGTAACTGCTCTGCTAGTGGGCTGTGCACTCAGAATTAAGCAAACCTAGCATTTACTGTTGTACTGGCGCCCGTTAGGTATATTTTAAAGTTATGTTTATTTTATTTTTTTGCTCTGTGGATTAGAGTTGTAAATGACTGTTTTCAAAGGCAAATATTCACCTAGAATTCTCATTTTCATCACCTTTTCATTTTGCTTTACTGGAAGACTAATATGGAACTTAACAATGATTACTTTCAATGTTGTATTCTTTCTTGTCTTAGTGACCAACAGTTTATGTATTCATTTTCTATTGCTTTGTAACAAATCACCACAAATTAGTGGTTAAAAAAAGACTCATTTATCACCTTACAGTCCTGCCTGCTGCGACTAGGTTCTCTGCTCGGGTCTTCACAAGGCTGAAATTAACACGTCAGTGGGCGGAGTTCTCTTCTGGAGGGCCTGGGGAAGAATCTGCTTTCACTTTCATTCAAGTTGTTGGCAGAATCCAGTTGCTTGAGGGCTGAGCTCCCCATTTTCTTACTTACTGTTGGCAGGAGGTCACACTCAGCTCCTGCAGGTTGCTCTCAGGTCCTTGGCCCAGGGCCCCCTCCATCTTCAGAGCTTTTTCTCTCACATGGATTCCCTCTCATACTTCAGATCTCTCTGATTTCTGTCTCTGATGTCAGATTTAAAGGGTTTATGTGATTAGGTCATTCCAACTCAGATGACCTCCCTTTTTTTGAAGCCAACTGTGCCATGTAACCTAACCTAACCACAGAGTAAGATCCATCATATTCACAATCTTGGAGATTATGCAGGACATGTACACCAGGGTATGGAGGTCTTAGGGGCCATCTTAGGATTCTGCCTATCACAGTTTATATCAATGATCACAAAATATCACTGTGAGAAATCTGCAGTGTATACGTCCTTAATAGAGTCCTATTAGGAAGGAAAAGGAGATGCCACATGTAGTCTCATGTCTTGGAAGGCCATTTATTGCTAGCTTCAACATGGATTTCCATGATAAGAAGATAACATATTATTTCCTGAGGAGTCCTATAAGTTATGACATAGTGTATTTTTTAACCTATTTTATTTTAAATTTTTTTTGGAAGAGGTGATTCACCCTTCTGTGGCTCAAATATTCTATGGTATAAATAATTAATACCATTACAGGGTAAATTAAATCTTTGTTATAATTTTGATAGAAAATTAAATATATTCTTCTTCTTCAATAATACTACATCGCCCATATGAACTACCTAATTCAGTTTTTCCACATCGTGAGTTTTTGTGCCTATTAATTTACTAAAGGACTAAGCTTTAAAACAATGAACATACTGGGGGTTTTCACCAAAGAAATTCAGCATGGTCCTGGGATGTACCATCCAAGTGTTAGAGAACTGAGCAATCACAGTTAGTTCAAGGCCTTGATATATCTCCACTGTGTGGGGTATATCAGTAGTCAACATTTCAACTTGAATTTTTCCAAGTTTAATCAAGTTTGGATGAAACCTATGTACATTTTATTACTTTTAATTTTGTATTATGTTATTTTTATTAATTTTTGTGTGTATGTGAGGAAGATTGGCCCTGAGCTAACATCTGTTGCCAATCTTCCTCTTTTTTTTTTTTCTCCCCAAAGCCCCAGTACACAGTCGTATATCCTAGTTGTAGGTCATTCTGGTTCTTCCATGTAGGATGCCACCACAGCATGGCTTGATGAGCAATGTGTAGGGCCACGCCCAAGATCTGAACCTTGGGCCACCTAAGTGGAACGTGTGAACTTAACCACTCAGCCATGGGGCTGGCCCCTTGTATCATTTTAAAATAAATCAATATCTTGGAAACCCAAAAGTTAAAAAAGAGAAAGAAAAATATATGTCATTCCATGTAAATTTATTTAAAACACAGATTTCCACGCTAGGAAGACCTAAACATGTCTATCAGCCAAACCCAACAATCAGGTAAGTGATTTAGTCTCTCTACAGCTCAGATTTCTCATTTTGTAAATTTACGTGCAGTAATGTTGCCCTTGCAAGATAATGTATTTATTTATTTTTAAAGATTTTATTTTTCCTTTTTCTCCCCAAAGCCCGCTGGTACATAGTTGTATATTTTTCTTAGTTGTGGGTCCTTCTAGTTGTGGCATGTGGGATGCCACCTCAGCATGGCCTGATGAGCAGTGCCACGTCCACGCCCAGGAATCGAATTGGCAAAACCCTAGGCCGCCAAAGTGGAGCGCACAAACCTAACCACTCGGCCACAGGGCTGGCCCCAGATAGTGTATTTATTCAAAAACATTTTAAAAGTTTAAGAACCTGAACCCTGCTAGGCTCTGAAGACATAGCTATGTATTATGAATATCTGAGGATGTTTATATGTTTTATGAACAACACAGGTATAATCCCTTTTATAGAATTTACAATCTGAAAAAGAAGTGTTAAAGTAAATGCAATAATATATATAAAGTGCTCATCTCATTGCCTAGTATTGTGGGAATACTTAAAACATTAATTACTTTCTTCCTTACCTTTTCCCTACCTGATCTTGCTGCCATAAGACATCTCATGACCATGATTCTGGCAAATGAATCTGAGAAGGATCTTGCTGCTGACGGGCTGTTATAGAAAATAGCAGCTTGACAAATTAAATGTCATTGAGGAAGTGAGATTGTATAACAAACTGAGTTTCCTGGTCATTCCTGCTAGAACTGTGCCTTTCAGCAAAATTAGGTTGGTGATTTCATTCCAAAGATGAAGTTGCAGCAATTTTCATCATGAATGTTACCCAATCATAGAAAAATTGGCAACATTTACTCAACAGATGTCAAAGTCTTTCTTGAGGGAAGGTTCTCACAGCTGACAAGCTGATGCTAGTGCTGCTGATGGTAAAGGGGAGAGATGGTGATGATATGATTAATAAAAAGTATTTCAGTCATATTTTCAGATTTACAAAGTGATTTGCAAATATTTTCTCTTTTGTTCCTTCTAACAGCCATGGTAGAAAATGGGAATCCCTTTATTTCATCTGTAGATAGTTTTATGCTACTTTATATGGAACGTCCATAGCATTTTGTGAGATTGAAAACCAAGAATGAAGCAGCTTGCATGTTCATATCTTGCCAGCAGAGTGGAAGGGACTAAAGAGGGCAGTTAGTGTATGGGGACATTTGAGGTATAGTATCCCAGAGATGTAGCTATTTCTGGGCCTTGACTTTGGCTGACTCTCTGCATACTATCTAGCCATCCCAAAGTCTGTCTGGAAGTTGAGATGCTGATCACTACTTCCCTAGGTGTTGTGAAGAAGTGTGTTTATGAAATACTGTGCATCCATTGAATACACTGTAAGAATGACAGGAACAAGAACTATTGACATTTTGAAATAGTTTAGTGGTATTACTATTGCTTTGTGTATACCAAATATGATAATTATAATCCAGGGAAAAATATAGAGTATAACCTCCATCTCCTCATCTTTCCACTCAAATAGACCTCAGTATTCAGTCCCAGGGCCACTTTAATCTCTGCCCATGAAAACACATCAAGAGGAACGTCTATCCCAGGTTTTTAATAAAAAATTTTTTGCTAATAGATACAAGATAGTGATGGTGATTGATTTTGTCCCCAGTGATTCCTGAGGAGCTTCCAGTCAGCACATAATTCCCAGACCGTCTTTAGCTGACTGTACTTTCCTCTTTGTACCCTCCGCTTTGAACTGACAGTTTGTAGACAGAGGGCAACAGATCTTCCCAATCCACAGGCGGTGCCGAGTGAATCAGGTTCTTCTTGGGTTTCAGCTACTCCCTGTTCAACAATCAGAGCTTAGTGAACGGCAATTGAGTGAGGAGGCAGAGCACTCAGAGGAGCAGGGAACAAGCATACTTCTCTGAAAAGGATTATGTAGCAAAACAAGGTCAAACCCTGCAGTGGTTTGTTTTCCTCTCTCTAGTATTCCTCTTCAATCAGCAGAAGAGGCAGTTATCAGTTGCTGGCGTTAAGACTAGGCACATCCATCCTTGGTCAAACATGCTGCAGTCTGCAGAGCCAGCAGCAGATTGCAGTCCTCTGCAGTCCAGCCAGACCAGCAGAACGTGTGTAGTTGTGTGCCCTGTTATAGCTAGAACACCAAATTGGGGATGTTCCCTTAATGGGGCATTTGAGGGCAGAAATAATGAAAGCTTTTGCTGTTTCAAAACAGACTGCCCATCCCCTAGTGCTGCTTTAAGAACGCAGACCTGTGTGGGGCAAGGCTAATCCAAAACCGGTCCTCACTGCATCATTAAATCTGGTTTTCCATGATATTCAGTCTGCGCGAGGACCCTGATAAGATAATTTCATTTTCTCCTGAAGTGCTGTATAGATGGCTATCATCTTAGAGTTGCACATGAAATGGATTCTTCAAACCCTTTTTAGATGCATGGAATATTTAAGAAACGACTAATCAGTTAACATCAGCACTGGGAGATCATTGTTTTGCCATATTAACAAAAACTCTCTTTGTGATTTTGCAGCCACGACAGCCCAATCCTGACTGGCGTTACTCTGCCTCCCTGAGAGCAGGAATGCACAGGTACGTATTTCCCTCCTTCTTTCACTCAGAAGTACCTTTAGCTTTGTGTGGCTCAGATGAACTATGTCTCCACAGGCAGGAAGCAGCTGTCAAGACTAAGAAGCTTTAGTTGCTTTGCCAGGGGAATGCCATTATTTTTCTTCTCTGTGTCTGTTCCTTGAAACATTGGAAGTGCTCAGTGCCAAATCTTATCAAGTGCTAGCAAATAAGAATCTCGCATAAGATCACAGAGACAGGCTACCATGTACTTTCATCAAAATTTCTATAAGGAAGCAATTCCAACTTCCTTTATCCCTTCTCCACCTAAACTTTCTGTCACTCCCTTAAAAATTGTAATTAATACTGATGCTTTTGAACTTGAGTACATTGTGTAATGTATATGTACATGTTGTCTACCTTGGTTTTTTATCACACGTTAACTGTTATATCCTATCAACCACTATAATTGGTTGTGATTCTTGTTGGTGTTCATCCCTGTTGAGTTAGAGTCTTCTTATCTTCTCCATCTCGCAGCTCTCGTATTGCCATCAATGGCATGGGCTCCTCAGAGGTTGAGCCATATGTAGGGCCTTTATTAAATATCTGGAGACCAAATCTAGCTTACTGTAGATTCACCTAGAGTAATAGCATTAATCTAAGACTCAGATTAAATATATTTTTCCTTTCTCCACTTTGTCTCTTTGACCGTAATTGATGAACTACCATGATTCCCAGAGCTGATCTAGTATCCCTGCCATGGGGCCAAATAAAAGATTCGTGATTTGTGAGTGTCTTTGGAAACCAAATGAGGGGGCCAAAAAACTAACGATCACTACTACCAAAAGGGTTTGGTTTTAAAGAAGAAATAAACTCCAAACCAAAGCCCGTCAGAACATCTGGGCGACTCTTAAGCAGATCTTCACCAAACCTAGAGCAATTTCTCAGGAGACGGCTTACAAAATATGTGTTGAGTTAATGAAAAATTAGCTCTAGCCCATGAAAAATGCATTAAATTAAAATAAGTTAATATTCTCAAGCACTGCATTACAAATTGAGCAGACATCATTATAATGGGTGCTATTTCGGAATGAGAAGCAGTCAGTGAAGGGCTGAAGATTGGTCGTTGGCTTGGTGAGATGTCACTTTAGAACCTGGCCAGAAACACTCACGCAGCTGCGAGAATACTAGGTTTCAGAAGGATTCTTCATATTTCTTAGAGACCAGCTTGTGCTTTTGCCTGCATCTGAGCTATTATGGTGGAGCCACACAATGGGAAAAAGCATGGTGTACAATACCAGCTCCTTCTCTCCCGATTGAATTGGTGCTCTACTGAAAAGTACCAAAGCTATGAGGTGCACCTTAAAAACTACATTTAAAATAAAGTACTAAAACATATCACTTCCTTATCTCATTTTCAAATGGGAAAAAAAAAGCCAAATGTGCTCCTATTCAGGTTTCAGTTAAGATATTATAAGATTTAAGTAGGATAAGAAGTGAAATAAAAATTGAAGCTAAATCTAATTTATTCTTCACAATGTAGTTCACTGAACATATATTAGAGTTGTGAACTTAAATAATCCTCATTTTTTTCACACACGTGCTTGGCTTCTTGGCCTTTCCAGTCTCAGACACCATGTAACTGTTCCTTTAAAATTCTGCTTTGAGCTGAGCTGGTTGCAGGGTAGTACTGTCTTCAGAATGAATCTGATTGAACCTGTATAATTTGCTGGCAGGATCCAGGAACACCTGAAGGATATCAATATTTGGAAAAAAGAGAAAATTCTAGGGTGTAGATAAATGAAGGGAAGGTAAGCAATAGGGTGCAGCTTAATGAGTGGATTTCCTCTAGACATGTCATTTGAAGTAAAAAAGTAAGAGAATATTGAACTCATAGATGGCCTCCCCCGACAATAGTTCGTGTTTTCCTGTTCTCTTGCCTCACGTAACCACTTCAGATGGTATAAGATATTTTTAGTAACTTAATTTGCAAGATAAACCAGTTTAAAAGTGCCTTCTAATTTTGATGAGGGTTTTCTTGGATGATATTTACTCTTGGGGTCCCATTTGTTTCTTCCTTTATCAACTCATCCAACAAATATCTGAGGGTCTAATATGTGCCGGCATTAGAAATGCATAAATGAATATGATGTTCTCCCCACCCTTGAACGGTTTATGTTCTATCTCTGCTTCCTCTAAGGGTCTCCCAGTCCCTGTCTCCCTCCCTGCAATATTTCATGCTGAGTTAATCTCTTCTGAACTGGGATCCGTGAGTAGTGTAATAGGCTTCCTCTAGTCCCAGGAAATGTAGGGCGGGTCATCTATGAGTAAAAGGTACAGAAAGAGTAAAACAGAAAATAAGGTTAAGAATTAATTGGGTAGCCAAACTGGAATAATGCTGCAGTTATCAGCAAATAATTTTCGTGTGTTTTCCTCTTTGCTCTAAAAAACCTAGAAACAGGAGAACCAGCAAGAGGGGATTGGGGCTTTTCAGAACAGACTCTTCTAATCTGCTTCAGCATTAAGATGTTAAAATGGCATTAGCCCCTTGATGGGATTCCTGTTAGATTTAGTGAACATCACGTGGCATTAATGAAAACCAAAGTTGCCATAAAGATAAAACATGTTTATTGTCTGAATGGTATAGCAGGCAGTAAGTCAGCAATGCTTTTGCAGTTTATGCAAGGTGACTACTCAGCAGTAATTGCTTCAGTTCAAGCGTGAGTAGATTGTGTTAGCTGCAGCCCAGCCTCCAGAGATATAAGCACTTTCTGAGGGTGGAAGGAGATCTGGAAAGGCATTTGTGATCTAACCATTATTTGGGTCTATGTGTTTACTCAGCTCTGTGCACCTGGAGGAGGCTGGCATTCTACGGGCTGGTCCGGGAGGGCCTGATCAGCAGTGGCCAACAGTATCCAGTGCAACACCAGGTAAAGACCCAGGGTCTCTCCTTTCTTGCTTGTGTTCTGGAAAGCCATCAGATGACCTGTTTTTGTAAAAGCAGAAATGTTAATGGCTCTCTTTTCATTTCAATGGCTTTCTTCTTTTCCTTACATGCATACCTTCCTTACATACATGATTATTTTGATTTTCTACTTAATGTCCTTCAGGAGTTGAAAACAGATAACATAAGGGGGTGTGTATGTGTGTGTGTAACATTCTTTTATAAAATAACCAGATACCTTTCAAATGCTTAAGCCAACCAAGCTACACAGAGAAGGTCTGGTGGCCTCATGCAGAGAGATGACACTGTTAGCAAAGATCTTTTGGTTGAAGACAATGAAAACCCGCTCAAAGTTGTAAGCAAAAGGGAGCTAGATAAGTAGGTAGGTAGGTAGGTAGGTAGATGGATGGATGGATGGAATGGAGCTTCTCATGGTGGTGGAAAGTTATCAGAACCAAGGTACCACTCTCTTTGACTTCAAGTTAAAGTCAGATCTGCTTCTTTCTGCACGTCTACATCATTCTGCAGACTGACTTTTACTGCCTTGATATGCACATTGCCAAACATGACCACCTCCCAGTTTCTTAGTTCAGATGATAAATGGAGACCAATTCCTAATTTAAACTTTCAGGAAAGAGAATCCGCCAGGTTAGATTGAGAACCCATTGGCTTGGTGAGCAAAGAAAAATTGCTAAAACTCATAGTTTTTTCAGTTTCTTTATTCTTGACCAGTCACTAAAGCAGTGTTGTATAATAAAAATATGGCTTTGGAGGCCCATCCCTGTGGCAGTTTTCAGAAAGGAGGGATTATGGAGACTACAAATAGTGTCTACCATAATCCTCTATTAATAGAACATCATGATGATGATAATAGTTACTAATTATTGAGCCATAATATATCCAGACACTGTGCCAAGCACATTACATGCATGATCTCACTTATCCCTCATGACAATCTTGCAAGGAATTTATTATATCCACTTTACATATGAGAAACTGGAGACACAGAGAGGATAAGAAACATACCCAAGTTCACATAGGACGTAAGTGGCAGAGGTAGAGTTCAAACACAAGTGTGTCTAGCTCCAAATCCAAGTGTACCCATTGCTTTATATTCATAGCATGGCTGGTTGCAAGAAGCCATCCAAATTCAAATATGTACATACATACATAACAGATGACATAGGTGTGTATGTAAAAAGTTCTTTCCAAAAATAATCAGGTAGCTTTCAAATGATTAAGCTATCTAAGTAACATGTGCAGATAAGGGCCCATTTTTGCTGGCAACTCTAGGGGTTTTCTTTGATTCTAATCAACCAGCATTTGCTATTTATGAATATTGCATAATTCAACTAAAAGTCACATTTTTCAAAAAAGCAAATGCACAAGTTAAAGTAATTCACTAAAGAGCTAATATTACCAGATGGTAAGGGGAAGAACATAAAATAATTCATTGACAAATCAGCAGTGATGGAGTGAAGAAGTGATGGAGGAGGAAGTGGTTTTAGACTACCAAATAGTGCAGAATGAGGAGGCATCTGGAAAGGTGAGAACTACTCAATCAAAGCAGCCACATGAAATCATGCCCCGCTATCCTGCCCTCATTTCAGGGTTTTTCTTGTTCTCATAGAAGCTCTGTGAGTCAGTGTAGTGAGCCAAGAACTAACTTTGAATATATTCTCCCTTTTCACTGATGATGCTGATTGGTGTTTATTTCTAGGCAAAGACAAAATAGGAACTGTCTACTGATTATTTCATCTGCCTCTGGGCCTCTGAAGCTCTCTCCTTCAGATTCAAAAGAATGTTAGGAAGGAGTCCCCATTTCTCCCCTTCCCTACCACCCCAGCATCTCTTGTCTAAGCCCTTCTATCCAGGACCACGCCTGGCTGCTGACTCATGCATCAGAGTCCTCATGGACTGAGCTGGACAGAGGTTACATCTTCCGTTTACTCCATGGGTGACCTAAGCATACTTTTCAACATACCTCTGCACCATGAGATGCTCCTCTGCCTTCTGCTCTGTCCTTTTGATACTTTTAAGGTATTATGACTCAAAATATGTTATATACTATTTGGAGGGAATATGGCATAAAGATTAAGATTATAATTTGGAGTCAGATCTGAATTGAATTCCAATTCCAAACTTTTTTGCTGGGTGAGCAGAAGCAAATTGCTTATATTCATGTTTTCTTAATTGCCCCATCTATAAACTGAGTATAATAATAACACCTATCTTACCGAGTCGCCATAATAACTAAAGAAGAAAGAAAGAGCTGAATATAGTGCTTGACATATAATGCTAATAAATGTCTAATCTTCTTCTTTTTTTTCTGGGATACTTTTGTGCAGTCTATGATTGATTTGGCTGATAACCTGCTGACCAGAAGTCAGTGGTTCTCATTTCTAGACCGAGATACAGACCCTCTAAGGTTGTCTGGATCATCCTGACATCTATACGGTCCAGTAACCCTCAGCTGCCCTCCTGAAGATGGAATGAGGAAGATTTATTAGTTCCGTCCAAAGAAAAAGAAAATGCTTCAAAAAAGTTGGTTGTTTCCAGTTGCAAGTGGAGCCTGGCTTTCATTGATTCTCATGCCCTTAGTGCATCATGACAAAGGCACAGTTGCTTCCAAAAGGCTTCCTCCTGGTGCTTGAGTCTCTTACACTTGTGTCTGAGACCCTCTTGTGAACTAGCACCTTCCCACACCAGCACCCACGACGGCTGCAGCCGTGGGCACAAAGGGAGAGAGGCTGGCTGTGCACTGATCCTCATGCACGTGTGTGCTTGCAGTTGTTTTTCCTCCATTGATGAATTCTTTTGCTTTGTCACTAAACTGTTCATTTACTTTCACTGTGTGCAAAAGCCTGAAGGGATCAGTGGGGACATCACCAGATGATGCAGGATAAACAAGTCAGGCATTAAATCAGTTAATCCTGATTTCTGGCCCCTTTTTCCAGCCTTGCCTCTGTCTTAGCAGATCTGGGCCACGCGCTTCGTAATTCCTTAGCAGCTTCTCGTGAGACTGAGCAGAGAAAGAAAATGAGCGAAATAGGAAGTGCCCAACCGACGGTTACAGCTGCTTCTTCAGATGGAGGAAGGTGTTTGTTGGGAGGGGCGTTAAAGGGCCAGTCTTTCACATTTACAACTCTAACTTTCTCAGTGTGGATGCTCTGAAGAGATTTTAATGAGTGCCCTCTTGTGACCAGTTCCTAGAGGAAATCCCGAGAGGTTATAAAAAGACTGCCCCTGCCTTCTAAAGATCTGGTCCTGCTCGAGGGCACCAGGCTGCTTGGCTGTCTTCTGTGGGGTCTTCCTCTTTCTACATTTCATGGGATTTCAGGACTTACCTAAGGCAACAGTAAATTATTTTTGAAATGGGAGATATTCACCGTTTTCAAAAAGGCTCAGGGAATTCCAAAACACACAGCACTGCCAAAGATAGCATTATAGCTTGTCAAGCAACACCCCAGGGAACCTGGGACTGAACAGTGAGATTAATTAGATAGGTAAGGCAACTAAGAGGATGAGCTTAGTTAGAGAGCCTTGGTTTAGTGACTAGACAGTGTTTCTCCAAGTGTAGTTCCTGGAGCAGCAGCACTCACAGTACCTACCAAATCAGAAATTCTCAGGGTGGAGCCCAGCAATCTGTGTTTTAACAAGCCCTCCATGTGATCCCGATATGCCCTAAAGTTTAAGAACTGGTCTAGAGTTGAGAGTAAATATTCCTGAGTTGTCTGGTATCTTTGGAGGCTCAGAAACACGGGAGGAAGGCATCTGCTTATGATTCTTGCATGAAGCGGGAAGCCTTTCCCCATATGGGAGGGATAATCACTAAGAGCTCATGCTCCGGGTCAGGATAACCCTCCTTTGAGTTCCAGCTTTGCTGCTCAGCAGTTGTATGTCCCTGGGAGCTTTACTTAAGTTTTCTGATTCCCAGTTTCCTTTTCTGTAAAATGGAGATAATAGTCGTGTCTACCTTATAGGATTGTTGCAAGAATTAAATGAGATAATACGCACGTATTACAGAGCCTGGAGAACGATGTTCAGTAAATGGCAGCTATCTTTATGGTTTTTCAAGGTTTGAGTCTATCCTTCAGTTTTAGAATTTAGGTCTTAGTTGTTCTGAGTAGTCTCTGTGGGAAGGCTCTATTATAGAGATTTTTTTTAAATGCCTGTCTTTTTGTGTCCTCGGGGGATTATTTTGCCCTGATTTGCCGTATCTCTTTACTCTGTGGAAAATGGACACATTATGTGCCCTTGTTCCACAGGGGGATTTATGCTCTTATTTGTCTTAGAGATTCCTGCCTCTCTGACAAAATCCTCCCTCTCTGCACCCCACAGAGGGGCTCCATGGAGACTCCATCTCTGATCCTTCCCCAGAAAGGAGCCGCGATCCTTAAGTTTTCTCCAGTCTATTTTGGAGTACTGCCAACATGAATTTTTCCACTTCATGAGTGAGTGCAGCCTCAGGCCGTGTTCGAGAATTTAGAAAGCGTGCTGTTCCACTAACCTGCTCACCCTCGACTTCTGCCGTTGTCATGGCAATGATAGTCCTGGGAGGTTGTGCATATCATTACTAGGAAAAAAAATGAGATCCGTGATCTGTGTGGGTGGGGCAGCTCCCTCCTGTCAGTGTCCTCCCCTCTCACCTTGGTCTCGGCCCAGGTGCGCCAGCTTGGCTCAGTGGTCTCCAGCTGAGGAAAGTGAGTCCTTGTAAGATGCTCTTTTACTTGCTGGGTGTGTGGAGCTCATCATGGCTCTTGGAATTCTCTATGTAGCTTATGTTGTGTGTTCTGAACTGGCTTGGAGGGAAGGAGCAAGATGGTGTGGGAAGGGAAATGAGAATCCTCTATCTAGGAGAAGCCATGAAGCTTAAGTCTTTGCTGGCTCTGTCCATCCATGACTTTCTTCATCTCATCTATTTTTAATGATCCTGTAAATAAAAAAACTAGAATGATGACGTCCTGATTTTTCCGATGTTTAACATTTCTCTTTAATGAGTGGATTCTGAGATGGTTCTTGCCCTCCCTCTTGTGTTTCCTTCACCTCTCTCATTTTTCCTACACCAGCTTTCCAGGATCGGTAGCCCTGGGCAGAATACAGTCAGGGTTGAGGCCATGATACATAATAAAAGAATTTCTTCCCCAACAGTGGCCCAAAACAGATCATGTGACTCCTGAAAATCCAATCCCATGAGCACTCAAACCTTTGCTCCTGGGCATACATTTTAGAGGGTGTGGTGAAGAGAGGAGAGCAGCAGTAACTGTTCCCTCAGGCTGCGGTTTCCTTCAAAGCCCACAGGTGCAGAGAAGCAGCTAATGCACGGTTGGGAAATGGAGACTCATTATGGTTCTTTCAGTTAACATTGATCCCTTTAATGTGCTACTGGAGCAATACAGTCTGGCCCCTGAAAACTTCATCATGAGAAACAACTTTTGAATATATCTTAGAAAAATAATTCACTTTATTCTCTTTTTATTTAAGAGTGTTTCATGGGACAGGAGAGTTTCCAAATTACCCTCCCTTCTAATTTTGTTTACACACCAGCCTTTGTAGTTTTTTAAGCCCCTTATCAAAAGGGAAATTCAAGTTTATATTGGGGACATCCTGGGATCACAAAGGAATAAGGAAGGGGGGGTCACCAACTCTGCCATCTGACTTGGCTCATAGGCCACCTGTGTGTCTGAGAGCTTTGTGGGGAATAGGAAGTGGAGTGAGAGCCTACACTTCATTCGGTAAGGAAGATTGCTTGGATTGTTTGGAATTGGTGGGCTTAGAGCTCCTCGCTGGGAGGTGCTTGGACAAGAAGGACCTGCTTATGGCCTGGGTTGAGGACAGAGGAGTAGTGGTAGCTTATAATTCCTTTAAGCTTTGCAGCTCCAGCAAGCTTCGCCCTCAGTCTCACTGATTCTAGTAAACTAGAAATGAAATCCTGTCCCCAAGAATGGTAAGGGTCTTTAATGGCAAATATTTTCAGAGAAACTCAGCACAGATTCCCCCCAAAACTTGAAAAGTTAATTTTCACAGAGGCAGTTAACTTTGCGGTTGAGAAGGTCCTTGCCTAATCTGGAGGAACATATTCAGGTCAAGCACTGGCTAGAGACTAGGGGCCTCTACGGAAGGGTCATAAGAGAGCTCATTGCCAGGAAGCCTGGCAAAGGGCATGTGGATTGGAGAGGAGCCTCTCTCTGCCTTAGCACTTGGAGCTTGTTACTCACAGGCAAGCAGAGATCAATGCTGTTCCACTCTTGTCTCAGTGAGACCAAGAGCTTCCTCAGCAGCAGCCCTGCCTGGAATGGTCTGTCTCCAACAGAGTGGGCTAGGTGAGGGTGGGAGAAGGCAGTCCTGAGGATGGCAGTACCAAAGAAAATAAGGGGGAAAAGGATGTTTGTGCTAGTATTAAGATAGGAAATTGAGAGCTTTGTAGAAGTCAGACTCAAGAGGCGTAGCTCTAGAGGGTTAGGATATGAAAAGGTAACTTTTAGGAACCAAATTTGGATCCACAAGAGAACAGGGATGATGAGAAGCTTATTGTTACTAGAGTCATGTCCCTTGACTGCTGAATCCCAAATATGCACCTTGGGCCTCCCAATTATAGCTGCCATTGAATGTAAAAAAGAGCCAAGCAACCTTAAAAAAAAAGTAAAGCCTGTCCTGTACAGAAAGTCTGAACAATCAAGTTTGTTGTAAATAGTCCAAGAAAGTCTGCCAGCTTCAGTTTACTTCCAGCACTGGACCAATCCTGTGTCCAGAGCTGTTGCTCTAGGCGGCATCATGGGCCAAGCTGAGTAGTGAGGTGACATCCCCAAGTCTTCTCTCTTATCTTTTTTGACTCTGCATCATAGATACTGTCTTACCCAAGAATGCACGTGTCATATCTCTGCTCCCATAATCACCTGGGGTCACCTAAAAGTCTGTGGCAAGACAAGAAGCCTGAACCTGTGTGAATGAGTTACATTAGACGCACACCAAGATACAAGTCAGGGAGCTCTGGGGGGAGAAGAGCACCAGGTATGTAAACAGCCCTGAGATGGACACCTTTGAGCCTGGGAGCTTGGCTGTGTTTGATGATGAGCCATGGAATACATAAGCTCCCTTCTCTCAGCTAAGGCCTGTTAGCAAGGAATTGTGTGTGTCAGTGGGAGGTCTTTGTTGCTGAAATTTCAAAGTCTTTAAATCCTGTGCTCTTGCCCCCCTGGGTTGTACAAATAGTCTTTTAGAACAATGAAAAGAAAACTTAATAGTAGCTACTATTTATTGAGAACTGTGATACCCACTTTACATGCATTGCCTACTTAGATGAGAGAGAAATACGTTATTTTTTTATCGTTTTGTGCTTTATTCTTGTTTTTCTAAAATTTCTTATTTTTTTAATTGCAGTAACATTGGATTATAATGTTATATAGCTTTCAGATGTACATCGTAATATATTTCGAATTCTGTGTAGATTACATCATGTTCACCACCCAAAAACTAATTTTAGTCCATCCCCTCACATGTGAGCCTCATCACCCCTTTTGCCCTTCCCCCAAGAAATACATTATTTTTCTCAAGATTTAGATAAGGAAATTGAAGCTCATAGGAATTAAGTAACTTCCTTACATTCACACGTCTAGTATTTTGTTGCTCACCATTATATTCCCAGCGTTGAGCCAGGTGTCTGTCTAGTACACATGGTGCTTAACAAATATTTGTTGAATTCATTAATGAATACAATGGCAATTAATGACTTAACTAACACACTGCTCTTTCTTTGTCCCACGTGCCAGGTGAAGGGAACAGTTAGGTGACTTGGAGAGGACTGTTCACTGTCTGAGTTCCGGGCTGACCATAGGGTCTATATTACTTTCCCTTTACTGCTGTAATAAGTTAGCACAAACTTCATGGCTTAAAATACCACAAATTTGTTGTCTTACAGTTCTAGAGGTCAGAAGTCTATAATGGATTTTTCTGGGCTAAGATCAAGATGGGTTCCTGCCTCTATATAACAAGGATCCACTTTGCTTCAGTTTCCAATAACGTGTTCCTCATTTCCATCTGAGCCCTCGCTGACAGCACCTTTAATGTCCATATTTCTACCAACAGTTCATGGCAATTTAGGTATTCCCTGAGATGATATATGTTTTCCCTGTCGTGCTCCTCACTTCTATCTGAGTCCTCTCTAGCAGAGTCATTAATATCCATATTTCTACTAACAGTTTGTTCAAGGTAATCTAGGCACTTTCTCCCATGCTCCTCAAAATTCTTCCCTGTGGATGTGCCCACTGCCCAATTCCAAAGCCGCTTCTACATTTTTAGTTATCTGTAACAGCAGCACCCTACTTCCAGGCACCAAAATCTGTATTAGTTTCCTAGAGCTGCTGTTAACAAATGACCGCAAACGAGGTGATGTAAAACAATACAAATTTATGATCTTACAGTTCTGGAAATCAGAAGTCCAAAATGGGTTTCACTGAGCTAAAATCAAGGTGTTGGCAGGGCAGCATTCCTTCTGGAGGCTCTAGGAGAAGATGTGTTTCCTTATCTTTTCCAGCTTTCAGAGACTGCCTGTGTTTCTGGGCTCAGTGGCTCCTTCCTCCATCTTCAAAGCCAGCAGTATAGCATGCACGTGCAAATCTCTCTCTAACTCTGACTCTCATGCCTCCCTCTTTCCCTTTTGAGGACCCTTGTGATTACATTGGCCCCACCTGGATAATCTAGGATAATTTCTCTATCTCAAGATCCTTAATTTAATCACATCTGCAAAATCCTTTTTACATGTAACCTAACATATTCACAAGTTCCAGGAATTAGGATGTAGGCATCTTTGAGGGACCATTATTCTGCCTACCACAGGGTCTTTCATGTTTAGGCAGTGGTGGCTGTGTGTGTGTAAATTTTCGTAGAGAGGAAGGTAAAATAAGGTGCATATTAGGACCACGAAGAGGATGAAGTCAGTGTGAACTAGACTTTAAAAGCCTTTTGAAGTCTATTAATTGCCGGAAGTTTGCTGGAGACTAATTAATCACCTTCTTTCCCTCTAAATCTTAACTAATTAAGAAGAGATGCAAGGAGACAACTGAGGGATCAAAGATCAGAATAAGGTTTATTATTGGTAAAGATGGTCTGGAGAATACGCCAGGCCCTCCAACCTCCCAAATGTAAGGGAAGAAAATCAAGAATGGGAGACCTCTCCCTTGGTGACGAGGGGGAGCTGTCCTGGTTTGATTACCAAACAGAGGCGGAGCTAGAGCAACGAGAGAGAATTAGAGGAGAGGTGTATTAAGAAAGTACAGCGACTGTTGATGCTAACTTTGCCCAGTCAAGAAGCAGGTTCCATTTAAAGTCTGGCTTACGATAATCTCCCCAATCAGACAAACGACTTTTCCTTCCTGAGAAGAGTAAGTAAGGAAGTGGAGCTCAAGGTGAGAGCCCCCTTCCTAGCACATCCCACAAGGATGGAAGTATTGGTTGTGGGTGTAACCTTCTTTATGGGCAGAGGCAGAAATGTGGAGAGTGGAGGGAAATGGTTCCCACTACATTATTATGTTAAGGGCTAACAGATACTCTTCTGTCCCAAGCTTAGGAGTATTTTTCCAAGATTTGGGGAGCAGGCAGGGGAGGACAGTACTCTTTGGCTCATCCACAGGCTAATCTGGAAGGAGTCAATTAAAGGGCATGGTGGCTAGCAGAAATTCACTGTCCCCAAGGTGATGCCAGGAGACAGGGGCAACGGCTATTACCTGTCCTGTATGCATCCACCATCTGTGTCCAGGTGAAAGCAGATTAAAGTGTATATTTGGGACTTCCATGAAGAAGAAAGTACAGAGCCTGATCAGGGTGTGTGTGTGTGTGTTGGGGGTTGTGGGCAGCGGGGGCAAGGGGGTACTTCAATCAGTATTTCTAAATCTCACTTGCTTTTCTTCAATGATGCATCCTGTGTCAGGTTCAGGGGCCAGGGTGGTTATGGATACAGATGGACTCAGGATTTGTTTGTTTGTTTTTTAGGAGCATTTTGTATAACAAACCTATCCTCACACTAGTTATCTCCTTGAGGTCCTAACAGGCTAGGCACCTCCAAAGCCTAGAGCGTCTCAGCCCCCTCAGTAGCTCTGAGTGGAGATTCAATCACCCCTCATGCATCTGACAGTGGTGAGGCATGAGACCCAGGAAAGAGCCTCCTCAGAGGCCAGCATCCTTGTAGGCTCTGGCGTCATTGAGATGCGATCCAGCTGCTGTCCCTGTGGTCTGCAGGAAGTGGGGTTGTGTTTAATCAATGATCAGTGTCCTGTCAGCTTCCCTGTGTTGGCCCAAGTACAAAGTGATTCTGAATATCTATCTTGAGGAAATTTCTTTAGGGATAATGAGCTCTTCAGCATCCTGTCTCTAAATCTCAGGATTTAGAGATATAAATTAGCTTCGTTGGTCTTTTCTCACTCAGGGTCACAACCTTGCCTTCAGGATACTAGCCTTCTAAATGGCTGTGATTTGAAGGGCGCTGGGAAGATCCTCACAAAACCCACCTCACAGGCAGGTCCCTAGAACTCCACCATTAATCACTACCACCAGCGTTCTCTTTTGAAATCCTCATTCATTCATATTCTCTCTGTCTCTCTCTCTCTCACACACACACATATAAAGAAAGGAAGTTTTAGAGTATCCTATCCAAGACTGCTTTCCTGGGCTTGGCTTCAATATAGAATTTGATTGGAACCTTCTATATGATCATTAAACAAACATTTATTGAAGACCTGCTTAAGGCCAGTCTCTGTTCTAGGTGATGCATATATAACACTAACACAGACTTGTCTTCATAATCTAGTGGGGGAAGACAGAAATGTGGAGAAATGAGGTGGAAATATTGCAATGTCATGTGATAAGGACCATAATTGTGCCAGGCATAGGCAGGGCCAATGAAAGGGAAGGAAACTGGGACAAACTACCAGGGCATGTCAGTACAGAATGGGATCCAGAGTCTATCTATGTTGTATTCAATACAAACCCCATGTATGTATGGTAAGCTGGTTCACCTTTCCTGAGAGGCCCCCCAAATTGTGTTTATAGGGCCCAAAGCCTCCCTTAGCAACCATGAATACTGGATGTTATAGGAATCCAGAAGATGGAATTGGGAATTTAGGGGACCAGGTCAGAGATTATGTGATACTTAATACTGGGTATTGAGGGATGGTAAGTAGGATGTAGGAAAGAAGTGTTACAGGCAAAAGGAACAATTCAGGGCCCCCCACCCCCAAATCATAAGTGCACAATGTTGGTGAATAGAATGAGTACATTTGATGGGTGAGGAAGGATGGAAGGCTGTTGGGAAATGAGATCAGAAAGATAGACTGGAGTCAGATTTTGTGGGGCCTTAAAAAATCCTGCAGGAGAACTTACAGTTTTGTTTGTTGGCAGTGGAGGGCCGCCAGAAGGTTGGTTGGTTGGTTGGTTTTTAAGAAAGGAGCCGCCTTTGCTCTACTGAATCTTCAAAAATCAACCTGCACTATGAGGAGACAAGTTCGTGAGCAATCAACTTAGTGTTTTTCTCTACCTAAACTACGGAGTGGAAACTTTGAGTGTCTAGAAATGTGGGACCAAAAGGGAGGTGAAGGCAGCACTTTTGTGAAAAGGAGAGGCCTTGGAAATGTTAGGGGATTCTGGTGGCTTGGTCTGATCATGTCTGAGAAAATGTGCAGAGTGAAAGGCAGGTTTGTTTAAATTTTGCCTTGTGTTAGCTTCTTCCTCTTTTTTTTTTTTAAAGATTTTGGTTTTCCTTTTTCTCCCCAAAGCCTCCCAGTACATGGTTGTATATTTTTAGTTGTGGGTCCTTCTAGTTGTGGCATGTGGGACACCGCCTCAGCATGGCCTGATAAGTGGCACCACATCCGCACCCAGGAACCAAACAAGCGAAACCCTGGGCCGCCAAAGCGGAGTGCACAAACTCAACCCCTCCGCCACGGGGCGGGCCCCAGCCTTGCATTAGCTTCTTAAGGGAGGCAGCATGGCATTGCACACTCAGATCTCTGTTGTCCCACTTAATCATACACCTCCGATTTGTTAATGTGTAAAAGAGGAAAGACTGTGGGCTGCCGTAAGGATTAAAAGAGACAGGGCATGCAAAATACTTAGAACAGTGCTTAGCTCATGGTCAGCGCTCAAAAATGTTATCGTTGACTCAATTTAATACTCCTGGCACTTAGCACAGCACCTGGCACACAGTAAATAGGATTCAAAATGTTTTTGCTGGATTAGATGGAATGTACTGAAGTGCAGAGCGGGAGGTTCATGGTGGTGGAGAGGTTGTCTCGGATGACACTCATTCTCTTGCCCTCCTGCTGCTACAGTGTTCTGACGGCACCTCCATTTTATACCCTCCGTGCAGGGACATCACTGCTGGTCTAGAAATGGTTGCTCAAGGCTGAGAAGTGACACAGCAACGCAGAGTCTGGGATTCCTGCCAAATTTTAAGAAGCGCAGATTGTAACAAAGTAAGGGGGGAGGGTAGAGGAGAAAAGTTTGAAAACCCAACCAAAGCCAGAAGCAGTTTTCTTGTTAAGGGAGAGATTATGCTTCTCGCAGTTTCAGGTGGGACAGGCAGTGTGACAGCACTGGGAAGACTGACTGTCAGGCTGTGGTGTGGCGGGTTCTGGGGTCCAGGCAAGGCTGCTTCAAGCTCTTAGAAGGGCGCTGTTTAGTTTAATATCATGCTGACGCCATCTTGAAGTTCTTAATAATGTTTTAACAAGGGACCCCCATTTTAATTTTGCACTGGGCCCTGCAAATTACGGAGCTGGTCTTGGGTCCAGCCTACCTGGGACAGTGACATTTTGTCTCAGCTGGTTTTTGAGCTGGTTTTTGAATTTGCAGCTGGTTAAGCAAGTAGAGGCTGGGCTAATATTCTTTTTAGTCTCTCTCTCTGATTTAATTATGCAACGACGAAAATCATAGCAAACTAAATCTGTACAGAACTGAAATAGAATCAATAGTACCCCTACCTGTAGTCACACTCTCCAGAAGTAACCACTGCCAATAGTTTAGGGTATATCCTCCAGATTTTTATGAGTATAAAGTTTAAAGTACTGTATTATAAAATAATATGCAACTACATTGTTGTTGTAAATATTAAACAATATAGCATCATTTGCATGAAAATTTTCAAGTTTTCCTCAGCCTTACTCCCTTTTACTGAAGCAACCCCTGTTAACAGTTTGGTGTGTATCCTCCAAATATTTTTTTAATTAATAATAAACTTAATTTTTTTAGAGCACTTTTAGCTTCACAGCAAAATTGAGTGGAAAGTAGAGAGAGTTCCCCTGTCCCCACACCCACACTGCCTGCCCCACTATTGATACCCAGCCCCAGAGTGGTACATTCATTACAATCGATGAACCTACATGACACATCATTATCACCCGAAGTCCATGGTTTACACTAGGGTTCACTCTTCCAAATGTTTTTGAAGTTAATTTTTAATCACATAATTGGTGTATGAATTTTTTTAAATATGTAGGCTTTCAAAAAGCAAAATGAAATAATATTATGCATATT
The DNA here is from genome assembly GCF_041296265.1 of Equus caballus. Lineage (NCBI taxonomy): Eukaryota > Metazoa > Chordata > Mammalia > Perissodactyla > Equidae > Equus > Equus caballus. The sequence goes on along the minus strand of NC_091697.1, from coordinate 51,654,656 downwards.
AAAAACAGCTTTTTTTTTTGACAAACCCCTTTCCAAGTCATTACATATAGAGCTGCCTCATTCTTTTTTAATAAGAGCATACTATGTGGTATGTCTATAATATAACTTGTTTATCCAGTTTCCTATTGGTATCTATGTTTTTTTAAATAATGCAATGCACATTCTTATGCAAATATTTTATGCACTTTGTAGAGGATAGATTTCTGGAAGTGGAATTACTGGGTTACAGGGAATGAACATATCAAATTGTCACTCTCTCATCTGGAGTTGGACAGCATTTATTGTGCACGTCCCTCTGACCACCAGCTCTAGCTAGGACTATGTGTCACTTAACTCAGTGACATCGTTGTCAAGAGACTTAGCCTGGAAAGTTGAAAGCACTGGAGCAGAGAGATGAGAGCATTTACTTGTGAATAGCAACAGTAATAGCTAACCTGTATTAAGCGCTTTAACTGTGTTTTATGCACTGACGCCGGATATTGTTCTAAGCAGTGTACATGTATTAACTCCTTTAATAGGTATAACTGCCCCCAGAGATAAGTCTATTATTATACCCATTTTAATGCTTAGGAAACTGAGACACCTAGGGTTAAGTAAGGTCACACATCTGTCTAGTAAGTGGTGGGACCGGGATCTGAAGCAGGGCTCTTTGACTTCTGAGCCTGTGCTCGTAACCTCTGCAAACACCATCTCTAGAAAGTTTAATGCCATTTTTGTGTCAGAGTTTCTCTACTTTGTTTATTCCTTAAAACAGTATTATATTCATTCATTTACTTGTCTTTTTCTACGCTATAACTCTTTGAGGGCAGGGTACCTGTTCTAATTTTATTTATATCCGTATCCCTAATTCCTAGCACAATGTCTAATTTATTGTACAAAATAAATAAATTTAGTTGAATGAGTAACAGTGCCTCTGGGAGGAAGCTACTATATGCATGTTAGAAATGAAGAAACTACAAATCAGTGTCACCCAAATTGTGTAGAATAAAATAGTAGAAAGCAGAATGGTGGAGCTGCAATTTGAACCCAGTCCTTTTGATACCTAGTCCAGCGTGCTGTCCGCCATGTCTAAGCTGCCTCCTTCCTGCCTGCTCCGGAGGGCTCTGGAGGATGGCTCCCTACTTAGCAACCATTTCTAAGCTGGAAAACTTCACAGCTAGATGTCTTTAATGATCCCTGGGAGGGGCGGAGCCCTATGGGAGGAGGCCCCTGGAAAACAGAGTTCCTGGAAGGATTGCATCCAGGAATAGGCTGTTAGAGGAGAGACAGGTTCTTCAGCAGACTAGTACAGAGTAATAATACCTGTCCTTTATTTCAGTTTCTGCACGTCAGACATCGTTTTATGTGATTTATGAGCATTGTCTCTTTTTAATGCTCACAATCCCATTAGATGGATATCGTTATCTTTGTTTCACTTATGAAAGAATGGGGCTAAGAGGCCAAGTGACTTGCTCAAGGTTACACAACAAGTAAGTGGTAAATCTGAGATTCTGGCTCAAATCTGCGTGACTCCCAAACCTCGATTTTAAGCATTCTGCTAACCTCAGGCTGTAACAGCAGGCCGAGGCAGGGGGCATTGTAAGAAGACTGTAAGGGGAAATTGCTCTCCCTAGACCCAGAGGGACTTCACCAACCAGGAAATAAGATGGAGAAAACCATGCAGCCTGAGCCCTGCTAGGTTAGGGGGTCACGGAAGGAAGAAATGTGATTCTTTTTTTTTTTTGGCTGACTATGGAAAGCTAGGAAGATTTGAGACTAGCCATTCCAATTTTTGAATCTGGGTTTACAGCACGTGATGTCTTTATACTCTTAACCTAGAAATGGCAGAGTTATTTTGGGCACAAAGCAAGAGCTGTGGCTTTAAAAATATGCCACTGTATTTATCTCTTCCGCTCCAAGATTACTGAAAATTAGCCCAGCTGTGGCCTGAGGCACCAAATAGCCACAAAATCTTCCAGATCACTCAACCCACCCAAAGTGGGTGAAACACCCAGGAGGGGCAGCCTCTGGGGAGTGGTGTCAGATCAGCTTCCCCATCACCAAGCCTACCTTCTGATCGGATACACACCATCCTTTCCCAGCTGCTCTAGGGATCAGAATGCTAGGCCTGGGAACTGAGCTCAACCCTCTCTCCTCCCTGATCCCCAAGTCTTCGCAAGAAGTAAAAAAAAAAAAAAAAATTGTCTTATTGAGCCAGAGAGTCAGTGCGAGAATAAGTTTTCAGCTTTATTACCAAATCCCTGTGTGATTCAGGGCAAATCATCTTTCTGTAATTTAAGCCTTCAGTTTCCTTATCTATAAAGTGGAAATCTTTAAAAAATATATGCATGCATATAATATATATATAAATATATTGTATATTTATATATAAATACATATAGGCAAAATGCTTAATAAATTGCCTGACCTGTAATAAACAATTGATCAATGTTCCTTAAACAAATGAGTGAATCTTCTGCTGCTCTGACCTAACAAGTAAAATTAATGAGCTTTTACTTTGTGCCAGGCACTGGGTTGTGTGCTCTATAAGGATAATTACATTTAATCCTATAACAGCCCTATGAGGTGGATGTTATTGTCTCCTTTACAGATGAAAACTGAGGCCCAGAGAGATTAAATCATTTGCTAAACATCACATAATTTACATGATGTAGCCAGATTTAAACTGAGTGTTCCGATTATAGAGCCTGAGGCCCTACAGAAAACAGGGAGGATAATTTTACGTTCTCTTGTTTCCATGGAAAATTCTTTCCACTGTCAATTGAAGGACTGAGAAGCAGTGGGGAAATGCTAGAAATGTTCACCCAGGTGGTTTTAGCTTTCTCCCTGTCTCTCTGATCCTAGACATGATTTGGGTTGCAGACCATAGTTCTCCTGTTTTGTGGGCTGTAATTACTCAGATTAACGTGTGCAATTCATAAAGGATTAGGTGAGGGAGAGGAGGCGGAGCTTGTCCAAGCAGTCCACACCCCCCACTGATGGTGGGATGGGGGTGGGACGGGAGCTAGAGATGTTTTATGACCTGGTCTTTCAGCGGGTTTGATTGACGGTGGATGCTTTTTGCCTTTTGATCAGGCTGAGCATGTATAATTCTATAATCTGCCAAGTTCTGGTAAAGAGAGAGACACGAAGAGATAGACAGACAAATAGACACAGACACACACACGCATACAAGGAGAAAGAGAGAGACAGAGACAGAGAGAGATGAAATGGTTGCTCAAAGCCAAAGAAGGCTCAAATGAAATTAGAGCTGCATGAAAGCCTGCAGTGGCTGGTTCTGGTAAGGAGAGGAGTCAAGGAAGGGGGAGGAGTGGGATGTCCCTGTGCAGAAAGCCTGGATGTTCTCTTGCAAACCCAGAATCCGCACAGCCTTCTGTGCCCTGACTCTTCCCTGGGCAGCCAGAGGCAGCGGCAGCAGCAGCCCACGCCACAGAGCAAACAGTCCAGGGGAGCTGTCTGGCTCGGCCGGAAACGGCTGTAATCATTTAATAGCCTTTGCTGGCTGCACTGACCTAGCGGGAGGCAGGCTCCAGAGTGCTGTCTGGCAAGATAGTCTCTGGCTTTAATCAAAATGATGGGTTTTCTGGAAGCTCTTTATTAACCTCAGCACCAAAATCCCAGAGATGGTAACAAAGGGATGAATGGGGAGTGAAGGGGCGGGGCTGAAACCTGCAGCCTGGGCTGTGATTTTCCTGAGCTTGTCATTCTTGAATCCACATCCCTCCCCCCACCTCCATTCCTTCCTGCAACTGATGCTAGCTTAGAGGCTTCTGCCACCTCTGTCTCCCAAATGGTGACAAAACAGATATAATCATAGTAATTGCTACATCTGTATAATGCTTCAGAGTTTCTTCAAAGGGTCTTCATATACAGCTCAGACGTGGGTCTCATAACTGGAGTGAGACTGCCTAGGTTTGAGTCCCCACCTCCACCAGTTAGTAACCATGTGACCATTGGTCCTTAGTGTTTTTATTTATAAAAAAGAAATATCTATAAAACAGACCTGGATACTGGCACTGTCTACTTCATATGGCAAAATCTACTTCATATGGAGCAAAAATTATATTGCATGCAAATCTGCTTAGCCCAGTGCCACACCCACAGGAAGGACACAGTAAATGTTAACTACATCTGTAACCTTGTAGAGAGGAAAGTGGTCATTTCCATTTTATGGATGACGAAACTGAGACTCAGAGATATTTATGTAAATTGCCCAGGACTATGTACTATTAAGTGAAAGGGCCAAGGCAGGCCCTCAAATTCAAAAGAGCAAAGCAAGATGAAGAGAGGAAAAGAGAATTAAACACCCTCAGCATTCTCCAGCCTATACCCCTCCAGGAGCTTTCTTGAAAGTAATATCCTTGGTCAAAATGACTTTGCATTGTTCTGTTATGGAAAATCAGAAAAAACGTCTCTTGGCCTTAGTTGATTGTCCAGAGCAGTCCAGAATAGGGGTGGGGAGTTGGGCCGGCCCAGTGGCATAGTGGTTAAGTTCAAGTGCTCCCTTGGGTGTTCTGGGGTTCACAGGTTTGGATCCCAGGCAGGGACCTAGCATGCTTGTCAGGCCATGCTGTGGTGGCATCCCGCATAAAATAGAGGAAAATTGGCACAGATGTTAGCTCAATGACAATCTTCCTCACCAAAAAAAAAAAAAAAAAAAAAGAATAAGGGTTGGGGGTGAGTTTATAAGTCTGGCATTTTGCTTCACAGTGTTTAGGACCTTCCCTGGCATCTGCATTGGCAAAGCCCCCAGCCCAATCATTCTGGGTCACTGAGACTAAACTCCGTGAACTCAAGAAGCCAGAGTTAGTTTAGTATGAATGAGGGAAGTTGGGAGTGTTGCCAAGAAGACCCTGGGCAGTGTCTAAGGGAAGTGCCTAAAGTGGATTATAGGATTAAGTGAAATGGTCAGCTACCTCCCGAGGGCAGAGTTTTTTTCTTTGGGAGGAAGATTAGCCCTAAACTAACATCCTCCTCTTTTTACTAAGGAAGATTGGCCCTGAGCTAATGCCCTGGGCTAATATCTGTGCCCATCTGGCCCCCAGAGGGCAGTTTTTAAAGTTGCAGGTCTATATGCTTTAAAAAAAAAAAAAGGATGTTGTTCTGATTTTTAAATGTATTCCTGCCAATTGTGGAGAAATTGGCCAATACCAAAAAAAAAAGGAAAGACATTTACTAAAATTATGATCATATTCTATTAAAACTTTTAAATCCTATTGAATTGTAATCTAAATGTCATGGCTCTGGCTAAAGGATCCAGACCTACACCTGCTTGATATGTGTCTGAAATCCTCTTTCTAGGCTCTAATAGGTCCATTCGTTTGGGTCTTGACTGTGTCTCAGTCTTGTCTTTGTTTGCCTGGGTTTCTGGGAGCAGAGGGGAGGGGAGTTGTGGGAGGTCCCAGGACGGGGGAAGGGAGGCAGCACTGAAAGAAGAAACATTCCCTTGATTGACCATTTGCTGGGACTGGCCCTGGGCTGGGATTTGGGGTGGAAATGGTATGTCTTCTTTCTCATCTTTTTTAAAGGGGACTATCTCCTTGATTCTGTCCCAGAGTCACAGCATGTTATAGGCAATGCTGAGCAAGGGTCTTCAGTGCTGTTGGCCAAAAGGAAATATCGTTTGTCAGATCCTTAAGCTATCGCTTCACCTGAATGAGCCCGCAAAGATGTTTGCTTACGCAACAGCCAGAACAGGTTGGGCACAATGGTCTGCCAGGGACTGGAGAAACTAGATCTTGTTCTGCTCTGCAGAAGCTCAATATGAGGAGGATGCACCTGAATGGGTCTCTGACTGCTTCTTGGAGTTTAGGCTGAGTCAGACCTAACTCAGATTCCCAGCAAAGACCAGAGAAGCTCAAAGACATGTTAAGAGAAGCTCATTAACCCTTAGTGGTCCCGCTGTGAGGGGCTCCCTCGGCCAATAGGCACAGCCATTAATGTACTTTAACTCTGCAAGATAAAGCTATCTCTGAGCTGTGCATCTCCACATGACAGTCTTAAAGTCCTCATGCAGAGTTCTGGCTGTGATTGGAAAAAATTTCCATCCTGGGCTCTGTGAGAGCAATCAGAGGAGTATGAGTGGTGTTGAAACCCAGTTCTCCTAGACGCCAAATCAGAGGCTTTTAAATACATTTCTTGCTTTTGTCTCTGTCTCTCAGGGACTGGGCCTGTATTTGAAAGGTAAGCAGGCAGATTCTGGCTGAGCTCAGTTGCAGATTTGATTATCTTGGATCAAAGAAATTAGGCAGTCTCAGAGAAAAAATACCTGTTACTGCCCTATGTTCAAAGAGCTACAGTGTCAGCCCTGCCAGGGGAAGTATGGTAGAGGGAAGGGGTTAAGGGGAGAGAAAAAAGTTTCTTGCTCCCTTTCCCTACTGCCTGCTGATTCTTGGACTAAATTTGTAACATCCTTTCCCTGCCTTCCTAGCCCCAAGAGCTGTGCCATTTATAGTTGCCCATATGTGGTTCTATTTATTGAGCTCTTATCTTGTGCTGGGGATCAGGCTTAGCTCTTTACATGCATTACCTCACTGTCTTCAGGGACTCCGAAAGTGCCGCCAGTAGAGAGTTGTTTGATCTACTAAGGAGTGGGGACCACTTCTACTTCTCCCATCAGTCCTTTCATTCATCCATCCAACGAGTATTTATCAAACATCTGTTATGAGCCAGGAATTGTGCTAGATATTAGTTATACCCTGGGGAATGAAACAGATAGATTTTCTTCCTCTATGGACATCACAGTGATAGAGAAAGGGGTGAAGAGGGTGCTGCTTGCCTAGGATGGTCATAGAATGCCTCTCTGAGGAGGTTACATTTAAGCCCAGACTCTGAGAATGAGGAGTCATGCTAAGAATGGAGGGGATCATTCCAGGCAAAAGGAAACCATATGTATACAGATGGTGAGGCGAAAACAATCCCAAGGGCTGTCTGAGGAACTGAAAGAAGGCCTGTGTGGCTGGAGGATAGTGGTAAGAGGGAGACTTGTAGATTAGATTAGAGAAGAAAAATATATCAGATTATTGAAGGGCCTTATAAACCATGTTAAAGAGTTCGATTCTTTTTTTCCTCAAGGCCGTAGAAAGCCTTTGAATAATTTTAAGCAGGGGAGTGATATAATCTAATTTCTATTTTTTTAAAGGATTTTATTGTATGTATGTTATACTCCAGTTTTTTAAAAAAGAAGTCTTTCAGGAATAAAGATGACTGTCGCTCCTAGGTGGAGAGGTAGGAAGAGGCAAAAGTGGAAGCAGGTTGAGGAAGGACGAGGCTACTGCTGAAAGAATGGTGTCCTGAAAGAAGGCAGCAGCAGTGAAAATGGGGAGAAGAGGACAAAGTCAAGTGATGGGGTTCAGGGTAGGTCGCCCTAAGATGCGCCACTCTGGTATGCAGACTATTCCGAGCTGCAGACAATAAAGGCTCAGACTCAGCAAGAACATTTGACTTTTTCCCCCACTGCCTAGAAGAAATTTAAGATAAAGGCCTGTCCTCAGGACGAGTCATCACCATAGATAACTCTGGGTTCCTGTAGACTGGGAGGATCCTTGCTAAGCCCACTTCTATCAAAGTTCTATGTACCAAACATTTGCTTTTCCATTTCCATGTGGGTTGCCTTCCTCCCCTTTGAAGACCCAAACCACTACCCTAAACGTCCTCCTTGTCTGTAGCTGGAGATACTTAAACAGGTAGCCTTGGCCAGTTGGCTGAGTTGCTCAGGTTTCCTGAGCCTCTCCCATGTATACATGTTATAAAGCTTTGTTTAATTTTCACCTGTTCTTCTGTCTCCTGTGAATTTAATTTATTGTCCGCAGAAGGACCCAGAGTGGGTAGAGGAAATGTCTTCCTCCCTTACACAAGATATAGGATATTGGAGGCAGAATCCTATATCTCCTATATCTACTCCTAGATATAGGAGGCAAAAGTGACAGGTTTTGATATATTATAAATGAAGAATGAAGAGTAGAGAAAAATGAAGACTAGCTCTGAAGTTTCTGGCTTGAGCATTGGGGTGAATGAAGTGTCGTTTATTGAGACTGGAGAGATTTAGAAAGGAATAGATGAGAGGAATCAAGAGTGGGATTTCAGATTCCGTCAGTTTGAGATGCCCATGAGACCTCCAAGAAGAGATAACCAGATAGGCAGTGGGATATGTGAGACTGGAGCACAGAGAGATATGGGCCTTGCCAGGGTGGGGAAAATCTCCTTTCTTCCTTTCTTGTGTTTTTATGGCTGGGCTAATAATAAAAGTGACACAAGATCGGATTAACAGGAGAAAAACCCAGTTTAATACATACATGTTGGAGACTATAGAGAAATAATGCTCGGAGAATGGACAAAGCAGGCAGTATATAAATCTTTTACACAAAGAAACAAATTTGTGAGGAATAACAGGACAAAGAAACTTAGATTTGAGGTACGCAGTTAGGAATTTAAGCAGAGTGTAGGCTTGAGGCAGTAAATTAGCAAGGTTTGCTTCTGCAGCCTTATCAGCCTGAATTCCCTTGACCTCGTGATAAGGCTGCAGGGAGAGCACCCTTACATGGGAGATTTATTTCCTGCTTTCAGGGGGAACAGAGACAGGAGGGTCAGAAAGCCCTTTTTGCTTCTCAAGTAACATTAATTCAAAATAATCAATATGCTATTGAGGAATATTTTGGGGTGGCCTGCCCTCGGCCCGAACAGCTTTAAATATAAATTTGTATCTCATTAGCATATTTAGATAGTATGTACACCCATGGACAAGACTGAGATCCCAGAAGGAGAGAGTGACGAGAAAGAAGGTGTAGGGCCAACCCCAAGGAAGCTCCAACACACCGGTGAGGAGGATCCCGCAAGGAAACTGACAGGAACAGCTGAGAGAAGGGTCAGGAGTACAGTTTGACAAGGAACTCGTAAAAATAAGTGTTTCAAGAAGACAACAAATCCTACTTAGAGGTTCGGTAAAATGAAGACTAAAATGTGACCACTAGCTTTGGAAATAGTGTAATTAGTGAGTTTGGCATGAGCAGTGTTAGAAAAGTAGTGCTCAAGGGATGTCAAATTGGGGGAGACTGAGAAGTGATGGGAGGTGAGGAGATGGAAGTAGCGGATGTGGACCACCCCAAACTGCAATCAAACATAAATGATTTGTCTGCTGGAACTTTTCACGACTCCACCAGAGGAGCAGTGTCAGATCCATGAACACTGCTGTGATGTCAAAGGGCTCCAGTGTCATGGCCACTGGGAATACTTTGCTCAAACAGACCATTACTCTTCCTCTCTGACCTCTTCTCTTCTAGAAGTCATTGGTTTACTTTATGGTGTGTCTTCCAACTAGGCTCCTGGAAAAGTTTTGCATTGAAAACCCCTGTGGCTGCATAATCATTTCCCTAAGTCTCAGTGCAAATTGCACCTCTCCTCTGGAATCTCCTTTGACTTTCTCAAGTATAATTAATAATTAATAATTAATAATTTTCTCCTCTGGAGTCCCATAATACTTTACACATACCTTGGTTATTGCATTTATCAAGTTGGTTTGTAGTCACTTGAGTGTGTGTCCCAACTAGACTGTGAGCACATTGAGAGAGGGGGCTGGATTTAGAAAGTAAGGTTAGCTCCCAATGCTTTACCCAAACAAGTAGGCCCAATTTACAACAGGATTCCATCCTCTTTTGCTGCATGGTATCCCTCTATACCCACACTTCTTTCCGTCTCTTCTCTGCTTCATTCTACTACCCCTCAAGGTTATTAGAATAGAATTAGGATTAAATAATTGATTCAACTTGTTTATTTGTTTATTTATTCATTCATTCATCCATTCATTTATTTATTTTGCAGGGGAACATTTGCCCTAAGCTAACATCTGTTGCCAGTCTTCCTCCTTTTTCTTCCTTTTCCCCTGCAAATCCCCAGTGTGTAGTTGTGTATAGTTGTAAGTTCTTCTGGTTCTTCTGTGTGAGCCACTGCCACGTCATGGCCACTGACAGACAAGTGGTGTGGTTCCGCACCCAGGAACAGAACCTGGGCAGCCCAAGCAAAGTGTGCAGAACTTTAACTGCTAGGCCATCAGGGCTGTCTCCTCAACTACTTTATCTTTTGTTTTGAGTAGGTGTCAAAATACATTTGTAGTCAAAGTTTTCTCTAGTTCCTACACTAAAAGTAACATAATCTGCTTGTACTTCTAGTTTAGGATCTCATTTTTTGTTTTTTTTTCCCAATTTAGCCAAAGACAGTTAAAGATTTTTGAGTGCAATTGCAGACAATGGTTCTGAAATCCCTTGGCAGTTCTTAGTTTGGGGGGCATCATCTGGATGATGCAGAATATATTTAGATCAGCTGCCTTTCGTGCGAATATTTCCTCCCATTCTGTAGGTTACCTTTTCATTTGTTGATGTTTTCCTTTGTTGTGCAGAAGCTTTTTAGTTTGGTGTAGTCTCGTTGTGTTTTTGTGTGTGAGGAAGATTATCCCCCAGCTAACATCTGTTGCCAGTCTTCCTCTTTTTTCTTGAGGAAGATTGTCACTGAGCTAACATCTGTACCAGTCTTCCTCTATTTTGTATGTGGGATGCTGCCACAGCATGGCTTCATGAGTGGTGTGTAGGTTGGTGCCCAGAATCTGAACCCAGGAATCCTGGGCCACTGAAGTGGAGTGCGTGAATTCAACTGCTACACCACCGGGCCATCCCCTAGTCCCATTGTTTAATTTTGCTTTCGTTGCTTTTGCTTTTGGTGTCAGATTCAAAAAATCATTGCCACAACTGATGTCAAGGAGCTTATGACCTATGTTTTCTTCTAGGGGTTTTATGGTTTGAGGTCTTACACTCTAGTCTTTAATCCATTTTGAGTTAATTTTTGTGTACAGTGTAAGATTATCAGTCCAGTGTCATTCTTTTGCATGTGGATGTCCAGTTTTCCCAACACCATTTATTGAAGAGGCTGTTCTTTCCCCATTGTATATTCTTGGCTCCTTTGTCATAAATTAATTGACTATAAATACGTGGGTTTATTTCTGGGCTCTCTATTCTGTTCCATTGATCTAAGTGTCTGTTTCTCTGCCAATACTATACTGTTTTGATTACTATAGCTTTGTAATATAGTTTGAAATCAGGGAGCATGATGCCTCCAGTTTTATTCTTTTTTCTCAAGATTGCTCTGGTTATTCTGGCTCTTTTGTGAGTCCATAAAAGTTTTAGGATTGTTTGTTCTATTTCTGTGAAAAATGACATTGGAATTTTGATATGGATTGCATTGAATCTATAGATTGCTTTGGGTAAAATGGATCTTTTAACAATATTAATTCTTCCAGTCCATGAGCATGAAATGTCTTTCCATTTATTTGTGTCTTCTTCAATTTCTTTCATTAATGTATTATAGTTTTCAATGTACTGGTCTTTCACCTCCTTTGTTAAGTTCATTCCTAGGTATTTTATTGCATAGTCTGCTTTAATCTAGTACATTTCCTGCCCCATTCCCAGGCAAGATCATCACAACCACATTCTTTAGGAAATTCTCCACAATGAACAAAAATATGTTCCTAGAAAATTAGATTTCAGGACTCTCTGGTGAGAAAATCTGAGTTCTTGCTTGTTTCCAAACACTGGCCTTACCTTCAGGCTTGAAGAAATAACCCGCGATTTCTTGGGGGCCAGGCCTGTGTGCAGCTTCTTCTGTATTCGACCCACTAGTGTGGCACGGAAGATATGTGTTGACTCTCTCACTGACTTGTGATGTTTTGTGTTTCAGAACCAGAAGCAGGAGAGGTGTCCCCTCCAGTCGGTGCTGGTGTCAACAGCAACAGCTGGACCTTTAAATACGGACCAGGCAACCCCAAACAACCTGGTCCCGGTGAGTTGCCAGACAAATTCATTATCCCAGGATCTCCTGCAATCATCTCCATCCGGCAGGAGCCTACTAACAGCCAAATTGACAAAAGTGACTTCATAACCTTCGGCAAAAAGGAAGAGACCAAGAAAAAGAAGAAAAAGAAGAAGGGTAACAAGACCCAGGAGAAAAAAGAGAAAGGGAACAGCACGACTGACAACAGTGACCAGTGAGGTCATCTAATGGAAACAAGCCACTTAGCCAGTTTTTGTAATAATGGCAAATCTCTCCCATGTAGCAACTCCCTTCTCCCTTCTCCTATCCACCTGAGCCCTCTCTTAGAGACCTCAGAAATCTGCAGAAAGTTCCCTGTGTCTGTCTAGATCGCATTTAACAGGTTTTGTCTGAAAAGCTTTACTAAGTCTGGTGTTAACTCTTTCTCTCCGCTCTGGCTTGTTTTCAGAACCTAAAAAGCAGACCCAAGTTTCCTTTCTCCTCCGCCGCAAAGGAGAGGCTTCCCAGCCCCGCCAGTGAGAGGTTGGACTCTCTGCCCTGTGCTCCGGGGATCCTGTCTTGATGACACTTGCAGGGCAGGCTGAAAGGTTTTGAGATTGAGCAGCTTGGGTGTCTGTGGCCACTGGGTATGTGTGGCCACCGGGGGTATGTGAGTGCCAGAGATTGGCTGGGATGGGCCAGATTAGACTAATTGGCGCAAGGAGGGCTGGGAAAGAAAGGCAAATAAACAGTTGGAGTTACCAGTCTGGAGGGGAAATGTGAAACTAAAAGGGACCAGACTTTCTAAATCTTACAACTCAAGAGACGGTGGCCACCCTCTAGCAGACAAAACTACTCCCACTGACGAGGCTTTAGAAGCCCCTAAAGCCTGTTGGCTGTGGTATCATTAAACCTAAAACCTGCGTTATACCTACAAGCGAATAGTACAGTGTTTAACAGGGGGCCAACCAGGTCAACAGAAGCAGATCTGATGTATTTCCTGTATATGTCCTTGTGCTCACTTTATTAAAAATTCTTTTGCACACGATGTTTATGAAAAGGCCAGATCCTTTTCCAATGACACATATGCAAAAGCAAAAGAAAAAAGAAAACCCCAACACCTCACTTTATGCTGTTTGTTGTTTGATAGATTTATTTAAAAAAAGAGAAAATCTATAACTATAAATCTTTAAAGAGAAATATGATGAATACAATTCCCCTAAACTCTCCTCAGAAGAGAATTATTCAGTCTACAGCCATTTAAATGATCATTGCTGCTACAGAAGTGCTTTAAGAGAATTGCCTGAAACATCTGTATTATACCGGCCACCTGCCAATCACAGCTTTACTCTTTTCAGGTCACTCTGGGGCTGCCTCTTGCATGTATTAATTACTAAATAAAAGGACCTTTCTCTCTCTCTTTTCTAAGAAACAATTATGTGCACTTTGAATACACAACCTTCTCTAGCCCACTATATCAAGACCCAGAAATTGAAGAAAAATCTTGTTTTCTCATACATACAGTGAGCAGACTTTTCAGTCCTCTAAGTCTGTGATTTGTCTTGGTGTGCTAGCCTACACCTTCTCTTTGGTTTAGTTTTCCTTTTCTAGAAGACTCTGAATTGCTAATCTTGCTAACACCTCTGATGTTCCCTGAAATCAATCTCCCATATGTATGCTGTATGCTATTATAAGACTCCTGAAATATACTTACTCTGTGCTTGTGTATGTGAATGTTAATGCAACTATTACCTAGAGTGAACTTTAAGCTTTATTGTTGAATGTAATTCCATTATATTTCCTTTTGTACACCTGTGAAAAAGTGGAGTAGTGTTTTTTTAACCATTGTTAATCAGCTTTTGTGTATGAAAGACACAGTAAAATTTCTTTCTTAAATCAAGATACTGGTGATTCAAGGAATTTTATTTATGGTCAGCCAAGAGCTCTCTCTTGCCAAGACTCCTGCTGGCAAGAGAATGGATAAAGCTGTTTTTTTCTAGTAACAATTCTGGAATGAATACCGAAGATATTCCCTGAGGGTGTGCAAGCACAAAATTTACCAATCTGGCCTCTTTGAAGTCACAGAGTGCTTTGAAATTCTAACAGTATCTGGAATATCAGCTCATAGAAAAGAATAAGATTTACTGTCACCTTAAATAATAAATTTTAATTTTGTTAGAATGTACAATTTAGAAGTTTGATTAATTATATTATCTTTTAAAAGTTAACGTAAAAGAGGTAGGAGTCTGTTATTAAAACAAAAACATTAAATCTAAAAAAAAAAAAACCTGTTTTGTCTACTTATAGCTTCATTCTCCCATATTTTGAAGGGTGTGTAACTTCAGCTCTGCAGGATTGCATGGGGTAAAACTTGTTGCCAGCACATGTGAACCATTGCTACATTGTAGGTTGTGATCATTTGCCCCACTGAAACCCATGTATCTGACCTTACGTGCCTTTTGAATACTAGGAGAATCGGGCTAATTTATTAATGATGATAATTATGATGTATCTGTACAGCACTTTTTACATTTGCAAAGTGCTTTCCAATCCATGTTAGTTACTAGTTATTACAGCTGTAAGGATAAAACACGTCATGTGGATTCATTTTTAATTGGTGCTATTGGTATTTCCTCTGTTATTGCTAATAAATGGAAAATGGTGGTATGAAAGAAATGGTGGTCATTTCTAAGTATAAGAGGAGGAGAAAATAGAACACTGATTATCATTGCTATTGTTATTGAGGAAAGCTGCAGTATGAAAATTACTGCGTCATTCTCTGGCTGTCTCCTGGCTTTCATGTTCATTACAAAGGCATAACCCCCAATGAAATCAATAATCAAACTCCATAGTATTACTAGAATGGGCAGCCAGGAGGTTTCTGGTTCACATCCCTGTGCGTTATTTCAGTCTTCTTTAATAAGAATTGCAACAAACTAATTTTTATCATTAGAGCTCTCCAGGCATCTTGTTCATTGTTTGTTTAGCCCTTGTACTTCTCTACAATTGAGAAGTCAAAATAATGCCCCCAAGAAATTAACTTTTATTGAGTACAGGGGAATACCAGCCATTGTAATAAGTAGGTTCAGTTCATAGTACATGTTCTGTTGCAAATAGACTATATTTTCCTTTTGTGGTTAAATTTTTATGAGCATAGGCCTTAGATGCAGTGATTCTCAACTGGGAGCAGTTTTGTCCCTCGGGGGACATTTGGCAACATCTGGAGACTTTATTGTTTTTTGTTGCCTGGGTCGGGGGCTGCTACTGGCATCTAGTGGATAGAGGCCAGGGATGCTGCTAAACAGCCCCCCACAACAAAGACTTTTCCAGCCTACAACATCAATAGTACCATGATTGAGAAACATTGAAGATGGGGTGACCATATGAATTGCTTTTGTCCAGTCCACTTTTGAGATGGAAAGGGGACACCATTAATGATTACAAGATGTAAGCTGGGACTATCCTAGGTAAACCGGGAGGTGTGATAACTCTACTTATAGAAAGAAAGAAACTGGTATAGCTCTGTCGCTTACTAGCTGAGGAACCTTGGGGAAGCCACTACTTCTCAGTTTTTCAGCCTCAATTTCATCATCTATAAAATGGGAATAATTACAGTACAAACCTTTTAGAATGGTGGGGAAGATTTAGTGAGATAATCTCGAAAGTTTTTAGCACAATGTCTGGCACACTATAATCTTCAATAAATAGTTATTTTTAATAGTCCTTTTCTTCCATCTCCTTGCCCCTTTTTCAGAGATTTAGCTATTATACTCAGGAGACTTTTCCTAATGATTAAAATGTGAATGAGGGATGGTAAAATAAGTCAACATCAACTTTGTAATAAAAATACTTTATTTACTCTTCCACATTTTTGCTCATCCTTGAAGGAAAAGAAGTAAAATCAGTTAAATAACTCTTTCCCTGTATCTCTCATGAATAATAATTAAGTCTCTAAGTAAGTGATCAAGTGACCAGTCTGTTTATAGCTGTTCCACGTAAGTGATCAGTGATCTGAAATCCAGGGACCAAAGAGCTTAAAGTCACTCTACATGTTCAAACGAATAAATTCCATGTGAGGCTCAGTAAAACAGCATGAGGGAAAGAAAGAATCACCTCCAACAGCTTCTTTTGGCAGACAGGTGAAAAACCAAAAGATCCACAGACTTGCTAACTGTCCTGCAGCTAATCAGGAACAAACCAAATTGCATCTCTGTTAAGGGCCAGGATGTTTGATATGGGTCTCACATATACAGAGTGCAGGATTCACTCTTTAGAAGAATTGCAATTCATCTCATTTTAAAGGATGAGGTTCCCCAATGAACGTTCACAGCCTTGGCTGTTGGCTTTTAGGCTCCTAAGTAAGATTATGGATCCCAGGATCTTATATTAGTATATTTTATGTTTTATAAATTCGAAACTCAATTCTAGAACACAAATGTAATTAACCAAATACTAATGCAATTCTAGTGTTATATCTAGATTTTAAAACCACGAGGCCAGCCCTGGTGGCCTAGTGGCTAAGTTCGGCATGCTTTGCTTAGGCAGCCTGCGTTCAGTTCCTGGGCGCAAACCTACACCATTTGTTTGTCAGTGGCCACTCTGTGGCGGTTGCTCACATACAGGAAGAGGAAGATTGGCAGTGGATGTTAGCCCAGGGAGAATCTTCCTCAGCAAAACCACCCCCTCAAGAAAAAAAAAAACCACCACCAAAACATTGAGGTACACTAAAACAAACACACGAAAAACTACAGATATACTTCCTTAGGACCTGAAAGCCCCAAGAGCTTCTCTAAGAAAGGGCAAGTTGGCCACTCCTTGACCCTGTTTGATCATTTTTTCATGTGCTTCTTTTATCAGACCAAACATGAGTCACCTTCTTGGCAAGTCAATCAAACTACACCAGCAGTAGTTGTCATACAAAGCAGAAATTTTATTTACAGCATGCAGCAAAGAAAACAGAGACCATAGGGAAGAATTTCACAAGCTATGGCTCCCAGAGCACGGGTAGGTGGGTTCCTTTATTTAGGGTAGGGAATGAAGGTTTAAAGGAGAAGTTTCATCATCGCATTTAGAGGTGGGCATAACCTTGCACATGCAGTGGTTTGAAATGATGCTTTTACATATATCACATGATCTAAAAATGTCTGCTTCACGCCTCCCAAAGGAAGAGAACTTAGGATGTTAATGAGGGCAGGTTACTTTGGTACAACTTTCTGCCTGTCTGTGCAGGTGTCATTCTTGTGATTGTGGTCTGGACTGGTCTGGTCTGATTCAGAGTGGGTGGGTCCAGGGTGGTTGTCACTTAGAGTTTCTTCCTGGAACATACCTGAAATCACATAAACTCAAGATGCCAAAGTTGTCAGAGAAAGGAACATCTACATCTTTCAACAAGACAAGAGAAATAGGTCAAACACAAAAAAGCTTAGAATCTAGGCAAGATAAGAGAAGCAGGTTAGAGTCCACAGCTGGTGACAAAATCTCTCCTCTAGTTTTATCCTGCTCTTCATTCTTGAGGGGCATGAGGCAAAGGTCTATCTTCTGTAACTACTTCCTGCTGAACATAGGCATTGTCATAGGGGCCAGCAGAGGAGCAGAATTTTTCCCCCACTCATCTAAGTCTAGAGAATAAGTCTGTGGGTCACCAGGCATTGCTCCAAGTAGTTCATATTTTTGATTAGTAGGCAGGTGGCAGCTACAGCTCTCAAGTATGGGGGCCGTATTTTTGTTACAGTGTCTAGCTGCTTTGAGAAATAGGCTACCACTTTTTTTCCAATGGTCCCAACATTTGGGTTAATACTCCTAGAGTTATTCCTTGTTTTTTATGAATGTATAGGTCAAATGATTTGTTCAAAGCTGGTAAGGCCAGTGCAGGTGTTTTCATTAGTAAGTTTTTAAGCTTACTGAAAGCTTGTTTGCACAGCTTATCCCATTCAAATGAGTCTGTTTCTGTCGCCTACGATTTGTCATAGAGAGGCTTAGCAATCAACCCCAAATTAGGGATCCACATATGACAGAAGCCGGCCATCCCCAAGAATCCGCCTAGCTGCCTACACAGGTGGAGCAAGTGATATATTGTTATTTTCCTCTCTTGAGGAAGTCTGCACTGCCCTTTTGAAATAATTAACCCCAAACACGTTACAGTTTTTTAGATATCTGTGCTTTTACCTTAGACACTTTATATCTCCTACTGGCTAAGAAGTTTAACATGGTTACTGTGTTCTCATCAGATTTTCTTGGATGGTCTGGTTATTAGGATGTCTTTCACATACTGTAATACAGTGTTTTGTTTTAATTTTAATTCCGTTAAATCTCAACTCAGGATTTCCCCAAAAATTCTAGGGGAATTTTACTTACTTATTTATTTTTTTTAAAGATTTTATTTTTCCTTTTTCTCCCCAAAGCCCCCTGGTACATAGTTGTGTATTTTTAGTTGCGAGTCCTTCTAGTTGTGGCATGTGGAATGCCGCCTCAGCAAGGCTTGATGACCGGTGCCATGTCCGCGCCCAGGATTCGAACAGGCGAAACCCTGGGCCACTGAAGCAGAGCGTGTGAACTTAACCACTCGGCCACGAGTCCAGCCCCTCTAGGGGAATTTTAAAATCCTTAGGGTAAGACAGTCCAGCAGTACTGTTTCTGGTGGCAGTCTGGGTCCTCCCATTTAAAGGCAAAAATCTCCTGGGACTCAGGGTCCAATGAGATGCAAAAGAAAACATCTTTTAAATCTAGTACTGTACAGAACATGCTGTCCCCAGGGAGATTAGCCGGCAGGGTGTAAGGATTAGGTACTACAGGATGTATGTCTTGGACTGTTTCGTTGACAGCCCTAAGGTCTTGAACAAATCTGTACTGCCCTGTTCCCAGCTTTTTAACAGGTAAATTGAGAGTGTTGCAGGGGGATCTACATGTCCTGATTAACCCTTGTTTTAAAAGTTTGTCAGTTACAGGCAGGATTCCTTTTATGGCTTCTGGCTTTAGGGGGTATTGTTTTACTGGAGGCCAGTGGTCTATCTGTTTTAATTCCACTGTAGTGGAATTCCACTTTAGTATGCCACTACCTGCTCCTCCCATTATCCTTGTGTCCAAACCTCTAAGTTAAATTGGTTTAAAATGTTTTGAGGAATTTCTTCCTTCTCAGGTGCTGATATGTCTTGTAATAAGGCCATGAGCTCAACTCTGATCTCTAGGAACTTGGAGTTCTACTTTGTCTTGTTCCCAGTTTATTGAAGCCCCCAATTTTGATAGTATGTTTCTCCCAAGGAGGGGAATAGGGCGCTCTGGCACATACAGAAAAGCACGTCTTAAGATTTTCAATCCTATTTCATAGGTTAAGAGCTCCAGAAAGGTTTTAGTCTCTTCTCATACCCCTTTTACGTTACATTTTATTTTAGAAAGATTTCCCTTTTGGGTATTTAACACTGAGAATGCGGCTCCTATATCAAACAAAAACTTAACACATTCTCCTCCCACTGCTAAGGTCACCCTAGGGCTCCTCAAGGGAGATAAGGATTTGGTTGCCTGGAACTGGGGAGCCCCATGGCCCTGTCATATCTCATCAGTAGTCAAGGGAAGTTGCCATGGCTTGATCTTGTTCGCTCTCTTCCCTCTTTGGGGATGGTTTGGACAATCTCACTGCCAATGCCCTTTCTGCTTGTGGTATGCACATTGATTAGGCCCCCAACTCTGTTGGTGGCCTTCTGGTCCCATGGTGGGGGCCGGGTCACTCACCTCTCCCCTGGGTTACCTTGAGCAGACTGGAGGGCCAATGGAAGCAAAGTTGCTTGTCTTTGTACCTTTTTATCATCCTTTTTCTCTTCTTCCTTGTCCTGGTTATTGACTATCCTGAAGGCTGCCTCCATTAACTGTGCAGAACTGGTATCAGGCCCTGTTGCCAATTTTTGGCATTTCCTATGGATATCTAGAACACTTAAGATATGAAATGGGTATCAAGAACCACTTACATTAATAACATTTATCCACACAATAGAGCCTAAGAATGTTCATCATCATTTATTTGATAATGTTTTCCATGTAATTTAACACACCAAATAAGCCTAGCTAGTTTAATATCTCCCTCTTTATATAGAGAGAGAACAAATTGTTTTTAGAAATCTCAGGGCCCCATTGGAAATCCCCAAAAAGAAAAACTTTACTTACGATTTGACCTTTGGGGAAATTTGTCAAAAATATCAAAAGGTTTTAAAATACTGTTAGTTGTTGATTTAATCAAGGTAACAACAGAAAATGTCAAAGGCAAACAGAGAAAGTGAAACAGTTAAAAAAAAATAAACTAATAGAGAAACCTCAGCCTCCTTGGGCATAGGAAATTATTTTAACAAAACGTAGATTTTCTGTCTTTTAGGGAGACTTACTCAAAAATAAAGAAAAAAGCCGTTTGTAATCTCTTTGATAAGAGTGCACCAAAACTTTAAGAAGATTATTCTTTTAAGAGAAAGTCAAATTTTTAATTTTTTAACTTACTTTTGATATTGAAACTCATTTATTTAATGGAATTTATTTTAATCTTAGTTAACTTGACCATGTACAAAACTCTTTTTTTTTCCCCTCTCAGAGTTTCACTTCCACAAACCTGTCACTTGTTTTTTTTATGTTTAGAATTTGTCCCATGCCTTCCTTCCTTTTTCTCTTTCCTAGTACTTTAGGACAAATTTACCTTTTTTACTAAAACAAATAAAAATTTCTCTAGTCTCTATGTCTCCTTTACTGAAAGCATACATCTTATTTTCCTTAAATATAAAGATGTTTTTCTTACTAACTCTTAGTAGTTTTAATTACATATATTAATCAAAATTTTTAACACTTACAGACCTTAATTCTGAGTGAAAACTAAGAAGTAAGTAATTATAAACTGTCTTTTACATAAGCATTCTGCGGCTTGGTAAATTTATAAATACTTTTTGCGATTTCTAGAAACATGTTACTTTTTCATAAAATATGATATGTTTACTGATAGATCTAAACATCTTTTACCTTCTCTGTAAGAAGCCAAAAGTAGATAAACCTAGACATGTTTAGTAATAATATTTCAGTATTTTACTGAGGTCATAATAGTTTATAACATTGTGGAATTTCAGTTGTACTTTATTATTTGTCAGTCACCATATAAATGTGTCCCTTTACCCCTTATGCCCACCTCCACCAACCACCTTCCCTTTTGGTAACCACTAAACTATTCTCTTTGTCCATGTGTTAATTTATCTTCCACACACAAGTGAAATAATATGGTGTTTGTCTCTCTCTCTGGCTTATTTTGCTTAACATAATACCCTTAAGGTCCATCCATGTTGTTGTGAATGGGACGATTTTGTCTCTTTTTATGGCTGGGTAGTATTCTATTTTATATATATATCACATTTTTTTCCAATCATCAGTCGATGGGCATTTAGGTTACTTCCACTTCTTGGCTATTGTAAATAATGCTGCAATGAACACAAGGGTACATAAGTCTCTTTGAATTGTTGATTGCAGGTTCTTTGGATAAATAATCAGTAATGGGATAGCTGGGTTGTATGGCATTTCTATTTTTAATTTTTTGAGAAATCTCCATATGGTTTTCCATAGTGGCTGCAGCAGTTTGCATTTCCACCAGCAGCGTATGAGGGTTCCCTTTTGTCCACATCCTCTCCAACATTTGCTATTTTTTGTCTTGGTGATTATAGCCATTCTAATGGGTGTAAAGTGATACCTTAGTCTAGTTTTGATTTGCATTTCCCTGATGATTAGTGATGTTGAACATCTTTTCATGTGCCTATTGGCCATCTGTATACTTTCTTTGGAAAAATGTCTGTTCATATCCTCTGCCCATGTTTTGATTGGGCTGTTTTTTTTTTGTTGTTGTTGTTCAATTGTGTGAGTTCCTTATATATAATGGAGATTAATCCCTTGTTGGATGTATGAGTTGCAAATATTTTCTCCCAGTTGGTGGGTTGTCTTTTTGTGTTGTTCCTGGTCTCCTTTGCTTTGCGGAAGCTCTTTAGTCCGATGAAGTCCCATTTGTTAATTTTTTCTTTTGTTTCCCTTGCCCGAGTAGACATGGTATTCAAAAAGATCCTTCTAAGACTGATGTCACAGAGTGTACTGCCTATATTTTTTTCTAGGAGTTTTATGGTTCTAGGTCTTACCTTCAAGTCTTTTATCCATTCTGTGTTAATTTTTATGTATGGCAAAAGATTATGGTCTACTTCCATTCTTTTGCATGTGGCTGTCCAGCTTTCCCAACACCATTTGTTGAAGAGTCCTTTCTCCATTGTATGTTCATGGCTCCTCTGTCAAAGATTAGCTGTCCATAGATGTGTGGTTTTATTTCTGGGCTTTCAATTCTGTTCCATGGATCTGTGTGTTTGTTTTTGTACCAGTACCAGGCTGTTTTGATTACTATAGCTTTGTAGTATATTTTGAAGTCAGGGATCGTGTTGCCTCCAGCTTTGTTCTTTTTTCTCAGGATTGCTCTAGCTATTCGGGGTCTTTGCTTGCCCCATATGAATTTTAGGATTCTTTATTCTATTTCTGTGAAGAATGCCATTGGGATTCTGATTGGGATGCATTGAATCTGTAGATTGCTTTAGGTAGTATGGACATTTTAACCATATTTATTCTTCCAGTCCATGTGCGTGAAATATCTTTCCATTTCTTTATGTCATTATTGATTCCTTTCAATAATGTCTTACAGTTTTCATTGTTTAGGTCTTTCACCTCCTTGGTTAAATTTATTCCTAGATATTTTATTCTTTTTGTTGAGATTGTAAATGGGATTGTGTTCTTGAGTTCTCTTTCCATTAGTTTGTTATTAGAGTATAGAAATGCAACAATTTTTGTAAGTTGATTTTGTACCCTGCAACTTTGCTGTAGTTGTTGATTATTTCTAATAGTTTTCCAATGATTTTATGGGGTTTTCTATGTATAAAATCATGTCGTCTGCAAACAGCAAGAGTTTCACTTCTTCATTGCCTATTTGGATTCTTCTAATTTCTTTTTCTTGCCTAAACTGCTCTGGCCAACACTTCCAGTACTATGTTGAATAAGAGTGGTGAGAGTGGGCATCCTTCTCTTGTTCTTGTCCTGAGAGGAATGGCTTTCAGTTTTTCCCTGTTGAGTATGATGTTGGCTGTGTGTTTGTCATATACAGCCTTTATTATGTTGAGGTACTTTCCTTCTATACCCATTGTATTGAACATTTTTATCATAAATGGATGTTGGATCTTGTCAAATGATTTCTCTGCATCTATTGAGATGATCATGTGGTTTTATCCCTTATTTTGTTATTGTGGTATATTGCATTGATTAATTTGTGGGTGTTGGACCATCTCTGCATCCCTGGTAGAAATCCCACTTGATCATGGTCTATGATCTTTTTAATGTATTGCGGTATTAAGTTTGCCAATATATATTTGTTTCTTTTGAGGAAGATTAGCCCTGAGCTAATTACTGCCAGTCCTCCTCTTTTTGCTGAGGAAGTCTGGCCCTGAGCTAACATCCGTGCCCATCTTCCTCTACTTTATATGCAGGCTGCCTACCACAGCATGGCATGCCAAACAGTGCCATGTCCGCACCCGGGATCCGAACTCGTGAACCCCAGGTCACCGAGAAGTGGAACGTGTGAACTTAACCACTGCGCCACCAGGCCAGCCCCAAGTTTGCCAATATTTTGTTGAGGATTTTTGCATCTATGTTCATCAGCAATATTGGCCTGAAATTTTCCTTCTTTGTGTTGTCCTTTTCTGGCTTTGGGATCAGGGTGATGTTGGCCTTGTAAAATGTGTTAGGGAGTGTTCTGTCTTCTTCAACTTTTTGGAATACTTTGAGAAGGATAGGTATTAAATATTCTTTGAATGTTTGGTAGCATTCTCCAGAGAAGCCATCTGGTCCTGGACTTCTGTGGGGGGAGGTTTTTGATTACTGTTTAAATCTCTTTACTTGTGATTGGTTTATTCAGATTCTCTATTTCCTCTTGATTCAGTTTTGGGAGGTTGTATGAGTCTAAGAATTTACCCATTTCTTCTAGATTGTCCAATTTGTTGGCATATAGTTTTCCATAGTATTCTCTTATAATCCTTTGTATTTCTGTGGTATCCATTATAATTTCTCCTCTTTCATTTCTAATTTTATTTATTTAATCCTTCTCTCTTTTCTTCTTAGTGAGTCTGGCTAAGGGTTTGTCAATTCTGTTTATCTTCTCAAGGAAGAAGCTCTTTGTTTCATTGATCCTTTCCACTGTTTTTTGAGTTTCAATTTCATTTATTTCTGCTCTAATTTTTATTATTTCCTTCCTTCTGCTGACTTTGGGCTTTGTTTATTCTTCTTTTTCTAATTTTGTTAGATATAGTTTAAGATTGCTTATTTGAGATTTTTCTTGTTTGTTAAGGTGGATTGCTATGAATTTCCCTCTTAGGACTGCTTTTGCTGCATCCATATGAGTTGGTATGGTGTGTTTTCATTTTCTTCCATCTCCAGAGAATTTTTTATTTCTCCTTTAATTTCTTCAATGATCCATTGATTGTTCAGTAGCATGTTGTTTAGTCGCCACATATTTGTCACTTCCCCAGCATTTTTTTTGTAGTTGATTTCTAGTTTCATAGCATTATTGTCAGAAAATATGCTTGATATGATTTCAATCTTCTTAAATTTGTTGAAGCTGGCCTTGTTTCCCAACATATGGTCCATCCTTGAGAATGTTTCATGTGCACTTGAGAAGAATGTGTATTCTGCTGTTTTTGGATGGAGTGTTCTACATATATTTATTAAGTCCATCTAGTCTAGTTTTTCTTTTAAATCCACTATTTCTTTGTTGTCTTTCTGTCTGGACAATATATCCATTGATGTAAGTAGGGTGTTAAGGTCCCCTACTCCTATTGTGTTGTTGTTAATAACTCCTTTTAGGTTTGTTAGTAGTTGCTTTATACTTTGGTGCTCCTCTGTTGGATGCATATATTTATAAGTGTTACGTCTTCTTGGTGGAGTGTCCCTTTTATCATTATATACTGCGCCTTTTTGTCTCTCATAACCTGTTTTATTTTGAAGTCTACATTGTCTGATATAAGTATGGCAACATCTGCTTTCTTTTGTTTGCCATTGGCTTGGAGTATCATCTTCCATCCCTTCACTCTGAGCCTGTGTTTGTCTTTAGAATTGAGATGTGTTTCCTGGAGGCAGCATATTTTTGGGTCTTGTTTTTAAATCCATCCCACCATTCTGTGTCTTTTAATTTCAGAATTCAATCCATTTACATTTAGAGTGATTATTGATATATGAGGGCTTAATGCTGCCATTTTCTCACTCATTTTCTGATTGTTCTGTATTTCCCTTGTTTCTCATCCTGTATATTTCAGACTACTAATTCAGTTTGGTAGTTCTCTATAATGGTTTTCTCACTTTTTATTTATCATTTGTGTCTCTGTTTTGATTATTTGTTTAGTGGTCACCATGAGGTTTGTATAAAAAATCTCATTGATGAGATAATCCACTTTCTGATAGCCTCTTATTTCCCTCAATTAAGCTGATTCTATCCCTTTCCTCTTCCCCTTCTAAATTATTGTTGTCACAACTAGTTCCATCTTATGTTGTGAGTTTGTGGTTAAAATGATGAGATTATGTTTATTTTTCATGTTTTCCTTCCCATTATCTATAATGTTATAATTAAGTGTTTGCTAACCTGTTCTGATACAGAGCTGCAATTTTCTGATTTTGTCTGCTTATTTATCTCTTTGCTCAAGGCTTTGTAAACCCTTTCTTTTTTTTCAGGCATGAGGGTCTACTTGAGCATTTCTTCTGGGGGGGAGGCAGTCTTGTGGTGATGAACTCCCTTAGCTTTTGTTTATCTGAGAAAATTTTTTATTTCTCCATCATATCTGAAGGCTATTTTTGCTGGATAGAGTATTCTTGGCTGAAAGGTTTTGACTTTCAGAATTTTGAATATATTGTTCCACTCTCTCCTAGCCTGTACGTTTTCTGCTGAGAAATTCACTGAAAGCCTGATAGGGTTTCCTTTGTAAGTTATTTTCTTCTGCCTTGCTGCACTTAATATTTTTTCTTTGTCATTGACTTTTGGAACTTTTACTATTATACACCTTGAAGGTCTTTTTACATTGATATAATTAGGAGTTCTATTAGCTTCTTTTACTTGTATTTCCAGCTCCTTCCCAGGTTTTGGAAATTCTCAGCTATTATTTCTTTGAACAAGCTTTCTGCTCCATTCTCCTCTTCTTCCTCTGGAGTATCTATAATCCTTATGCTGAATTTCCTAATTGAGTCAGATATTTCTTGGAGAATTTCTCCATTTTGTTTTAGTGTTAAGTCTCCTTGATCTGAAGCATTTCAATGTTTCTGTCTTCTAGACTGCTAATTCTGTCCTCCCTAGTATTGGCTCTGTTATGCAGGGCCTCCAGATTTTTTTTTTTAATCTCCTCCATTGTGTTTGTTGTCTCCAACGTTTCTGGCTGATTTTTCTTTATAGTTTCAATCTGTTTTGTGAAAAATTCCCTCTGTTCATTGATTTTGTTTCTGATTTTAGTGAACTATCTGTAACTCGTTGAGTTTTTTTATGATAGCTATTTTGAATTTTCTGTTATTTAGATTATAAATTTCTGTGCTTTCAGGACTGATTTCTGGGTGCTTGTCATTTTCCTTCTGGTCAGGAGTATTAATATATTTCTTCATACTATTTGGTGGCATGGGTTTGTGCCTTTGCATAGTGATAGCATCTGGTCGCAGCTTCCACCTGCCCTCAGTTGGGGGAGTCAGGAGCTGTGTATTCTGAGCCCACGGTGACCCCTGGCATCTGTGCCTGTCACTTGGAATCTATGCTGATGGGTCCTGTCTTCGATTGCCAGTTCACTTGCTCACAGCTGCTGCTTTTCTAATCTAAGCAAGGGTGCTCTGTCCAACCAGTTGAGTTGGAACACCAGGCATGGGGCGACACGGTTTCTTTTGCCTACACAATCCTGAGGGCATTCTCACTCTGCTATTGCTATCTGCTCTCCTAGGATGCTGCCTTGATGAAGACACCCCCTGCACTAACTTAGCCACCTCTGTGTGGGGCTTTCCCACAAGCTGTGAGGGAACTTGGAGAGCAAACGTATTCCCATGTAGAGCCACCCTTCCACCCTCTTTTCTCAGAGCCATGCTCAGTCTAGCACCCTGCATTGTTGCTGTTTGGGAGGGAGAATAGGTCCCCTTATCTCCCTCCAACTTCCTCCAGGGAGGCCAGCACCTTCACCTTCAGATGTATGGATGTGTAGGTCTCTCAGTTGTCTTTGATGTGTGAATGTCCTCTGTTGATTTATGAATGTCCTTTTTGTTGTATCTTAGCGGGGAGACTCTAAGGGAAAAGCTCACTCTACCAGGGTACTGATGTCACTCCCCCATTAATTGCCTGTTTCAGTATTTTTTCTTGTTTGAAAATGACCTAGATACTTAACACATTTTTTTTTTTAATTTACCATTTTAGCCATTTATTTTTAATTTATTGCAGGGAAAGATTCAACCTGAGCTAACATTTGTTGCCAAACTTCCTCCTTTTTTTGCCTCCCAAAAGCCCAAGTTCATGGTTGTATATCCTAGCTGTAAGTTCTTATAGTTCTTTTATATGAGCTGCCACCACAGCATGGCAACTGACAGACAGGTGGTGTGGTTCTGTGACCCAGAAACAAACCCAGGCCACCAAAGCAGTGAGAGCCCTGAACTTTAACCACCAGGTCATCAGGGCTCACTCTTTAATTACTTTTTTAACTCAGTTTTACCTAGTGAAACTTTAAAGCTTCAAGTTACCAAAGAGATTTTGAAAGTTATTTTAAAAACACATGTCATAAAATGTAACTACTGTTAAAAGTTTATCCATAAACTCTTATTTCGGTTATATCTAAACCATTTGTTTCTAACAATCATGTTTAGATTACTCACAAAACTTTATGTGACACACTAAAGCAGTTAGCCATCATTTTAAGTCATTTTAAGTACATACATCAGAACACATAATTACTGTTAAGAAGTTCTCCCAAAAACTTTTCCTTTTTTATATCTATTTAGTTTGCCTGTTTCCAACAATTATTTAGATTGTCTATAAAAACTTTATGAGACATCAAACAAAATCAGCTATTATTCTAAGTTATTCCTGCCAACCTATGTTGTAATGGAGGTAAAATGAGTTTATTTGACTTATAAAGGCTGCACGTTTACATCATATCCAATGTTGATAACTCTGAGGACATGTCTATTTTAATTAAACCAACTGACTTAAACAAGCTTTTATTTAACAAAGATCATTTTATATCATGCTAACTTCAAAGATTTCTGGACTAGTTTTTATTACATTTAGAAATAATTTACATAAGCACTTATTTTAAGTCAATCAAATAGAGTTCTCTCTAAAAATTATGTCATCTGACACACATACATAGACATGTAGACAAACACAAACAGAGATCTTTAAAATTTTAGCCATGTTTTAGGCACAAAACTCAAAAGAATGCTGGATCCAAACTGGGACCTGTTTAGACTGCTAAAGATTTTTTTCTCTTCTTTTTGCTGTAAGGATCCTCTTTATTATTTTATCTTTTAGTAGCTTCTGTATATTAATTAAAGTATGCACTCAATTGAGAGAAGTTTTGAATCCTCTTTTCTTTTTAATAAGGGTGACCATTAAGGCAGACGTATCTGAAATAAAGGTTCCCCAAAATGGCCATTACAATTTTAAAGTATTTTAAAAGTTTACTTAGCTTCACTTGCTTGATTTTAGATATGGAATTTTGGGGAAGTTAAAGTAGGGGAGCTCAGCAAGAGAGGCAGGAGGGGCAGAAGATTTGGTTGCCTTTCACCAGCATATTTGTTTATTTAATTTCTTAAAGAGGCAATAAAAGATTTCTGATCTTGTTTAGAAACCTCAAAAATTAAAATAAGCTTCCCATTGTTTGTTTAACTTTTTTTTATAGCTGGCTTTTTCTCTTATTACACATGTAAATAAACCAGTTTGGGTAAGCTGAAATTGCCCCGTTGTGGCCATTTTAAAGTGAAATCTCTTTTAGCATGTTTAATTAACATTATCTGAAGGGTGGATTTGTATGCTCTCATAATCCCCACAATATAATTTCAAATATAATTTAGGCAAAAAAGGTACAATCATTTCACATAAAGTCCATCACCTCCAGCTGGTCTTGTCAAAAAAGGTTAGCACAAGGACGAAAACAAAAAACTGGCAGATCCAACATCCAGTAAAAGAAAAATCAGACCAAGTGCTTGCAGGGCAGGTACTTTGGCACCGCCATGCTTGAGTTCTGTTACTTACCAAAGACATCTTTTCAAGTTCTGAGCCTAGTTTCTTTCACCACCAAAAGCAAAAGTGACCTCCCAAAGGTGGATGATTAAGGAGACTGACCCCAGGAAGATCTTAGGAGTATATCTGGCAGGAGAGAGGTTGATGGAAATTCTTTAGCAGAAAGTGTAGGGGACAGAAGAACAGATGGGTGTTGGGTTTTCCCTAACAACCACTAATAAAAAACTGAAGAACAGAGAGAGATCTGAGAGGCCTAGAAGTCAGTTTGTCAGGGAAATGGAGAAAGATAACAAGATAAAGTTTCTGTCACTTTAAGGCAAAGCTTCTATCGGGTGTCTCTGATCAGCACCCAGACAGATCACAGACATTCAAAACTCAGCCTGCAGGGACCTAACCCCACATTTTACCACAACTGCAAGACAAGACTCAGAGACAGATTCTGTAACTTCAGAGAGAATTAACCCCAACCACAAGGGACCAACTTCTTCTGTTACAGACACTACACAACCATACTGACTCAGTGGCTCCCAGGATAGGGGTGGGGACTCGAACCCACCCCTTGTCACTTTCACAACACAAACACAAAGGGGCCCTCAGAGGGCATCAAGCCCTAGCAGGGACAACCTCAAATTGGCTTCAAGACCTCACTGCCCAGTGACTAGTCAACAGAGACTGCTTCCATTCACCAGGGCCAAGCTTTGGTTCTTTTGGAGTGGTCAGCTCATGCAATCCTTTAACCAGAGGCAGAACTCTCCCTCCCCCGACTAAGGCTACTTCTGGATGGGAACTCAAACCTCAAAACGAGGCTCCAATAGGTGAACTTTGGGACTCAATCCCAAGGCTAGGGCAGGCTTAAACCCAAGGTTCAGGCAGCCTGACTTTGTGAGACAACTTAGAAGTAACTCTTATAGTTGTGCTGTGGGGTTGGCACCACTTACCTCCATTGAGAGATCCTCTGAGCAAAAATGCTCTGTGCAGCCATTGTGTCTCCCCATGGGGAAGTGACATCAAGCTGGCAGCACCAACACCAAGAAGAAAGTCCCTCCCCATGAAGCTCACCCATCAACCTCCAGTAGTATGGATGGGTTAGCCCAGGACAAGCTACTGCCAACTGCTCTGTCCATTGGAAATCAGATGATTGGAAGAATAGAGCCTCAGAGGGGCAGGTGTCCCACCTGGGGAACCAATTTGTTACCTGATCAAACATGAGTCCCCTTCTTGGCAAGTTAATCGAACCACACCAGAAGTAGTTGTCACACAAAGCAGAAATTTTATTTGTGGCATACAGCAAAGAAAATGGAGATCACAGGGAATAATTTCACAAAGCTATGGCTCCCCGAGCATGGGGAGGCGAATACCTTTATTTGGGGTAGGGAATGAATATCCAAAGGGGAAGTTTCATCATCACATATAGAGGTAGGCATAAGCTTGCACACGTGTGGTTTGAAATCATGCTTTTAGGGGCTGGCCCTGTGGCTGAATGGTTGAGTTCACGTGCTCCACTTTGGCGGCCCAGGGTTTCACTGGTTTGGATCCTGGGTGCAGACATGGCACTGCTCATCAAGCCATGCTGAGTCGGCAACCCACAGAGTACAACCAGAGGCACTCACGACTAGAATATACAATTGCGTACTGGGGGGCTTTGGGGAGAAGAAGAAGAAAAAAAGGAAGATTGGCAACAGATGTGAGCTCAGGGCCAATATTAAGAAAAAAAAAAAGAAACCATGCTTTTACATACATCACATGATCTAAAAATGGCTCCTTCACCCCTCCCAAAGGAAGAGAATTTAGGATGTTAATGAGCGCAGGTTACTTTAGTACAACTCTCTGCCTGTCTGTGCAGGTGTCATTCTTGTGGTTGCAGTCTCGACCGCAGTCTGGCCAGGGCGGATAGGTCCAGCGCAGTTGTTATTTAGAGCTTCTTCCTGGAACGTAGCTGAAACCACATAAGCTCAAGACTCCAAAGTTGTTAGAGAAAGGAACATCTGCACTTTTCAACAAGACAAGAGAATTAGGTCAAACACAAAAAAAGGTTAGAGTGTAGGCAAGACAAGAGAAGCAGGTTAGAGTTCACAGCTGGTGACATTTTCTCTCCTTGTGGAAGGAGCTGATCACATAATTTCTCCCAGAGTTAGCTTGGCTGTTGGTTATCAGGGCACATCACTTGCAACCTGAGAAATTCCTTCTGATGTTGTGCACACACACACAGAGACAGTCCTATTATAATTAGGCAGGGAGCTTTAGTAAATCAGCATGCTGCTATTCTCCCTTTGAAGTTGTGCCTAAGAGTAGTACGTAACAACCTTATTGTCAGAACCAGTTAGGCAAAATGTTTATTGGTTCCCATTTTCTCTTGTGGTTGATCCGTGGGGAAATGCCTCCTGAAACATTAAATCATAAAAGTCTTTTGCCCCCAAAAATGTCTAGGGGTTGGTCTCTGAGCTTAAGCTCCTGTGAGATAGATGCTGGTCAATTTACTTCCGCAATATGGAGTCTAATCTGCATAAGGAAATGAGGGAGATTGGGTAGTGAAAAACACAAAGCCCAGCAATTTGTTAGGTTATGCAATTATCATATGACTTGGGGATCATCAATCCACAGAACAGGAAGAATTCAGACAACTACTCAGTCAGTGGCCAGCCTTAGAGCAGAGCTAAAAAAATTGACAACTGAGGCATAAACATACAGGAGGGTTGATTAAACAGCTCTCTTTTTTGTCTGTGTGAGGAAGATTAGCCCTGAGCTAACATCTGTGCCCATCTTCCTCTATTTTATATGTGGGGTGCCTGCCACAGCATGGCTGGATAAGCAGTATGTAAGTCCACGGATCAAGGCCGGCAAATCCCAGGCCACCAAAGCCGAGTGTGTGAACTTAACTGCTACACCACGGGCTGGCCCCAAACAGCTCCTATTTTTAAGCTTTGCTTTCACTAGCTTAACTTTATCTTTTATGTGACAATAAACTTTTATTATAAAAGTAATACATGTTCTGGGGCTGGCCCCGTGGCTGAGTGGTTAAGTTCGCGCGCTCCACTGCAGGCGGCCCAGTGTTTCGTTGGTTCCAATCCTGGGCGCGGACATGGCACTGCTCATCAAACCACGCTGAGGCAGCGTCCCACATGCCACAACTAGAAGGACCCACAACGAAGAATATACAACTATGTACCGGGGGGCTTTGGGGAGAAAAAGGAAAAAAAATAAAAAATAAAATCTTTAAAAGAAAAAAAAAAAAGATGTGTAATTAAAAAAAAAAAAGTAATACATGTTCTTTTTCATAAATCAAAGAATCCAAAGACGTATAAAGACAAATTGTTAATCTCTTCACCAGCTTCTTTCAATTCTCTCTCACATAGATATCCATTATGAACATGTGTAGGTATGTTTTCCACATTTTTCTCTACACACGCGTGGGCACACACACATACACATAGACGCTCATATTATAATTAAGAAAGAGACTTTGCTCAATGAACATGGTGCTATTCTCCCTTTGAAACTGTGCCAAAGAGCAGTATATAGCAACCTTATTATCATAACCAATTAGGTAAAAGGTAGAGAATTAAACTTACGTGATATATATATATATCACATCCACATAAATTTGTTTTCTTATTTATTTACTTTTTTAATTGAAGTGTAATTGGCATACAACATCATATTAGTTTCAGGTGTACATCAGAGTGATTTGATATTTACATACATTACAAAATGATCACTATGATAAGTCTACCGTACCAGCTGTCACCATACAAAAATATTACATTATTATTGGCTATATTCCCTATGATCACATTACATCCCCATGACCTATCTATTTTATAACTGGAAGTTTGTACCTCTTAATCTCCTTCATCTATTCTCCACCAACGCCCCTCCCTTCTGGTGACCACCAATTTGTTTCCTGTATCTGTGAGTCTGTTTCTGTTTTATTTTGTTTGTTGATTTGTTTTGTTTTTTAGATTCCAAATATAAGTGAAGTCATATGGTAATTGTCTCTCTCTGTCTGACATTTTACTCAGCATAATATCCTCTAGGTCCATCAATGTTGTCGCAAATGTTGTAAGATTTTCTTTTTTATGGTCATTGATATATGTATACCACATTTTCTTTATTCATTCATCTATCGATGGACACTTTGTTTTCTTTTTTAAATAAAAACAAGTTAATATCATGCTCATTACCCTACAGCTTTTTTTTTTTTTAACAGACAGTAACATGGAGATTTCTCCAGGTCAACTCTAAATCATTCTTTTTAATTTCTATACAAATTGCATATACTGGCCAGAT
Source organism: Equus caballus (assembly GCF_041296265.1). NCBI lineage: Eukaryota > Metazoa > Chordata > Mammalia > Perissodactyla > Equidae > Equus > Equus caballus. The sequence continues at coordinate 51,621,295 of NC_091697.1, read as the reverse complement.
TATAATGTCATAATGCAATCACCTTGTCCTCTATTAATGGACAACTGGGTTATATACAGATTTTTGTTACTAGAAACAAAAAATAGTGCTTGTGTGCAATGAAAAATTCAGTACCTGAAATTTACAAAACCTGGTCTGGATGTATCCCAAAGAGGAAATTTGGAAGGGTTTTATGAATTGTATGTGACTCCCTCTATCATAACTACAGTCTTCTATCTGAACACATACTCATTTTTAGTGCTAACCAGTCATTTGTGGCTCTATTTGTATAGATGAATGATGAAAAACAGAATAGACATCCATAAGACAGAAGTTAGAAAGATTTGTTTTCATTTACTTATCCAAAATAATTTCCTGGGAGTTCCATTTCACCCAAAGACTTTTCTTCATCCAATCACAGATTGAGATGCATATATGAAAGAGGGAGCCGCAATGACAATTCAAATACTTGCTTAGACCTATGATTTATTAATATCATCTGGTTGAATATTGTGTAGAAAGCAGTCTAATTTTCTTCTAGGTTGTTACATCTTAGCTGAGAAGTAGACATATGAACTGAGAACCTGTGGAGCTGACTTCATTTTAAGAAAAATAAATTGCTTATCAATAATGACTCTGAGACAGCCAGGGATCAAGGCAACCATGCATGTGTTAAAAAATCTTGGTTACAGGTCTGGCCCCGTGGCCGAGTGGTTAAGTTCGCGCGCTCCGCTGCAGGCAGCCCAGTGTTTCGTTGGTTCGAATCCTGGGCGCGGACATGGCACTGCTCATCAAACCATGCTGAGGCAGCATCCCACATGCTACAACTAGAAGGACCCACAACGAAGAATATACAACTATATACCCGGGGGCTTTGGGGAGAAAAAGGAAAAAAAATAAAATCTTTAAAAAAAAAAAAATCTTGGTTACAAAACCATCTGGCTTATAGCTTTGGAAAATATTCCTCACTGAATTATTGATACAAACCAGCCTTTCAAGAAAGAATTACACTCCCAAGTCCTTAGGTTTATTCCGCGCTCTGTGGCTAACAGCATTCATTATCCAGATGAAGCACACATTTCTTCTCAATTGCAGTGGCTTTCCAGATCACCTTCCTCTTCATCCTCCTCAAGCCTGGGGGCAATTTTCCAGGGACATTCGAGTCTGGACGCTTCATCCCCCCTTTCACAATGGCATGGCTGGCTTAGAGCCCAACTCAGATGTCTGGTAAACCAGTTCTGGAACCTAGGTGGGGGCGCACATATTTGGGAGCAGTAGCTGGGTTAAGCAGTGCTACATCTAGCCTGGGGATGCTTGTAGGGCAGGGAGGTGGGTTGCTACAGGCTGAGCTTAAATCAGATAGAAATTTAGGATCATTCAGTTACTTTCTTTGCACAGATTTGGAGTGATAAGGCCAAGGAGCTAAGGGACAGGTCCATTTTTGCTGGCAGAGATGTGCATTGTAGAATAGATTCTTTGGTTGCAAGTTAAAGAAACCAAGTGCATCTAGTTTAAGCTAAAAAGAACAGTTTATTTTAAGGACACAAGTTTGTCTCATTGAAACTTAGAATAGGACTTCTTATTCTTAAAAATAGGCAGCTGGGCGTTCCAGAAGAAACCAGAGACTAGAAAGCCAGAAGACCTCTTTTTTTCGTTACTTTATCTTCTATAATTCTCTCTCTTAATTTGTTTCATGCTTCCTTATCTCTGCAGACCAGTTTTTCTCTCCTCTTTTCCACAGCTTCTAAATTTATTTACCCTTGGTTCTAGTTGTCCACAAAAACCTACCTTCTCTTTCTAACTCCCCATTCTAAATTCTTCATGGAAAGAAAAACTGACTGGATCACCACGTGTCAGGTGGCCACCTGTGGTCCTGTTAGCCATGGGCCGGTGGGCTGTGGAGAAGAAAGATAAAAGGAGAGATCAGATGCTTAGAGATGAGTTAAATACCTTGCTGCCAGCTGACATTCCTCAAGTGTACACTAAACATCAGTATATAGAATCTTAGAAGGTTAGGACCTAGAGGAAACTTATTTAACAAGTGAGAAAATTGGGGAGGGGAACAGACTCATTCAAGGTCACTCAGCTAGTCAATGACAAAGCAAAGTCATTATCCTATTAGCATGGACTACAAGACCAGAGGCCTCCAGGAGTGAATGACAATATACATTTCATTGTATCTTTGACAGCTATAAGTAGTATAATTTAGGGGAGCTTTTTTATTTTATATGGAGAGTAGTGTATTATTATTATATAATTTTATTCCTCTTTTTACTCAAAATGGAAATATCAATATTGAGTTCTCTTTATTGGTTCTAAAAGTAATACAAAAATGTATACATATATATCTAAAAAATATAAATCTAAAAAAATATATTTATATATTTAAAAATAAAATATACAGAAGCCCAGAATTTAGAAAGTAGCAAATAAAGTATCTACAGAGAGCCACCACTGAGAGTTTGGAATCTATTCTTCCACAGAATGCCTTTTTCGATGCATATACAACTGGGTACTTGAAAGGACTCAATAAATAGAAGGCTTCTTCCTCGTCTGGAGTGATGAATAAATTGATAAATAAGACAAATGAATGGCATAGAAGGCAAAAATGTTATTTTATTAGTAACAAAGATGAGTTAGAGGACATAGATTAGCGTGAGTGCCAAATTTAGGGACCGCTAAATGAAACTCCAGAAATAGTCAGGGTTTCCATCCCAGTACAGGCAAGAAAGACAGCATGGAGAAGAAGAAAAGAACTAGTATTCTCAGCAGGCAGCTCACATCTAAGAGGAAAAGGGGCAGAGTTGAGCCAAGTATTAACTGCTTATTCTTCCCCATTTTGCAATCAAATAAGTCGCTCCAATCCTGTGAAGCAGAGTGAATAAAGGGGCACAAAAAGCTGAGTGTGACTCTGAGTTCCCTTTACATAGAAGGGAACCTCAGTAGGGAGACGATACCTTTTTCTGTAAATAGTATATATATTTTTTAAGTTACATTCTGTAACTTGCTTTTTCCCACACAAATATAAGTCTTTTAAATTATTTGCATACATTCCATGATATGGTTATACCATAGTTTATTTAACCAGTCCCTGGTAATAGATATTAATTTTTACTACCAAATCTTTACTGCCATAACCAGTGCTACAATGAACACTCTTTTACTACATATGGCATATTAGTCCAATATTCCTTCCGGATAAGTTCCAAAAGTGGAATTACTAAGTAAAAAAATATGCACATTAAACTTTTTCTACATATTAAAAAATTGGCCCCTGGAAATGCAATATACTCCTACCAAGAGTTTATGAGTTTTTCTATACCTTCCCTAATATTGGATATTATCAGTTATTCTCATCTTTGAAAATATGATAAGCAAAGCATTGTGGTTTAATTTGCATTTCTTTGATTACCATAAAGTCACACATGTTTTTTCCATCTTTTCTGTCAGAAGATTATGATTTGACTGGTCTGATTTACGGTGTTTTAGTGTAAGCCCTGACGGTTGGCTTTCTTTTTGTAATGCAAGTACCTGACTTAAGTTTTGATTGCTGAGGCATCCACTTCAAAGGTGGCTATCTCGAATAAACACATTGACAGCCACACAACTCGATAAAGAAGCAGGCCCTCCCTCGCCCACCCTGTCCCCCCCCCCCCCGCATCCCCCCCCACCGCTGCCACGTTCCTTTGTTTTAGAGATCTTGGTTGATTTCGATAACTGACCATTTGGACTGCTTGCTTTTTCTTTTCCTGCGCTTTAAATTCTCACTCTTATGTTTTAAATTCACCAATAGTGAGTCCACGAAATCCTAGGCCCCCACTCTTGACCCCAAACAGACCTCCTGTGTGGCCCCAGGTACGCCATGTAATTTCCAGGATCTGTGCGTAATAAACCTTTTTGTCTTCAAGTTTTCTGATGGTTATTGCTAAGGGCATCTTGCAATCATATTAAGAACCACAAGGGCTGATCCAGCCACAACACTGGTTATCAATAGCTGTGGAACAAAACAGGTGTCAACTATTTACCAGAATATGAGATGCCTTTAAGCATCTAAGCAGCAAATTTGGCTTTAAAACAGCGTGAAAAATTGATGGTGTTATTTAGCTCAGTAGATATATTAGATAGATTACTGTGAGTGATCTCAGAATCAATGTTCAGTCCATATATTTGTGCAATGGATAATTACTGTAATAAATGCAGACTTGGCATTTTAGTAAAAGGAACATAGTGCATTAGGCCTGTGTCCCAGAGGGCTTGCTGGATCAGGAGCTAAGAAACCATCAAGTATAGTGAGCCAACGGCCTTGCTTCCATAGCTCTATCCTTCAGTCCTCATCCAGGGCATGCCAGATTCATTTTCCTGAAAAACAGCCCACATGTCATTGTTCCCGGTTCTCTCAGCACATTGATGAAAGTTTGACTAACTCCTTAAGCAACAGACCTGGAGCCTGTTCCTCGTGGGTCTTAGATTTATTAAGAGAGTCGGTAATGTGTGTTAATACCAACAAAGGAAATTTAGACACGTCTAAGCATACATCAGGAGAGATCATTGAGTTAATATCTATACAGATCTTAGGACAAGGTCAAGCATACAGGAAGTAATTAATAAATGTGAGCTATTTTTTAAAAGTTGAAAATATGGCACCTGAGCCCAATTTGAGTGACTGGGAGTCAATTTCCATTTCTCTTCCTTCTCTTTCTCCCTCCTCCCAGCTCCCCAGTTTATCCTTTTTCCCATGCTCCTTCTCTTCTCCCTTGATTCTTTTCTACCCCTCCTCACCATGTTTTTCTCTCCTCCTTATCTTTCCACTCCTCTTCTCCCTCCTTCTTCCCATGCTACCTTTATTAAATCCTTTTCTCATCTTCTCCTCTCCAGTGACAGTCAGGTTGTGGTTGAAACTCTCAATAACAACTCAGAAAGTCAACAAGCTGTAAAAAATCAATTTACCTAAAGTGAATTTACCTAATGTTTAATTGGGTTAAAATTTAATTTTTTCAATTCAATGCATTTCATATGGGACATACTGAGTTTACTCTTTTCTTGTATTTGCATGCTTTAAAAGTAAGTTAAGATGACATTTCCTCTCTTACATCTCAAGGGTTCCTGCTGGATAATTTCACAGTTACTTTTATTTTAATTTCAAGAAAACATGCACATTTTAGGCTACTAGTCAGAAGCGGAAAGTGTCCAGAAACAGTTCGTCACTTGCAGAGACAACTCTCTAATTAAGAAAATTAATTCTCTTCTAATTAAGAAAACAAAAATCACATAACTTTGTATTTCTTTTTCACTTTTCTCCCTTGCTCTTTGTTTGCCTATGGATTAAGTGAGAAAGCAGAGGGCTACAAGGAGGAAACTTGGGAATATAGGTGGCTAGAGGCAGATAAAAAGGTTTTCACTCATACCATCAACAAAATATAAATGCCATTTGGATTAAAGGGTTAAATATGAATTAAACCATCGAAGAAGCAGAGTAAAACAAAAGTGCAGTCTATTAAAGACCTGTTGGGGAGAAGGACTTTCCAAGCTTAAAGGCAATAAATTGAACACGAAAAATAGATTTGATTACATAAATTTATATTATATCCCTAAGCTAAAAGGCAAACAGACTGCCAAAAATATTAACAGAAAATATAATAAAAAATATTTTTTATGTAATAAAGAAACTGTACAAATTGATAAGAAAAATGCTCAGGTTCCAAGAGATATGAACAGACCAGGTAATTTAAAAATATTTTCGAAAATGTTCAACTGTTCAACCTCATTAATAATCAAAGGTTTAAAAATGAAACAATTAGATACCATTTGTCATCTACTAAATTATTAAATATTTTTAAAAATCATAATTTCTGGGGCCAGCCTTGTGGTGCAGTGGTTAAGTTCGCATGTCTGTTTCAGTGGCCTGGGGTTCACAGATTCGGATCCTGGAGGCAGACATACGCACTGCTTATCAAGCCATGCTGTGGCAGGCGTCCCACATGTAAAGTAGAGGAAGATGGGAACAGATGTTAGTCCAGGGCTAATCTTCCTCAAAAAAACCAAAAACCAAAAAAATCATAATTTCTGATCCTTATGAAGATATGAGATGACAATTCTTCTCCACTCTTTCTTTCATTCTAGGGGAGCTCTAACGACTTGGTCCTTCCAGTCTCTACCCAATTCCTCACTCCTTCCTAAAGGAAAAGACTTACCTGATAGGAGAGTTTCAAAGGATAAATTGGGCATGCACAAACCATCCCTGTTCCTTTTTCTTCCTTGTGAATCAAACCATTCACCTGGAGCCCACGTTCTACTCCAGTCCTCCTGGTGTGAAGGAGAGGCCTCTCTTGGGTTTAATTGAAGAGATCATTATAAGAAGCATATTTTCCTGAAGATATAAGCATGTTCTCTAATATCAGATTTATCAGTGGTAACAGTGATATTTTGGTCTCCATTTGTCTTCTTCCTTGTTTTATATCTCTATTGCTTTAGATATTGGCCATAACGAAGGGTACTACTTATTGGGGCCTGTCAAAATCCAACACTTCATCATTGTGTATCCAAAGCTTTAAAGATGTTCAAAGCCTTTTGTCCATTTCTGGAAATTAAATTTAGACAAAGCTTTATGAACTTAGATCTTCATTACATCTTTATTATTAATGATACAATGGTGGTTAACGAATCTATGTTGTATCCACTAACAAGATAGTCACTAAAAGGCAAAAATCAAGATGCAAGAGAATATACATACTCGTTCATTCAACCAATATTTTTTTTAGCTTGTATTATGAGCCAAGAACTTTGCTATATAAATTACAAAGACAAAAGGCTGGAAGGAAATATACCAAAAACCTTAACAACTTTTTTTTTTAAGTAGTAAAACAGAGGTTGATATTCTCTTTCTGACTATATGCTTCTTAGGGTCTTTTTTTTTTTTTGAGGAAGATTAGCCCTGAGCTAACTGCTGCCAATCCTCCTCTTTTTTCTGAGGAAGACTGGCCCTGGGCTAACATCCATGCCCATCTTCCTCTACTTCACATGTGGGATGCCCACCACAGCATGGCTTGCCAGGCAGTGCCACGTCCGAACTGGTGAACTTTGGGCCACCAAAGCAGAACGTGCACACCTAACTGCTGTACCACCGGGCTGGCCCCCTTAGGGTCTTTTAAAATTAGGAAGTGCTACTTTTTATGGCTTTATGAAAGTGTATACACTAAAATAATTCAAGATGAAATAAAACACATACACTAGAAGAGAGAGAGAATAATACTATTAAAAGCAAATGTGATGCATCAGTTAGGATTAGTTTAAGTTAATATGTTTTTAAAAGACTCAAAATAAAAGGGATGGAAGTTATATCCCTCTCATAAAAAGAAGTCTGATAGATAAGAAAACTGATAGGTAGCTTTACTATATCATTAGGGACCTAGGGTCGTATCTTCAGCTCTGCATCCTCAGCAGGAGACTTCCTCATTGTCAAGGTCTCCCATAATTCAATATGGCTGCTAGATCTCCAGCCATTTGAGAAACAGGAAGGAGGAAGGGAAGTCTTTGAAGGTTTCTCAGAAATCCCACCTAACATTTCTGTTTACATGTGACTGCCAAAAAAAAAAAAAATCAGTCAAAACTACAGGCAAGGATGTGGCCAACTAAAAGGCAGTGCTCTCCATCTGAAAAAAGAGAATTTGGGGCTACAGCCTCTGCCACAAAACGGATGAGTTTTTAAAAATAATCTCAGAGTGGGGAAAAACTTTATAAGTATGACAGAATACTAAGAAGTCATAGAATAGAAAATATTTTGTATAGAAAAATTTTTTTAAATTGCATTGCAAAAACCACCATTCACAAAATCAAAAGACAAAATGTCTTCCCATTAATGTCATAGGAAGGTGCTAATTTCTATAAATATATATAACTCCTACAAATTAATAAGAAAAGCCTTCAAAAACAATGGAAAAATATGCAAAGGACATTTCACAGAAAAGGAATATGCAGATGTTTTCAACATAGGGTTCAAACAAATTCAAAATAAAACTCCAGTGAGATATTATTTTTTTTCACTGATTAGAAATGATCAAGAAATTTAATGACACACTGTGTTGGTAAGGGTGCAAGTCCACAGTCACCCTCATATGCCGTGTATCAGATACTTCTTGCGCCTCACTTCATATCCTCTAAATTTCACCTCTGATTCCAGCTGTTGCTGCAGTGAAAAAACCCCTCTGTGGACTTGGATTTATTTCTGGCTGACAGTGTCTGGCCTCAAGCATGCATCTAAGTCTTTTGCTTTCTCTCCTAGGATTTTTCTGATGTCTTATCATGGGACTGGTGGTTGAGGGTGCTGGTTTGCTCTAGAAGTATGAGGACTTAACAACTCTGGGTCAATCTTTAACCAATGAGGGATGAGGACTGACAGACAAATGTTTCTCCCTGTTGATGCTTGGGTGAAAAGTTACAAGAGGCCTCCTACACCATCCTCTGAAGTTCCTGGTGGCTGGATCCCCAGTTGCCCACAGTGTTGGTCTCGATATGCGTCCTTGCATTGGCTTCTTTTCTGTTTCACTTTTCCTGGCCCTTCTCTTCTGCTCCTTCAGATCACCTCACAAATTGCCTATACACAACCCTTGTCTCAGGCTTTGCTTTTGAGAGTAATTTGAGCTCAGACATATTGCTAATGGGATATAAACTGGTAAGAGTAATTTGATAGTATTTACTGCAATTTTTAAAACATTGACCTAGCAATTTCACTTTAGGAATTTATTTTAAAGATATATACTAATATTTTAGCATGTGTGAAATCATGGTTGTGAAAGAATATGCATTGCAGCATTGTATAATAGCCAGGAATTTTTTTTAAAAACACTAAATTCTTAAAAATATAGGATTGCCTAAATAAGTACCAATATATCTAAACAATAGAATAGTACCGCAGATGGTAAATAATGAGATAGCTTTATATGGAAAGGTCTTTAAAAGTTGATGTACAGTGGTAAATATAATAAGCTGGTATTTCATAATATATATGCATGTGCATGTATATATATGCTGGTATATGTATAGAAGATCCTGGAAAGAGATACAGGATTTATATCAGTGGGTTGTCTCTGAAGAGAAGTTGGTGGCTTCGAGTAAATGTGAGAGAGACTTGTTTTTATTTTATATAATTTTGTACTTTTAAAATATTGTACCATGGGAATATATTACTTATTCAATTTTTCTACCAAACCAAAAAAATGCTTTTTTGTTTTCGTTATTAATATATCATGACTTAGTATTACTTTGCTATTTAGAATACCGGATCTTGTCTCAATGCCTGTCTGAAATGTCTATTATGTCTATTTACTATTTTTTAAATTTAGAACCTTTGTATCAAAAGTTTCAAATACATAAATTAGAATGAATAATAAAATAAACCCTCATGTACCGATCATCCAGCTTTCAACAATTATCGTCATTTTGTCAATTCTTCCTACTTTTCCCCCGGGAACATAAAAGCAAATCCCAGTCCAATCTGTATGTTCTACATAGACTGGAGCTGTGGTTGTTAATTTCGGCTAAACCTAGAGATATGGGTAGAGTTGCCAGATTTAGCAAATAAAAATATAGGACAGCCAGTTAAATGTGAATTTCAGATAAACAGCAAATAATTTCTTAGTATGTCTCATGCAATATGCCCCATGCAATATTTGGAAAATATTTATAATAAAATATTATAAATATTTTAAAATTTAAAATATTATAAATATGTAATTTAATATTTATAATAAAATATTCTTATTTCTTTTATTTGTATTATTTGTTTATCTGATAATGCCTGTGTTCTGCTTCAGGCAAAATAAATCAGACTCTCTCGGGTTGTGGCCTGGCCATCAATATTTTAAAAAATTCCCCAGGTCAGAATCACCTAATTCACAGCTAGGATTAAGAACTACTGTTCTAGGAAATTCTAATTTTAGATGAATAATTAATATCTAATTAAGATAAATTGGCATCAGGAGAATCGACCTATGGTGCAACGGTATCAGGCGGACTAAATCCCCATCACCACCTTAGCATGGCCATCCCTTTTGGTGCATTATGCCCCTCTAAGAATCAAACTCATTTTGTAGTCATTACTTACAGGGTCCCACTTTGAATTTGGCGTGTGCCTCCAGCTGTCCTCTTTGAATAGGTGAGTTCTCTCCTGAGTAGAGCAGTCTGCATTTCTTGCCTTTTAGCTAAGGCCTGGAACTGAACATGTGAACATTCTCTCCAAAGTGGAGGTTGAAACACCCTGGTCTCAGGTCAACAATGGCTCAGAAATCCCCTTTGATTGATGGGCAGATCTGTTTTTTACTTGCATACATGGAGTAACTGTAAGTAAGAATAAGTTGGTGACTTGTAAGCGTCAGGGACATAACCAGAAGCAAACTCCGGTATCCTAACTCCTACTGGACTAAGTTGGTTTAAGAAAAGATAACGTGGTGAAAGCAATTCTGCTTAGCGTTGCTCAGAAAAACCATCAGACTTCTATATTTCCAGACTCTTTCCAAAACGAAATGTCACCTGAAAGCACTTCTTTCTTCTTCTCTGTAGCTAAGGTGCTATCTGTCTCCTCATCAGCTCCAACGACCAACTGTGGCAGAGAAGAATGGGCTGTTATTTGATGCCAAATTGAATCTGCAGAGATTCAGTGAACTAAGACTAGAGAATTATTACAGTGACTCAGTATGTGTGTTTATTTGTGATTTTTAACATCGATAGCAAGCAAGACTTACTTTTAATTTCCTCTTAAATATTAGGATGTTTCAGAAAGCCCGCAGTTACTGATTAGGCCATTGTGTTTCTGATCTTGGTGATAGAAAGTAGCCAACTTTTAAACTTAAAAAAAAAAATCATCTGGAGGCTTTAAATGAACTTTCCAAACCTCGCGTGCCCATCCTAGCCACAGGGAAAACAGGAATACTACAGCTCAGTGCTGCTTTTTAGACATCCTTGCTGCCCTCTGGTTCTCACAGGCCACTGTCCCAGGTGAGAAGAATTGGCAGCTCTGGCAGCACAACTATTGTCCCAGTGTTCTGATCTCCTGAGAAGCATGGGCTCCGGGAGTAGATTTATCTTCAAAAGGGTGGAAAGCCAGAACCTTGATTCCTCCCACTATGGATAATATCCAACACAGCAGAAGGAAACTCTCCTGCCAGATGGCCCTGGCCCTTGTCTCTGGCCTCCAAACCTGCATTGGCAGGGGTCAAAAGGCGTCTCTATGTGGCCCTCTGATTAAAGAAAGACATCAGTTTTAGGTAAGTGAGAGCCCCAGAATACTGAATGTTTTTTGACAAGATCCCCATCCTTCACCCCCAAGTCATAGCCTTACCAACACCATCTGCTACTGGGACAATCAGAATTAACTTCACACTGTGTATCAGTTTTCTAAAGTTCAGAACTCTCAGGGCTGGCCTGGCGGCGCAGCGTCCTGCTTCAGTGGCCCAGAGTTTGCCGGTTCAGATCCCAGGTTCAGACCTATGTATTGCTTGTCAAGCCATGCTGTGGCAGGTGTCCCACATAAAATAGAGGAAGATGGGCACAGAGGTTAGCTCAGGGCCAGTCTTCCTCAGCAAAAACAGGAGGATTGGTAGCAGATGTTAGCTTAAGGCTAGTTTTCCTCAAAAAAGAAAAAAAAAGTTCAGAACTCCTCCATTATCTCCTTTCCCCCAGAGTAACTTTCATGTTGTTCTGTGGACTTTTTTCTCATACTATTTCCACCCTCCTCAACTCCTGAAACCCTTCCACTGTGCCCTTTGGTTAGTCAAGAAAAACTCCTATATCCTCGACCTCTTTTCTGAAAATTCACCTTCTTACTAACTAAAATCAGGCTCTCCCTGAAGACATTACTTCCATTTATTTTCCTCAAAAACTAGCTGTGATTTCTCCTTAGCCATAGTACTACTGGGCCTAAAAATAGGCAATTCTCTTCCTTGCCCCTCACTGCCACTTCAAGATCACTCTACCTTTATTCTGTCTAACAACGTTCAGCTTGGAATCTTACCTCATCAAACGTTACTACCTACTACCTCTCCTTGTGGCAGTCACCTACTGACTCCATGACACTCATCCTCATTTCTTAAAGATTTCAACTGCTGGTTCTTCATCATCTTCTCCAGTGCTATTCCAGTCATAATTCTTGGTAATTTCAATATCTACATAGATGTTTCTTCTAATAGCCTAGTCTCTAGAGTCCTTGATCTTCTCTCCTCCAGTTAGCCAATCCTTTACCCACTTCAGCCACTTATTCCCATCCAAAGTCAGATATAGACTTCCTGTTATTGATACCTGGAACACGTCCCTAAGATCAATTTCACACATCATACTGTTTGACTCTCCTCTCCAATTTTTCCAGCTCCCTCACTCTAGGACCCTAACTTCAAAAATAATTTCAACCACTCCAATACATAAAATCCATCAGTTTTACCATCTTTTCATCATGTCTACCACCCTCTTGTCCTTACTTATCCTTATCCAGCTAAAAGTCTGTGGCAAATATTACAATCATTCCATTTTATACACTCTTAACTCCCTGACCTTTTCTCGCTTTAATACACTCACATAAAATTCCTTACCCTTTATAAACCCAAAACTTTGCCTATATCAGGCCTGTATTCACACAGATTAAAGTGGCAGGAGAAAATATCACAACATTTCTAGATGTTCACTTTATATTTGTGATTAAAAATTTCAAAAAGCCCTGAATGCTATCTCGCAATCATATTGTATTTTCCTAGCCCATTTGCCCTACCATCCTCATCCATTTTGCCATGACTACTTCATAGTCTGATCTTTCTCCAACCTTGATTCAACACACCCTCATCTTCTCCGTCAGTAGAGCATCTCACTTCTTTACTCATGGATACATGAATTGGTCTGAGGAGTGTGTCCACAAGCTCTCACCACATTGACTCTCTGACCTGTCTTTGTTCCCTTATATCCTGCTTACATTCTGTGACTATTAGGTGAAATGTCTATGATTCCAGCTAAGGCCAGCCTTCTACTTGTGCTCAAATCTCCTCCCATGTCATGTATTCAAAGACATTGCTCTCTACCACCCCTGTATTATCAACTTTCTCATTTCTACAGGGTCTTTCCCAACAGTATACAAGCTTATTGTTATTTCTCACATCTTAAAATAACCATTTATTGACCTAATTTTTCCTTCCAGCCACTGCTCTTTTCTCTCCTCTTTTAAAAAAAAATTCTGGAAAGAGTTCCCTATACATACCATCTCCAGTTCCTCACCTAATCTCTCCTTTTTCCCAGTTTTAAAGTAATTACACTTAAACAATTAGTACTCACACCTACTTGGCCATAGATTCAACTGCCTCCATTTGAAACCACTGTTATTCATTTTAGAAATTAGTACTTGGTCTGAAGAGATAGTTGCAATGGCTCAGATTTATTTTTTTAAAAGTCAGACCTATATAAAAGTTGACAAATTATTAAAACAAACATCCATATTCCTTATAACAAAATTCACCATTTTGTAACATTTGGCCAAATTTGCTTCTCTCTCTCTCCCACCTTCCCTCTTATTCTCTCCCTCCTTCTCTGTGAACCATTTGAATATAAGTTTCAAACAATGTGACACATCTCTGCTAAATAACGCAGCATGCATCTCCTAAGAATAAGGACATTCTCCTACATAATCATGATGATATTTTCACAAATAAGGAAATAAATATTATTTCAATGATTCTACCTTATATATCATCAACATTCAAATTTCATCAGTTGTCCCCAAAATGTCCTCTCATGATTAGATTGACGTTAAACACTTTTTTGGCAAGAATACTATATAGGTGTGTATACAGTACCCCTACATATATATTGCATCTTATCAGGAGGTATGTGGTATCGGGTTGTCCCATGATTGGTAATGTTAAGTTTGACTACTTGGTCGAGGGAGTGATGCCACATCTCTCTTTTGTAGAGATAAAATTTCCCTTTGAAATTAGTAGGTAATTTGCGGGATGATACTTTGCGAACTTGGATTATCTGCTCCCTAAATGATTTTACCCGATGGTTTTAACATCATTTTATGTTGTTCACTGATAACATCTATTATGTTTGGAGTTACCAAATATTAATTTTCTAATTCTATCATTCCTTCCTCATTTATTAGCTGGTTTCTAGGGGTGGGAGGAGAATGGAAGTTTCCCCTATTCCCTTTTCTCTCTCTTTTGAGAATCAGTTTGGGAAAATAGATTTATTTTTATTCAAGGTATCGTAATACATCCTCATTATTATTATTTTTGGCATTCAATATCTCTTCAGTTTGGCCAGTGATATCCCTTTCAAGAAAGCTCTGTGTCCTTTTGATGACATAACTTCTGCATTCTTTGAGTATTCCTTGGTTTCTAGAAATATGTGATGCTTCAGACTTAATTTATTCTTTTCTTGCCACAGACCTGAAAGCGGGTCTTTCTCTAAGGTGCTCTGGTTCTTTTAGTGGGAGACAGTACTTAGACACCAAAATCTAGGCGATATATGTGTTCATTGCTGTGAGATGTCTGTGTTTCTGGGCTCCTTCAGTGGACTTGTATTCTTGAGTTTATTCTAATACTTCCAATTAAAATCCACTGACATTGGGTTCTTCCTTACATTTCTCCTCTCCTTCACTGAAAACCCTGGTTCTAAGCAGCACTTACATATTTGCTCATTTTTTTAATCTTACAATATACACAAAATAGTTTCAGAATTATACCACCAATACCACTGGCAACAATAAACATACTAAGTAAATGTTCCAGTCTCACTTGAGCCCACTCTGCTGCTTTCACCATGACAATTCCACTAAAATGCTATTTTCAATTCTCAGTTTTCATTTTACTTGACCTTTCTGCAGCGTTGACCATAGTTAATCTCCTTTTATTCCTTGAAATACTTTCTTTACATGGTTTTTACAAATTACTAGTTTTTCTCCTGTATCACTAGTTCTCCTCAGTCTACTTGATTAGTTCCTCATCATCACCACAACCTCTTAATGTTGGAGTACTACAAGGACTGAATCTCATACCTCTTATCTCTTTTATCTCCTCTCACTTCCTTGGTTTTCTCATCCAGTTCCATAGGCTTCTAAACCATCTATTCACTGATTACTTCCCAATTTTATCCTAAGTTTCAACTCTTGAACTCCAGTCTTGTATATTCAGTTGCCTACTCAACATCTCTATATGGCCGTCTAATAGGCAGCTCAAATTTAACATTTCCAAGCACAAATTCTTTTTTTGTGTGTGAGGAAGATTGGCCCTGAGCTGACATCTGTTGCCAATCTTCCTCTTTTTGCTTGAGGAAGATTTTCGCTGAGTTAGCATCTGTGCCTCCATTTTATGTGGGATGCCGCCATGGTGTGGCTTGGTGAGCAGTGCTAGGTCTGCGCCCGGGATCCCAGCCTGCAAACCTGGGGCATCCGGGGTGGAGGGTGCAAAGTTAACCATGGAGCTGGCCCCTTCTGGCTTCTATTTCTGCTGCTGGAAAGTTAGTTCTCTGTCATTACTTTAAAAGAAATCCATCTTTTATATCTATTTTAAAATAATCTTTTCATCTTAAGTATTCTGTAATTTCCCTATGATGTACATATGCGTTTGTTTATTTGCATTTATCCTATATGAGATTCACTGGGCTTTTTGAATTTGTGGCTTGGTTTTATGGACAAGTCTACTTAATTATCTCTTTAAATATTTCTTTCATCCCTTCTCTTTTATCCTTCTGGGACTCCAATTAGATCTATACATATCCTTTCACTCTATTCTCGTGTCTCTTAAACTCTTTTTCATAATCTCCACCTCTTTTCTCTGTTACATTCTGTCTGTCTTCCAGTGTATTATCCTTTTTCAACTCTGTCTGATACATTCTTAAAACTCCTCATGGAGTTTTAAACTTTCATTTATTACAACTTTACATTTCTAGAAGTTCTATTTGTTCTTTGCTCAAATATAATTGCTCATTCTTCATGGTCTTTCGTTCCTCCATTTATTTTCAAACTCTTTTATTTCTTTAAATATGTTAGATCTAGTAATTTTATATTTTGTGTCTGATAATTCCATTATCTGAAGTCAATCCATGTCTGCTTCAGCTGTTTTTATTTCTGCTGGTTCTCACTCTTGTATCTTGTTCCCTTGTATGTTTATTTATTTTATGTTCACTTTCCCTGAAATTCTGTATTTGGAAATTATTTGAAGCCTAGAATAAAGGTGGGTTATTCTAGGGGTAATTTGTATTTACATCTTCCCAGTTCCAGGGTCACTACTAGTTTGATAGCAATATAAAGTTATATTCTCAACTTGAGGTTTCCTTGTCCCCTCCCCCCGCCCTGACCTATCCAGGTCCAGTGCATACAAACTACAAAACTACATGAGTGTTAGAAGTGGTTCCCAAGTCTTAGCGGTGATTCCTACCCTCCGCCAGGCTCAGGAATAGTGTTTCAGGTAGTTTTTATTGCAGTCCCAGGTGCGGAAGTTATATCTAGTTCACTTGACACTGAGGTGTATTCCCTTTCCAAGTCTTGTCTTGATGGGGGAGAAGCTCTTATTAGACCTTCCACCTTGGCTGATTGTAAATCTTTTTCACCTGGTCCTTGTGAGGTCCTAAGTGAGGATGTGGAAACCAAAGCTCAATTACCAAACACCGGAGACAAAATGGATAGGAACTAACTACTGACACATACAATAACGTGGATGAATTTCAAAGCATTAGGCTAAATGAAAGATGCTAGGTGCAGAAGGCTACATATATGTGATTCTGTTTATATAGGGACAGAAATCAGATCAGTGGTTACCAAGGCTGTGGGTAGGGTGAAGGATTGAATACAAAGGGGCATGAGAGAATATTTTGGGGCAATGGAAATATTCTATATCTTGATTTTGGTGGTAGTTAAATGACTATGTATGTTTGTCAAAACTTATCAAACCATACAGCCTAAAAGTGTGAATTTTAATGCATGGAAGTTATATCTCAATAAACCCCACATTAAACAGATCACACACACACACACGAAGTTCAGATGTATACAGTTCTATAAATGTCCCCAGGGTGAAGTTGATATCAGTTGTCTGATTATCTCTCTGGGTTCCCAGAGGGCAGAGATTTTTGTCTATTTATTCACTGCTGCATCCCAGCACGTAGAACAATCCTAAAATATCATAGGCTGTTTATAAATACTGGTTAATTGACTAAATAAATGGATTTCTAAGCAATGGCCCTCAAACTTTTAAAGATCAAAAGTACTTTTATGAGGGGCAAGGATAATCTTCCTAATGAGAACAGTGCTAGACTTGGAGTTGTAATCTGACTTCCAGGATAATTGTGTTGCTGACTTGCAGTTAAAACACCCCATTTCTCTGGGCCTCAGTTTCTTTATATGTCAAATGAAAGCTATACGAGGTATCTCTTCAGTTTCTCAGACAGAAAAATTACAATTTTAACTCTCCACATAACATCTAATCACCCATTTTCATTTACCTCTTCCACACCTCTTCCACACAGAAATAATAAGAGGATGAATCATCAATTGTGTGTTATCTTGGGTTTATTAAATGTTAGAAATAAATTGCATTTCTTTCAGTGTCATACTCAGAGCATATCAGAAATGAGGCATCATTGAATACATATTTATTACTAAATTGTTGTATTTATCATGACTCTTATTGTGGAATTGGGATAAGGGGAAGCACCTAATATGTACAAGTCTTCCCCAGAGCCTCATGAGAGGGGGTTAATGAACAATTGGGTTGGTTAGGCAATCTTGGGAGAGTTAGAGAGTAATACTTTTAAAATATTCCTAAACTTATCTGGAAAGAATTTCAAAAATATTAATAGCTATAATTAGTTTTCGGGTGGTGAACATGATGTACTCTACACAGAATTCGAAATATGTTATGATATACATCCGAAAATAAACAAATAAATGAAAAGAAAAAAATTAATAAAATTTATAGTGCTTAGCTGTATTAGCTATTACATATTAACTAATGAATATTGACTACTGTATAAAAATAAATACCTTTTAAAGTTAAAAAATAAAATTTGACATTAATTAATAATAATAATAATTCATCATTTTAAGGTTGTCTGAAAGTCACTAAGAAATATTGAGACAGGTCACCCTAAAGGAGAGAAAAATAATGATAAAATTTATTCTCTTTTTCATAGTAGTCTTCAAATGCACTATCTTTTCATTCTTCCGTTGCCTCTAAACCTGTGTTTGTAATTTTCCCTATTACTAACTCACCAGTTCCCTTCCTCTGTGCGTGAATAATTCCTCACCGTTCAAAGCCCAGCCTTTCCTAACCTTCCATCCTTCACTTGCAATTTTGAGTTCTATTATCTTATATTTTTCTTATGGTCGTCTAGAACGTATTCGTTGTAACAATTAAATTGCCTACCTTACAGGGCCCGGCTCCGTGGCCAAGTGGTTAAGTTCTCGCGCTCCGCTGCGGGCGGCCCCGGGGTCGGATCGCGGGCGCGGACGTGGCACTGCTCGTCAGGCCACATTGAGGCGGCATCCCACATCCCACAACTAGAAGGACATGCAACTAAGATATACAACTGTGTACTGGGGAGATGAAGCAGGAAAAAAAAAAAAAAAGATTGGCCACAGTTGTTAGCCCAGGTGCCAATCTTTAGAGGAAAGAAAAAGAAAAAAGGCTTATAAAATAAATAAATTGCCTATCTTACTTGTTAGGATCCAAGTTTTGTGAGGCTGGGATGTTGTCCATCTCATTCAACATCATATTTTCTGACCCTGGGACAGACCAACTCATAGAAGGTGCTTAATAATATTTAGTAACTGAATGACTATAGTGCTCATTGAGTGTTAGGTGAAAGGAAACAATCTTTAGAAGACAAGTCCCTCGATTTAACACTTCTGTGAAAAAAAGCTGACATAGGTTATTAGTGGTTGCATTCTAAAACTCCTTAACTGGGCCCATGTGAATGAGTTAAGAGCTCAGTGGAGTGGACAATTTGCAAGATTAGGAGGTCTAGCGATCCTGATGGCAATTACTGGAAACAGCCTCATCATGATATAAACACAAGTAATACACAGAACTAGTTTGCAAGTAAATAGAGGTCTTGGAAAATGCTTTGAAAGCCACTAGTTTAGATAAAACAGGAAATTCAACAAACAGCTGTCCACGAAGGAAGCTTATTTTTCTATTCTGAGGCACAGAGTAGGTATCTGTAACTACTTCAGAAGAGGAGAAGAATTTAAAATTATGATTCCTATTGTTGGAAATCATACACAGAAAATAAAATAGTATCTTCAGAGCTATGGAGAAACTGCCTCAGTATTTCCTTCAGGCAGCCGCCATTACAGTGAAGCAATCTATATACTTGGATCTGATATCAAGGAACTGCGAATTTAAAGGTTAACTAATTTATTATGTGTATATGAGACCACCAATCTTGGCAATTCGTATAATCTCTACTTTAAGCAGCATTATTTAAAAGGAATCCAAGCTGCATAACATTTTCATAATGGATTGTTACATTACATCAGGTTTTTATTTTATCACTTCATTGAGTCTGCCCTGTCAAGGTCACAAGGGACCTCCATTTTTCCATCTCAAGTTTCATCTTAATTAAACTCTCAGAAGTTTTTCTTTCCTCCTCATTGACAGAGTTTCTACACATGACTTTCAAGGTACATTCTCTCCTAGATTTCCTCCTACTACACTGACCACTTCCCCCTTAGTCTCCTTTGCTGGCTTCTCCTGCTGTTTAGACCTCTAAATGCTGATGTGCCCTAGGACTGGCCATTTTCTCTGCCTACGTGAATTGTCTAGATGATCTCATTCCAGTTTCATTGCTTTAATTATAGTTTTCCTAATATTTAGTGTAAAATTCGTATTTCTAGATATGATATCTCCCAAAAGTCCTCAGACCCAAATATCCAATTGTCCAATCAACATAACTTAGATGTTCAACAAGCATTTCAAACTTAACATGTCCAAAATTCTTCATTTTCCATCCCAAAACTAACCCCAACTTTCCCCATAGCAGTAAATGGCACCACCAATCACCAAGATACCCCAAATAAACTGAGGGTCATTCTTTCTTCTATTATTTAACATTCCACATTAAATCCATCATCAAATCATGTCAGTTTTATCTTTAAAATATGTCACAAATCCAACCAATTTTTATTAACTCCAGCATTATCACCCTAGTTCAAACTACCATTATCTTTTGCCCTTATTACTGCAATGGCCTTCTAAGTGGTCTCCCTCCATCCACCCATACAACAACCAGACTTATCTTTTTACAATATAAATCAAATCTCTGTTCAAAACCCTGTACTGGTTTCTCATCATCACCTTTCTTCTTTATAACACTTGCCACACCTCACATAATATTATGTATCAATTTGTAGGCTCCCTAAAGGGAACGACTTTGTATTATTCATACCGTGTACCCAGAGCCTAGAGGAGTGCCTGACACTTAATAGATGATCAATAAATATTTGCTGGTTAAATGAATGAATCATCAAGTATTTAAAAAATATTTGATATCTGATATTAAAATCTGGTAAAACAGGGATGAACAATGACTATCTCATGATACCTATCTTTGTAGCTACATCCTAGGATCATATTTAGAGCCCCATGCACCATATTTTTTCTCACATGACTGCAACAAAGAATTCCAACTCCTCATCCTAGATTATCTTTTCTTCAGCAGCGTGAGCCCTGTGATATGCTATTTTCCAGGAGGAAGTAACTTTTAGACTATCCATTTAAATACAATAAAAAGATGAAGATATATATGTGACATATGTGGGCCTCTATCTATAGGCACGATTTTTTAGTGTTAGTATGATAGAGAGCTTGAGAAATCTATACTGCAATCCCTCCAGAAATTCCCCTCCTGCCAAGACACAACATATATTTTTATATGAGAGGGAAATATAAAAACCAAACAGAGCTGTTAATTGTCAAAACGTAGACCTAAACTCATAATCATTTATTTATTCTTTCCACTAATACTTATTGAATTCCCACAGTGTGCCAGACATTATGTTGAGCACTGGGGAAACAGCAGAGAACAAGACAGACAGGGTCTGTGCTCTCAAAGAATTTACATTCAAGTGGGAACAGTTAGACAATGAACAAGTAAACAACTTTATAAAATGACTAAAAATTGTGATTAGTGCTCTTAAGGAAATAAACATGATGCTTTGCTAGAAAAAAGTGGGAACCGTGGTAGGCAGATACCCCTCTCAAAGAATCCACATTCTAGTCCTCAGAACTTGTGAATAGGTTATGTTACATAATAAAGGGAATTAATGTTTCTAATCAGCTGACCCTGAGACCAGGAGATTATCCTGGATTGTATGAGTGGACCCAACATTATCACATACGTGGAGAAAAGAGGCAGAAGAGAGGGTGTCAGAGTCAGAGAGAGATTAGAAGATGCTACACTGCTGACTTTGAAGATGGAAGAAGGGGCCACAAGTCCAGAAGCTTACACAGCCTCTAAAAGCTGGAAAAGGCATGGGAATGGATTTACCTCCAGAGACTCCAGAAGGAAAGCACTCCTGCCGATACCTTGATTTTAGTCCTGTGAGACCCATTTCAGACTTCTGACCTCTAAGTCTAAGATAATAAATTTGTGCTGTTTAAAGCCACTAAGTTTGTGGTAATTTACAGCAGCAAATAGAAAAATGACACAGGGACTTTAGGTAGGTGAGTCAAAGAAAGCTTCTCTAAAAAGGTGTTGTTAATCTGAGAGTTGAAAGATTAGAGGGAGCACGTCTTGAAGAGCTGGTGATAATGCCCTTGATAGAGAAACAGCAAGCCCAAGGGCCACAAGATTGAAAGGAAATTGATATGTTCCAGAAACTGATGAAAGGTCAGAGTAAGCCAAGTGTGATGATGAAGGGAGAGAGTGGTTAATAAGAGATTGGAAATTTAGGCAGGATTAGTTTATACAGGGCCTTTTACGCTATATTAAGGAAGTTAGATTGTGCTCTCAGTGGGTTGGGAAGACATTCAATGGTTTTAAACATGGATATGAAATGATCTGTCTTGTGTCTTTTTGAAAGTACACCTTTTTTTGCAGTGTAACATAATTAACATGTACAAATCATAATGTATAGCTCAATAGGTTTTTACAGAGTGAACATATCTTTGTAACCAACATCCAGATCAAGAAATAGAATATTACCAATATCCCTGAAGCCTCCCTCCTTCTAGTCTTTATCTCCACTAAAGGTAACCACTATTCTGACTTTTATCATCTTAGAGTAGTTTTTCCAGTTATTGAGCTTTATATCAATAGAATCATACAAAATGTTTTCTTCTGTTTTTGATTTTTTTCTGCTGAACATTATGTTTGTGAGATTTGTACATATTGTTGCATGTAGTAGTTTTTAAAAAAATGTTATCGCTGTATGTATGTCTGTATATGGCAATAACAATATGTTTATCCATTGTACTGTTGAGGTACATTTGGATTGCTTCCAAGTTTGAGCTATGATGAGCATTCTTGTAGGTGTCTTTTTGTCTGCATATGTAACCATTTCTATTGGGTATATACCAAAGAGTGCAATTACTGAGTCGTAGGGCATGCGTATATTGAACTTTAGTAAACGTTGCCAGAGAGTCTTCCAGAGTGATTGTACCAATTCACACTCCACCAGCAGTGAGTGGTAGTTGAAGTTGCCTCATTCATTCCAACACTTGAAAATGTCAGCTTTTATTATTAATTAATTAAGCCATTGTGTTGGGTGGGTAAAGGCATTTCATTGTAGTTTAAAATTCCATTTCTTTAATAGTTGATGTTGAAAACTTTTTCATATGCTCATTAGCTATTTGGACATTCTCTTTTATTAAGTGCTTGTTCACTGACTTACTACTTCAGTTTTTTAAAGATAATTTTGACTTCCTTGGGGGAGATTATGTTAGCCAATTTTAAGCACTTGTTTGGATCTTGGTGCAACATGAATGAAGTTTGGCATATGGATAGAAAGTATATTTTGCTAATGCTTATGTACAGATAGAATGCTACAGAAACAGGTGTGCAACACAACACTAACAAAATACAATTTATCTGTAAGATTAATCCTGAAACTGTGAACCAAATCATGCTTTCTGAAAGTGTTGATCTATCCTCTTAAGACACCTTACTCTTGTCCTCCCCACAACCAACCTGGAGTATCATACTCTCTCATGAATTGAATTTATTAATAAAATGGTGTCCTTTAAACACAACCTTTAGAGAAATTTAATGATTGGAGAAAAAATGCAATGTTGCATAAAACTTAATTTAATGGCCTCCAGAAAAAATTAAATTTACTAGTTTGAAACCGAGTTAGATGAAGTCTAAACATAAAAACATGGAGGAGAAAGGGCATGCCCAATTAATGGGATTTCTGGCTGCCTGCCCAAGGAGATTCTGCAAAATCTTACAATACAAGGTAAAACCCTCCTCTGGAGCAAATGGTAAGCCTGTGGAGAATGCGGAGGGCTCCACCCAACGATAAATTAACTTTGTACAGCAGGTTTTATTGCTCTCCCCTGCATTCTGGAAGGCTTTGTCTCATTGTCTCTCCCTCTGAGTTGCTTGCTTTGCTTGTTCTGTTTTAAAGATAACTCAGCCAGACTCTTAGTCTTTCCTCTCATCTTCTCCTTTCCCTACCCTACGCTCCCATTTTTGTTCCTGGAGTAGCAGAACCAGAGCAGAGCCTTTTTTGTTGATGTTCCAGCATACTGAGCTATTGGTCCTGAGAAGTAAACTGCTTCTTTTCTCCTTTGAACCTTCAGAAGTTAAATTCGTCGTTTAACTACACTACCTCTGGCCCTCTCAATTCTCTGGAGCGAGTGATCCCAAATATCCATGGTTCCTTGGGGGTGGGGCTGCTTTTCATCCCTCCCTACTCCCGCCCGCCCCCCACCCCGAACAACCACTGCAATCCCCTCCGCAGCCCCAAGCAAGGAGACACAGAGCAGCTACAGATGTAAAGCTGACAGAGCGGGCATTCTGTCAAGTTCTGCGTGCTGCTTTCCTTCCGCCACACCTTCCTCGGCTGGTCTATATTTGAAAAGCCTAATAAATTAGTTTCCCCAGGGCAAGGGACGGGGTGGGGGGGGGGGGGGGTGGGGGGGTGGGGGGGAGTGGGGAGGAGAAGGGAGTGTCTTAGGGGCGAAAAATGCAGTTGACTCGCCCTCTGCTGGTTAAAGATCTGAATTATCGCCGCCAAAACAAAGCAGGAGAGAGAAAGCAATCCGTGTAACACGGATAAATTACAGCTTAAACTCGGTTTATTTAGCTTAATTGTCCATCATAAATAGGCACTTGTTCCCTTTTAGTCCTACCTGCTGCCCCAGCACTGAGATTTGATTAGACTCCGATTCTAAGCCCCAGCTGTTCTGAGCCCATTTTCATTTGCCCTTGGGATTTTGCCTTTCTAAAAGGCGAATTAAAACTCACAAACGTGTTCTTTTTGTCTAATTTGTTGCTAGGTAACTGGAAAAATAACACCTAAACCATCATTTCTAGAGAACACTTTAGCTTCAGTCCAATCAGTCTCTTAGCCTAAAATAGTAATTTCATGTTAACAAAGATAGCTGCTGTTTATGTTTTTGAGACTAATTAATTGGAAAACAATGCAGAAAAAGCATGTCTCCATGCTGGTTTCTTGGGAAAGCTGACAGGCAGCTTTGTGCAAGACGAGATATTGGCCGCCATAACTCACGCAGACTTTTGTACCGCCTTTACTGTCTTACGCACTTGGTCGGAATAAACCAATATACCAAAGTTGGATAATCTAACGTCTCTCGCACGGCAAGACAGCGTTTACCAGAATGCACTTAGAACCCAGCGGATAGCGAGAGAGAAAAAAATCGGAATTTTGGAATATGGGACATTATTTAATATCAGTTGGTTCCCCTGCCGGTATAAATGTCCCAAATCAAGGGATCTTACCCCCCTCCATATCTGGTATTGTAAATTAGTCAGTCACGCGGCCCTTGGAACCAGCTGGGATTGGCGGGTTCCTTTGTCAGGTGAAAATCTCTGCAGCGAGTCATGGGACTAAACTGGGCGGTGTCGCTGTCCGCGTCCAGGGTGCTGAACTCTAGGCGTGGCCAGAGAGGTTTCCATTACATGACAACTTCCGGTAGGGCGGGGTCGGGGTAGTGTTCCAAAAAGTAGATCCATCTGCCACCTGGTGGTAGAGAAGGAAAATACTTTTGATAAAGTTCAAAAGGGACTGTGAATTGAGACCCTAAACGCTAAAGAAACAAATTGCAGGGGTTTGGGATCTTGGACCTCAGGAAGTGGTTTTTGAGAGATCTGCCTATTTTTAAAAGCCATAGAGAGGTATAGGAGAATTGAGAATTTCCAGAGTGATCTTTCACTTCTACCTAAGAAAAAATTTACAAATATGTTTGAATTTCCCAAACATTTCTCCCAACACATCTTGTTATCAGATAGGTATTTTAAAAGTATTTGTATATATAGGCATTTAGAAATATTTAGTAAAATATTCACAGGGTACATTTTACTAAAGGAAATGCTCTGTTGAAGCTCTATCTTGTTAGCCAAATACCTTAAGGAAGCTTAGCTGAGAGTACTGCTCTGATTTCAGCTTCTGGAAGGAAACAAATGTAATTATATTTAGATGTGGTAAGAGGTAATAGGAATTCTAGGAGGAAAACTGTGGTTTCTTTTCATTTTCTTCCAGGCCTAGTATATAAGCTATCAGAGAGCTGAAAATATAGGAAGTTTATGGTATGCTTATTATTTTTACTTTGTGTATTTTTACAGTGTTTTACACTGCATACTTTTACACAATGACGATTCAGCTACTAAGAAATGTTTACATTCAACTTCATATGGGGAGCCCCTTAGGTCACTGAGTGTGTAGCGATTCTTTGATAGATAATGAGAAAAAATAAGAGAAAGAGATAATGAAATGCCTCATTCAAATGTTATTTTTATAAAAATACTATGAAAAGGTGGGTACATTTTTTTTAGAAGCTATGAAGTCAAAATTCCAACTGATCATCAAATTTCTGTGTCCAACTGACCATGTAACCCCTTCTTCCTAATTAGTTTAATATCACTCTTCCCATCTTTTGAAGCAAACGACTGCTATATAGCTAGTCTTATTTGCCATACAGATATATGGTTACAGTGTAAAATCAATTCTAACAAATTTAGAGTAAAATAAATTTCTTTCACAAACAAATAAGCTAGTAAATCTCAAAAAAATAGACCTATCCAGGAAGCACACTTGGTTTTGTCAGCCAACCCAGCTAATATTGAGTACTTTCATAGACATTTCTCATCTACCCTTCTATGAATCTTAACTCCAAAAATATGGTTTTCATTTCTGTTTTAAGGTATAAAACATTGTTTTCAAAATGTTAATGTCAATAAAAATTTGGGTAGTGAATTTGGGGTTGTTACTTGAATTGTCTTCAATAACAAAAGGGAGGAATAAGTCAGAATTTAATGAGGAGAAGAATGACCTCTCTAACCTATGCTCCATTTGATTAAATTAGAAAGTTTCCCAAACACTTGCCAGATTTTATGGAAAGACACCTATAACCTATGCTACTAAGATCAATGTAGAAAACAAATAATCATGAATAAGAGCACGCATGCCATCTGTCTAAAATAAGAGTGTAATATAAATCTCACCTATTAATGGTATGGGTTTATACTATGGCTCCTTATGTTACTGTGGAAGACAGAAACATTATATGCATGAGCACATGGTGAACAATAGGCGGCATTGTCATTTAAAGCAACAGATGGTGGATCAAAAGCAGCTGCCATAAATTCAGCTAAGAAAGACTTCTAGACCCCAAAGCCTCCTGTTGCTGCCAAAACAAATAAGAAACCTCAAATGCATAAAAAGACTCAATGGAAGAATAGAATTCTAAAATAGTAGTAAAGTCTAAAACTGCAGATGTGACCTCAATGTTTTAAAAGACATCTGCTCCTAAAAAGACAGCTTTTATCAGAATTAAGGAGTATATATGAAAGAAAATTAGAGGGAAGTCTAGATATTAATCTGCTTATAAATATGACTATAACAATAAATATCACAAACATTAAACTGTAAGACTACTTGAAGTTTGGATATAATAATAAAAACAGCAAATGGGGAGATTCTTCAATATTCTAGTTAGGGTATTTTTTCTGAAAAAAGTTGAAAATAGTGAAAAAATTCTCAGCAGAACAATTTTAGAAACGTTTAAACTTTTGATGTAAAGGTAAATAAACATAAATGACACGTTTTACATAAACATTAGAATATATTCTAATCTAAACTAATTTTTTAAACAGGAAATATAGAGTTTTATAGGACAGAACATGGGGTAAAAAATTTTATTATCCAATATGAAATTAATTATATTTCTTTGGATGGCCTGAGTAGGTTTTCAAACAAACAAAAAAACTGGTACTCAGGTAATAGTGTAATAATTACAAAATTATTTTGTTCATATATTTTTAAATATACTTCATTTTTTAGAGGAGTTTATATTTACAGCAAAATTGAGCCAAAAGTACAGAGAGTTCCCATATTTTCCCTGCCCCTACACATGCACAGCCTCCCTCACCATGAGCGTCTTGAACCAGAGTAGTGCACTTGTTACAAGAGATGAACCAACAGAGACACATCATTATCTCCCAAACTCCATAGTTTATATTAGGATTAACTCTTGGTGTTGTACGTTCTATGGATTTTGACAAATGTATGATGACGTGTATCCACTATTATAGTGTCATACAGAATAGTTTCCTACCCTAAATATCCTCTGTGGCTTTCCCAATAAGATTGAGAACAAAGCAAAGATGTTCCTTCTCACCACTGCTTCTAAACATTGTACTGGAAGTCCTAATTATGCAATAAGATGAGAAAAGGAAATAAGAGGTATACTGATTGAGAAGGAAGAAATAAAACTGTCGTTTGCAGGTGACATGATCATCTATGTAGAAAATTCAAAAGAATTGACAAAAAACTCCTGAATAAGTGATTATAGCAAGGTTGCAGGATACAAGATTGAAATACAAATTCCAATCACTTTCTTATGTACCAGCAGTGAATACGTGGAATTTAAAATTAAAAACACAAAGCCACTTACACTAGCACCCTCCAAAAATAAAATACTTAAGTATAAGTCAAAGAAAAATATGCACAAAATCTATATAAGGAAAAGTATAAAACTCTAATGAAAGAAATTAAAAAACTAAATAAATGGAAAGATATTCCATGTTCATAGATAAGAAGACTCAGTACTGTCAGGATGTCAGTTCTTCCCAACTTGATCTATGGATTCAATGCAATCCCAGACAAAATTCAGGAGGTTGTTTTGTGGATGTTTCTAAGTTTATGCGGAGAGGCATACAACCCAGAATAGTTAACACAACATTGAAGGAGAAGAACAAAGTCGGAGGACTGACACTGCCTGACTTCAATATTTAACATAAAGCTACAGTAATCAAGACAGTGTGGTATTGACAAAAGACTAGACAAATAGATCAGTGGAACAGAATAGAGAACCCAAAAATAGACCCACATAAATATAATCAACTGACGTTTGACAAAGGAGCAAAGGCATCACAATAGGAAAAACAGTCTTTTCAACAAATGGAACAACTGGACATTCACATGAAAAAAATATTAATCTAGATATAAACCTTACACCTTTCACAAAAACTAACTCAAAATGGATCACAGACCTAAACGTAAGTACAAAATTATAAAACTCCTAGAAGATAACATAGAATAAAATGTAGATGACCATGAGTGTGGAGATGATTTTTTAGATACAACACCAAAGGCACACTCCATGAAAGAAGTAATTGATAAGCTGGAATTCGTTAAATTAAATTAAATTAAAATGAATTAAACAAATAAATTAAAAATTTCTCTTTCACAAAAGACACTGTCAAGAGAATAAAAACACAAGCCACAGACTGGGAGAAAATATTTGTAAAAGACATATCCTATAAAGGACCATTATCCAAAATGTACAAAGAACTCTTAAAACTCAACAACAGAAAAACAAATAACTCAATTAAAAAATGAGCCAAAGACTTTAACAAACACTTCACCAAAGAATATATACAGATGGCAAGCAAGCATATGAAAAAATGCTCCACATCATATGCTATCAGGGAAGTGCAAATTAAAACAATGACATACACACCTATTAGAACGGCCAAAATCCAGAACACTGACAACACCAAAAGCTGGTGAGGAGGTAGAAAAACAGGAACTCTCATTCATTGCTGGTGGAATGTAAAATGGTACAGCCACTTCGGAAAGTGGTTTGGCAGTTTCTCACAAAACTAAACATACTCTTACCACATGATCCAGCAATCATGTTCCTTAGTATTTACCCAAAGGAGCTGAAAATATGTCCACACAAAAACCTGCATATGGATGTTTCTAGCAGCTTTATTCATTATTGCCAAAACTTGGAATACAACCAAGATGTCCTTTAGTATGTAGATGGATAAAATAAACTGTGGTATATCCAGATAATGGAATATTATCTAGCACTAAAAAGAAATGAGCTGGGGCCGGCCCAGTGGCACAGCAGTTAAGAGTGCACGTTCCGCTTCAGGGGACCAGGGTTCGCTGGTTCGGATCCCGGGTCCAGACATGGCACTGCTTGGCAAGCCATGCTGTGGTAGGCATCCCACATACAAAACAGAGGAAGATGGGCATGGATATTAGCTCAGGGCCAGTCTTCCTCAGCAAAAAGAGGAGTATTGGCAGCAGATGTTAGCTCAGGGCTAATCTTCCTCAAAAAAAAAAAAAAAAAAACAAGAATCAAATAGAACTTACAGTAATAAAAAATACAAACCAACATCAAAGAAAAACTTAAAAAAAAAAAAAGAAATGAGCTGTCGAGCCATAAAAAGACATGGAGGAAACTTAAATGCATATTACTAAGTGAAAGAAGCCAATCTAAAAAAGCTACATACTGTGTGATTCCAACTATATAACATTCTAGAAAAGGCAAAACTATGGAAACAGTAGAAAGATCAGCAGCTGCGGGAGGTTGGGAGTAGGGTGGAGGGATGACGAGGTGGAGCGCAGAGGATTTTTGGGGAAGTGAAACTATTCTATATGATGCTATAATGGTGAATACATGTCATTACAAATTTGCCAAACCCATTGAACCCTAATGTAAACCGTGGACTTTGGGTGACAATGATATGTCAACGTGGGTTAATCAATTGTAACAAAAGTACCACTCTAGTGGGGAATATTGATAATGGGGGAGGCTATGCATGTGTAGGGGCAGAGGATATATGGGAAATCTTTGTACTTTCTGCTCAATATTGCTGTGAATCTAAAACTGCTCTAAAAAATCAAATCTATTTTAAAAAATCCTCTGTGGTCTACTTATTCATCTTCTCTCCCCTAAGACCCTGGAAACCACTGGTCTTTTCACTGTCTCCATAGTTTTGCCGTTTCTAAAATCTCATATGGTTGGAATCATACAGTATATAGCCTTTCAGACTGGCTTCTTTCACTTAGCAGTATTCTCTTAAGTTTCCTCCATGTCTTTTTATGGCTTGATAGCTCATTTCTTTTTCATGGTGAATAATAAATAAAATAATGAATAATAATGAATAATCCATTGTCTGGATGTACCACAGTTTATTTATCCATTCACCTACTGAAGGACGTCTTGTTGCCTACAAGTTTTGGCAGTTATGAATAAAGCTGCTATAAACATCAGAATAAAGGGTTTTGTGTGGATATAAGCTTTAAATTTCTTTGGGTAAATACCAATAAACATGGTTACTGGGTCTTATAGTAAAAGTATCATATATATTTAAGATTTAGATAATCAGTAAGTATATTGATGGTGTTGGGAGCTAAAGATTATCACTTTGGTACAGGCTAGTACAAATGTAAATTGGGGGAGGCAAAGGAAGAAACCTATGTAAATAAATTCAAAGTATAAGTTCCGTGATTACATGTATATATACACACACAACGCATACTCATAAGATATAAGTACAAGTATGCATTAATTCAGGCAAGCGTTATTCATGGATGTTGGAAAATACTGAGTAATAAAACTGTTTTGGAAACAGCATATTCAATACTTTTGAAGCATCTCCCCACAGGTAACTAATTAATTATGAAATCCAATTGAGCAATTTGATGCACATTATTTTATAACCAAATAATCAAACTTAATATCACCAATAATGGGATAAAATTACATTATATGCCTCCTGATGTAATGCATTCAAAAGGATACAACATCAGCTCTGTGGTATTGGTGTCAAAATATTTCATCTGAATCTAATCAGGACACAATGAAAATTCCAAGAGAATACTATGAAAAACTGTATGCCAACAAAATGGACAATCTAGAGGAAATGGATAAATTCTTAGACTCTTACAACCTCCCAAAACTGAGTCAAGAAGAAAGAGACAATCTGAATAGACCAATCACAAGTAAAGAGATTGAAACAGTAATCAAAAGCATCCCAAAGAATAAAACTCCAGGACCAGACAGCTTACCTAGGGAATTTAACCAAACTTTCAGAGAGGGTTTACTACCTATCCTTCTCAAGCTATTCCAAAAAATTAGGGAAGATGGAACACTTCCTAACACATTCTATGAGGCCAAAATCACTCTGATACCAAAGCCTGAGAGGACAACACAAAAAAAGGAAAATTACAAGCCAATATCGCTAATGAACACAGATGCAAAGATCCTCAACAAAATGTTGGCAACCTGAATTCAGCAATACATCAAAAGGATCATACATCATGATCAAGTGGAATTTATACCAGGGACACAGGCAGGGTTCAACATCCGCAAATCAATCAACATGATACACCACATCAACAAATTGAGAAATAAAAACCACATGATCATTTCAATAGATGCAGAGAAAGCATTTGACAAGATCCAACAGCCATTTATGATAAAACCTCTTAACAAAATGGGGGTAGAAGGAAATTACCTCAATGTAATAAAGGCCATATATGACAAACCCACAGCCAACATCATACTCAATGAGCAAAAACTGAACACCAACCCCTGAGAACAGGAACAAGACAAGGATGCCCACTATTATGACTCTTACTCAACATAGTACTAGAGGTTTTGGCCAGAGCAATTATGCAAGAGATAGGAATAAAAGGAATCCAAATAGGGATTGAAGAAGTGAAACTCTTGCTGTTTGCAGACGATATGATCTTATATAAAGAAAACCCCCAAAAATCCATCAGAAAACTAACAGAAATAATTAACAACTACAGTAAAGTTACAGGGTACAGAATCAACTTACAAAAATCAGTTGCCTTTCTACACTCCAATAACGAACTTACAGAAAGAGAACTCAAGAATACCATCCCATTTGCAATACAACTAAAAGAATAAAGTATCTAGGAAAAAATTTAACCAAGAAAGTGAAGGACTTATACAATGAAAACTATAAGACATTACTGAAAGAAATAGATGATGACATAAAGAGATGGAAAGAGATTCCTTGCTCGTGGATTGTAAGAATCAACATAGTTAAAATGTCCATACTACCCAAAGCAATCTACAGATTCAATGCAATCCCAATCAGAATCCCAAAGACATTCTTCACGGAAACAGAGTAAAGAATCCTAAAATTCATATGGGACAACCAAAGACCCTGAATTGCTAAGGCAATCCTGAGAAAAGAGAACAAAGCTGGAGGTATCACAATCCCTGACTCCAAAATGTCCTAAAAGCCATAGTGATCAAAACAGCATGGTACTGGTAGAAAAAGAGACACACAGATCAATGGAACAAAACTGAAATCCAAGAAATAAAACCACACATTTATGGACAGCTAATCTTCAACAAAGGTGCCAAGAACATACAATGGAGAAAAGATAGTCTCTTCAATAAACGGTGTTGGAAAAACTGGATAACCACTTGCAAAAGAATGAAAGTAGACCATTCTCTCATGCCATACACAAAAAGAAACTCAAAATGGATCAGACTTGAAGATAAGTCTTGAAACCATAAAACTCATGGAAAATAATATTGGTGGTATACTCTTTGACATCAAAATTAAAAGGATCTTTTTGAATACCGTGTCTTCTCAGACAAGAGAAACAAAAGAAAAAATAAACAAATGGGACTTCATCAGATTAAAGAGCTTCTGCAAGGCAAAAGAAACTAGAATCAAAACAAAGACACAGCCCACCAACTGGGAGAAAATATTTGCAAATCATATATTTGACAAGGGGTTAATCTCCATAATATATAAAGAACTCACACAATTGAACAATAAAAAAATTAACAACCTGATCAAAAAATGGACAGAGGATATGAACAGACATTTTTCCAAAGAAGCTATACAGATGGCCAATAAACACATGAAAAGATGTTCAACATCACTAATCATCAGGGAAATGCAAATCAAAACTACACTAAGATACCACTTTACGCCTGTTAAAATAGCTATAATCACTAAGACTAAAAATAACAAATGTTGGAGAGGGTGTAGAGAGAAGAGAACCCTCATACACTGCTGGTGGGAATGCAAACTGGCACAGCCACTATGGAAAACAGTGTGGAGATTCCTCAAAAAACTAAAAATAGAACTACCATACAATCCAGCTATCCCACTACTGGGTATCTACCTAAACAATTTGAAATCAACAGTCCAAAGTAGCATATGCACCCCTATGTTCATTGCAGCACTATTCACAATAGCTAAGACATGGAAACAATCCAAGTGCCCATCGACTGATAATTGGATAAAGATGTGGTATATATATACAATGGAATACTACTCAGCCATAAAAAAAGACAAATTCATCCCTTTTGCAATAACATGGAAGGACCTGGAGGGAATTATGCTAAGTGAAATAAGCCAGTCTGAGAGAGACAAACACCAGATTATTTCACTCATATGTGGAATATAAACAAACACATGGACAAAGAAAACAATTCAGCTGTTACCAGGGCAAGGAAGTTGTGGGGTGGGCACAGGGGGTGAAGGGGTGCACTTATGTGGTGACAGTCAAGAAATAATGTACAACTGAAATCTCACATTGATGTAAATTATTATGAACTCAATTAAAAAAAAATTCCAAATTGAGGGATATGCTGTAAAATGACTCGTTAAAAATGTCAGTGTTATGAAAAAAATCAGTCATTAATAAATGTTTTCTTTAAACTGTTCTAATTTAAATGAAACCAGAAAAACATGACAATTAAAGGCAATTTACAATCTTTGATTGTATCCTGGATTTTAAAAAATACCCACAAAGGACATTATTGGAACAACTGGGGAAATTAAAATATGGAATACATATTAGGTAATAGTATTGTATTCATGTTAAATTTTCTGAGTGTAATAACTGTATTTGAAGTTATGTGGGAGAATACTCCTGTTCATAAGAGGTACATATTGAGATATTTAGGGATGATATCTCATAATGTCTGCAACTAACTCAAAACAAAGTAAAATGTTTACATATTGTATCTTCCAGCTATTGTCACATAATGCAGTGCAACAAAACACCTCAAAACTTAGTAGCTCAAAACAACATTAATTCTCACTGACATATCTGGGAGTCAGCAGATTTAGGCTGAGATCAGGTATTCTTGGTTTCAGTACACAGGTTGTATCCAGTGCTGTTCCATCTTCATCCTTGGATGAGTGGGCTATCCAGAAAATATTCTTATGAAGGTGGCAGAAGAGCGAGAGGGGAAGCCCATTTATTGAAGCACATTTCAAGCCACAACTTGCTTTACTCTGTGTTTTAGTTTCCCAGGGCTGCTGTAACAAATTACCATAACTGGGTGGCTTTAGAAAACAGAAATTTATTCTCTCACAGTTCTAAAGGCTAGAAGTCCAAAATCAAGGTGTCAGCAGGGCCCTGTTCCCTCTGAAGGCTCTAGAGGGGATCCTTCTTTGTCTCTTCCTAGCTTCTGGTGGTTGCCAGCAGTCCTTGGCATTCTTTGGCTTGTAGCAGCATCATTTCAGTCTCTACCTCTGTTGTAATATGGCCTTCTTCCCTGTGTGTGTTTGTGTGTCTCCAAATCCCTCTCTCCTTATAAGGACACCAGTCATTGGATTTAGTGTTCACTTTAATTTAGTATGACCTCATTTTAACTTGATTACATCTAAAAGATCTTATTTTCAAATAATGTCATATTCACAGGTACTAGAGGTTAGGACTCCAAGATATCTTTCCAGGGGACACAATTCAAACCACTCTGCTAATATACCACTGGCCAAAGCAACTCACATGGCCAAGCCCAAAGTCAAGGGGTGGGGAAGTATACTAAATCCAATGTGAAGTCAAAGTATATCACATGGCCAAACTCAACATTGAGAGGACAGAGTGGTATACTCCTCCCATAGAAGTTGAGGAGGAGAGTGGCTATTTTTGAATAGTAAATGTGTATGTATATGTATAATATAATGTGTTACATATTTTATAGTAACATAATAATTATATATATAAGAGAAAGAGAAAGTACACAATGTAGCAAAATTGGTGGATCTAGGTGAAGAGTATATGGTCATTTATTATTGTTTATTATGTCAAATACAAACAAATCCAGACTTGGGTAAGGAGCTCTATTCAAAAAGACTATTACATAGAAGAAATGGATGAATTCTTAGAATCATAAAACCTCCCAAAACTGAATCGAGCCAAAATAGAGAATCTGAATAGATCAATCACAAGTAAAGAGATTGAAACAGTAATCAAAAACCTCCCAAAATACAGAAGTCCAGAACCAGACAGCTTCTCTGATAAATTATACTAAACATTCAAAGAAGATTTAATACCCATCCTTTTCAAACTCTTCCCAAAAATGAAAGAGTATGGGACACTTCCTTACTCATTTTCTCACCCCGCCGTTTTGCTCTGCCTCCCTTCCTTACTCATTTTCTGAGGCCAACATTACCTTGATACCAAAACCAGATAAGGACAGCACAATAAAGGAAAATTACAGGCCATATTGCTGATTAACATAGATGCAAAAATCCTTAACAAAATACTCACAAATCTAATACAATAATACATTAAAAAGATCATACACCAAGATCAAGTGGGATTTATTCCAGGGGTGCAGGGATGGTTCAATATCTGCAAATCAATCAATGTGATACACCACATTAACAAAATGAAGAATAAAAATCACATGATCATCTCAATGGATGCAGAGAAAGCATTTCACAAGATTCAATATCTATTTATGATAAAAACTCTCAGTATAATGAGTATAGAAGGAAAGTACCTCAACATAATAAAAGCTATATATGACAGACCAACAGCCAACATCATACTCAATGGTGAAAAACTGAAAGCCATTCCTCTAAGAGTGGGAACAAGACCAGAATGCCCACTCTCACTGCTCTTATTCAGCATAGTATTGGAAGCCCTAGCCAGAGCAATTAGGCAAAAAAAGAAGTAAAAGGGATCCAAATTGGAAAGGAAGGAGTAAACTATTACTATTTGTGGATGATGTGATTTTATATATTGAAAACCCTAAAGAATCCACCAGAAAGCTATTAGAAATAATTAACGAGTAAAGTTGAAGATTACAAAATCAGCATAGAAGAATCAATTGCATTTCTATACACTAAAAATGAACTAGCAGAAAGATAAATCAAGAATACAATCCCATTTGTGATTGCAACAAAAAGAATAAAATACTTAGGAATAAATTTAACCAAGGAAGTGAAAGACCTATACTATGTCTATGAGACATTATTGAAAGAAATCAAAGAAAACATAAAGAAATGGAAAGATATTCTGTGCTCACAGATTGGAAGAATAAGCATAGTTAAAATGTCCATATTACCTAAAGCAATCTACAGATTCAATGCAATCCCAATCAGAATACCAAGGACATTTTTCATGGAAATAAAACAAAGAATCCTAAACTTATATGAAACAACAAAAGACCTTGAATAGCCAAAGCAATCCTGAGAAAAAACGACAAAGTTGGAGGTATCACACTCCCTGATTTCAAAACATACCACAAAGCTGTAGTAATCAAAACAGCATGGTACAAAAACAGACACACAGATCAATGGAACAAAACTGAAAGCCCAGAAACAAAACCACACATCTATGGACAGCTAATCTTTAACAAAGGAGCCAAACACATACAATGGAGAAAGGAAAGTCTCTTCCATAAATGGTGTTCGTTGAAGAAATTAAAGGAGAAATCAAAAAATATCTGGAGACAAATGAAAATGAAAACATACCATGCCAACTCATATGGGATGCAGCAAAAGTAGTACTAAGAGGGAAATTCATTGCAATACACGCTCACCCTAACAAACAAGAAAAACCCCAAATAAGCAGTCTCATACTACACCTAACTGAATTAGAAAAAGACGAACAAACAAAGCTCAAAGTCAGCAGAAGGAGAGAAATATTAAAAATCAGAGCAGAAATAAATGCTATTGAAACAAAAAAGGTAGTAGAAAGGATCAATGAAACAAAGAGCTGTTTCTTTGAGAAGATAAACAAAACCGACAAACCCCTAGCCAGACTTACAAAGAAAAAAGAGAGAAAGCTCAGACAAATAAAATTTGAAACAAAAGAGGAGAAATAACAACAGATACCACAGAAATACAAAAGATTATAAGAGAATACTACAAAAAGCTGTATGCCAACAAAACGGACAATCTAGAGGAAATGGATAAATTCTTAGACTCTTACAACCTCCCAAAGCTGAATCAATAAGAAATAGATAATCTGAATAGACCAATCACAAGTAAAGAGATTGAAACAGTAAACAAAAGAATCCCAAAAAATAAAACTCCAGGACCAGACAGCTTCCCTGGAGAACTCTACCAAATTTTCAGAAGGATTTAATACCTATCCTTCTAAAGCTATTCCAAAAAATTAGGGAAGATGGAACACTTCCTAACACATTCTATGAGGCCAACATCACTCTGATACCAAAGCCTGAGAGGACAACACAAAAAAAGGAAAATTACAAGCCAATATCGCTGATGAATATAGATGAAAAAATCCTCAACAAAATATTGGCAACTTGAATTCAGCAATACATCAAAAAGATCATACATCATGATCAAGTGGGATTTATATTAGGGACACAGGGATGGTTCAACATCTGCAAATCAATCAATGTGACATACCACATTAACAAAATGAGGAATAAAAACCACATGATCATTTCAATAGATGCAGAGAAAGCATTTGACAAGATCCAACAGCCATTTATGACAAAAACTCTTAATAAAACATAGATAGAAGGAAATTACCTCAACATAATAAAGGCCATATATGACAAACCCACAGCCAACATCATACTCAATGGGGAAAAACTGAGCACCATCCCTCTAAGAACAGGAACAAGACAAGGATGCCCACTATCACCACTCTTAATTGACATAGTACTGCATGTTTTGATCAGAGCAATTAGGCAAGAGAAAGGAATAAAAGGAATCCAAACAGAGAGTGAAGAAGTGAAACTCTTGCTGTTTGCAGATGACATGATCTTATATATAGAAAACCCTAAAGAATCCATCAGAAAACTATTGGAATAATTAACAACTGCAGTAAAGTTGCAGGGTACAAAATCAGCATAGAAAAATCAGTTGCATTTCTATACTCTAATAATGAACAATCGCAAACAAAAAAAATATCTAGGAATAAATTTAACCAAGGAGGTGAAGGACTTATACAATGAAAACTATAAGACATTACTGAAAGAAACTGATAATGACATAAAGAGATGGAAAGAGATTCCATGCACATGGATTGGAAGAATAAACATAGTTAAATGTCCATACTACCCAAAGCAATCTACAGATTCAGTGCATCCCAATGACATTCTTTACGGAAATAGAACAAAGAGTCCTAAAATTCATATGGGGCAACTGAAGACCCTGAATTGCTAAAGCAATCCTGAGAAAAGAGCACAGAGCTGGAGGCCTCACAGTCCCTGCCTTCAAAATGCACTACAGAGCTACACTAATCAAAACAGCGTGATACTGGTACAGAAGCAGGCACACAGATCAATGGGACAAAACTGAAAGCCCAGAAATAAAACCACACATCTATGGACAACTAATCTTCGACAAAGGTGCCAAGAACATACAATGGAGAAAAGATAGTCTCTTCAATAAATAGTGTTGGGAAAACTGGTAACCACCTGCAAAAGAATGAAAGTAGACCACTATCTCATGCCATACACAAAAAGAAATTCAAAATGGATCAAAGACTTGAAGATAAGTCCTGAAACCATAAAACTCCTGGAAGATAATATAGGTAGTACACTCTTTGACATCAAACTTAAAAGGATCTTTTTGAATACCATGTCTTCTCAGACAAGGGAAACAAAAGAAAAAATAAACAAGTGGGAGTTCATTAGACTAAAGAGCTTCTGCAAGGCAAAAGAAACTAGAATCAAAACAAAGAGCCCACCAATTGGGAGAAAATATTTGCAAATCATATATCTGACAAGAGGTTAATCTCCATAATATATAAAGAACTCACAGAACTTAACAACAAAAAACAAACATTCCAATAAAAAATGGGCAGAGGATATGAACAGACATTTTTCCAAAGAAGCTATACAGATGGCCAATAAACACATGAAAAGATGTTCAACATCACTAGTCATCAGGGAAATGCAAATCAAAACTACACCAAGATAACACCTTACACCTATTAAAATGGCTATAATCACTAAGACTAAAAATAACAAATGTTGGAGAGGGTGTAGAGAAAAGGGAACTCTCATACACTGCTGGTGGGAATGCAAACTGGCACAGCCACTATGGAAAACAGTGTGGAGAATCCTCAAAAAACTAAAAATAGAAATACCATATGACCCAGCTATCCCACTGCTGGGTATCAACCCAAACAACGTGAAATCAACAATCCAAAGTAAGATATGTACCCCATGATCATTGCAGCACTATCCACAGCAGTCAAGACCTGGAAATAATCCAAGTGCCTATTGACTGATGAATGGATAAAGAAGATGCGGTATACATATACAATGAAATACTACTCAGCCACAAAAAAAGACAAAATCATTCCATTCGCAACAAAGTGGGTGGACCTGGAGGGTATTATGCTAAGCGAAATAAGCCAGATCAAGAAAGACAAACACCATATGGTTTCATTCATATGTGGAATATAAACAAACACATGGACTAAGAAAACAGTTCAGTGTTTAGCAGGGGAAGGGGAGTGGAGGATGGGCACAGCGGGTGAAGGAGAACCCTTATGTGGTGATGGACAAGAAATCATGTACAACTGAAATCTCACAATGATGTAAACTATTATGAACTCAAAAATAAATAAATAAATAAATAAATAAATGGTGTTGGGAAAACTGGATAGCCACATGCAAAAGAACGAAAGCAGACCATTGTTACACCATACACAAAATGGATTAAAAACTTGAATGTAAGACCTGAAACAATAAAACTCCTACAAGAAAACATAGGCAGTACACTCTTTGACATCAGTCTTAACAGCATCTTTTTGAATACCATGTCTCCTCAGGCAAGGGAAACAAAAGAAAAAATAAACAAATGGTACTACATCAAACTAAAAAGCTTCTGCACAGCAAGGAAACCACCAACAAAACAGACAACCCACTAATAGGGAGAAAATATTTGAAAATCATATATCTGATAAGGCGTTAATTTCCAAAATACATAAAGAACTAATGCAACTCAACAACAACAAAAAGAACATCTGATCAAAAAATGGGCGGAGGATCTAAGCAAACGTTTTTCCAAAAAAGATATACAGATGGCCAACAGGCACATGAAAAGATGTTCAACATCACTAATTACTAGGGAAATGCAAATCAAAACTACAATGAGATATCACCTCACACCCATCAGAATGGCTATTATTAAAAAGACAAGAAATAACAAGTGTTGGAGAAGATGTGGAGAAAAGGGAACCCTCATATAGTGCTGGAGGGAGTGCAAACTGGCGCAGCCACTATGGAAAACAGCATGGAGTATCCTCAGAAAATTAAGAATAGAACTACCATATGATCCAGCTATTCCGCTTCTGGATATTTATCCAAAGAACATGAAAACACTAATTTTGAAAGATATATGCACCCTTATGTTCATTGCAGCATTATTCACAATAGCCAAGACCTGGAAGCAATGCAAGTGTCCATCAACAGACGAATGGATAAAGAAGATGTGGTGTATATATATATATACACACAATATATACAACGTATATATATATATATATATATATATATATATATATATACACAAATATATATACAATGAATACTACTCAGCCATAAAAAAGAAGAAATTGTGCCATTTGCGACAACATGGATGGACCTTGAGGGTATTATGCTAAGCAAAATAAGTCAGACGGAGAAAGACACCATATTATTTCACTCATACGTGGAAGATAAATAAACACATAAATAAGGAAAATAGACTGATGGTTACCAGAGGGGAAGGAGGTGGGGGGATGGCAAAAGGGGTAAAGGGGCACATATGTATGGTGATGGATGGAAACTAGACTTTTGGTGGTGAACATGATGCATTCTCTACAGAGGCCAAAATATAATGATATACACTGAAATTTACACAATGTTATAAAGCAATGTGTCCTCAATTTAAAAAAATACTATTGCAATAGCATAACTCTCCGACCACAAACTCTGCAAATGTCTCAAAATCAAACAGGAAAAAAAGTTGTTTGGGTTTTTTTTAATAGAGAGGGGTAAGCAGGTTTAGCAGGACTTTGCGTGAGAGTAGAGAAGGGGATGGGCTGAGCAGATGGCATTATCAGGGTGCTTTAACAGGAAATGTTTTTTCTCTGTGGTTGGCCAAGTCTCAGAATGAGCCATTAGGTGGGCATGGTCTGCATTTTAGGGCTTAAGTTTTGGGGCAAATTAAAGTTCAGGAGCCTATGGGGAGAAGAGAAGCCTGACGAACGTTTGGTCAAGCTAAATCAATGGGTAAATAATGGGCAATTGTAAGCACTCTTGTAACTTCTGAAGGTTTAAATTATTTCAAAATAAGATTGTTTTCTTTTTCTTTATTTTTTTTTTCTGGTGATGGAGATTAGCCCTGAGCTAACATCTGTTGCCAGTCTTCCTCTTTTTGCTGAGGAAGATGGGCCCTGAG
Organism: Equus caballus; assembly: GCF_041296265.1. NCBI lineage: Eukaryota > Metazoa > Chordata > Mammalia > Perissodactyla > Equidae > Equus > Equus caballus. The sequence continues at coordinate 51,579,196 of NC_091697.1, read as the reverse complement.
CTAACGTCTGTGCCCATCTTCCTCTATTTTGTATGTGGGATGCAGCCCACAGCATGGCCTGATGAGTGGTGTGTAGGTCTGCGCCCAGGATCCAAACCTGTGAATTCCAGGCCACCGAAGCGAAGTGTGTGAACTCAACCACTACACCACTGGGCTGGCCCCCAAAATAAGATTTTTAAGAACTTAAAAGTTAGTACTTAGATCTAGTTTTAAAGTGGATTTCTCATTCTCCCAAAACTTCACGATATTCTTCTAGCTGTGGTTGGCCCCTCTTCCCAATATCTAGATTTTGGGTAAGGACCCTGACACTACAACCTAAAGGCATATGTATTCTGTGGGCCCCTATTATCTTCATCTTCACTGGAAAGAATGAAGACTTTTTAAAATTACCACCTCATTTAAAGGTTTCAACGTTTTAGAGGAAAAAGAAAATATTTTGGAATTTAATCCCATCAAGCAGATACTAATACATACCCTGGGGACTAACCAAACAGATTATGATTGAAAGGAATCCAATTGAAGAGGAGCATTTCTTCTATTTCAACTCACAAGAATGTATTTTTTTTTTAAATTATGAGTTTTGGATGAATTATTTGGAAATTGTATTAAGACTTCCTAGGTGGTGACTATAGTTAATAATACTGTATTGTATATTTGAAAATTGCTAAGAGAGTAGATCTTGAAAGTTCTCATCACAAGAAAAAAAAATTAGGGGCCGACCCCATGGCCAAGTGGTTAAGTTTGCGCATTCTGCTTTGGCGGCCCAGGGTTTCGCGAGTTCGAATCCTGGGCGCGGACATGGCACCACTCATCAAGCCATGCTGAGGCGGTGTCCCACATGCCACAACTAGAAGGACCCACAACTAAAAATACACAACTATGTACTGGGGGGCTTTGGGGAGAAAAAGGGAAAAAATAATAATAATAAAAGAAAAGAAAAGAAATTGTAATTACGTGTGGTGAGGTATGTGAACTAGACTTACCATGGTGATAACTTTGCAAAATATACAAATATTGAATCATTATGCTGTACCCCAGAAACTAATGTAATGTTATATGTCAATTATATCTCAATTTAAAAAAAGACTTCCTAGGATGCCATAAGCTTCTGCATAACGTATGAATCGCTGGGAGAAATACCTCCTTTCTTTAACAAAACACTGTAGATATATGTTGACTAAGGATAAATATGTCTCTTTTTCTTACATATAAAGAGATACTCAGAACTCGTATTACGAATATATGAAGAACTACTACAAATCAATAGGACAAAGACAATCCAATGCGAAAAATGGACAAGAGAACTGAACAGCCCTTCCCCCATGCAAAGGATATCAACATGGCTAAAGATATATTAAATAGTGCCCTTCCTTATCAATAATTAATAACCAGAGAAATGCAAATTACACCCACAATGAGATGGCAAGAATGGTTGAAATTTTAAAATGTTAGTAATGCTAGGTGTTGGTAAGAATTTGAACAAGTGGAAGTTACACTGCTAATGACAGTGTAAATTGGTACAACCTCTTAGAAAGCAGTTTGGCAATATCAGATAAAGCTGAAAAGAACATACCCTATAACAACAATGCCACTTCTAGGAATATGCCCCCTCCCCCAAAATGTTACACGTGCACAAAGTGACAAATACAATGACGTACTGCTGTGAACAGTAGAATGAGTAAATGAATTTTGCTGTATTCACACTGAAAAAGACAAAAGCTGTACCTGACAACTAGGAGCTGGCCAGATACTTAGAACTAGGCTATGGTGTTCTCCTGTTAAACAAAACCGATCTTACAGCACAACAGCATTAGACAGGTCCACTCTGTGAGTGTGATGGATCAAGAGAAAAACAAGAGCATGCTATCATTATGTCTGAACTCAGACAAAAAAGAACATTGTCCAATCCGCAAAGTGATCGATTATCTCTCTATCCTGGCTAATATGAATTACCAATCTCAGCTTGGTTACCAATCACAGCTTTACCCTCTTTCCATTCTTCTCACCTTCTACATAAGAACTATTAATATACCCAATCACAGAATTAACTCTGTTTCTGACAGCATTCCATCCAAAGTCCTGTTTCAAACTACCCCCAAACGACCTTGACTATATGCCATAAGTCCTTTCTAACATCCTCTTACTGAGATGCCCCATGAGTCTCTGTTCTGTGCAGTCTCCCTTGCTGCAATGTCAGAAAATATAACTTTGTTCAACTACAAGTGTGTTCCTGATGGTCTGTGGCTGAAGGGCATTGACAATACACTGGGATTCTATATAGCAATGGAAATGAATGAACCAGAGCTAAATACAACAACATCAATCTCACATTGAACTAAATAATGAAGGAAAGAAACTAGACTCAAAGATTACCTACCATAAATGTTGTGTGTTTTTTGACCATAACAACAAAAAAAGATTACCTTTTGTGTACTTTATACACAGTTTTTTAAAAGAGGCAAATGTAAACTGTTTAGGGGTGCAAACTTAATGCAGATTTAAAATATCTAATGGAGACTGAGGGACCAGTTAACTTCTTCATGTGAGGATGTCATCATTATGTATGCTATTTTCATTCACTTTTTTCTCACTTGGAAAATATGGTGTAGACTCCTCTTAAGAGGCAATAACTTTCTATAGCATCTAGTATACAAAATACTGAGCACAAATGGGAAATCAACATTTCTTTTGATAAGGAGCCTTTTTTATTTTTGGTGAGGAAGATTGGCCCTGAGCTAACATCTGTTGTCAATATCCTCTTTTTTTGCTTGAGGAAGATGGTCCCTGTGCCAATCTTCCTCTATTTTGTATGTGAGACACTGCCATAGCATGGCTTGATGAGTGGCATGTAGGTCTGCACCTGGATCCAAATCCCAGAACCCCAGACCTCTGAAGTAGAGCTCGAGAACTTAACCACTACGCCACTGGGCTTGATAATGCTTTTGATAACAAGCATGAGACAGGGTGTCAGCACACAGGTTCTAGTTCTTATACTGCCACGAGTATCTGTATGAACTGGGTAAGCAATTTCATCATTCGGACCTTAGTTTCTTCATCTATAAAAAAAGCGAGGGGGAAATTGGACCTCATCTTTCTGAGGTGCCTTATCATTCTCAAACATTCTATGATCTTACGATTGTAAAAAAAACTCTTGACAAATAGCTCCCACATTTCTATCAGGCCATTTTCAATATATGTAAGTAGTCTATTATTTTATTTCCTTTAAAATCCAAAGCCAAACATTTTCTCCATTTCATTTATCTACTATGTCATCTGGGAAGCAGAGTAATGTACTGATAAGAGCATAGACTTGGGAGTCAGACAAAATTAAATTGAGTTCGACAGAGAAAGGCAAACACCATATGATTTTACTCATATGTGGAATATAAACAAACTTACGGACAAAAAGAATAAATAAGTGGTTACTGGGGGAAGGGAGGTGGAGGGTGGGCACAAGGGGTGAAGGGGTGCACTTATAAGGTGTATGACAAGCAATAATGTACAACTGCAATCTCACTATGTTATAAACTATTATGACCACAATAAAAAACTAAATTGAGTTCCTTCTCTAACGTTTACCAGGGATGGGACCTTGGGGGAGCGACATAAGCTCTCCAGTCTCAGCTTCTTTGCCTATAAAAAAGAAATAATAATAGTACTGTGCAATTCACAGAGTTGTTGCAAGGATTAAATTAGATAATACATGTAAATAACTTCACACGGTACCAGTATACAGAAATCATACCCCATAAGTATTACTGCCATCCTAATCATAAGTGACAAGCCAGCTGCTGCTTAGGCGTTCGGGGGTTCTGGGGGAAAAGAATGGATTTGTGCAAATCAAGAGGCTGGTTGGCCAGTTCTCCCTATCAGTGTACCTACTGGACCCCAGCTTCCTAAAAGATGTCTACCTGTCCCCTTTACTTTTCTTACTGAGCACTTCCTCCAAGGCCCCCTCATTAACCCCCCGTCCCTTTGGTTCGGACTCCAGAAGACACGGCAGGATCTTTTTTCCTCTCCCTTGGTCTCTGAGCGGACTAGTGCGGAGCGCGCGGAGTAGCTTACTCCTCTCTGTTTGCGAGCTGCTGCAGCGGCCCCAGCCGGCTCACATACACGGTGACTTCAGCTTGAGCGAGTATTCTCATTGGTTTCTCAATTCCCAAGGACTTTTTTTCTAAACGGGAATTACAAGGCGAGTCTGCCGTTGCTTTGGCAACAAACTTTCAACCTCTCCCCAACTCGCCCGAATGAGAACATATCTATTAATACATTCGATAGACTGGGGAGTTGAGTTGCTCAATGCAAATTTTCTTCCAAGTGCAAAACAGCTTACCCGGCTTGGCTCGCCATTGGCGGCGCTACCATTAGAGGCCAGCAAAGCCGAGAGCGGAGGTCTCCTGAATCTGCTGTCGGAAAAGTGAAAGTATTTCCGCAACAGGTGGCGGCTGCTGCAGAACCTGCGCTTGTGAGAAGGGATGGCAGTTGTGCGCAGAAAACTCTTGCAAAGCAGGCAAGTGAGGTGTCTTCTCCTTCTTCTGTGTGTGTCGGTGGGGGGTGCGGCAACCATCCGCTATTCGGTGGCGGAGGAGATGGAGAGCGGTTCGTTTGTGGCTAATGTGGCTAAAGACCTGGGGCTGGAGGTAGGGAAGCTGGCTGCCCGCGGGGCGCGGCTTGTCTCCGAGGGCAGCAAACTGCATTTCCGGCTCCACCGCAAGACGGGGGATCTGTTCGTGAAGGAGAAACTGGATCGGGAGTCACTTTGTGGCAAAGCCGACCCGTGTGTTCTGCACTTTGAAATAGTCCTGGTGGAGCCCCTGCAGTCCTTTCGCGCCGAGGTCAGGGTATTTGATATCAATGACAATGCCCCGATTTTCCTAAACAAGGAGCCTCTTTTAAAGATTCCAGAGAGCACTCCCCTGGGTTCACGTTTTCCTCTACAGAGCGCCCAGGATCTGGACGTGGGCCTCAACGGTCTCCAAAACTACACCTTGAGCGCCAATGCGTATTTCCACCTGCACACCCGCTTCCGAAGCCACGGGCCCAAATACGCCGAGCTGGTGCTGGATAAACCCCTGGACAGAGAGGAACAGGCTGAGGTCAACTTGACAATCACTGCTGTGGACGGCGGGTCCCCGCCCAAGTCTGGCACCGCCCACATCCGGGTGGAGGTTCTAGACGTCAATGACCACGTGCCTCAGTTCTCGCGACTGGTGTACCGCGCTCAGGTACCAGAGAATAGCGCCAATGGTTCTTTGGTGGCCGTGGTGACTGCCACGGACCTAGACGAGGGCTCCAACAAAGAGATAACTTACTCTTTAGCTCAGAACACAGAAGCAATTCTCCAGACGTTCCAGATTGACCCTCAAACTGGAGAGGTTCGACTACGAGGGCCCCTAGATTTTGAAGCTATTGAAACATACGACATTGACATTCAAGCCACAGACGGAGGAGGCCTCTCTGCCCACAGCAAAGTCCTGGTGGAAGTAGTGGATGTGAATGACAATCCTCCTGAAGTGACGGTTTCCTCTGTGTCCAGCCCTCTCCCTGAGGACTCCCCACTACAGACTGTAGTGGCCCTTTTCTCTATCCGAGACCGGGACATTCGAGTGGGAGGAAAACTCACTTGCTTCCTAAGAGAAGACCTTCCTTTTGCAGTCAAACCTACATTCCGGAATTCTTACTCGCTGGTTACTGACAGAGGCTTGGATCGAGAGGAGGTCTCAGGCTATAATATCACCCTTGTTGCCGTGGATACTGGACCACCCAGTCTGTCCACGGAGACTGTGATAGAGGTGCTAATATCTGACATTAATGATAATCCCCCAGTATTTCAGGAAGACTCCTACATCTTGACTGTTCGAGAAAACAACAGCCCTGCGGTTTTTATTGGCAAAGTTCATGCTGAGGATTTAGATTTGGGGGAGAATGCCCAAGTAACATATTCTTTGCTGCCTCCAAAGAGTGGAGATCTATCAGTCTTCGCTTACATCTCCATAAATTCAGACAATGGGAAGCTCTATGCGCTGAGAACCATGGATTATGAGGCCATTCAAGATTTTCAGTTTGTGGTAAAGGCAACTGATGGGGGCTTCCTGTCACTGAGTAGCCAGGTGACTGTCAGAGTGATTGTCCTGGATGACAATGACAACTGCCCAATGATCTTGTACCCTCTGCAGAATGGCTCCTTGCCTTGCAATGACCTGGTGCCCAGGTCTGCAGAGGCAGGCTACCTGGTGACCAAGGTGGTGGCTGTGGATGGTGACTCGGGTCAGAATTCTTGGCTTTCATATCATCTACTTAAGGCCACTGACCCTGGGTTATTCTCTGTTCAACAACAAAATGGGGAAATCCGTACATTGCGGCAGGTATCTGAGAGAGACCCCATGATGCAGAAACTGGTCATTCTTGTTCAGGATCACGGCCAACCAGCTCTTTCCACTACTGCCTCACTCAACATCTTGCTGGTAGATGGCTTTTCTGAGCCCTATCTGCAGTTCTGGGATTCATCCAAGCAGTCTGCAAGGGTAAATCCATCCACTAAATATTTGGTCATTTCTCTGGCTGTGCTTTCCTTTCTCTTTCTGCTCTCTGTCACAGTGATCTTTGTTATACACATCTACCAGAAGATTAAATGCAGGGAAAAGTTCACAATTCAAGAGCATTTCTATGATGACTGTAATTTCCCTAACAACCTGATGCAAGGAGGAGCCAATGGATCCTTATCCCGGCCTTGTCCCTATGAAATGTGCTCGGCCACTGGCACTGGCAATAGTGAGTTCCGGTTTCTTAAGCGCCTTATGCCCAACTTCCCCTTCCCTCATGGGACTGGTGAGGTAAAAACAGAGGCTGGCTCCAGTTTACCACCAGATTCTGATAGCAATAGGTCTCGCGGGTCAGAAGGCCATGGTCGAGTATCTGGTGACTATATGTAGCTCATATTTATGTTTCCCCTGGAAGTTCATTAGTCCTGGCCCTGAAAATGCTTAGTTCCATAGAGATATCCTGTTATTTTGCTTTTAAATTATTTTCTAGTAGAAAGTTATGCATGCACGAGGAAGAGAACTAGCTTCTAGTTTTGTTATATCAGGAAGCAATTAGGTTTGAGAAGCAGAAATATAGTTTATCATTACTCAGAAATTTCTAGTTTTTTGTCCCTTGATGAGTGGCAATTGTCTTTTAATCAACATCTTGCGTGCCATCATTCATAATCACACAAATGCCTGGTAAATGGTGGTCTTCATCGATAATTAGGTAGGAGGAAAGGAAAAGAAAGGTTTTGACCTGTTTGCAAATGAGTAAGAACAGATATAAGGCTAAAGAGATTTACTTCAAGAATGTTCTCTAAAATTAAGTTAGATGTAGATTTCTTAAAGGTTCTTTGGGGCCTTATGGAAGTTTCAAATATCTCTTTATACACAGAAGTCTATCCCATTCCTTATCAGAGAGCAGTTATTTGAATGTGGGGAATAAAAGGTGGATGAGGAAAACATAAATTAAGCCTGTTGTAGTTGACAAGTGCTATTGAACAACAACAAAATAATAAATATATTAAAGGAAAAAGAGTTCATTAATACCAATTAAGTGGCCTTAGGAAAAAATACATTTTTGAATATTACCAGATTTGATTTAAGCCATTTTCCCCTCTGAGCATTCTGAAGTGATGACATGGAAACTGAGAAAAAAGAGGTATTTCCTAGAAAATCATTCATAAAATGCAGTGGAGTAGGAAATCAAGTTGGGCTTCTTTTTGATCATCCTTGTTTTACCTTCATAAGCTATTTTAAGTTCTCTCATTCTAAAATTAAAGAAGTCAATATTAAAACAATGACATATTTCAGTAATATATCAATAATACTAACTGTGCCTTAAAAGTTAAAAAATGTTTGCTTCAATCAGGCTTTATGTGCTTTAAGGTTATAAAAATGTGTGTAAATTCAGACCCACAAGGATATGTCCCACACAGAAGGGCACAGTATTGGTCCTGGAGTTCCAAGGGTAGAGCAGTACCTGTTGAAATACTTCTCAAATATAACAAATCATATTTACTGATCTGAGCCTCATTCTTGGAATTATGGCTGATACCTAGTGGTACCATCTGACTGTCTATGTGGTGGCCAGGATATACTAAAATTTAGTGCTAAGTTACTTATTAAATGTGGGAGATGCGCTTAGGATAGAATTGGTGTAACCTATTGCCGACTTCAATATTCTCCTTAATATTTTGAGAATAGATGAAGCAAATGCAGAATATCAATTAATTGTCTTTCTGATTAATATTAAATATTTTCCATAAATTGAGTTATAATCTTGCTCATTTGGAATAAAGATCTTTCTTGCACAAAACATAGAATAATGTTCTAATGTATTTGGGTTAGGATTGGTTGTCATGCTGAAATCAGAGGTTTTAAGAGAAAAAGGACATAGAATTAACTTTTATGGGTAAATATTAGTTAACATGTTATTAACTAAAAGTCACTTAGGATTAACTGCATTTGATTATATAGTTGTCATTGATTAACTATATTTGATTATATTTAGTGATGTGAGCATAATCAGTGGAGTCTGGCTTGGAAATAAAATGTTGTAGATTAGTGATTTTAAGACTGAATTTCAAACAGCAATAAAGTTCACATGACACATACACAAAATGGACAGGAGATGTAGATTTGTCAACTTTTTATTTTTCCCATGTATATATATCAAATTTAAATGAAACAAAACCTGTCATTTCATGCCATTATTTCATAAAGCAAATGACATTTTAATATAAAAAAGATAATCTCATAGAGGAAACTATGCTTTAAATTTAAAATACATATAGTTTTATGAAAAATGTATTTTGCCATCATCTTTATCATTTTTGCCTTAGACCAGTGAAAATTTTGCCACTGACTTCAGATTGAGAACTGCTGAATTAATCAATGATCAAACCTCGTTTTTATACAGACTTCAAGTTCCCAAGAAAATTCTCATTGTACCTGATGATTAAAAACAAAGAACATCTTTGTATCAACTTGCTGAATACAATGTGACTTATTTGTATTTGGAGTGAACTCTATATACCAGCTGAAATTAAGTCCAGGTTTCCATCAGCAAATTAACATAAAGAATGGAAATAATTAGGACAATTATTCAAGTTCAATGTCAAATGACATTAGAACTATTTGCATTTATTTAAAGCTATAACCCAAGTGCCTTGATGTGTTCTTGAATAAAAAGACCCTGATAGGGCCAGCCCCGTGGCCAAGTGGTTAAGTTTGCGCGCTCTGCTACAGCGGCCCAGGGTTCGGATCCTGGGTGCGGACATGGCACCACTCATCAGGCCACATTGAGGCGGCATCTCACGTACTACATCTAGAAGGACCCACAACTAAAATATACAACTATATACTGGGGGGATTTGGGGAGAAAAAGCAGAAAGAAAAAAAAAAGATTGGCAACAGTTGTTAGCTCAGGTGCCAATCTTAAAAAAAACCCAACCTGATAAATATTTAATTTACAATATCTAACTAGTTTGGGCAAATTCCTTCAATTACCTATTTAACTTTGAAATGAATATAGATCTACATTTCTAATGAAAGTTTTAAATTATAAGGAATTTAAATCCTTTAAAAAACTTTTTATGTGATAATTTTAGACTTATAAAACTGCAAGAATAGTATAGAGTTCCCATATACCCTTCACCTAGCTTCCCTTAATATTAACATCTTACATAACCATAGCACAGCTATAAAAATTAAGGAATTAATCTTGGTACAATTCTATTAACTAAACTACAGACTTTATTCAGATTTTACCGTTTTTTCCCTAATGCCCTTTTTCTTTTCAAGGATCCAATCCAGGATTCCACAATGCATTTCGTTATGTCTCCCTAGTTCCTACCACCCATGATAGTTCCTTAACTTTTCCTTGTCTTTCATGACCTTAAGACTTTTGAAGAGTACTGGTCAGTTATTTGTAAAATATCCCTCAATTTTTTTTTCAGTTTTATTGAGAGAGAATTGACATATAGCACCGTATGAGTTTAAGGCATACGACATAATGACTTGATTTGCATGTATGGTGAAATGATTACCACAATAAGTTTAGTTATCAAAATTGTCCCTCAAACTGAGATTGTTTTCGTTTTCTCATGATTAGATTAATTTCATGCATTATTGGGAAGAATACCACAGAAATGATATTGTGTCCTTCTCAGTGCATCATATCAAGTGGCACATGTTGTCAATATGTTGTATTAACTGGTGATATTAATCTTTTTTTATTATGGTAAAAAACATAACAAAATTTACCATGGTAACCATTTTTAAGCATACAATTCAGTAGTATTAAGGTGATGTTAATTTTGAGCACTTGGTTAAGATAATATCTGCCAAGTTTCTCCACTGTAAAGTTACTGTTTTTCTATTTGTAATTAATACAGACTTCAGGAGAGACTCTTTGAAACTACGCAGGTATCATGTTTCTGCTTAAACATTTGCCCACTAATTTTAGTATCCCTTGCTGGACATTTCCTGAGGCAATTAATACTATGGAGATTCAAATGGTGATTTTCTATTTCCCTAATTCCTTTTACACTAATTAGTTGAAATTCTTCTGTAAGGAACACTTGCCACTTCTCTTCCATTTATTATTTATTTAGTTATTTCTTTATATCTGGACTTGTGGCTATTTACTTTATTATTTAGGTTATCATCCAAAGCTATCATTATTTATTTTGTTGCTCAGCAAACCTGTTTAGCTGGGATGAAGAGCAGATCTTTAAGACTGGAATTATCCACATAGATCACCTTTTGATTAAAATTAGTATTTCTTTTATGTTAGTATTAGTATTTAGTTAGTTAGTATTAGTAAATTAGTATTTCTATATGTTAGCTTTTCTTAAACAAGCATAAGTTTCTTTAATCTTAAGGTTTATTCATAATGCTGTCTTAACTTTAAATGAAAATTAATTTAACTTGATTTTAAATTTCCATTAGTTATAAAACTATTAGATAAGATATTAAACCATGGAAATTTTAAATTTTATTAGTAGACATGTTTATATTTATAAGCGGTGTATAATAGAGATGTCTTTTGAAAATAGACTTATATGCTGAAATTAGACATACAGATATATAAGAAATTGAATTAGCCTGTCTGGTTTCATTTAATTCTCCTGAAAATAAATAAATATATTGGTTTTTCTGTCATGTCTGTGTATTTTGTTATGCTTGTTTTCTATTTAATGATGAATTTGTCTCATTTCTGGAAGCAGAATTTATATAACTCCCTCATATAAAAGTCTATTTTCCATAGAGTTGAGCATCATAAAAATTTGTGACTAATCAGACACTCGTTCTTCAACCAAAAATTTGACTTCATTTCCAAATCTATGTAACATTTTTTATAATATTATTAAAGTATTAGTTGTGTTTATATAACACTTATATGTGATATTAAAAAGTAAAAATAACAAGAGTTTTCTGGTTAAAACCCTTTTTTCTGGTGAAGCAAGCTTATGCTTCTGTGCACCATGCTCTGCTCTAAACAAAGCACAAAAATTAAAAACACAAAAATAGAAATGGAGCAATCATAAAACTGAGCAGAGATGAAATTCTTGCATTTCCAAGCTACAGGATGGGAAGCTGGCATTGGTTGCCATTAGTTTGGCTCTTCTGGGCTATCAGGAACAAAATGTGCTCTGTGAAAGATGGAGAATAAAAGCCAGGGTCACTGACTACAGCCAGGAGCTAGGATGGTTCTATCTTGTTCACGAAAAAAAGTTTGAAAAGCCACTGCCAAAAGATTCCTGAAGTTGTACATTATAGTATGTTTCAGATCTATGGAGGCTGGAGGATACAGACTAAGTACTGAACCTTGTAGCCAAAAGGCTCAGTGAAGTCAATTGTACTATTTTGAGTATCATGTTGGGACATAAGCCTAAATCATTATCATAAGATCTGGTTCTAGACCACGTCTTGGTGGTTTAGGAGATGCACATATGTAGGGAGAGGAAAGAAAGAGAAGACAAAATTTTTTTAAATGTACTATTCAAAATAAAACTTTTCAAGATGTCAGTAGAGATTAATTCAGCAGTTACACCCAGAAAATGGACAATAAATTCTGAAAGAAACAAAAAAAAAAACCCAAAGAGACTGAAATAAAACAAAAATAGATGATATAAATATAACTTATTAGAAATTTTAGAAATGAAACATAATCATGTAATAAAACCTCAGTAAGTGGGATAAAATTTAGTCTGGGAGCTATTGAAAAACAAATTAGTAAATTGGTATATAACTAAGAAGTTCATCAATAGCACAGAACAAAAAGATAAAAATTATGAAAGAGTAGTAAAAGATGTTACAGTTATGCACTGTTATGTGACAAACCACCCCAAAACCTAGTAGCATGAAACAGACATTTTATTATGCTTATGGACTTTGTGGGTCAAGGATTCAGTGGGAGCATAGTGGGGATGAATTGTCTCTGTTTTGGGGTGCCCAAGGCCTCAGGTTTAAAGGTTCAAAGACTGGGGGTGACATAGTGGCTATGGGCTAGTATCATCTGGAGATGACTTCCCTTACATGATTGATGCTGGCAGACAACTGGAATACTTGTATGTGGCCTCTCTATATTGCCTGGGATTCTTTACAACATGGTGGCTGGGGTCCAAGAGCAAATATAACTTTCACCATACTTTCTTGACTTTGGTCAAGCAGTCAGAGACCAGATTCAAGGCAAGGGGACAGGTCCTACTTCTTGAATAGAGATGTGTCAAAAACTCTTTGGACCAGGTTTTAAAACAGCCACATAAGACATGGAAGATAGATTGAAAAACCCTAATGCAGGACCAATAGAAGTTCCAAAAGAAGAGCATGGAGGAAAAGAGAGTAGAGAGAATATTAATTCTGGTTCCTGCCAAAATGGCAAGTTAGCATGGGCTGCAGATACCCTTTTCCAAGATCAGTCCTGGAAGAATCATAGATCAAAACATTATGGACCTTCCAACAAAGAAAAGCCCAGGACCAGATGGTTTCATGTGTGAATTCTACCAAGCACTTAAAGAAGAACTAATACCATTCCTTTTTAACCTCTTCTAAAAAATGAAAGAAGAGAGAAAACTTCCAAACTCGTTTTATGAGTCCAGCATCACCCTGATACCAAATCAGACAAAGACACCACAAGAAAAGAAAACTACAAGCCAATATCCCTGATGGACTTAGATGCAAAAATCCTCAAAAAAAGACCAGCAAACTGAATTCAATAGTACATTAAAAGAATCATACACCATGACCAAATGGGATTCATCTCTGGGATGCAAGGACAGTTCAACATATGAAAATATATGTGATATACTACATTAACAGAATGAAGAATAAAAATCAAATGATCATCCTAACAGATGCAGAAAAAGCATTTGACAATTCAACACCATTTCATGACAAAAATTCTCAACAAATTAAGTATATAAGGAACTCACCTCAACACAATAAAGGCCACATATGAAAAGCCCATAACTAACACCATAGAAAATGATGAAAAACTGAAAGCTTTTACTCTAAGATCTGGAACAAGGCAAGGATGCCCACTCTTGTCACTTCTATTCAACATAGTACTAAAAGTCTTAGCTAGGGCAGTTAGGCAAGAAAAAGAAATAAAAGGCATCCAAATTGGAGATAAAGGAGAAAAATTTTCTCTGTTTGCAGATGACAGAATTTCATATGTAGAAAGCCCCAAATACTCCACAAAAAAACCCTGCCAGAACTAATAAATGAAATCAGTAAAGTTGCAGGATACAAAATCAATGCATAAAAATCAGTTGCATTTCTATGCACTAGCAACAAACTATTCAAAAAGGAAATCAAGAAAACAATACCATTTACCTTAGCATCAAAAATAATAAAATACTTAGGAGTATTCTTAACCAAGGAGGTGAAAGACTTCTACATGGAAAACTATAGATCATTGCTGAAAGAAATTTAAAATGACACAAGTAAATGGAAAGACACATTGTGTTCATGTATGGGAAGAATTAGTATTGTTAAAATGTTCATACTACCCAAAACAGTTTGGTCTCCAAAACATTGAATCTACAGATTCAATGTATGTCTATCAAAATCCTAATGGCATTTTTTACAGAAATAAACAATCCTAATATTCATGTGGAATCACAAAAGACCCCAAATAGCCAAAACAACTCTGAGCAAGAACAACAAAGCTAGAGGCATCACACTTGCTAATTTCAAAATATATTTCAAAGTTGCAGTAATAAAAATAGTATGGTACAGGGGCTGGCCCCATGGCCGAGTGGTTAAGTTCACGCGCTCCGCTGCAGGCGGCCCAGTGTTTCGTTGGTTCGAATCCTGGGCGTGGACATGGCACTGCTCATCAAACCACGCTGAGGCAGCATCCCACATGCCACAACTAGAAGGACCCACAACGAAGAATATACAACTATGTACTGGGGGGCTTTGGGGATAAAAAGGAAAAAAATAAAATCTTTAAAAAAAAATAGTATGGTACAGGCATAAAAACAGACATGTTAGCCAATGGAACAGAATAGAGAGCCCAGAAATAAATATACACATATATGGTCAATTGATCTTCAACGAGAGTGGTAAGAATACACAATGGGGAAAAGATAGATTCTTCAATAAATGGTCTTGGGAACACTGGGTATCAACATGAAAAAGAATGAAATTGGACCCTTATGTTACACTATAAATGAAAATCAACTCAAAATGGATTAAAGACTTATATGTAAGACCTGAAACCATAAAACTCCTGGAAGAAAACATAGGGAGAGTCTTCTAGACGTTGGCTTTAGCAATGATTTCTTAGATATAACACCAAAAGCACAGGCAATGTGGGAACCTGAATCATAAACTTTCATCATACTGATGTAAAACTTTCCCTAAATGATAAGAGTGGCTCACTGTGGTTTATGCTGAACACCTTTTCTTTTTGGAGTCTGGAATTTTGGTACACGCAAGGCAGAGGGTAGCTAAATGAGCAGCCTCCAATAAAAACCTTGGGCTCTGAGCCTCTAACGAGCTTCTTTGGTAGACAGCATTTCCCACATGTTGTCATAATTCATTGGTGGAAGAATTAAGTGTGTCCTCTGTAACTCCACAGGAAGAGGACTTTGGGAAGCTTGAGCTTTAGTTTCCTCCAGATTTCATCCATGACCCTTTACTCTTTGCTGATTTAGCTTTGTACCTTTTTGTTCTAATATCTCTTAGTTGTGAGTAAAACTATATGCTGAATATTATGTGTGCTTCTAGCAAATCATCAAAACTGGAAGTGGTCTTGGGGATACCTGATGCACCTCTCAAGTCATTTTATGATACTAAAACTGGTCAAGAGAAATAAAAGAAAGAAAATTTATTGCTCAATATTAGTATCAACAGTTGCAAAAGCTCTAAATAAAATATTGGCAAAACGATCCCAATTTATTGGTCACTTTACCTCCTCCTGTTGACTCTTACCCTCCACCATTCCCAACCATCTCTCTATATAGATTGATGTAATGACAAAATTGAGAAAATAGTAATGATTAAACATTACAATATAAGACTTCCACTTCCAGGAAGATGGAATAAACATACTTTCCCCTATACTTCTTGCTAAGCATAGCTAAAACCCTGGAAATTATATATAAAACAAACAGAAGATAAATTTGAAAGGTAGAGAGAAAAAGACAGACTAGCTAGGGACCTAGGGACTGAAACAACACCACAATGGTGTATTTCCTGCATTTTCTTTTTTCTTTGTACTCACACTTGGAGCTGAAGAAGATAGCAATCCAGAAATGCTGATGGTCATAGACCAAAAAAGCCCCAAATAAACCTGGTCTCTCTAGTCAAAGGATCAGGAAAAGGGAAGCCTAGAAGACAGAAAAGTTTTAGATAAAAATTTCTTTATTTTGGTTAAACATCACCAGAAAAAATAGCCCCCTCCCCCTCCTCCCAAGCCAGAAAGGCTGAGTAGGAAGCCTTGACTTTCACACTGTGAGACAGTAACAAGCCTTCCCACTCCCATCTCCTGCCTGTCATGGTCTCAGTGGAGAACACATGGGGAGCTGGAATGCCCACCTACCCAGCAGTAATGAGTAGCCCACCTCTTCAGGTGTCAACAGAGGCCAAGTGGGGAACCAAGACTTCTACCCTTACCTGGCAGTAATGAGGCAGCTTCCTCCCTTCCTCTGTCAGAGCAGTGTTAGAGAAGACCAGCTAATGTGGAAGGTTTAAATAAGATCCAGAGTCTCAGACATAATATGAAAATGTCCAGGTTTCAAAAAAATAATCACTTGCAATACTAATAATCAGGAAGATCTCAAATTGAATGAAAAAAGACAATCAAAGACTGCTAACACCAAGATGAAAGAGATGTTAGAGTCATCTGACAAACATGTTAAAGTGGCCATCATAAAAATGTTTCACTAAGCAATTATGAACATGCTTGAAGCAAATGAAAAAATAGAAAGAATATGAAGTCTCAGCAAAGAAGTAAAATATATAGAGAAGAACCAAATGGAAATTTTAGAACTAAAATATATAATAACAAAAATAAAAAGCTTAGTGGATGGGCTCAACAGTAGAATGGAGGGAAGAGAGGAAAGAATCAGTTACCTGGAAGATAGAACAATAGAAATTACCCAATCTAAACAAGAAAGAGAATAGACTAAAAAAATAAATGAACATAGCTTCAGAGATCTGTGGGAAAATAACAAAAAAATAATCTAATATTTGTGTCATTGGAGTCTTAGAAGGAAAGGATAAAAAAGGTAGGACTGAAAAAATACTCAAAGAAATGATGACTGAAAACTGCTCAAGTTTGGCATAAGACATAAACCTGGATATTCAAGAAGCCTAGTAAAATCCAAAATAGGATAAATCCAAAGAAATCCACACCAAGACACATCATAGGCAAATTTCTGAAAAATCTCAAAAGCACCCAGAGAAAAATGTTAACTTACCTGTAGGGGAAAAACAATTCAAATGACAGGGGATTTCTCATAAGAAACTATGGAGGCCAAAAGGAAGTGGCACAATACTTTCAGTGACTGAAGGAAAATAATTGTCAACCCTGAATCCCATACGCAGTGAAAATATCCTTCAGGAATGAAGGGGACATCAAGACATTCTCATGTGAAGGAAAATGAATGGACTTTGTCATAAGGAGACCTACCCTAAAAGAATAGGTAAAGGAAGTTCTCTAAACAGAAAAGAAATATTTAAAAAGGAACCATGGATCATCAGGAAGGAAGAAATAACATAGTAAGCCAAAAAAAAAAAAAAAACCCAAAATAATGAATACAATAGGCTTTCTTCTCCTCTTGAGTTTTATAAATTATCTTGAAACAAAAATCATAACACTGCTTGACATCATTCTGAATGTATGTAGAGGGAATAATTAAGGCAATGATATCATAAATGAGAGAGAGTAAAGAGACATAAAGGGAGGCATAAAGGGAGGTACGGTTTCTATACTTCATTCAAGTGGGTGAAATGATAACACCAGTAGACTGTGAAAAGTTATCTATATATAATATGATACCTAGAGCAACCCCTAAATAAGCTATACAAAGAAATATACTAAAATACATTATAGACAGCCAAAAATAGAATTTTAAAAAAATGTTCAAGTAACCTAAAGGGAGGTAGAGAAATAGAAAACAGAAACAAAAACAGAACAGACAGAAAACCATAAGTAAAATGGTAGATTTAAGCTCTAACATATGAATAATTACATTATATGTAAATGGTCAAAATACACCAGTTAAAAGACAGAAATTCGTAGGATGGATTAAAAAAAATGACTCAAAAATATACTGTCTATAATAAACTCACTTCACACATAATAATACAGGCAAGTTGAAAGTAAAAGGATGGGAAAAGATATATTATGCAAACGTTAATGAAAAGAAAGCAGGAGTGGCCATCTTAACATCAGATAATATAAACTTCAGAGAAAGAAAATTACCAGAGACAGAGAGAAACATTATATAATGATAAAAGAGTCAATTCACCAAGAAGCCATAGAAATCCTAAATGTATATGCACAAAACAACAAGGCTGAAAAATATGTGAAGCAAAAACTGATAGAACTGAAAGGAGAAATTGACAAATCCACAACTACAGTTTGGAGATTCACATTCCTCTCTCAACAATTGACAGAACAACTAGACAGAAACTCAGCCAGAACTCAACAATATCATCAACCAACAGGATCTGACCTTTATAGAACACTCCACCCAATAAGAGCAGAATTATACTCTTTTCAAGTGCTCACAGAACATAGAACAGATGGGTTATATCCTGGGCCATAAAACAAACCTTGACAAATTTAAAAGAATTAAAGTGATACAGAAGGTGCTCTGCAACCACAATGGAAGCAAACTAGAAATCAATAATAGAAAGATAAGATGAAAATCTCCAAAACACTTGAAAACTAAATAACATACATCTAAATAATCTATAGGTCACGGAGGAAGTCTCAAGGGAAATTTAAAAATGCATTGACTTCAATGAAAATGAAAATACAACATATCAAAATTTGTGGGACACGGCTAAAAGAGTGCCAGGAGGCAAATTTGTAGTACTAAAAGCATACATTATGATAGAGGAAAAATCTCAAATCAATAATCTAAGCTTACACTCAAGAACCTAAACAAAGAACAAAATGAACCCAAAGCAAGAAGAAGATAATAAAGATAAAAGCAGAAATCAATGGAATTCAAAACAGAAAAATAATAGAGATAATCAACAAAACAAAGAGCTTGTTCTTAGAGAAGCTCAAAGAAAAGGAGAAAACAAAGTATTAATATCAGGAATGAAAAGGATGTTACTATAGACCCTGCAGATATCAAAAGGATTTTAGGGGAATACTATAAACAATTCTGCACACATGAATTTGACAACTTAGTTAAAATGGACTAATTTCTCAAAAAACACAAACTACCACAGCTCAACCAATATTCAAATAGGTAATTTGAATAGCCCTATAACTATTAAGGAAATTGAAAATTTTTAAATGCCAAAAAAAGTAATCTACAAGCACAGATGCTTTCACTGAAGAATTTTATCAAATACTTAAATTTACACCAATTCTTAAACATGTTTTTTTAACGTTGGCACCTGAGCTAATAACTGTTGCCAATGGTTTTTTTTCCTGCTTTTTCTCCCCAAATCCCCCCAGTAAATAGTTATATGTTTTTAGTTGTGGGTCCTTCTAGTTGTGGCATGTAGGACTCCGCCTCAACATGGCCCAATGAGCGGTGCCATGTTGGCGCCCAGGATCCTAACTGGCGAACCCCTGGGCCGCCGAAGCAGAGCGTGGGAACTTAACCATGTGGCCACAGGGCCAGCCTCCTACACCAATTCCATACAATCTTTCCCAGAAAATAGAAAAGGAAGTAACACTTCCCAATTGATTTTATAACGCTAGTTTTGTTCTGATACCAAAACCAGACAAAGAGATCACAGAAAAAGAAAACAACAGACCAATATCTCTCATGAATACAGACACAAAATTCTTTAACAAAATATTAGTATACAGAATTCAGCAATATATAAAAAGAAGTATACATTAAGTGGGGCCTATTCCTAGTATGCAATTCTGCTTCAGTAATTAGAAAATTAATCAGTGTAAACTACCATATTAACAGGTTAAAGAAAAAAATCATATGATCACATAAGTTGATACAGAAAAAGCATTTGACAAAATTCAACACCTATTCATGATAAAAACTCTCATAAAAATAGGAATAAAGGGGAAATTCCTCATCTTGATAAAGAACGCATAAATATCCTAAAGCCACATTATACTTAATCATGTAAGACTGAATGCTTTCCTCAATATTGGAAACAAGGCAAGAATGTCTGCTCTGACCACTGGAAGTGTTCTAGAAGTTATAGGCAGTGCAATAAGGCAAGAAAAAGAAATAAAAGGCATACAGATCAGAAAGGGGGTGGTAAAACTGTCCCTCTTTATAGATGACATGATTATGTACATAGGAAATCCCAATAAATCTAAAATAATACTCCTAGAACTAAAAAATGAGTTCAGCAAAGTTGCAGGATACAAGATAAATACACAAAAATCAATTGTATTTCCATATAGTAGTAATGAACACATGGGCATTGAAATAAAAAAGATAATTTCATTTACAATCACCCAAAAGAAAACAAAATACTTTGGTGTAAACTAACAAAACATGTACAAGACTTGTATGATGAAAAATATACAACACTGTTGGAAGAAATCAAAGAAGATCTAAATAAATGGAGAGACAGGCTGCATTCACAAACTGGAAAACTCAACATGTCACTTCTCCCCAAATTGATATAAAGGTTATTTCTATTAAAATCCTAGCAAAATTTTTGTAGATTTAGACAAGATTAATCTAAAATGTATACACAAATACAAAGGAACTAGATAGGTTAAATTGTTTTGAAAAAGAATAAAATGGGAGTAACCAGTCTGCCCATTTCAAGACTTATCATATAGCTATAGTGGTCAAGAATGTGTGGTATTAGTAGAGGGATAGACACATAGATCATTGGAACAGAATAAAGAACCCAGAAATAGACCCACACAAACAATAGCCAACTGATTTTTTGACAAAGGTACGAAAGCAATTCAAAGGAGGAAAGATGCCCTTTTAACAACTGGTACTAGAGCAACTGGATATCCACAGGCAAAAAACTGACCCTCAACCAATGCCTCATATCTTACACAAAAATAAAATGGATCATAGACTTAAACGTAAATGTAAAACTATCATCATGCTTTTAGAAAAATTATTAAAGAGTTCTTAGCCATGACAGCAAAGCAGCATCCAAAAAAGGGAAAACTGATAAATCAGACCATTAAAATTCTTTGCTGTGCAGAAGACTCTGTTAAGAGGATGAAAAGACAAGTTATAGAGTAAGGGAAAGTATTTGTAAACCACATATCTGACAAAGAACTAGTATCTAGAATATATACTTTATTATACATATATATGCACACATATATAACATTGAGTATACGTAGTCATATAACATATAATATATAGTAATATATACATACAATCTAAAAATATCAAACTCACAGAAACGGAGAGTAGAATGGTGTTGGCCAAGGTCTGGGTATGGGGGAAATGGGAAGATGTTGGTCAAAGGGTACAAACTTGCAGTTATCAGATAATAAGTTCCAAGGATCTGATGTACAGCATGGCAACTAGAGTTAACAATATCATATTGTATACTTGAAAGCTGCTATGAGAGTAGAGCTTTAATGTTGTCACCAAACAACAGCAGCAACGACAAAACGGTGATTATGTCAGGTAAAGGATGTTAGCTAACCTTATTGTGGTAAACATTTTGCAATATATACATGTATCAAACCATCACACTGTGTAGCTTAAATTTACACAATATTATACATCAATTATATCAATAAAGCTGGGGGGGGAGTGAAAGTAGTCGTAATGCTCTTAGAATGCTGCTGAATTTGAATGTACACAAGGGAGAATTATACTCTAATGAAAGGCAAGAAGTCATTTTTAAAAATTGAACCTAGAAAAGTAGACAGGAGCTAGGTCATGCCAAATCTTTAAGTCAATACAGAAGATTTTGAATTTTATTATTAAAGCAATGAAAAGTCACTGCAAGGATTTCAGCAGGGGAGTAAATGAATTTTACTCTAATTTTTACAAGATCACCCTTACTGCTTTGTGGAGGAGGGAGGAGGATGTGAAAAAGAGTCACTGAGGAGGAAGCAGATGTGAAAAAGACAAGAGACTATTATAATAATCCAGTGAGCAAATGAATATGTCCCGGATGAAGGTGTTGTGAACAGAAATGGAATAATTTTACATAATAGTTTGGAGATAGAATAGACCAAACTTGATGATGGATTGGATAGGATAGTGAGAGCAATGGAGATGTCAAAGATAATTCTGCTTCTGGTCTTCAGAAGTTTAAAGATCTTCCTTTTTAGGCTTTGGAGATTGAATCCTCCCTCCTCAGACCCCTCCCCCGAAAGTGGTAAATCACATGAAGTTCATTGTGATAGCACAGCATGGATGGTGCATACTGGACCTTGAAAGAATCTACCACAGCATTGCTTTGAGAAACCATTCTACTGTCAGCAGTGGAAAAGTGGACAAGTTTTGA
The DNA here is from genome assembly GCF_041296265.1 of Equus caballus. NCBI lineage: Eukaryota > Metazoa > Chordata > Mammalia > Perissodactyla > Equidae > Equus > Equus caballus. Next base: position 51,557,048 of record NC_091697.1, on the reverse strand, counting down.
AATTTCCCAGTGTATCTACAACATGAATATGACATTCAAGATAAGCTTCTTGCTGTAAAAGAATTAGGTAGACTCATGGCAGTACTACCAAACTAGGCGGACAGGATAAAAAAGTTTATCTTTTGAGCCAGCCCTGACGGCCTAGCAGTTAAAGTTCAGCGTGCTCCACTTTGGTGGCCCCAGTTCAGTTCCCAGGCACAGAACCACATTGCTCGTCTGTCAGTAGCCATGCTGTGGAGGCAGTTCAGATAGAAGAACCCAGCCTGCCAAAGTGGAGCACGCTGAACTTAACCACTAGGCACAAGGCGGTGCCTGAAAAGATTTTTTTTGCACCTTACATAATTACCATTTGTGTGTGATGAGAACATTTAAGATATACCCTGGGGCCTGGCCCCTGGACGAGTAAAGTTCTGCACATTCTGCTTCAGCAGCCCAGGTTCGCCCATTTGGATCCTGGGTGCAGACCTACTCCATTCACTGGGTGTGCTGTGGAGGTGTCCCACATACAAAAAAAAACAGAGGAAGATTGGCACCAATGTTAACTCAGGGCTAATCTTCCTCAAGCAAAAAAAGAGGAGGATTGGCAGTGGATGTTAACTGAGGGTGAATCTTTCTCAGGAAAAAAAAAAAAGATCTACTCTCATGGCAACTTTCAAGTATACAATACAGTATTGTTAACTATGGTGACCATGCCATACGTTAGCTCCCCAGGACTTACTGATTTTATAACTGGAAGTTTATACCCCTTGACCAATATCTCCCTATTCCCCCATCCCTATACCCTGACAACCATCAGTCTACTCTCTGTTTCTATGAGTTTGATGTTTTCAGATTCCACAAATAGGAGAGAACATACACTATTTGTCTTTCTCTGTCTGACTTATTTCACTTACCATAATGCCCTCCATCCATTTTGTCACAAATGGCAGGACTCCTTTCTTTTTTATGGCTGAGTAATATTCCATTGTATATGTATACCACATTTTCTTTATTCATTCATTTGTCGATGGACACAGTTTTTTTCCATGTCTTGGCTACTATGAATAATGCTGCAATGAACACAGAGGTGTAGAGCTCTCTTTGAGATAGTGATCTCATTTCCTTCAGATAAATACCCAGAAGTGGGATTGCTGGATCATATGGTAGTTCTATTTTTAATTTTTAAAGAAACTTCCATACTATTTTCCATGGAGGCTGTAATAATTTACATTCCCACCAATAGTGCACAAGGGTGCCCTATTAGAAATCATTTAGACTTACATTTGTTACATTTGTAGGCGTAAACAAGACTATAGATAAGTTCCTGTTCTCATAGCATAACCACTAAGAGTAATTAGTACTTACGAAACACTAGGATGTTCCAGGCACCAGGCTGAACATTTCATAAGCACTGTATCACTTAATTATCACAACTTCACGAAGAAGATAACATCATTATATCCATTTTTTTTCAGATGAAACTCAAGTTTGGAGAGCTCAAGTAATTTTCTTAATATAACATATATTAAGTAGCAGAGCCAGAACTTGAAGATGAGTCCTCCTGACATAAAAGCCTATGCTCTTAATTACCACTTTAAAATATCTCCTAAAGTTATCGTTAACAGAACAAACCACTCACACATGCACGTACTCCAGCTGCAGGGCTCTCTTTTAAACTGAGTATTAGATATACGTGCCAAATTCAAACTGGATAAAAGGGCCCAGCCCAAGCCTTTTAGTTGTCACCCCACAACACCTCGTAGGGGGCTGTGTGCTGTTGACTGACTGCAAGACTGCATCTCACATAGACCATGATAGTCCCATCTTTCGAGAAAATCTTATTTTCTGAAAACTCAGAAACACTTCATCTGCAGTAGAAAATCTGTTCAATGGGTTTGTGTTTAAGTTGGTACTATACAATTCAATGTAGCTCAAATCTCACCTCCTCTGGAAATCTTTCCTGATACTCTATTTCTGTTCTTACTGAAAGATCCCTTTTGAGTACCTCGTAGTGCCTGTGTAAATCTCTTTTTAGCACTTACCACTCACTACAGAACTTGTCGCTTTTCTTGTGTCACCTTTCAGCACTGTAGGCACCAGGCTTTGTTCAATTTTACATCCCCAATGCCTTTCACAGTGCCTGAGTGTAATCTCAAATAAACACCTGCCAATGAATTAGTAAATTCAATGAATGAGTGGCCAAATGACTGGCCTGTCTGAAATGGAAGAGAGCCAATTCAAATTACCCTCAAAAGAAATTGTACAGTTTGACTGATAATAAAACTGTTTACTAATTAACAATTGTAATTAGCTAAACCAAAAATCGGAGAGATAATTTAAACTATCAGGAGGTAAGAATTGTGCCACTAGACGACATGACACAAACAGATTTTGACAGTTTCTGAGAGAAAGCGCTGTATCCGCCAGGTTTTCAGTTCGGACGCCTGGTGGTGCTACAGGCTAAAAAGTAGGAGGAGTCGCCCTGCATCTGCCGCAGACTCCATTTTAGAAAAGACAAAATCTGAAAGATGGTAGGGGTGGACGCGACTTGGAAAACGTCGGCGGTGAGCTAAGATTTTAGACTTGCTTCAAGTGAATGGCGACTAGACCTAAGTTGATGTTCTCTCTCTTACAGGACCTCCGAAGGCTTCTTTTATTAAAGACAAAGCACTCAGAAGATATGCAGGAAATTGTGCAAGAGAAAATCTGGCAGAAAAGGCAAGTGAAGAGTTTTCCTTTTCTTCCTGGGCGTAGAGCAGGCGGCCCAAGAAAAGGACTGCTGTATTTATGTCCACAGTTTCCGGAGATGTGGCGCTGGCGGTAGAAAGGGGAGCGTCTGTGTAGCGGCGGGAGGACAGAAGAGAGCAGGGTGGTTTCCAAAGAGACCAAAGAATATTTTAGATTACCCACCCAGAAGAGCCTTTGCTCCCATTAGGAAACCAGATCTCTAGGAGCTCTACATTTGCAAGTATTACCTGTAAACTTTTTTGTTTTCTGGGAAAAATCTATGAGTCTGAGATGTTCCCCCTTTGAAAAATTCTTCTAAACCTTCCAGAATGTGCACTGGGGACATGCATGAGATTTGGGTGAATTTTCCACCATTGGAAGCTACGCAATCAGTTCAATTTCCATTTTCACAATAATATGTGATGCAATAGTGGGGTAAGTAATTTGCCCATTATTGGGGAAAAATCGCTGGATGAAGAATAACCCAAGGTAAGTTTACCTCTCAGGAAAGAATGGTAGGTATCAACACTATTCTGGAACTTCCGAAGGTTCAAATCGTGACAATCAGTGACAGCCCTTGAGATGCATGCCCCTCAGCAACCTGGTTGTGGAAGTCTCTGTTGAAGTTAGTCTCAGGAAACAATTAAGAAACGGCTCGCTGAATTCTCCAGGCTCGCTGAATTCTCCAGCCTCTGGAGAGAAGTCACCAAACATTTTACATACCACTGGGATCTGTGCATTCTGAACATTCACTGCAAGAAAATTGCCAGGCAATTTCATGGGTATGTGGCAAATACTCAGACAATTCACAGTGGAAATAGTTTCAGAAATTTCTTTCTTCATGTAAAGAATGTTGGATGACAAACCCTTTGGATGACAGTTCCATAGAATTGGTCATGTTGACACATATCTGCTCATCCTAGAGTACTTTCAGAAACAGACTTTACCTCTTTAAGGATCATAATCTCAGCACTCTGGAATAAAAAGAAAATGCCTCGATCCTTCCTTCCAGAATTTACTTTCTATTATACTAAAAATGTTCCACATTCTGCCAGCCTAATGCAGAACAGAGAGAAGAGAGAAACATGAACATCACTTTATCTCCAGTGAAATTAGTTCTTAGAAGCTGAAAACAATATGTAGAGACAGCTATCATCCTTGGCATTCTTGCTTTTTGGGTTCTGGATGAAAAGTAGAGGAAACATCCTGTTTCTGAATAACATTACATATGTTGTTTTATGGCTATCCTTTAGTAGTGTTTTCTTTTCTTCTGAAGTGAAGTTGTTAATTTACAGACAGTAAGTACTGATGGCTTAGCTATTTTTTCTTTTTATTTACCTCACAGAGGTCTTTGTTTAGAAGCCGGTAGCCTTTTTATTGTTAAGTACAGAGAAGAAATGCATTTTTTTCTGCTCATGCCTAATTTCCTTTGATCTTCCTCAAAGGTAAGTTACCCCTAAAACTTTGTGTAGACCATCCTAGCAGATATCCTGAAGTTTGACAAGGAAATTCATCCCAGGTCTATCCATGAAATGATGGTCTTCATAAATTCCCAGGGAAGTTCAGGCTATTTATTTTAAAGTCATCTTTTGCTTTTCTTGATATTTCTTAAATGATGACTGATAAATTATGATAATCTACTTTTCAGCAGGATTTGACTCCGCCTACTCAATTCAAGTAACTATCCAATTAATATTAAGTAGTTTTTACTTTTTATGTGAAATAGTCATTTGATGATTTTTGATAACACTGGTGATGCAAAATCAAATACAGATACAAAATTACAGGGGAAAAAATCGATAGAAATGTGTGTCTTTATTTAAGGCATAATCCACTAATTGCTGTGTAGTTTATTTATTGCAATGCAAAATTTGGATTTGTTAATTTTTACTGTTTTCTTATTTATTAAACATAAAAAATAATTCATTCTTTAGAAATTAATATCCCAGCATCTCCTATACATAGAAAAGAAATGTCATATAATATGGACGAGCAAAACAATCTCATCATTCTTCTCTTTGCATCAATGTTTAATACTCTCCAATATGGTTTAGAATAATCAAAGGAAGAGTATACAAAAGTGTAATATGCCTCAAATGTGACATATTTGTTGATTTTTAATGTATTTATAACAATTGCTGAGGAAATGAAAGTACACATTTAATACACTTGGATAATACATATATTACATAAATATGAAATATTTGATATTTCCAATTTGCCTTTCTAAAATATTTTTCTTCTCTCTGGAGAAATGGAAAAACTAAGAGAAGACTTATGATGGCACTGGAGGCTCATGGTAGTTAAACCAGATTGCAAATACAGTACTGTATGCCCCATATTACTCTTCCCTGACCGTGAGAGTTGTGTTGGAGCCTGAGAGTCTGATGGCAAAAGTAACAGAAAGAAAGATTAGTGTGATCAGACTTTGATTGTGTAGGGCCGTATTTGCTGGAAGGTGTCTGAAGAAGGAATAATGGAATACCAAAATCCCAGTCTAAGGCAAAGTCTGATTCTTTCTATTTTACTTAGCATATACCATCGAGGGTACTGAACTCCTGCAGAATTCTGTTCCAGAGGCACTGGAGAGTAGTTCCTTAATTGCTAATTTAGCAGATATTTTGGGTCTAAGGATGGGGAAGCTATGGGTGGTGGAGGAGGGAATGAGCGGGTAATTAATACTTCTAAAGATAAAAGACAGCATTTTCAAATTAACAGACAGTATTTGCTAATAAATAGAAATTGGATCCAGAGTTGGTATGCAGAACAAGTAAGATATAGATACTTAATTTTCAGTTGCTAAAGGAAAATTCTTTGCGTTTTTCCAGGTTGAGTTGAGAGTCACAGATATAAATGACCCATTCACCAGTGCGTTCTTTGACTTGGGAATGCTGCAAAAAATCCAGTAGAAAATTCCTATAGGAACTAAAGTTCATATAGACGGCAGGACTTGGATATAGACAGAGCAGTATTCATAAGGGTACCTTGAATTCTGATTCCTGTGTCTAGTCTTGACAACTGACAGGACAATGGTAACAGGAAATATCTTGAACCGTAATGGGCAAATTTCTCAATGGAAAGAAATAGATTGAGGTTAATTTAACCGTAACGATATTGGATGGCAGGGTACCACACAGATCCAGATCTGCACTGATCTTTACCAAAGTTGTGGGTTGTCAGTGATTTTGCTCAGCTGTATTATAAAGTGCTAATCCCAGAAAAAGTCATTCTTCCATCGCTATCACTTTTTCTGTCAGAAATTTGGATATAAGATATAACAGAGAAATATCTTTAAAGTTTTTCTAGGCTACTGAAGACAATGAAAACTTTTGCTAAAACATATATGTTGGCTAAAAAAACCCACTACTAAAACGCATAGATTCCAGGGCTATACTAATGTACATTGTGAATTCTGAGATCATCAAGGATAAAAGACTTTCTGGAAAACATACCGTCCTGATGTAAAAGACAGTCCACCCCTATTAATCATGTTGTCAGGTCTGACTACATCCCAGGGAATTAGTTTGAGACCATAGTTGCTGTTTTCTGCTTCAGATTCATGCCAGAGAAAAAACAGAAAGATGTTTCATCTTCATAATACCACCTTCCCTACACCTTAAAACTTCCAATAGAGGTAGACAGAGAAAAGATAAGTACAATTCTAATATCACTGCCGGAGATCTGGGGTTTCCCTAAGCTGAAAATGAAACATAATATAACCATGTCTTCATTTTCACCAGACTGCCTCTACACTTACCAAGCATGAGAACACAGCCTCAGAAAGCATGCACTCTAGCAGTACAGTGCTGTAGAAAAATGCCCAAGTAACTACTGCCTGCTGGTGCCCCAGTATATGCACCGCTCCCTCCAAATGAACATAAAGAACCTGTTTGATCTGACATCCTTGAATTGGATGGCCCTAAGTGTCAAGTTCTGCATAAGAGAAACAGCAGCTCCCTGGAGCTGAGAAGCACAGTGTTGGTGTGAGTGATAGTGTTTAATGAAAATGGCAATTTACACTTCATGTTACACCTGAGGCAGAAAAGAATATGTGATGTTCAAGATGGTGGCAGTTAACAGAGACTAGGTCTGGAAGGCCTTCATGGAGTATCAGTTACTCAAGCACTTGAGTCTTAGTCTGTTTATCATGGAAGCCCAAAACAGGGAAATGTGTACCACAAGGTTGCTGAGTGATAGTCATCTAGTCAATCATAGACTTAAGTTTATGGTCAAGGACACTGAAATGCCACCCATGTCCTCCATGTTCAGACTACACCTGTTGCTGGTCAGTTGTTTCTTTCACCTCTAGTGGCCACATCCTGACAGGCCCAGGAAAAGGTTTAGACTCCTCGCTTAGCATCTACTTGGTCATTACTATGGTCTCAGTATTCTTTTGCTGTCCTGTCTGCCTGCACCCTTTCATAGTATGTGTTCAAATAAGTACCCCAATGTGACAATATATATTAATCATTTTATTTCCTCATTTTTCAAACTTTATTTCCTTATGTATATTTAGCACATCTAAACTGATTATGTTTTGTATTTTGTATTCAGGTTGTCAGGCTTTTCCCTCGGACATATTCTTTGTCCTCCCTACGTCTTTGGATTTCTTCATTATTTATCAATTTTCTATGTTGTATTTAGTAGTTGACAAACACTTAGGTGTATTTTCTTTTTAAAATGAAATTTCAATTGTGGTCTTAGTAAAAATGCAGTCATCTAGCAGATTATCTAAACCTGATAGAAGTTTTAACCTATTTTAATGATGGGAGAGATGTCTGAGATTCTTGGGGAAAATCATATATATTATGAAAACATATACATGTATGTATATCTACATATCTCTAGGAGAGAGAGTCCACTATAACCCATGGCAATGCCTGGTCAACATCTTTATTTTCAAGGCAACAGGTTGTACTAATAGACTATGATGATTCTCCGTAAGCAAAAAATGCCAAGATTCTTATGCAAGTGTCTTTCAAAACCAGTTGTACTGGGGAAAGAGAACAAACAACACCTTCATTTTCTCTGCTTGAATCACCTTTATTTTGAAATCCTGCTTACGTGAGTTTTGTGAAATGTGTATCTTGATAGATTACAGGAAAACTTACTTGTTTGTATCTTTAATAAGCAAAAGCAAATTGTTTGTTACCACAGGCTCACAATTCCCACCCTAAGATAATGAAAGGTGCCAGAACACTCCCTTCCCATGCTAGAATATTCTTTTTTTTTTTATTGAGTTAATGATAGGTTACAATCTTGTGAAATTTCAGTTGTACCTTAATGTTTGTCATTCGTGTTGTAGGTGTACCACTTCACCCTTTGTGCCCACCCCCCACCCCACCTGTCCCCTGGTATCCACTAAACTGTTCTTAGTCCATATTTTTAAATTCCTTATATGAGTGGAGTCATACACAGATTATCCTTCTCTAGCTGGCTTATTTCACTTAACATAATTCCCTCAAGGTCCATCCATGTTATTGCAAATGGAATGATTTTGTTCTGTTTTGCAGCTGAGTAGTATTCCATTGTATATATGTACCACATCTTCTTTATCCATTCGTCTGTTGATGGGCACTTAGGTTGCTTCCATGTCTTGGCTATTGTAAATAATGCTGCAATGAACATTGGGGTGCATAGGACTTTTGGGATTGCTGACTTCAAGCTCTTTGGATAAATACCCAGTAGTGGGATGGCTGGATCGTATGGTAGTTCTATTTTTAATTTTTTGAGGAATCTCCATACTGTTTTCCATAATGGCTGCACCAGTTTGCATTTCCACCAGCAGTGTATGAGGGTTCCTTTTTCTCCACAACCTCTCCAACATTTGTTACTATTAGTTTTAGATATTTTTGTCATTCTAATGGGTGTAAGGTGATATCTTAGTGTAGTTTTGATTTGCATTTCCCTGATGATCAGCGATGATGAGCATCTTTTCATGTGCCTATTGGCCATCCGTGTATCTTCTTTGGAGAAATGTCTGTTCATGTCTCCAGCCCATTTTTTGATTGGGTTGTTTGATGTTTTGTTGTTGAGTTGTGAGAGTTCTTTGTATATTATGGATATTAAGCCTTTGTCAGATATATGACTTGCAAATATTTTTTCCCAGTTAGTGGGTTGCTTTTTTGTTTCAATCCTGTTTTCATTTGCCTTGAAGAAGCTCTTTAGTCTGATGAAGTCCCATTTGTTTATTCTTTCTATTGTTTCCCTTCTCTGAGAAGGCATGGTGTCCGAAAAGATCCTTTTAATACTGATGTCAAAGAGTGTACTGCCTACGTTTTCTTCCAGAAGCCTTATGGTTTCAGGTCTCACCTTTAGGTCTTTGATCCATTTTGAGTTTATTTTGGTGAATGGTGAAAAAGAATGGTCAATTTTCATTATTTTCCATGTGGCTTTCCAGTTTTCCCAGCACCATTTGTTGAAAAGACTTTCTTTTCTCCATTGTATACCCTCAGCTCCTTTGTCAAAGATAAGCTGTCCATAGATGTGTGGTTTTATTTCTGGGCTTTCAATTCTGTTCCATTGATCTGTGTGCCTGTTTTTGTACCAGTACCATGCTGTTTTGATTACTGTAGCTTTGTAGTATGTTTTGAAGTCAGGGATTGTGATGCCTCCCGTTTTGTTCTTTTTTCTCAGGATTGCTTTAGAAATTCGGAGTCTTTTGTTGCCCCATATGAATTTTAGGATTCTTTGTTCTAATTCTGTAAAGAATGTCATTGGGATTCTGATTGGGATGCATTGAATCTGTAGATTGCTTTAGGTAGAACGGACATTTTAACTATGTTTATTCTTCCAATCCATGTACATGGAATGTCTTTCCATCTTCTTATGTCGTCATCCAATTCTCTCAGAAAGGCCTTGTAATTTTCATTATATAGGTCCTTCACTTCCTTAGTTAAATTTACCCCAAGGTATTTTATTCTTTTTGTTGTGATTGTGAATGGTATTGTGTTCTTGAGTTCTTTTTCTGTTAGTTCGTTACTGGAGTATAGTATAGAAATGCTACTGATTTATGCAAATTGATTTTGTACCCTGCAACTTTGCTGTAGTTGTTGATTACTTCTAAGAGTTTTCCAATGGATTCTTTGGGGCTTTCTATATATAAGATCATGTCGTCTGCAAACAGCGAGAGTTTCACTTCTTCCCTCCCTATTTGGATTCCTTTTATTCCTTTTTCTTGCCTGATTGCTCTGGCCAGGACCTCCAGTACTATGATAAATAAGAGTGGTGATAGAGGGCATCCTTGTCTCGTTCCTCTTTTCAGGGGGATGGCGTTCAGTTTTTGCCCATTGAGTATGATGTTGGCTGTGGGTTTGTCATATATGGCCTTTATTATGTTGAGGTAGTTTCCTTCTATGCCCATTTTGTTCAGAGTTTTTATCATAAATGGCTGTTGGATCTTGTTAAATGCCTTCTCTGCATCTATTGAGATGATCACGTGGTTTTTATTCCTCAGTTTGTTGATGTGGTGTATCACGTTGATTGATTTGCGGATGTTGAACCATCCCTGTGTCCCTGGTATGAATCCCACCTGATCCTGATGTATGATCCTTTTGATGAATTGCTGAATTCTGGTTGCCAAAATTTTGTTCAGAATTTTTGTATCTATGTTCATCAGTGATATTGGCCTGTAGTTCTCTTTTTTCGTGGTGTCCTTGTCAGGTTTTGGTATCAGCGTGATGTTGGCCTCATAGAATGTGTTAGGAAGTGTTCCATCTTCCCTAATTCTTTGGAATAGCTTGAAAAGTATAAGTATTAAGTCCTCTCTGAAAGTTTAGTAGAATTCCCCAGGAAAGCCATCTGGTCCTGGGGTTTTATTCTTTGGGATGTTTTTGATTCATGCTAGAATATTCTCATGTATTTCCTGCAGCGTCTCAGTGGTAGGTCACTGAAAAAACTCTCTTTCTTCCGCCATCTTATTGCTGAGTGTGTAAAGCCAGTTTGTGGGCTGAAGGCCATTGAAGGTCTGAAGATTACTCTCTCTCTCTCTTTTTTTAAATGTGTGCTTTTTTGTTTTGGTGGGGAAGATTGGCCCTGAGTTAACATCTGTTGCTAATCTTCCTCTGTTTTTTTCCTCCTCAAAGCCCCAGTACATAGCAGTATATCCTAGTTGTAAGTCATTCTAGTTCTTCTATGTGGGATGCCACTACCTCATGGCTTGAGGAGTAATGTGTAGGTCTGCGCCCATGATCCTAACTGGCAAACCCCAGGCCACCGAAGCTGAGCCCGCAAACTTAACCACTTGGCCATGGGGCTAGCCCCTGAAGATTTCTCTTTTGAAAAAGGGCTAGTAGTATGGATAATATCTCTATATTGTTTGGCACTATCTTTCATAGGGAAAAATGGTCCTGTAAATCTCTTTGACTACTTTTTCTCAAAGTACTGGTAATGTATAATTATAGATTGTGTAATTTTCTTCATATTTCCTACTTTCCTCTCCTTTATATTATCCCCAAATTCACCATAACTGCTTTAGTTCACAGAACCTATCAAATAGTCAAAATAGAGAGGCAAGCCGAATTATGATAGATCCTCGAGCAATGTGTTATTTTCTTTTTAAATGGCTGATTCTTTTGTCTTCTAGTAAGATTATGATGACTTGCTTTCATTTTCTTTTATATATTTTGAAAATATTTTTCTGTTCCAATATATAAAATCCTTCATTTGTATGATATTTTACTATGTTGGATTTTATTGAAAATAATCTTCAAAATTATACAAGTGACTCCTAGAATAACATCTCTGACTGGGCAGTATTTAAAAAGGGAAGTCAAACATAAAAAATTAAACCTAATGTAATGACATAATTCTTCCTTATATAATAGATTCCTTCCTTATAATATAGTTATTTATAAATTTATAATATATTTTCTTTAGATTTTTTTAATACAGTATATTCTAATTCTAACTTACATTACTTATGGATTACCTAATGGAGATTTAGAAAATAAAAGCATTTGTAAAGAGTACTTGAGGGGGAATGTGAACTCTCCTCAAGTTTTAAGAATTTAAATTTAAATGATTTAAAATAACAGTGGATATAATGCATTGAAATCTGGAAACCATCTACAAATATCGTCTCTGAAATAGAGAAACTTCTGTTTACTTTTAGATGTATGAATAGCATTAAAGCTGAAAGAAGGGTGAAACCTCATGAATTGTGAGAACACATATGACTCATCATGGGAGGTTTTAAAATTTTTTTGCACAACAAAACCGAATGTGTTCTGGGGCGTTTTTTCCTCTGAGATATCTCAGATATGAAGTTTTTAATTCTTCAACTTTTAAGAGATGCTAGATTCTTGTAATTTTCTTCATATTTCTTACTTTCCTCTCCTTTATGTTATCCCAAAATTCACTGTAGCTGCTTTAGTTATGCTTTAGAGAATCAAAACTAAATAATCATATGCTTGGTTTAAATGTAAAATTTCAGGTGATCCACCTGACATCATTTACTTTTATGATGTAAGTGATCTTCACTACATCTATTTCTGACCTTCATCAAATTTTACAGCCTGTACAAAGAACTGTTTTTAAAGATTTGAGTCTTGGGTTGTATTCACCTGGATGAATTGTGTTAAATGCTCGATGTCAATGAATTAAAATATTTTGAATTATTATAATATTAATATAAAAGCAATAATCATGAAAAGCAAAAACTAATCTCAACAGAATACAAGTAGGCATTCATTTTCTAAACGTTAAAAAAGAATACCTGTAATTGCCCTTTTTTTTTTACCCAATTACAGAAAATAAAAGAGAGCTTTAAAAAATGTTATGCTATTTTTACATTTAATAAGTTATCCATTCCAGTTTTCTGGAAATACAGGAGAACAAAGGAACAGGTTAAATGACACCATGAGGAAACAATCAGACAAATTCAGAATGTAGGACATCCTACAGGACAACTGGTCTGGACACTTCAAAAAATTCAGTATCATAAGGAGGTCTTCTCTAGAGGAAATAGATGTAACGCCTGATACAATCATAAAACTTGGCTAAAAAACAAATTTTATAAGCCATTCCTTATAACAAGTGGTTAAGAAAGTAAGTGCATTTGTAAAAGGAACTCAAGAGTGAATATTAACCCTTATTAAAGTTGAAGGAAATTGAGGAAGGATAATGGAAGGATAATTAATGAGATTTAATAGGAACTGGACTTTAGATAATATTATGGAATTATTAATTTTGTTAAGTGTGATAGTAGCATTATAATTATGTGAGATAATGTCCTTACTCAGGAGATATTTAGAGGCAAAGTGTCATGATGTCTTCAAGTTACTTTCAAATGTGTCAGCCAATAAAAGGGATATGTGTGTGTAGAATAAAACATATAGATAGATAGAAGAAATATGGCAAAATACAAACAATTTTTAAATTTGGATGGAGAGTAGAATTATATTTGTACAGTTCCTTTTAATTTTTCTATATATTTGAAACATTTAATACAAATATTTGAGACTTTATTTTTTAGAGCTGTTGTAGGTTTAACAGAAAATTGAGCAGATAGTACAGAGAGTTCTCATATGCCCACTTTCTCCCATTCACAGTTTCCCCTCGTATTAACATCTTGCATTAGTGTGATATATTTGTTATAATTGATGAACCAATATTGATCCATTATTATTAACTAAAGTCCGTAGTTTACATTAGAGCTCACTCTTTATGTTGTACAGTTCTATGGGCTTTTACAAATGCATAGTGTCATGTATCCACCATTAGAGTATCATAAAGAAAAGGTTCAGTGCCCTCAAATCCACTGCATTTTACCTCTCGATTCCTCTTCCCCTGCCCCCAGGAACCACTGACCTTCTTAATGTGTCTATCCTTTTGCCTTTTCCAGAATGTCATGTAGTTGCAATAATAGAGTATGTAGGTAGCCTTTTCAGACTGGCTTCTTTCACTAAGCAATATGCATTTAAGTTTCCTCCATGTCTTTTTTGGCTTGATAACTCATTTCTTTTTATCAAATATTATTTTAAAACACAAAAAGACAGAAACTTTAAAAACCTAACAACAAACATCCAGCATATATATACCTTATTTGACACCTGATTTAACAAATTATCTCTATAAAGACATTTTTAAAAGATAGGAAAATTTTCAGTGTTTACTGGGTACTTTATATTATGAAATTATTAATGTTGCTAGATGTGATAATTGAATTGAAGTTATGTTTAAAAATGCTCTTATCTATTAGAAAGGAAAATAAAAATATTGACATTCACAAGAAGAAATTATCCAGCTATTTTCGGAGATTTTCATGTGACTCAAACACATCAAATTTCATGGAATTGTGAAATGGGACTAGTGCAAGAGAGAAATATGTGTCAGGAGAATATTTCAGTGTCCAGGAGAATGTTCTCATTTGAATTCTGTGCTTTCCCTGGGTCTCTATACTTTTTGGTTGGGCCTGAGCATGAGGATGGTAGCCTAACCACCATCCAGATGCTCACATGCCTGAGCTCTGGAAAAAAACTGGGAACTTCCTAGTCAAAGCCTTCTTTCATCCTAGGACTGAAGTTACTCTCTTCCAGTTTCTAAAATTGATTTTTGTCCAGTTTAAAAAGAGCTGATTGGATGGTGAGAAAACTGGAATGGAAATTCGTCTTTGATTGCCATGTTGTAATGAATGCAACGGAAAAAGCCGGTCCAAACACAGATAAGACTTCGGTACATTGAGAGAGACTACTTGGAAATATTCCATTTAGATTGCCATCGGACTGAAAGAAACCTGTGGGGTTTTCTTAATGTTTTGGATAAAATAAACACTTGGAAAGGACGCAGGGTGGCGCTGCAGCATTAGAAGTAGAAGGAGGAAAGCTACCAGCCGGCGCTCCTTTAGCCAGATGCGCTGCTAAAGAAGCAAGCAGGAAGGGGAGGCTTTCTAAGGCGGTCGCTCCGGGAAATCAGGGCCCTAGGCGTCTCCACTTACCCCCAGTATCTTCGAGATACTGGGAGATAGAGACGGCGACAACGCAAGCCCGAGCTGGGTCAGATTTGCTGAGACCAGAAGGCGATGGAGGCCAAAGAGGGAAAGGAACGCTCTCTGAAACAAAGGCAAGTCTTGATGTTCTTTGTTTTGCTGGGCGTAGCTCAGGCTGGTTCCGAGCCTAGGCACTATTCAGTGGCTGAGGAAACGGAGAGTGGCTCTTTTGTGGCCAATTTGGTCAAAGACCTGGGACTAGAGGTAGACGAACTAGCTGCGCGGGGGCCTCGGGTCATTTCCAAAGGGAGAAAAATGCGTTTGCAGTTGGATAGACAGACCGGGGATTTGTTGTTAAATGAAAAACTGGACCGGGAGGAGCTGTGCGGCCCTACCGAGCCCTGTGTACTGCCTTTCCAGGTGTTATTGGAAAATCCCTTGCAGTTTTTTCAGGCCGAGCTACGAATTAGGGACATAAATGATCACTCCCCGGTTTTCCTAGACAAAGAAATAATTTTGAAAATTTCAGAAAGTATCACTCCCGGAACTACTTTTCTAATAGAAAGTGCCCAGGACTTAGATGTAGGAAGCAACGGTCTCCAAAGTTACACAGTCAGCCCCAATTCACACTTCCATCTTAAATTACAAGACAGTGCCGATGGCATGATATTACCACAGCTGGTGCTGGACAAAGCGTTGGATCGCGAGGAACAGCCTGAGTTCAGGTTAACCCTCACCGCAGTAGATGGCGGGACTCCACCCAGGTCTGGCACCGCCCTGGTCCGCATTGAAGTCTTGGACATCAATGATAACGCCCCAGAGTTTGCAAATCTGCTCTATGAGGTGCAGGTCCCGGAAAACAGCCCGATTGGATCCCAGGTTGCCGTCGTCTCTGCTAGCGATTTAGACATCGGAGCCTATGGAGAAATATCTTACGTATTTTCCCAAGCCTCTGAAGATATTCGCAAAACTTTTCGAATAAATGCAAAATCGGGAGAACTCCTTTTAACACAGAAACTGGATTTCGAATCCATTCAGACTTATACCTTAAATGTTCAGGCGACAGATGGTGGAGGCCTTTCTGGAAGTTGTGTGGTGTTCGTCCAGGTGATGGATTTGAATGACAACCCTCCTGAACTGACCATGTCAACACTCATCAGTGAGATCGCAGAAAACTTGCAGGAGACCATAATTGCTGTATTCAGTGTTTCAGATCCTGACTCGGGAGACAATGGAAGAATGGTATGTTCCATCCAAGATGATCTTCCTTTCTTCCTTAAACCCTCTGTTGACAATTTTTACACTCTAGTGACAAACACAGCCCTAGACCGAGAAAGCAGAGCCGAGTACAACATCACCATCACGGTCACTGATTTGGGGACACCCAGGCTGAAAACCCAGCACAACATAACCGTGCTGGTCTCCGACGTCAACGACAACGCCCCGGCCTTCACCCAAACCTCCTACACCCTCTGGGTCCGCGAGAACAACAGTCCCGCCCTGCACATCGGCAGCGTCAGCGCCACAGACACAGACGCAGGCGCCAACGCCCAGCTCACCTACTCGCTGCTGCCGCCCCAAGACCCGCACCTGCCCCTGGCCTCCCTCGTGTCCATCAACGCCGACAACGGCCACCTGTTCGCCCTCAGGTCCCTGGACTACGAGGCCCTGCAGGCCTTCGAGTTCGGCGTGGGCGCCACGGACCGCGGCTCGCCGGCGCTGAGCAGCCAGGCGCGGGTGCGCGTGCTGGTGCTGGACGCCAACGACAACTCGCCCTTCGTGCTGTACCCGCTGCAGAACGGCTCTGCGCCCTGCACCGAGCTGGTGCCCCGGGCGGCCGAGGCGGGCTACCTGGTGACCAAGGTGGTGGCGGTGGACGGCGACTCGGGCCAGAACGCCTGGCTGTCGTACCAGCTGCTCAAGGCCACGGAGCCCGGGCTGTTCGGCGTGTGGCCGCACAACGGCGAGGTGCGCACGGCCAGGCTGCTGAGCGAGCGCGACGCGCCCAAGCACAGGCTGCTGGTGCAGGTCAGGGACAATGGCGAGCCGCCGCGCTCGGCCAGCGTCACGCTGCACGTGCTGCTGGTGGACGGCTTCTCCCAGCCCTACCTGCCGCTGCCCGAGGCGGCGGCCGAGCAGGCGCGGGCCGACCCGCTCACCGTCTACCTGGTCGTCGCGCTGGCGTCGGTGTCGTCGCTCTTCCTCCTGTCGGTGCTGCTGTTCGTCGCGGTGCGGCTGTGCAGGAGAAGCAGGGCCGCGTCGCTGGGTGGCTGCTCGGTGCCCGAGGGCCCCTTTCCGGGCCACCTGGTGGACGTGAGTGGCACCGGGACCCTGTCCCAGAGCTACCAGTATGAGGTGTGTCTGAGGGGAGGCTCGGGTACCAGCGAGTTCAAGTTCCTCAAGCCGATTCTCCCCAACTTCCTTGCTCAGGGTGAGGAGAGGGTTAATGAGGCAAACCCCAGTTTCAGGGATACCTTTGAATCCAGTTAACTATTAATTACAAGGATTACTGAGCCAACTCTCAGTTAATTTGTGGAAAGTCCTTTTTTACTGCCTTGCACATTGGGGTTGTTTCTTTTCATTTGAAATGTAACTGTCTTATTCCTTTTCAGTGCATGTTCCTGGTGTTTCTAAATGTGTTGCTTTGTGGTATAATGAATGCAAATTTTCTTCATATTCTTATTGTTGATAAGGCTCACTAACTTAATTCGATTTAAAGTGTGAAAGTAAATTTTGCATTTTCAGAAGTCTTTAACTTTTGGTTTAGAGCTTCTTTTTCCGAACTCACGTCCAGAGTTCCTAGGTAATTTTGCAGTCCTGCGTTTTTAAAGATTTGCTATGGCTGCATGGGGTTATTCTTTTTCCGACCCAGAATATTTGTGTTTGTACATTGTCTTTGGCTAGTTTAACTTTTAACTATGAACTCACTTTGGCTAAAACCATTAGCATAGGTATAGTCATGAATAACAGAGCACTCTCTCACATTTTTCTAAATGTATATTTCCTTAAAGTGTCTATAATGAAAATTATGATTCTTTAGAGAGCATGAGAACCTTGACTGTTGGATTCCCCAACCATTCACATTAGAAGTGCTCAATAAATCAACCACTAATATTCTAAACTGTAGTTAAATAAATAGCATATGGCCAGTCATTTTCAAAGACATGCTAATTCTTCATGCTTTCTGTTTCCAAAAAAAAATTTGAACCTGTTTATTACAATCCCTTCTTTTAAAAAATATATTTTAATTATTAGAAACTATTAACTTTGAACACTTGATTAAAATCCAAAAGATTTGAGGGCATATTTGTTTTTGTCCTTGAACAAATTTTAGAAACTTTAAATGTAGTTTAGCATTACATTTCTCAAAATTTTCTGGAGCATTTATGATTCGATTGGAAATAAACCCAATATTTTTGGGGAAAATATTTATCCAGCTCTGCCCATTCTTTTTTCTTTTTTGCACTGACTACTACTTTTCCCATTTCAGTTTCCTAGACTTTTCAATGCTTTTTCGGTGCTTGAGTTATGTTTCTCAATAGCTCCCCATTTATTGCATGATTACCACTATGACTGAAAGATTGTAGGTTCTTAATAAAATTTTTGAATGACCATTGAAAGAAGAAGGGTCTTTATTTCACCTGTGATAGATTGCTATTTAAATATACTAAAATACAGGACAAAATTTTGCTGGAACTAAATGTTCTCTGATGTATAAAGAATTATATATATAATTTTTGGTTACTAATTGAATTGATCACTGTTATTCAACCATTATCCAGTCACAGTCGCTGGGGTCTCTTTCCTTCAATATGTTTTTCCTTTTCTCTCCTTGCTTAATTTGAGTCTCCTCTCCTGCCCATTAGCTTAAGGAATACATATGGGGAAATTGTGTTTTCAATTTTATAATTTAAATTTCCTTCTAGAATTCTCTAAATGATTCATCCAGCTATATTCCTTGCAGTTCAATGATTAATATGTACATTAAAACACAATTATAATTCATAATGTTTTTCAGTCTATCTTTAGATTTTTCCATAATTTTATGTTTATTTGAATGAGCTATGCTATTAAAATTGTGAATTGAATTTTATGAATTGTAAATGTCTCATTTTGAGAGTGGCATTGGCATAGCGCACTATCTTGGTATCAAAAGTCCTTCCTCTGGGGCTGGCCCCATGGCCGAGTGGTTAAGTTTGCATGCTCTGCTTTAGTGGCCCAGGGTTTCACCAGTTCAGATCCTGGGCACAGACTTAGCACTGCTTATGAAGGCATGCTGAGGTGGTGTCCCACATAGCAGAGCCAGAAGGACCTACAACTAGAATATACAACTAGGTACTTGGGGACTTTGGGGAGAAGAAGGAAAAGAAAAGGCAAAGAAGATTGGCAGCAGATGTTAGCTCAGGTGCCAATCTTTGGAAGAAAGAAACAAAAAGTCTTTGATCAACCAACTTATTACCTGTAAGGATCTTGGATGTGTCACATAATTTCTCTCCCTCCAAAATGATAACAACAGCTATTTGAATAGCTTGCAGTTATGATCAAATAAGATAATATAAATATAGTTTCAGGTCTTACATTCAAGTCTTTAATCCATTTTGAGTTGATTTTTGTGCATGGTATAAGATAATAGTCTACTTTCATTCTTTTGCAGGTGTCTGTCCAGTTTTCCTAACACCATTTATTGTAGAGACTCTCCTTTTTCCAGTGTATGTTCTTGGCTCCCTTGTTGAAAATTAGCTGTCCGTAGGTGTGTGGGTTTATTTCTGGGCTCTCAATTCTGTTCCATTGATCTGTGTGTCTGTTTTTGTGCCAGTACAATGCTGTTTCTGTTACTATAGCTTTGTAGTATATTTTGAAATCAGGGAGTGTGATGCTTCCAGTTTTGATCTTTTTCCTCAGGATTCCTTTGGCTATTTGGTGTCTTTTCTTGTTTCATGTAAATTTTAGGATTCTTTGTTCTATTTCTGTGAAAAATGTCATTGGAACTTTGATAGGGATTGCATTGAATCTATAGATTGCTTTAGGAAGTATGGACATTTTCACTATTTTAATTCTTCCAATCCAAGAGCATGGAATATCTTTCCATTTCTTTGTGTCGTCTTCAATTTCTTTCAACAAGGTTTTATAGTTTTTGGCATACAGATAGATCTTTCACCTCTTTGGTTAAGTTTATTCTTAGGTATTTTATTCTTTTTGTTGCAATTGTAAATGGGGTGTATTATTAATTTCTCTTTCTGCTATTTCATTGTTAGTGTATAGAAATGCAACTGATTTTTGTATGTTGCTTTTGTGTCCTGCAACTTGACTGTATTCATTTATTATTTCTAAAAGTTTTTTAGTGGAGTCTTTAGGATTTTCTATATATAAAATCATGTCTTCTGCAAATAGTGACAATTTCACTTCTTCTTTTCCAATTTGGATCCCTTTTCTTTCTTTTTCTTGCCTAAGTCCTCTGGCTAGGACTTCCAATACTATGTTAAATAAGAGTGGTGACAGTGGGCTTCCTTGTCTGGTTCCTGTTCTTAGAGGGATAGATTTCAGTGTTTCTCTATTGAAAATGATATTAGCTGTGGGTTTGTCATATATGGCCTTTATTATGTTGAGGTAGTTTCCTTCTATACCCATTTTATTTACAGTTTTTATCATAAACTGATGCTGTTTCTTGTCAAATGCTTTCTCTGCATCTATTGAGACGATCATTGATTTTCCTTCTTCATTTTGTTAATGTAGTGTATCACATTGATTTGTGGATGTTGAACCATCCCTGCATCCCTGGAATAAATCCCACTTGATCTTTTTAATGTATTCTTGTATTTGATTTGCTAGTATTTTGTTGAGGATTTTTGCATCGATGTTCATCAGTGATATTGGTCTGTAATTTTCTTTTTTTGTGTTGTCCTTGTGTGGTTTTGGAATCAGGATAATGTTGGCTTCGTAGAATGAGTTAGGAAGCTTCCCCAGCTCTTAAATTTTTTGGAAGAGTTTGAGAAGGATAGGTATTAAGTCTTGTTTGAATGTTTGGTAGAATTCACCAGGGAAGCTGTCTGCTCCTGGACTTTAATTTTTGGGGAGATTTTTTATTACTGTTTTGATCTCCTTACTGGTGATTGGTCTATTCAGATTCTCTACTTCTTCTTGATTCGGTTTTGGAAGTTTGTATGATTCTAATAATTTATCTTGAAGGTAAGATCTGAAACCTTGAAACTTCTAGAAGAAAATATAGGCAGTACGTTCTTTGACATCAGTCTTAGCAGCATTTCTTCACTCTTTTTTTTTTTTTTTTGAGGAAGCTTAGCCCTGAGCTAACATCCACCAATCCTCCTCTTTTTGCTGAGGAAGACTGCCCCCGAGCTAACATCGTGCCCATCTTCCTCCACTTTATATTGGGATACGTACCACAGCATGGCTTGATGAGTGGTGCCATGTCCCCACCCGGGATCCAAACCAGCGAACTGTGGGCCGCCAAAGCAGAACATGCACACTTAACCACTGCACCACCAGGCTGGCCCCAGCAGCAGTTTTTTAAATATGGTGTCTGACCAGGCAAGGGAAACAATAGAAAAAGTAAACAAATGGGACTACATCAAACTAAAAAGCTTCTGCACAGCAAAGGAAACCATAAACAAAACAAAAAGACAACCTAACAATTGGGAGAAGATATTTGCAAACCATCTATCAGTTAAGGGGTTAATATTCAAAATATACAAAGAACTCATATGTCTCAACAACAAAAAAACCAACAACCCAATTGAATAATGGTCAAAAGATCTGAACAGAGATTTCTCCAAAGAAAATATACAGATGACCAACAGGCACATGAAAAGATGTTCAACATCATTAACTATCAGGGAATTGCAAATCAAAACTACAATGAGATATCACCTCACTCTGGTCAGAATGGCAATAATTAACAAGACAGGAAACCATAAGCGTTGGAGAGGATGTGGAGAGAAGGGAACCCGCAGACACTGCTGGTGGGAGTGCAAACTGGTGCAGCCACTATGGAAAACAGTACGGAGTTTCTTCAGAAAATTAAGGATAGATCTACCATATGATCCAGCTATTCCACTGCTGGGTATTTACTCAAAGAACTTGAAAACCCAAATGCATTAAGATACACGCAGCCCTACGTTCATTGCAGCATTATACACAATAGCAAAGACTTGGAAGCAACCTAGGTGCCCATCAAGGTACGAATGGAGAAAGAAGATGTGTATATATACACAATGGAATACTACTCAGCCATAAGAAATGATGAAATCCAGCCATTTGTGACAACGTGGATGGAACTTGAGGGTATTATGCTAAGTGAAATAAGTCAGAGAAAGAAAGACAAATACCGTATGATCTCACTCATAAGTAGAAGATAAAAACAATGACAAACAAACACATAACAATGGAGGTTGGATTAGTGGTTACCAGAGGGGAAGGGGGAGGGAGGAGGGCAGAAGGGGTGATTAGGCACATGTGTGTGGTGATGGATTGTAATTAGCCTTTGGGAGGTGAACATGATGTACCTACACAGAATTCGAAATATATTATGATGTACACCTGAAAAGAAAATCTTGAAGATAACATAAAGATATAGAGGTGTAATTGTTGTTATTTTTAGTATCACTGATGTTAAGAGTAAACTTAATAGATGACCCTTCGGGTAACACTACTGCTAATTGTGAAGAAGCTGTATTGAATGCCTGCTATTTGTGTTGTTTCATTTCTCTGCCTAAAACCTTGCAATAGCCTCCTTCTTCTTAGAATAAAATCCAACCACCCATTATTTGGCCCCGGTTTTCCTCTTTAGCCTTCTCTTCCCACTTACTCTTGAGACACTAAGTTTGGGGTACACCGCCCTTCCTTCACTATCTAGAATAGCCATGCTCTACTGCCCCATGGCCTTGCTTATCAGTTTCTGATATATGGAATCTTCCCATCTTAGTCTCAGTCTGGCAAGCTTCGCATTCTTCATGTTCCAGATTAAATGGGGCATCTCTGAGGGAACTGCTCAAGCCCCTCCCATTAAGTTGGTCCCCCGTCTTGTATCCTTTCAGTGCACTCAGCACACATTTCCTGTATAGCACTTTTCACAGTTTGTTTGAATACCTGTTTAAAGTCTGTTCACCCCATTGGAGGGAAAATTGTATAAGATATATAGACGTGGTCTATCTTGTTACTACTACACCTAACGTCTACAAACTCGATAGTCTGTTTCCACAGATGAAGTGCAGTTATGCAGGTGAAACAGTTAATACTGGTTGCGTGAATGATCGGAAAATTACTGTGAACTAAGAAGAGGGGAAAGCTCTGTGTCCCTTGAGTGAGTGTAAAAATATGGCAGCAGTTAGGCATTTGTGCTCCTCTGGATCTCCCCTCCAACTCCATCTATTATAATTCATCACCTTGAGAGAAATGTTGCAAGATGATAAAATGAAAAGATGTTTTCATAGCGTTTTTCTGACTAGAAATGTAACTCGTGCACACTTTACAAAATCTGGAAAATAAAGAAAATCACCAATAGGATAGTGAAGCATGTCATCATTTAGAGAAAAATCTTTTTAAAACTATGAGTAATAACCATAGGTTGAGGGAAAGCCCTAGCAAGTGTCCCCTTCCACAAAATCACATAAATAAGGACTCTGCCAGGGACAGTCACTTCTTTTCGATAATAATTACACATTTCATTTTCCAGCCTGTGCTTATTTAACTTATACAACTTATAGTAGCATTATCTGAGCCGGGTAAGCGATTAAAAAATCAAACCAACAACAACAAAACCCCAAGATTCAAAACCCCTTCTGCAAGATTTTGAAACTACGATCGAACGCATGGTGGCGCTGTTGACTAAGAAGGCGAATTAAAGCACAGCACCCTGCGTGCTCTGTACCGCCCGGATCCAGTGAGGTCAACTAGGCGTTGTGAGCCTGAGCAGATTTTTCAGCAAGCCGATCTGAGCTTCTGGAAAAGATTGTTCGCTAGGCCTTCTGCAAAGATTGGGAGGCAAAAGACTGCGTTTTCCAGCGCCGTCACAGGCTCAGCTTGGCGGTATTTCCTTGAAGAACATGGCAGGCAGTGCACAGGAGGCCGGAGGGGAGCGCTTTCTTAGACAAAGGCAAGTTCTGTTTCTCTTTGCTTTTCTGGGTGGGTCTCTGGCTGGGTCTGAGTCGAGACGCTACTCTGTGGCTGAGGAAAAAGAGAGGGGCTTTCTGATAACCAACCTAGCAAAGGATCTGGGGCTGAGTGTAGGGGAACTGGCTGCGAGGGGAGCCCAAGTTATGTCTAAAGGGAACAGACAGCATTTTCAGCTCAGCCATCAGACCGGTGATTTGCTCCTGCTGGAGAAATTGGACCGGGAGGAGCTATGCGGCTCCACAGAGCCATGTATACTGCATTTTCAGATATTACTGCAAAACCCTTTGCAATTTATTACAAATGAGCTCCAGGTCATAGACGAGAATGACCATTCTCCGGTGTTCTTTGAAAATGAGATACAGCTGAAAATCCTAGAAAGCACTCCACCAGGAACAGTAATTCCTTTGGGAAATGCCGAAGACTTGGATGTGGGAAGAAACAGTCTCCAAAACTACACGATCAGTCCCAATTTTCATTTCCACGTTCTCACACGCGGTGGTAGGGATGGAAGGAAGTACGCAGAACTAGTGCTGGACAAAGCGCTGGACCGTGAGGAGCAGCCTGAGCTCAGTTTAACGCTCACGGCGCTGGATGGCGGGACTCCACCCAGGTATGGGACAGTCCGGGTTCACATCCAGGTCTTAGACATAAACGACAATGCCCCAGAATTTACGCAGTCCCTCTATGAGGTTCAAATTCTAGAGAACAGCCCCGTTAACTCTCTTATTGTCACTGTCTCAGCGTCTGATTTAGATACAGGAAATTTTGGGACAATATCATATGCATTTTTTCATGCTTCGGAAGAAATTCGCAAAACTTTTCGACTGGATCCAATTACTGGTGATATCCAACTAGTCAAATATTTGAATTTTGAGGCGATTAATACTTATGAAGTCAACGTAGAAGCCAAGGATGGTGGAGGCCTTTCGGGAAAATCAACAGTGATCATTCAGGTAGTTGATGTGAACGACAACGCACCAGAACTGACCGTGTCATCAATTACTAGTCCTATCCCAGAGAACTCGCCGGAGACTGTGGTGGCTGTTTTCAGTGTTTCGGATCTAGACTCTGGAGACAATGGGAAAATGGTGTGTTCCATCGAGAACGATCTCCCGTTCGTCCTGAAACCATCTGCAGAGAATTTTTACACCCTTCTGTCAGAAGGAGCTCTGGACAGAGAGAAAAGAGCCGAGTACAACATCACCATCACGGTCACTGATTTGGGGACACCCAGGCTGAAAACCCAGCACAACATAACCGTGCTGGTCTCCGACGTCAACGACAACGCCCCGGCCTTCACCCAAACCTCCTACACCCTCTGGGTCCGCGAGAACAACAGCCCCGCCCTGCACATCGGCAGCGTCAGCGCCACAGACACAGACGCAGGCGCCAACGCCCAGCTCACCTACTCGCTGCTGCCGCCCCAAGACCCGCACCTGCCCCTGGCCTCCCTCGTGTCCATCAACGCCGACAACGGCCACCTGTTCGCCCTCAGGTCGCTGGACTACGAGGCCCTGCAGGCCTTCGAGTTCGGCGTGGGCGCCACGGACCGCGGCTCGCCCGCGCTGAGCAGCCAGGCGCGGGTGCGCGTGCTGGTGCTGGACGCCAACGACAACTCGCCCTTCGTGCTGTACCCGCTGCAGAACGGCTCTGCGCCCTGCACCGAGCTGGTGCCCCGGGCGGCCGAGGCGGGCTACCTGGTGACCAAGGTGGTGGCGGTGGACGGCGACTCGGGCCAGAACGCCTGGCTGTCGTACCAGCTGCTCAAGGCCACGGAGCCCGGGCTGTTCGGCGTGTGGCCGCACAACGGCGAGGTGCGCACGGCCAGGCTGCTGAGCGAGCGCGACGCGCCCAAGCACAGGCTGCTGGTGCAGGTCAGGGACAATGGCGAGCCGCCGCGCTCGGCCAGCGTCACGCTGCACGTGCTGCTGGTGGACGGCTTCTCCCAGCCCTACCTGCCGCTGCCCGAGGCGGCGGCCGAGCAGGCGCGGGCCGACCCGCTCACCGTCTACCTGGTCGTCGCGCTGGCGTCGGTGTCGTCGCTCTTCCTCCTGTCGGTGCTGCTGTTCGTCGCGGTGCGGCTGTGCAGGAGGAGCAGGGCCGCGTCGCTGGGTCGCTGCACGGTGCCCGAGGGCCCCTTTCCAGGCCACCTGGTGGACGTGAGCGGCACCGGGACCCTGTCCCAGAGCTACCAGTATGAGGTGTGTCTGAGGGCCGGTTCGGGTACCAGCGAGTTTAGTTTCCTCAAGCCGTCTGTTCCCAGTGCTCTGGTTCACGACACTGAGCAATATTAGCGCAAAACTCCAAATCTGAGAATAGCTTAGGTTTCATTAACAGAAGCATTTAAAAGTAACTGTTTGGTTATGAATATTTTCTTTTTAATTCGAGAATCTTTAGTTAGTATAACAGTTTGTTTATATATTGATTTTACTTTCTTTCTGGCTAATTAATCCTTGCATATTGTCCTTTTTTCATCTGCTTCCTGTCTTACCAATGCAGTCTTAATGCCTCCTTTTCTTTTTCTTATAGGTGAATAAAAGTAAATTTATCTTTTAATGATAATATCAAATAAGTTCATTTTGAGGAATTCACTTCAAAGTTTATATCCAAAGCAATGTCTAGAAAGTTCCAAACCACCAACCTGATAATTTACCCGGTTGAATGTAGTCAGATAATGTTGTTTATAATACTCCTAACACAGCTTTGTCTGTGGTTAATGAAATTTGTGGCTAGTTAAGAATGTGTTTTCTTTAAGATGAACCATTTTTAAGGTGTACTGTCTTTTTTAGGGGTATAGTACTGACATGAAAGTAATACATTTAATTCCTTTCCGTTTTGACATTTGCAACAAATATTTCAATATTGTATTGTTTATATGGGCGAAAAATGAATAAAAAATATAGGTTAACAGGGCAAATTACTCTTATATTTGCCTAAAGTGTGTTAATGGTGGTGAAGAAAAAAATTAAACCTAAGGTATTTTGAAGAACTGATTGTGTTTTTCCATTTGGCATGAAAACAGAGTTTAGTAAAGGCATCTGGTGTGATGACAATTTGGTTTGTAAATTCTGACATGTAAATGTTATCAACATGAGGGCCATTTAAAAAAAAGAAAATTCAAGAAAGTACATGTATATAGGACCTCAAAATGCTTTATGGTAAAAGTAGTGTTTATCCAATCCTATTTTTTAATTAATATCTACTTGGTATTTATATGGTGATATATGAGTAAATATTTTCTTTGTTTCCTGTCTTAGTTCCCTCCTTCAGATTTCAACCTGACATGACTTAGGATTATGTATTGTCCTTCTGGGATAAACACTGTCCATCCACTGTCCCTATAGTTTAGTTAAAAGAAAATATACAAGATGAGGAAGTTCTGAAGAGCAGGAGAGAGCAATATCACTGTGAAAGTCTAAAGCAGCTACAACTAGGAACAAAACCTGGAAGCAAGAAAAACATCAAATTTTATGGCTATTTTGAGTGAAATAAAGAAACATTTTTTTTTTAAGATTTTATTTTTTCCTTTTTCTCCCCAAAGCCCCCCGGTACATAGTTGTGTATTCTTCGTTGTGGGTTCTTCTAGTTGTGGCATGTGGGACGCTGCCTCAGCGTGGTCTGATGAGCAGTGCCATGTCCGCGCCCAGGATTCGAACCAACGAAACACTGGGCCGCCTGCAGCGGAGCGCGCGAACTTAACCACTCGGCCACAGGGTCACCCCCAAGAAACATTTTTAAGTAACAAAATATTTAGTCCCAAGTTAGGGAGTTGATTAGGAAGAAATAAATTTTCTTCTCGTAGGTATTTTCTCATCCAGAGGGATATAACTTTCCAGAAATTGAATACTCATGACTAGAAGAAAGAGAGCTGAAGTTTCTCAAAGATTTTGAAAATTCCCCAAAGAGGAAAGGAACGTTAACTAGATGTTAACTAGACTTATTGTGATCACTTTGCAATATATACATTTTGTGGAAGTTATTGGGATCATGTTTACTACTAAATTCTAACAATTGAATTTCAAAATGTTGATCTATTCTACACCAAAGTCTGGTGGTGATCCCTAAGCGGGTAAGGAATGATCCATGCTTTATGAATACACACAGTATATCATAAAGTAATACATGAAGTCATGTGGAAAATGTAGGGGCCAGTTCTTTTTGGAACAATATGGTATCTGATCTGTTTCAAAAAGTAAGAGAAATTAAAGAAAACTTGAACCTCCCACACCAGAATACACTAAATAACCTTGCTAGACTCTAAGGAACTTGAAGGTAGAGTCTTCTTCTGTTTTATTCAGAATTGCATCTTCAGCACATAGCCCAATGCCTCACACCTAGTAGATACTTGAGTAATATTTGTCGAATAAATAATTTTTAAAATATTTGGGAAATCAGTGAATTTTTCAAGGACTTGTTTACGTTGAACTTATCTTCACATTGAAATTCAAAAGAACTATCTATGTTCAGAAAGGAATGGGCTGTAAGAGAATAACTCCAATTTCCATAGAGCCAGTGTATTAATTAATTGTCCCCCTTCACTTTTTGAGATTTCTGGAAACTCAGAGAACTGTAAAATAATGTATCAATATCCAATTATGTTCCACATTGAGCTTGCTCACATCTTTGATTTCAAGGACAACGAAGAAGTGCAGTATAAGTAATTTATAGAAACAATGTCAACTTCCAAGACTTTCTGCTCATCAAATTAACTTCCTGAAATCTGTATGTAAATTCCCTGGCCTCTAATTGGTTATTCTATTGAACTTTGATTAGTCTTCATGGTATCAAAATTAAGTGAAATTTTTAAGATCCCAAAATCTTTGAATAAACTTCAATATAGCCAATTGTTCATTTATTTCCAAAACATAATTGTAGATAGTGTGCACTCTCCCTTTTTCCTCTCTGAAAACACATCAGTTCATAAATAATTTAAATACTTCCTTGATATTCATAATCTAATTTTTTTTAAAAGATTTTACTTTTTCCTTTTTCTCCCCAAAGCCCCCTGGTACATAGTTGTATATTCTTCGTTGTGGGTCCTTCTAGTTGTGGTATGTGGGACGCTGCCTCAGCGTGGTTTGATGAGCGGTGCCATGTCTGCGCCCAGGATTTGAACCAACGAAACACTGGGCCGCCTGCAGCGGAGCGTGTGAACTTAACCACTCAGCCACGGGGCCAGCCCACATAATCTAATTTTTAATATTAAAAAGCAAAGAGGTGAAAATGAATTTTAAACTTTTATGTAGCATTTTTAAAAGGCTAAACTATATTCAAACATCACTCATTAAAACTAGTAAAGTAACTTACCATACTGTTTATAAATCTTCCTTAATCCTTAAATATGGCTTCCTTACAAATGAGGTCTTTATTTTTAAATGTGAGTTTTTCTACATATCCCACTACCTTATTCTGGGAGTCTTTTCCTTCTTAGATTAGATTGTTACATGTTTTAAAGCTGGAAATCTATTAATCATAATTCAGAGTTACTTTTTATGTCTAATGCTAGTGTTCTTGGCCGATAGTTTGGTCAAGCATAGATTTTTAAATTTTCCTTCTGTTATTTTGGTATTCAACACTGCTGATGAAAAATATGCTATCAGCCTAGTTATCGTTCTTTTGTCTGTAAACTTCTTTACTGTCTTTTAGGATTCTTCTTTATTCTTGATGTTCTGATATTTGCTAGGTCCCAACCAGAGATTCACCCAATATACTGATTTTTTTGTTTGTTTGAGTGACTACAGTTTTCTTCTTCAGAATTTCCATTTGGCAGGTTTTCACAACTTATTCTTTTTTCACAATTGCTATTTTCCTCTTTTTTTTGAGAAAATTAAATATCTTTTACTTTTAAGTTCTTTGCACATTGTTCTGAATCTCTATTTCTTATATATACATTATTTGTTGAGTCCATTTTTCATGCTGTTGGTCTTCCTCATATGCCTGGTGATATTTTGTTGAGAACTCGTCTCCTATTAGAGGTTTCTCTTCCTCCAGCACTGGTTTTGGTGGTCTTGCGGAAGGGCGGCAGGAGGAGTCTCAAGGTAGTTCCAGCACTAGGCGCTACAAATCCAACCCTTATTAAGAAGCTTTGTTCAACTTTGTGACAAACAAGTAGAAGTTCTGGACCAACACCTAACGATGTATCTGAGCTGGGCCCCAGTCAGGGAATGTCACCTTCTGTTTCTTGGTTGTCGTGGTGTCTGTTAAGACTGTAGGCATAGGAGCTAATGGAGACATTTTTACTTTTCAATCTTCAGAGTAGACAAGCAGATTTTGAGGAAAATTAGGTTGTAACTGAAGTAATTGATACATGGGGATTACCTATGGAGAAAAGTCATGGTCTTAATTAATATGCATGATAGTGCTGCACATGGTGGTCCTGGATGACACAAACAACTCGCTGGATGACAAAGAAAAGCCATTGCAAAGCAGTTCTATATTGTGCACTGAGCTGGTCCTGGGTAGAACAAGGTGATAACCTGGACGATGACTTGAGCTAGAACTCATGACTATTTCATCAATGGTTCAAGGCCTCAGAGTACTTGATGTTTAGCATGTGGGCCTATAGCCTGGAAGTGTGGAGCACTGAAGCATATCTAGGCTCCTAAGTGATAGCCACTGCCAGGCACGAGCTAGTGCTGTTATTAAGGACAACTAGAAGCCACCTCTATTTGGCATGGTCATGCTACACCTGGTCTAGACCTATCCCCGCCTTACTTTCCATTTCTTGGACCACCAGCAGAAGTTTACTCAAGCCGACAGGTTCTCTATCCTCTTGATCACTGGTTTGACTTAGCCATCTTCCTTTTTCAATTCTCTCTGCTCCTGTTCATTGATGCTCAGATATGGAGGATGAACAGGAAACCTTCAGTGGACTGCTGCTCAATACGGCCATTTTCTGAGCATTTTGGGGACATCTACATTACTGGGACTTAGTTCCCGAACTATTAATGTGAGAGGTTTCTGACTAGAATATCAGAGACAAATGGGTTCAGATTTCTGAAGATTCTGAATTGTCTCTAACTAATATGGGCTGTCCATAAGGAAAGTCTTTGGTAAGAAACTCAACTTCTAGAACAATTTGGGATTTATAAAAAATTAAAATTGTATTCTCTAAATATTGTCATTTTGAAGGGTTTTTTTTTTTTTTTTTTTTGCTTAAATTTCTGTCTTGCTGGGGAAATGGATTTCTTTCTTTTATTTTTTTTTTCTTCTTGAGGAAGATCCTGAGCTAACATCCATTGCCAATCCTCCTCTTTTTTCTGAGGAAGATGGGTCCTGAGCTAACAGCTGTGCCCATCTTGCTCTATTTTATAAGTGGGATGCCTGCCACAGCATGGCTTGGTAAGCGCTGCATAGGTCCACCCCTGGGATCCAGGCCAGGGAACCTGGGTCTGCCAAAGCGAGCATGTGAACTTAACCACTATGCCACTGAGCCAACCCCAGGAAATAGATTTCTTCATCCTGAATGTCTCATCCTATTCAACAAGATTTAATCAGTAATCAAAAAACCTTCCACAAAGAAAAGCCCAGGACCAGATGGTTTCACTGGTGAATTCTACTGAATGTTTAAAGAATTAACACCAATCCTTCAAAAACTCATTTTAAAAAAAAGAGCAGTATCACTTCCCAATTCCTTATGAGGCCAGTATTACCCTGGTGCCAAAACCAGACAAATATAACACAAGAAAAGAAAACTAAATACCAATATCCCTAATGAATATAGATACAAAAATCCTCAACAAAATATTAGCAAACTGACTCCAGCAACATATGAAAAGAATTATACACCATCCCTAAGTGGCATTTGTCCCAGAAATGAAAAGTTGACTTAACATGAAAATCGATCTATGCAATATGCCATATTAACAGGAAAGGACAAGACCATACATCCATCCCAATAATATGGAAAAAGCATTCTACAAAATGCAACACCTTTTCATGATAAAAACACTCAACAAACTAGGAATAATAGGGAGTGTCCTCAACCTGATAAAGGGCAACTATAAAAACCCACAGCTTACTTCAGATTTAATAATGAAAGACTGAACCCTTTCCCCCTAAGATTAGGAACAAAACAAGGATGTCCCCCCTCCCTACTTCTATATGACATCATACTAGAAATTCTAGCCAGGGCAATTAGGCAAGAAAAAGAAATAAAATAATCCAGAATGAAAATGAAGAAATAAAAGTATATTTGCAGATGACATGATCATGCATAAAGAAAATCCTAAGGAATCCACACAAAAAAGAACTACTAAAATTAATAAAGGAGTTCAGCAAGGTTGGAGTATGCAAGATCAGTATTACAAAAATCAACTGTATGTCTACACACTAGCTTTGGACAATCTAAAAATAAGGTGAAGAAAGCAATTCCACTTATGATAGCATCAGAAAGAATAAAATGTGAATAAATTTAACAAGATAAGTGCAGGACTTCTCCACTGAACACTGCAAAACATCACCAAAAGAAATTAAAGAAGACCTAAGTAAATGGAAAGTGTCCATGTACTGGAAGACTTATCATCGTGAGGTGGTGATACACCCCACATCGGTCTACAATTTCAATAGAATCCCTATCGAAAGCCCAACTGTCTTTTTTTTGCAGAAATTGCCAAATTGACCCTAAAATTCACATGGGAATGCAAGGGACGAAGAATAGCCAAAACAATCTTGAAAAAGAACAACAAAGTTGGAGGAGTCGCACCTCCTGATTTTAAGGATGTATTATAAGTTAGACATTAGATATTTGAATATTTTGATACATGAAACATATAAATACTATCTTTTTATTTAACATGCACTACAAGAAATTATTAGAAATTGTCTTAGATTCCATCACAAATTTCTCAAGCCACACTCTGTAATTATTCAAATATCTCCTTTCTAAATTTGCATTTCAAAGAGTATGTTTTTAAAAAACATCTTGTAAGTTTAGTTTGGAAGGTTACCTGATACTAAATCTTAGTTTGCTTTCACCAGTGAGCAGTATTATTTGCTTTACAGTTATTTTATTCAAATGGTCAGCTCATGTATCTAATTTATCTAGTAGAAAAATTCCAAAAGATAATTCCATTTATAAGAATTTCTAATAAAATCTGCAAACCATTGATATTAACCAATTATTAATGTTAGCTTAATACTTTGAAATAATACTATTTTGATTCTGAACTAAAAATACTAGTTAAAATCTAATTACCTATTTCACCAATTTATCTCTTTCTCTCAATAATTAATGTTTAATCTCCTTCTACTTTCTCCCTTCAAGTTAGGAACAAAACTGCCCTTGAGTCACCATGAAGTTTAAAAAACATTCTCTCACTTCTGTTAAAGCAAGTGAGACTATTCAAAACTTGAAAGTATCGATTTAGCATTTTGAACCTTAGGACTACTCGTATTCAAATTCCTTTAAAATGATTTTTTTTTCTTTCCTTCAATGGTATTTAAAGTTCTCACCTATATTTTACCAGGGGGGAATTAAAGCTGTTATTTAATTTCCAGACTACTCCTCTAATTAATCTGTCTCTCTTTGTATATTCAAAATGGAAAGAAAATATTAAATATCATGCTTCAGGTCTGGCAACCAATGGTGTTACCTTGCATGAATCCTTCAGAATGGATACTGCACCTTTCCTGACTGGAATGGAATGGTTTTTCAAGTGATCAGTCTTTATATCATTAACTCCTCTTCCATGCAGGTATAATATAGTAGATTTTTTTTTTCTGATAAGTTTGGCAGTTTGGGGGAATAATCCATGACATAATATATTAGGCTATCCTTTTGGCCACTCTTCCTGATTTTAACATTATATCCTGATAACATTTTAAAAAATCTACACATAGGTTTTTTTCTCTAACATTTGAGGAAATTCATTATGTCACTCAAATTTTTTTATTTACCTAATTAATGATCTCAACAAAACACTATTAGTTTTCCTTCCAATTTCTAAGTTTTGTAAGCACCTCTCTCTGCTGGTACCTATCTCTACAGGCAGGCAAACCATTTTAAGCGTTCTTATATTAATTGAAAATTTGAATACAAATATAATTCACCTATGATATCTATGTACTCAAGGCAAGGCTGAAGTTTGGATCTAAATAAACTAAAAAGTTTTTCACCTCTCCAGTTCCACTCAGAAAGAGAAGAGAATGGATTCTGGAGCCACTGTAACAGTTTGAATCCTAGCTCTGCCATTTCACATGCTGTGTGACTATGGGCAGGTTATTTAAATTCTCCACGCCTCAATTTCTTCATCTATAAAATGTGGCTAATAAGACTGCCCACCTCATAGGGTTGTTTGGAGGATAAAATAAGTTAATAAATGTAAAATGCTTAGAATAGTATCTGACATATAATAAGACATATATGTTAATACCATCTAGATTTCATTTGCTTTGGATTGACAAAAGGGACTGAAAGAGCTGGTTTGCAACACTATTGCTCTGTCAACATATAGAAATAAGTAAACAAAATATAGTTTGAATTTTGTTCTGAACTCTAAGTTGAATCTAACTAGAACTTACTTATATTATGAACAATTTGCTCTTTGTTTTGCTCAGGAGATTTGTTTTCCATTTATATCTAAAATGATATTCTTTCTTTTTATTCTTTTCAGTATATGTTATTTCTTATTTTTTATTGTACCTAATGTTGATACATATTGTATCTCCTCTTATTTGCCTTAAATGTGAAAGAAATTCTAAAGTGTATTAATATCATTATTGTTGTCATCGCTAAATCTATTGCAGGAATTAACAGAACTAGAATCAAAGTAAATTTAATTGAGTAGTGCTTAGCGTGCATTGTGCTCGCATCTCTCAGAATCTATATTCAAATTCAGACATGTTAATGGCTGAAGATATAACCTGACAATAATCTTCTTACATATGTAGAAATAGAATCATTACAGTGGATTAATTAACTTATTTATTCAACTGATATTTATTGAATGACCACTATATCCAGGCTTCTTTTAAAATAATTTTCCTAACACTTTCTATCACTATCAGAATCTAAGATTATTGACATGCTTTTAAAATAATTCATTCAACATGAATTATAAATGCTAAATTATTAGTTTAATTAAGTAATTAAATTAAATTACAAGATTTTTAAGGGGAGGAAATATCATATGTGTCAAGATATGTGGTACTCCATTAATAAACTAATTGTACCCCCCAAAATGGCTGTGTCTCAGTTGACTTTCTATATCAGGGCAATCTCAATAGCTGCACAGTGTGCTGGAAGCCATTTTATAAACAAGTCTCTCGTCTCCACCGAATATGAGTAAACAAGGTCTGAGGCACTGTTTGCTCGCAGATTAAAATGTTTTAAATCAGGGCTTCTTATTTTTCCCCAAATCAGCTAGTGGAGGAATATGCTATCTGGGATAGAAAGGATCAATGTGGTAAGCAGCAAACTCATTATAAAATATAGATATCTATCTAGCTAAGTAAGATTAAGCTTAAAGTCTTTTATCTTAGCAAAATTCTATGATTTTTACTCACTTGAATTTGCCTTGACATTATCCTGATAATAGTCAAGTAGAATAATCAAGTGCTATCACCCTCTGAGCTTCATTTTCTGATCTAGAAAAGCCCTTTCATTTCTTCTCCAGGTCTAAGAATCTGAATCTAATACTATTTGACTTCCTTCTAAATTTAATGTAGGCTCATGCTGTAAAAGAACTTATAACCAAGCAAGATGCCTCTTTATTCAACTGTATTACAATTTGCACACCAGCGTAGGGAAATAGAACCTTTCCTTTGAAAACTAGTCTCCCTGAGACCATGTGGTACAGAACTCCTTGACAAACTTTCACATCATCATAAATTCCTCGTGTAGTTGAAAATAAACAGCTATCACTATTTTGAATTGTAATTTTATAAGAGTTTACCTCCCCTAGTTAGATTATGCAAAGGGGAGATAGAAGTTCTTTGCAGTCCCACTGATAAGGGTGTGGGGAGACGGAGATATCCTCTTACTTTGTGCTCACAATTATTCTAGCTTATGCAATGTAATAGAATAAGCTTATAAATTATGCAATTTAATGGGATACCAAAGTTTTTTAAAGTTCTATACACCTTAAAAAGTGGCTTGCATTTGGACGCTTTCAAAATTCGCTGCAACTTCAGAAGATTAATTTCTCAATCAAGACGCAGGGTGGCGCTGCAGGCTAAGATTGTGAATAAGGAGCCCTAAAAAGCTCGCGTATTCCTTTGTTGCAAGACGGAATCAAAAACACTCGAAAGAAGCTTTGCCAGCAGCACTGGTTTACCAGAGTTTGAGCAGAGATATACTCAACAAATTTAGAATTAAAAGCAGCTCTGTGATAATTCCACGAGGCAAGAAATCAGAATTGACTATCTCTAGTCTTTTTGTGGTTGCTGAAGGGATTGAACGTAACAACCCGAGTTCCAACATGGAGACGCTAGAGAGAATTCAACCAAACAGGCAAGTGATGGCCTTTATTTTGATGGTGTTTTTGTCTCAGTCTCGCTCCGAGCCTATTCGTTATTCTGTGCTGGAAGAAACAGAGAGCGGCTCCTTTGTAGCCCATCTGACCAGGGATCTGGGCCTGGGAATAGGGGAACTGGCCGCCCGGTCGGCCCGGGTGGTGTGTGACGATGACAAGCAGCGCTTGCAGCTGGATCGTCAGACTGGAGATTTGCTTTTGAGGGAGAAACTAGACCGGGAAGAGCTATGTGGCCCCATTGAACCCTGTGTACTGCATTTCCAAGTGTTCCTGGAAACGCCAATGCAATTTTTTGAGGGAGAATTATCAATCCAGGACATTAATGACCACTCTCCAGTATTCCCGAATGGGGAGATTCTCTTGAAAATACTGGAAAATAGCCAGCCAGGGACCATATTTCCGTTAAAATTAGCTCAGGATTTGGATGTGGGCAGTAACGGTCTTCAAAAATACACTATCAGCTCCAATTCTCACTTTCACGTTCTCACTCGAAATCATAGTGAGGGCAAGAAATACCCAGATTTGGTGCAGGACAAAGCGCTGGATCGAGAGGAGCAGCCTGAGTTCAGCTTGACCCTCATGGCGCTGGACGGTGGGACTCCACCCAGGTCTGGCACCGCCATGGTGCGAATCCTGATCATGGACGTCAATGACAATGCTCCTGAGTTTGTGCACACCACATATGAGGTGCAGGTCCTGGAAAACAGCCCCGTGGACTCCCCAATACTTACAGTTTTAGCTAGGGATGTCGATGCTGGAAATTTCGGGAGCGTTTCCTATGGCTTGTTCCAAGCATCAGATGAAATTAAACAAACTTTCTCAATAGATGAAGTCACAGGAGAAATCCGACTGACAAAGATATTGGATTTTGAACAAATTAAATCTTACCACGTGGAAATTGAGGCTACAGATGGAGGAGGCCTTTCTGGAAAAGGCACTGTAGTCATAGAGGTGGTGGATGTGAATGACAACGCCCCTGAACTGACCATGTCTTCACTTACCAGCTCCATCCCAGAAAATGCTCCTGAGACCGTAGTTTCTATCTTTAGAATTCGAGATAGAGACTCCGGAGACAATGGAAAGATGATTTGCTCTATTCCAGATAATCTGCCGTTCATTCTAAAACCGACTTTCAAGAATTTCTACACCCTGGTAACAGAGAGCCCGCTGGACAGAGAAAGCCAGGCCGAGTACAACATCACCATCACGGTCACTGACATGGGATCCCCCAGGCTGAAAACCCAGCACAACATAACCGTGCTGGTCTCCGACGTCAACGACAACGCCCCGGCCTTCACCCAAACCTCCTACACCCTCTGGGTCCGCGAGAACAACAGCCCCGCCCTGCACATCGGCAGCGTCAGCGCCACAGACACAGACGCAGGCGCCAACGCCCAGCTCACCTACTCGCTGCTGCCGCCCCAAGACCCGCACCTGCCCCTGGCCTCCCTCGTGTCCATCAACGCCGACAACGGCCACCTGTTCGCCCTCAGGTCGCTGGACTACGAGGCCCTGCAGGCCTTCGAGTTCGGGGTGGGCGCCACGGACCGCGGCTCGCCCGCGCTGAGCAGCCAGGCGCGGGTGCGCGTGCTGGTGCTGGACGCCAACGACAACTCGCCCTTCGTGCTGTACCCGCTGCAGAACGGCTCTGCGCCCTGCACCGAGCTGGTGCCCCGGGCGGCCGAGGCGGGCTACCTGGTGACCAAGGTGGTGGCGGTGGACGGCGACTCGGGCCAGAACGCCTGGCTGTCGTACCAGCTGCTCAAGGCCACGGAGCCCGGGCTGTTCGGCGTGTGGCCGCACAACGGCGAGGTGCGCACGGCCAGGCTGCTGAGCGAGCGCGACGCGCCCAAGCACAGGCTGCTGGTGCAGGTCAGGGACAATGGCGAGCCGCCGCGCTCGGCCAGCGTCACGCTGCACGTGCTGCTGGTGGACGGCTTCTCCCAGCCCTACCTGCCGCTGCCCGAGGCGGCGGCCGAGCAGGCGCGGGCCGACCCGCTCACCGTCTACCTGGTCGTCGCGCTGGCGTCGGTGTCATCGCTCTTCCTCCTGTCGGTGCTGCTGTTCGTCGCGGTGCGGCTGTGCAGGAGGAGCAGGGCCGCGTCGCTGGGTCGCTGTTCGGTGCCCGAGGGCCCCTTTCCGGGCCACCTGGTGGACGTGAGTGGCACCGGGACTCTGTCCCAGAACTACCAGTATGAGGTGTGTCTGACAGGAGACCCTGGGACTGGTGAGTTCAAATTCCTGAAGCCAATATTCCCCAACCTCTTGGTTCAGGACGCTGAGAGAGAGATTAAAGAAAACTCCAACTGCAGGAATAGCTTTGTATTCAGTTAAGTATTGTATTTGGTTAAGTGAACCTCCCCTTAGTTTTGGCAAACCTAACCCCCACTTGAATGCCTTTCTTTTAAGAAATTGTATTGTCGTCTAAATATGGATACCTCTATTCCAAAGCTATGCATGTCCCTGACCATGCTAAATCTCTTCCTTTTATTAATATTCATTGCACTTAGCAGTTTTAGTTATGCTGGATATTGAATATGTATTTTCTTTGTATTTTACCTTCTCTTGGCGATTAATCTTTCCATAACTATACATTATTCAAGTGGCATAAGAAGAAATTTTACTTAAATCAACTTCTTAATTAGTGAATGTCTTTTTAATGAAAAATTTTAAAGCTTTTTGTAATCGTGTATTTCCATATATTTATGGTACTTGTCTTTACCATGTAACTTTATCTTTACAAGGCCAGATTATTTGAAATTCTTTATAGCTATCTAGGCCTTTTTTGTAGACTATTCTACTGGAGTATCCCCCTAAATAGCCGTGAGCACGTAACTTGTTTCTCCCAACTTGTACGTAAACATACACTTCATTAAAATATTAATACACTAAAATCACGACTTTCTCCTATTGTGAGCACAACATATGCTAGAGAGTATCTTATTTATTTGGTTGCTACTTACCTAGCATGTTGTAAGTGCTCCATACTAATACCAAAATTAAAAAATTATTCTCATTTATAAATAATAATGAATGAAAAATCTTAATATAATTCAACTTCTCTTTCACTAAATAAAACTAAGTCACTGCTTGGTAAAATCTTTTTAAATTAATCTCAGAATCTTAAATAAACCCTAAGTCCTTTCAAAGGATTTAAGAGTCTGGAGGGCATTATACACTTCCTTGTCCTTCCTTTTGCCCTATAAGTAGAAGTTCTAGTGTAGTTTAATGTATGTTTCTCTTGGTTTTCCTATAGCTTCTCCGCACCTTTCAAAAGAGCCAGAGAATTTCTTCTGAGTTTTGGTTATTCTGTTCAAGTCTGATTATCAGGTGATATCAGATTTTTACTTTAAGTTACTTTGCAGACATGGACAGCTTTTATCAACAAAATAATGATTTATTTTTGATGTCCAAGTTATCTTCTGTTTTGTTCTTCAATGTAGCTTTCAGACATTTTGTGTAAATTTACTTTTTAATTATACGGAACTTTCATTTGTAAGAAATAAGCATTATTTTGTCCTTTAGGACAATAAGAATAGAAACAGAAATTAAATAAGATAAAAAATGAACTTATCTGAATTATAATTGTTTTATGTTGTGTTCAATAAGCCATGTAAGCCGATTACATGGTTTCCAACTAAATTTGTATGGATATAAGACCACTTAGTTAAACTTTAGGCACAATGTGAGCAGTTTAAGAGCTTGCTTTATAATCTAATATTTATTTTTAAATCTCAAATGTCATCCTACTGGAATTTAATTACTTGCACTTTTTCCTGAATTACCTTTTTTCCTAAGGATATAGTAAAATAAAAAGGGAAAATTACTGACTGTTTAAGTTATTCTTGAAACATAGGTTTTAGCCTTCATCTAATCTAAAAATTGAAATTAGAGGGTGATAAAAAATGAGAACAAAATTAAATACAAACAGATATATAAGACATAAATATGGTAGTCACCTTTAATGATTTCTCTACTTATTATTAGCTATTTAAATAAAATAGATTTTCTATATAATGGCAAGAAATCTGATGGAAGTTTTTACCAATATATTTCAACATTATGAAAATCTAAGTTCACTTTTTTTGTTTATGCCAGGAAAGTCCAGTTAGTATAATCACCCAAATGAGATTGGCCAAATAAACAGCCAAAACCCACCTTTATTTATTTATGTGAGTAAATTTGTGAATTACTTCATGTATTACTTTATGAATTACTGTGTGTATTCATAAAGCATGGACCATTCCTTACCCGCTTAGGGATCACCACCAGACTTTGGTGTAGAATAGATCCACATTTTGAAATTCAATTGTTAGAAGTTAGTAGTAAACATGATTCAAATAACTTCCACAAAATGTACACCTTCTGAAAAATAGGCTAATTCCATTGTTGCAAAACAAAAATAGAGAATGGAGGTCAAATACCTGGATAATAACACAGTTTTCAATCATATAGTTTCTCAAATGCTTCTATAATACATGCAATTTTTACAATTCCTTTGTTATTATTTTAGGCACAGCATATAGTGAGTTTGACACAGGCCGTTTGGGGGACAGAAATTCTACTGATGGCAATGGAGCCTCCATCACTTTAAGACTCCCTCTTTCTTTACTACGAAAAGTTGTAAAAATATAGATTTTAAATAGTCTGAAGTTAAAAATTATGCACATATTTAGTGGAATTACGCTTCCGGGTTAGATGGATTATCTAAGAGCAAAAAATGACCACTAAAAGTAGTTAAAATTCAGACATTATCCACTTGAAGCAACAGACAGCAGATGATATAATAAGAACTGAAGAGGCTCAGATTCCTGAAAGGGAAAATCCTTGGAGCTGTGAACTGACTCCTACAATCAGTTTGCCCTGAGGAAATTTGCTAAGCCTGAGAACAGACAAAAGGCTCCTGCCAGGGATAGAGTAACTTCAATAGCCTTTGGTAAACTGGAGGATTCAAGCTCAAGGCCAGTTTTCCCCCTCAGGATACTTGTAAACTCAGGGACATCCCAGGGATGAAGACTGAAAACTTAAGTGGAAATTTTCTGAAAAGCAGAGTGAAGTTTTAATAGTCCTTCTGCACAAAGATTTCAGTTTGGGAGCTGCCATGGTAAGGGACTATGGAGAATACACTAAGGTCTTGAGTGAAATTCCTGGAGGGCCAGGTGCTTATCAGGACCGAAAAGAGCCTGACTAAACACTGTGCCTGTTTGGATTCAGACAATCTGAACAGACATGACTCTATCGAACTACCCAAGGAAAAGTTGAACTCTTTCTGGAGGAAGATACTATCATCTGGATCCTGGACAGCTTTTTACATAAACATTCAGCATTCAATAAAATAACTAGGCATGCACATAAAAAAAGTGGTTGACATGAATAAAACCTAGAAATAAAACAGACAATACAAATGACCCACAGATGAAACAGACACTACAATTCACTGACAATGATGTTAAAATAAGTATGACTAATATGTTAAAAATAAGAAATAGAGAAAATAGATAGAGGAGAATTTCTCCAGAGAAGTGAAATTTTAAAATGTAAATTAATTCTGGAACTGAGAAATATAATATTTGAAATTAAAAATTATTTAGGTGGTTTAATGTCCTGGTAAATGTAAAGGACTACAGAATTAGTGAATGCGAGACAGGCCAATACAAAATATCCAAATAGAAGCAGAGAGGAATAAAATGATTAAAAATACAGACAAGAACATTACTGACATGTGGGGCATAATGAAAAACTCTAACATACATACGATTGTAATCCTAGAAGGAGAACAGAGACAAGGAATGGGGAATAAGCAGTTTGAAGAGATAATAATCAAGAATTTTCCAGAATTGGTGAAAAGCCTTCACCCCTCAAGATGCTCAATGAAACCCAATTAGGAGAATAAAGAACAAAGCACACGTAGGCGTATCATAGGAGAGCTGCTGAAGACCAAAGTCAAAGAGAAAATCTTAAGAGCAACCACATAAAAATGATACATTACTATTCCAGGAGCAGCAATAACATGGAGAACTGACTTTTCAACATAAATCATGAAACCAAAAGACAAAAGAATGATGTCTTTAAATTTCTGAAAAAAAAAAAAAAAAAACCTACCAGACTAGAATTCTATTACCAGAAAATATATCCTTCAGAAATGAAGTTTTCAAACAAAGAAAAACTGAGAGAATTAATTACAGGCACATCTGCACTAAAAGAAATCCTTTTAGTGGAATTTATTATGCAGAAGGAAAACAGTCCTGCAGGAATCACAGATTGGCAGGAAGAACTAGAGCAAGAGTCGGGGTAAAGATAAAGTGATATTGATCATACGAGGCAAAAGTTGCAGTTTATTAGAGGATTTAAAAAATATATAAAATTTAAATTCATGACACTAATAATGTAAAAGGCAGATGGTATAAATAGTTAAGTTCTAAGGTTCTAAGCATTATCATGGAAGCAGTAACATTAAATAATTTG
The DNA here is from genome assembly GCF_041296265.1 of Equus caballus. Lineage (NCBI taxonomy): Eukaryota > Metazoa > Chordata > Mammalia > Perissodactyla > Equidae > Equus > Equus caballus. Next base: position 51,514,349 of record NC_091697.1, on the reverse strand, counting down.
TATTAGACTTGTGGATCAAAGATGCATGCTATAATCTCTAGGATAATTGCTAAAAGAACAACTAAAAGGGCCAACCCTATGGCCGAGTGGTTATTTTTGTGCATTCCACTTCACCGGCCTGGGGTTTCACCAGTTTGGATCCTGGGTGGGGAAGTGGCACCACTCATCAGGCCATGCTGAGGCAGCATCCCACATAGAACAACCAGAGGGACCTACAACTAGAATATACAACTATGTACTGGGGGGCTTTGGGGAGAAGAAGCAGCAGAAAAAAAAAGAATAACTAAAAAACTAATTGAAGAAAAAATGAAAAATAACAATTATCTGGATAATCCAAAAGAAGAAAGAAATTTTACTGACACATAGAAAAAAATTAGATGGTAAATATAAACAGAAATATATCAAATATTACATTGATTGCAATTAGATTAAATAATCCAATTAAAAAACCAAAATGGTCAGACTAGGTTTAAGAAAAATTCAATAATATGCTATCATCTAAAGGTATGTGTGTGTGCTATCACAGAAAGGTTGAAAGTTAAAAAATATGAAAAGATATATAATAAAAACACTAACCAAAATAAACCGAGTGTAGCTATACTCACATAAGACAAAGGAGACTTTAAGGAAAGATGCATTACTAGAGATAAAGACAGATGTTTCATAATGATAAAGAAGTAAATCTACCAGAAATATGTTGGTTCTAAGACTGAATATATCCCCATCAGATAATTACAAAATATATAAAGCTAAACTGAGAGAACTAAATGAGAAATAGATAAATCCAAATCATAGTAGGAGACAATACTCTCTCAATTCCTGATAGAATAAGAAGACACACACATACACACAAACAGATTAAGAATATTAAAGGGGCCAGCTGGTGGCCCAGCAGTTAAGTTCGCAGGTTCTGCTTTGGCGGCCTGGGGTTCGCCTGCCCGGATCACAGGTGTGGACATGGCACCACTTGGCGAGCCATGCTGTGGTAGGCGTCCCACATATAAAGTAGAGGAAGATGGGGCACAGATGTTAGCTCAGGGCCAGTCTTCCTCAGCAAAAAGAGGAGGATTGGCAGCAGATGTTAGCTCAGGTCTAATCGTCCTCAAAAAGAAAAAGAATATTAAAGATCTGAACAGCAGAATAATTATATTTGAATAAACTGACATACATGGTACAGTGGAGAATACATATTCTTTTATGTGCATATGGAATATACAAAAATTATCCATATTGTGGGTCATAAAGCAAAATTCAAAAGATTTTTTTAAAGAATTGAAGTAACTCAGAGTATGCTCTTTGACTGTGGACTTAAAACAGAAATAAAAATATAACAAGAAATACCAAAATATTTCAAAATTAAATAATGTAATCCAAGGGTCAAAGTAGAAATCACAGTAGAAATTTCCTTATATTTTGAACTGGTTAAAAATTAAGGTCTGATATATCAAAACAGTACTTAGAGGGAAATTTAAAAACTTTAAATACCTATGTTAGAAAAGAAAAATTAAAAATCAATAATCTAAGCTTTAATTTGAACAGCTTGAAGAAACAAATCAAACAAAAATAAAGAAGGATGAAAGTAACATATATATTATACACATAAACATAAGTAAATGCAATTGATGACAAATATACAACAGAGAAAAATCAATAAAACTGAAAGTTGATTCTTCATAATGATTATTAAAATTAAAAACTCTTAGTAAAACTAATCAAGAAAAAAAGGAAACATCAACTCCTAATATCAAGAAGGAAAAAGGAACATCACTACCAATCCTACAGACATGAAAAAATTAAAATGGATATTGTGAACAACTTTATGCCAATAAATTTGACAACTTATATAAAATGGAAAACATCTTTTAAAAACGCAATTTACCAAAACTGAAACAAGAATAGGAAATCTCATTAGTCATATCTATTAAATAAATTAAACTTGTTATTAAAAACCATGCCACTTGAATTCACACTAGTGAATTCTTCCAAATACTTATGGAAGAAATAACACCAATTTATACAAACTCTTTCAGAGAACAGAAAAATAGAATATTTCCCAAATCATTTGGGTGCCATCATAACTTCAATGGGTTATGACATCTAAACCTGAATAGGCCATTATGAGAAAGGAAAATTACAGACCAATCTCTTTTATAAACATAGATAGAAAAATTCTAAAAAATATATCAGCAAATAAAATTCAGAAACATATAAAAGGGAAATAATAAATTATGAGAAAATTGTGTTATTTTAGGAATACAAATGCAATTGAATATTTGAAAACTGATCACTATAATTTATCACATTAACAGATAAAGGAGAAAAATCATATGATTATCTCAATGGATTCAGAAGAAGTCATTTGATAAAATTCAGCATATGTTCATGGTAAAATTGTTAGCAAACTAAAAATGGAAGGGAACTTTCAGAGTGTATTTTAAAACCTACAGTAAACATTATCCTTAATGGTAAATTATTGGAAATTTTCCCTCAGTGATCAAGAATGAGACAATAATGCCTGCCTTTACTATTTCACTTCAGTGTTTTACCAGAGGTCCTAACCAGTGGAATAAGCAAAGGAAAAAAAAAGACACAATGATTGGAAGGGAAGAAATAAGAATGTCTTTTTAAAAAATGACATGATTGTATACACAAAAAGTCATAAAGAATCCACAGACTATTAGAATTAATAAATGAAGTTAGCAATGCCTCTGGATATAAGGTCAGTATACAAATATAAATTGTATTTCTATATAGCCACAAAACCAGGAAATTTAAAATTTCAGGTATCATTTACAGTAGTTTCAAAAATACCAATATCTAGAAAAAAATCTAACAATATGCCTAAGACTTCTACACTGAAAAATATAAAATATTACTGAGACAAGTTAAAGAGAAAGATATATAATGTTAAATAGTTGGGAGACTCAATGTTGGGAATATGTCAATTCTCTCCAATTGCATCTATAAATGCAGTAAAATCTTAAAATTTCAGCAGATTTCTGTATGAAAATTGACAAGCTGAATCTAAAGCTTACATAGAAATACAAAGGAACAATAATAACCAAAGCAATTTTGAAGAAAAAGAATAAAACTGGAGGACTTATCTATCGGATAATAAAACCCATCATAAAGCTATAGAAATTAAGACACTATGGTATTGCAGGATAAATGAAGAGAAAAATTGAAAATAAGAGTCTTGAGCAGACCTATGGTCATCTGATTTATGACAAAATGACATTTCAGAAACAAAGGCAAATGGATCTTTTCAATAGATGGTGCAAAGTCATTTGGATGTTTACATGAAAAAAATAATTTTGACCCTAACCTCATTCATATAAAAAATTAATTTCAGGAAGATTATAGTTCTAAATGTGTCAAGTAATTTTTCAAAAATACCATACAAGAATATTTTCGTTACCTTGGAGTATGCAAAGATTTAAAGAGAACACAAAAATCCTAACCACAAATTAAAAGTATTGACAAATTAGGCTAAATCAATGTTAAGAAGTTTGTTCATCAACGATACCATGAGAGAGTTAAAATCCAAACCACAGAGTGGAAGAAGATATTTGCAATACATACTTCTAAAAAAGTACTTATACCCAGAACATATAAGGGACTTCTAAAGGTTGTTAAAAAAAAAGGCAAATGCCCTAAATAGAAAAATAGACAAAAGACTTGAAAAGCACTTCACAAGAATGCACCCTAATGAGCAATAAACATGCAAAAAGTATGCTCAATTTAATTAATCTTCAGAGAAGTGTCAATCAAAGTCACAATATGATATCACCACAGTGGTTAAAATTAAAAGACAATATCAAATGTTGACAAGAATATGGAGAAACTGGAACTCTCATTCTTTGCTGGTTTGGATAAAACTTCATTTGATAACTGTTTTGCAATATCTGCTAAAGCTAAATATAGGTGCACATCTTAACATACAGCAATCTAACTCCTAGGAATATATTCAACATAAATGCACAGATACACATCGAAAGACATGTCCAAGAATGTTCATAGCAGCACTACTAAAATATCCCCCAACTGGAAAACCCAATGTCCATCAACTGGAGAATGGATAAACAAGTCGTAGTATAGTCATACAATAGAATTCAAAGCCAGGAGAATAAAATAAATTAGGACAATGTGCAACAGATGAATTTTACAAACGTAATCTTGAGTGAAAGAAGCCAGTCATGAAGGAGTAATATTCTATAACTCCATTTGTACAAAAGTTCAGAAAAAAGACCAAAAAACCCTTTATGATAGAATTCAGAAGGGTGCTTACCTTTAGCGGGGAAGCTAGCGACCAGACAATGACGGGAAAAGGCTTCTAGGGTTTTGGTAACATTTTAGTTTTAATTTGTGTTCTGCTCATAGGAACGTGTTCACTTGGTGAAAATTCATTGAATTTTACACCTTTGATTTGTGCCTTTTTCTGATATATATTTCAAAATAAAAATCATTTTCATAAAATTGTAAACTTTTTAAAACATCCATTATCATTTATTTCTTGAATATAATCAAGTAAGAGACCCACAAGAGAAAGTTTCTTTGCGTACTCAAAGATACTTTTATGAGGAATACTAATATATCATTTTAGTTTGTTCTGAAAAGTATTTTTTCACTGAAATCTAACTCAGCAAATGTTTATTTAGAACTTCCAGTAACTAAGAATTGGAGTTAAGATGGGGAACACTTCTGTGACTTAAAAGGATATTGATATACATCAGAGTTCAAGTTTGGAAGGAAACGGCAAATACTGTATGCAATAGTAAATACGGACGCCTGGTGGCGCTGCAGGCTAGGATTCTGAATGAAGGGCGCTGTGGATGCCCGGGACGCCATTAAGCTGGGAGTCAGAACTCTGAATGCTTCCTAGAAGAAGGAAGCATTTTAGGTGAGATCTAGGGGCAGAGATCTTCAGAGAGGGCATCATTCTAGTGCAAGTGTTTCAGAAAGATCTAATTTGAGGTTATTTAACAAATCATCTGGGTTGATTGTATACCGGAGTTGAAGAAACTGCACCTCCTTGGGTCGGATCTGAACAATGGGGACTGCGCTAACAAAAACGCCATGGAAAAGGCAAGTTCTCTTTCTTGCTATATTGTTGCTTTTGTGGGAGGCTGGCTCTGAAGTAATTAGGTATTCCATGCCAGAAGAAACAGAAAGTGGCTCCTTTGTGGCCAACCTGGCAAAAGACCTGGGGCTCAGGGTGGGGGAACTGGCCACTCGGGGCGCGCGAATCCATTACAAAGGAAACAAACAGCTCTTGCAGCTGGATATAAGGACCGGGAATTTGCTTCTCTATAAAAAACTAGACCGGGAGGTGCTGTGCGGGGCGACAGATCCTTGTATACTGCATTTCCAACTATTACTGGAAAAGCCAGTGCAGTTTTTTGAAGCTGATCTGCAGCTCACAGATATAAATGACCATTCTCCAGAGTTCCTAGAAAGGGAAATGCTCCTAAAAATTCCAGAAATCGTCCGGCCAGGGACTGTGTTTCCTTTGAAAATAGCTCAGGACTTTGACATAGGTAGCAACACTGTTCAGAACTACACAATCAGCCCCAACTCCCATTTTCACGTCGTCACTCATAATCGCGGAGATGGCAGAAAATACCCAGAGCTGGTGCTGAACAAAGCGCTGGATCGTGAGGAGCTGCCCCAGCTCAGTTTAATCCTCACAGCTCTGGATGGTGGGGCTCCGCCCAGGTCCGGCACCACTGCAGTCCGCATTGAAGTCGTGGACATCAATGATAACGCCCCTGAGTTTTTACAGTCGCTGTATGAGGTACAGGTCCCGGAGAACAGCCCCCTAAACTCCTTAGTTGTCGCTGTCTCCGCCAGAGATTTAGATGCAGGAACGAATGGGAAGGTAGCCTACTCTCTATTCCAAGGCAAAGAAATTACTCAACCATTTGTAATAGACGAAATAACAGGAGAAATTCGTCTGAAAAGGGCATTGGATTTTGAGGCAATTCAATCTTACAACGTGGAGATTGCAGCCACAGACGGCGGGGGCCTCTCCGGGAAATGCACCGTAGCGATAGAGGTGGTGGATGTGAACGACAACGCCCCTGAACTGACCATGTCGACGCTGGCCAGCTCTACCCCAGAAAACTCCCCAGAGACTGTAGTTGCTGTTTTCAGTGTTTCTGATCCAGACTCCGGGGACAACGGAAGGATGCTTTGCTCCATCCAGAACGACCTCCCCTTTCTCTTGAAACCCACATTCAAGAACTTTTACACCCTAGTGACAGAGAGGCCACTGGACAGAGAGAGCCGGGCGGAGTACAACATCACTATCACGGTCACCGACTTGGGGACACCCAGGCTAAAAACCGAGCACAACATAACCGTGCTGGTCTCCGACGTCAACGACAACGCCCCGGCCTTCACCCAAACCTCCTACACCCTCTGGGTCCGCGAGAACAACAGCCCCGCCCTGCACATCGGCAGCGTCAGCGCCACGGACACAGACGCAGGCGCCAACGCCCAGCTCACCTACTCGCTGCTGCCGCCCCAGGACCCGCACCTGCCCCTGGCCTCCCTCGTGTCCATCAACGCCGACAACGGCCACCTGTTCGCCCTCAGGTCGCTGGACTACGAGGCCCTGCAGGCCTTCGAGTTCGGGGTGGGCGCCACGGACCGCGGCTCGCCCGCGCTGAGCAGCCAGGCGCGGGTGCGCGTGCTGGTGCTGGACGCCAACGACAACTCGCCCTTCGTGCTGTACCCGCTGCAGAACGGCTCTGCGCCCTGCACCGAGCTGGTGCCCCGGGCGGCCGAGGCGGGCTACCTGGTGACCAAGGTGGTGGCGGTGGACGGCGACTCGGGCCAGAACGCCTGGCTGTCGTACCAGCTGCTCAAGGCCACGGAGCCCGGGCTGTTCGGCGTGTGGCCGCACAACGGCGAGGTGCGCACGGCCAGGCTGCTGAGCGAGCGCGACGCGCCCAAGCACAGGCTGCTGGTGCAGGTCAGGGACAATGGCGAGCCGCCGCGCTCGGCCAGCGTCACGCTGCACGTGCTGCTGGTGGACGGCTTCTCCCAGCCCTACCTGCCGCTGCCCGAGGCGGCGGCCGAGCAGGCGCGGGCCGACCCGCTCACCGTCTACCTGGTCGTCGCGCTGGCGTCGGTGTCGTCGCTCTTCCTCCTGTCGGTGCTGCTGTTCGTCGCGGTGCGGCTGTGCAGGAGGAGCAGGGCCGCGTCGCTGGGTGGCTGCTCGGTGCCCGAGGGCCCCTTTCCGGGCCACCTGGTGGACGTTACCGGTACTGGGACCTTGTCCCACAGTTACCAGTATGAGATATGTCTGACAGGAGGCTCTGAGTCAAATGAGTTCAAATTCTTGAAGCCCATTCTCCCCAACCTCCCACCCCAGAGCGCTGGCCAAGAAATAGAGGAAAACTCCACGTTTCGGAATAGCTTTGGATTCACCTAAGGATTTGATTATGATGCACCATGTTATGTCATTTATCTCTAATTTCCCCAGATACAGAATTTGAGAGCATAATGGAGAAAAATCTCACCTTAAGGTATAGCCTTGATTTCCCTTTCATGATGAACATGTCCATTGAACTTTATCCTGTCGAATTTTAGAAAACTCAATTCTACATCGTGTTTATTTGCAGAGTGCCATTCCAAATCCATGCATGCTGCTCATTTTCCTGAAATTTTTGCTCCTCTTGTGCATTTTCGTTGCCAGGAACTCTCTTAGTAAAATCAAAGGTTAATTGTTTTTCTCTGTATTCTATCCCTTCTGTTTTATCGCACTCTAAGTATATTTGATGCTAAATAGCAAAAATAAAAAGTTTTTACATAGTTTTCTTTAATTTTGTTTTCAAAGCATTACATGCATATGATAAATGTAATATGTGAGAAAATATGATGAAAAGCAATACTCTATCTACTCTTCTTTCTTAGCTCTCATCTGCACTAGCAAACATTTTTTTCTCTTTAAGAGTTTTTAATTTTTTTCCTTTTTCTCCCCAAAGCCCCCCGGTACGTAATTGTGTATTCTTAGTTGTGGGTCCTTCTAGTTGTGGCATGTGGGATGCTGCCTCAGCATGGCCTGACAAGCAGTGCCATGTCTGTGCCCAGGATTCGAACTGGTGAAACCCCTGGCTGCAGAAGCAGAGCTCGCGAACTTAACTGCTCCACCACGGGGCGGGCCCCAAACTTTTTTTTTTTAAAACCAGTTTTATTGAATTATAACATATATACAGAAAAGTGAACAAATCTTTAATGTTCAGTCAATGTATTTTCAGAAAGTGAACATACCAGCATCTTAATAAAGAAATGAAACATTACCATCATTCTAGGGGCCATAAAAATTACCCCTTAAAAATCACTACCAGCCCAAGTGTAACAAATGCCCTGACTTCCAATACTACAGTTTTGCCCGTTTTGAATTTATATAGGTGTAATGGTAGAGTATGAATTGTTTTGTGTCTGACTTCTTTCACTCAACATTATGTTTATGACATTTATCCATGACACTGCTTTTAATTTTAGTTTTTCATTCTCATTGCTGTGTGGTGTTCCACTATATGAATATTTCACAATTTCTTACCCTTGTAGATGGATATTTGGGTTGGTGCAAGGTTTGGCTGTTTGAATACTACTACTATGAACATTCTTGTACGCGTCTTTGGCAAACATTTCTGTTGAGTATATACCTAGGGGTGGAATTGTTGCTCATTTAGTAAGTACATGTTCACTTTTAGTAGATATTTCCAAGTATTTTCCAAAGTGGTTGTATCCACATACACTGCTATCAGTAGTGTCTGGAGGTACCAGTTCCTCCATATTCTTGCCAACATCTGTACGTCTGTTTTTCATTGTATCTCATTGGAAAGCACTTTTAAACCTTTTATTTTCTAGCTCTTTTTGTATTTACTTTCTTATAACTAAAGAATATGTTTGTAACTTTTTTCATAAACTTTAAGCAATTAATCTCCTGCTATTATTGTTTAGTAACTACTACACTTAAAACCTCTCTTATCCATCCTTCACATATAGCAAGCTCACTGTTTTCTGGTACTTCTCTCCTCAAACTGAAACCTCCATTTATTGTTCCACTAACAACAGTTTCTTTTGATCTTTTTTGTATGAAAGAAAAGAATAGAATTCTTATTTTTCCTACTACTTGTTTCTTCCTTACACTTTCAAACCTCTCTCAAATGAACTTTTACTTCTATATAGTCAAGGTTGATCACATTTTTGGCTCTACAACTATAGCTAAGAATTCCTTGTTTTGTCTATAGATCTGTTTTAGAACTTGAAAATCAATATTAAAAATTCACTTTTAATGACCACATGTATTATCTTTGGCCTTGCAGCCAAAGATCACCAGGAACACACTATGTCAGAACAAAGTTGGGTTTAGACTTGTACTGAGGGAAACTGCACACCATGGGGAACCTTAGGTCACCTTAGTAACAGAGTCTTACATAGGAGTTGTAGGATTTGGGCTTGTGTTAAGTGATTTGGGGTAGGGTTCAAGGAAGTGGGGGTAGCTCTGGATTGAATGCTTTCAGAGAGTGGGGGTAATTCTATGGTTGGATATCTTAATGAATTTTATTTAGGAGGTGAGAAGAACAAAGTGAAGTTAAAGCTGTAATTGGCTTTTTACAAACCAGCACTTACTCATAATAGCCAGGAAAGGGGACTCTGGTGTTTTGGTTATTGTTTGTACAATGTCCTTGTTTTTGTCTCTGCTCAAGCATGATCATGAAATCATCTTATTTTGGTTTTGTTCCTTCAGGGTCACAATGGCCTTTAATGATGTTGTTGTTCTGTGAAGTTGTTTATGTTCAACAGGAGAAGATCATGGCCTACTTGTGAGGGTCAGGTCAGTTCCGAGCTGTAAGGGGCTGCATTTCTCTTTCTCAAAATATTGTTCATTGAACAATAAATTTCTAGAAGAAAACATAAGGGGAAACCTTCATGACATTGAATTTTGCAATGATTTCTTGGATGTGACACCAAAAGCATAGGCAACAAAACCAAACATAGACAAATGAGACTACCTCAAACTTAAAAACTTTTGTGCATCAAAGAACACAATCAACAGAGTGAAAAGGCAACTTCTGGAATGGGAGAAAATATTTCAGAATCCTATATCTGATACGAGGCTAATATCCAGAATATATATGAACTCCTACAACTTAATAACAAAAAATGAAGTAATCCAGGGGCCATCCTGGTGGCGCAGTGGTTAAGTTCGCACATTCCACTTTTGCCGCCCGGGGTTTGCTGGTTCGGATCTGGGTGCGGACCTATGCACCACTTGTCAAGCCATGCTGTGGGAGGCGTCCCACATATAAAGTAGAGGAAGATGGGCACAGATGTTAGCTCAGAGTCAGTCTTCCTTAGCAAAAAGAAAAGAGGAGGATTGGCGGCAGATGTTAGCTCAGGGCTAATCTTCCTCAAAAAAAAAAAAAATCAAGTAATCTGATTAAAAAATGGACAGATATTTTTGAATAGACATTTCTCCAAAGATGAAATAACAAAAATATGAGAAGATGCTCAGTATCATTAATCATCAGAGAAATGCAAATCAAAACCATAATGAGATATCACTTGACAAACATTAGGATTATTACTATCAAAAAACAGAAAATAACAAGTGTTGGTCAGGATGTGGAGAAATTGACACCTTTGTGCACTGTTGGCGAGATTGTAAAATGGTGTGACTGCTACGGAAAACAGTATGGAGGTTCCTCAAAATTTTTTAAATACAACCTCTGTATGATCCAGCAAAATCCCACTTCTGGGCATAGATCCAAAGGAATTGAAGGCAGGGTCTCAAAGAGATATTTTCCACTCATGTTCATAGCAGCTCTGTTCACAATAGGCAAGAGGTAGAAGCAACTCAAATGTCCATCTATGGATGAATGAATAAACAGAAGGAGGCATATACAGAGACTGGAATATTATTCCGCCTGAAAAGGAGTGAAAGCTTATCACATGCTACAGCATGGATGAACCTTGAGGACCTCATGCTAAGTGAAATAAGCCAGTAGAGAAAAGGCAAACACTGCATGATTCCGCTTACATAAAGTATCTAACGTGGTCAAATTCAGAGAAACAGAAAGCAGAATGGTGGTTACCAGGAACTACTAGGAGGAGGAAAATGGAAGTTTTTGCTTAATGAGTATAGAATTTCCAATTTGCAAGATGAAAATGTTTTGGAGATCTGTTTCACAATTATGTGAATATACTTAATACTACTGAACTGTACCCCTAAAAATGGTTAAGGAGGCATATTTTTTCTTTTTTATCACAATAAAATATATTGTTCATTGCAGAGCCATATTACTTAGTGATAAGGACTATATTTCCTGCTCTTTTGATTTACAGTTTTTCTCTCATGCCATTGAAAATAGAATGTTCCTAGAATCAAGATCAAATAGATTCACCATTTTAGACTCCATCAATTCGCTTTACCATATCTTCAAATATTTTTAAATCAAGAATTCACATATTTCCTACCTGAAGTGCTTTACTTTTCTGCTTCCGTCTGGACTAAATGATCTCTAATCGTGCATAAAACTGTCACCTTGTCATCATTCTTCTCTTAGTTGAGTCCATTGTTTGATAGATCCCTTATCTCCTCCTTTCTTTTATTTTATTCCCTCTCCCTGCTATAGAATGTTTACTAAGAGAGTATGTATGTGTAGGAGAGTAAGTATGGCTTCCTAAGAGAGGGTGCCCAAAAAATAAACTTTCTGAATCTCTGCACATGAGAAAATGCATTTAGTTTTCTCTTTCACTTCACTGATGTTTTATGTATTATATATGCCATTCGATGTCTTATATATTCTAACAACTCATGCTTTTTTATATCTGGGATTATTTCATCTCTACTATTATTTCCTTGATAATTGTGTTCCTAACTTTATCTTGCTATTTTTTTCTGAGACATGTGCTTGTTGGATATTGAGCATTGTCAATTGTTTCTTATATTTCTCTTTTATTTTATATCTTTGGTTTTCCTTCTACAGCCTCACTTAAAGTGAGTCCCTCACTTTATTTTGAGTATTTCTATTGAATTTTTAATTTTACTATCATATTTAAATCCCTAAGAGTTTTTTTTTATTATCTGATTGTGTCTTTTCCACAGGATCACTTGAGATTCTCAAAGTTCACTTTATTTCCTGAAGGATCTGTTTCCTGCAGGTTCCATTTCTCTTTTTGTTTTTCTTTGTTGTGGTGGTTTCCCTGTCTCTGGTGAGCCATTATTATCTGTTCATCTGTAAGAAAGAAGAACTGAGTAGCTGTTGTGAAAGAGTTGCTGTTTTATAAGTCTTCTCTGCTTTTGTACAATAGGGTGGTCTGCACCCAAGTTCCTGTCCTGAGTGGAAATTCTGACAGAGTCCTCTGTGTGAGACAGTGCAGGGCCAGGTCTGTAAAACACCAGACCTTACTTTAGGATGTATTGTGATGAATGGGCAGAGAACTCTTTTTAGGATGTGGCTCTTCAAATGCCAGGATACAAAAGCTTTTATTCTGGGATTCCAAAATCTCCACCAAAAGTCCTAGTGTTCTCCAGAAAAATTCCTTTTATTTCTTTAGAAATGAGCCTTAATGTTTTTGAAGGGAGATCTTGGGGGAAATAATAATTATTAAACTTATTATATGTTATATATAATGTATTATTATTATTACACACTTTCTATGCACTTAGCCATTTTCTAAATTCTTTACACATATCTCATTTAATCCTCAAAAAATAGTACAATTGGTGTCCTCATTTTAGAGATCAACAAATTGGGGCATACAGAATTGAAGTAACTTGCCAAGGCCACTTAGCTACTAAGTGGTGGGATCAGGATTTGAATCCAGGGAGCCTGATCCCAGAGACATTGCTTTTTTGGTTTTACTTTTTTCTATTTTGAAGTCTATTAAACATCAAAGAAAGTGTATACAATATATATGTGCAATTTAAAATAAAAATAATGAAGAGTTCACCCATGTACCTATTATCCAGCCTAAGAATTAGAACAATGCCAAGACTTTGGAATCCCTGTGTGCTTCCACCATAACATCTCCCATCCTCATGAAAATCAACCACTATCCTGAATTTTTTATTATTTTTCTTCTTTATAGTTGCAACAGATATGCATATAGCTCTAAATAATATATTGTTCAGTGTTGTCTGCTTTTGAAATTTATATAAATGGATTCATGTAGTATGGATCATCTATGGGCTTGCTTTTTTCAATCATTGTGGTATTGAATTCACCCATGTTAATGCAGTTCCTTCCTTTATACTGCTCTGTAATATTCCTTTGTAGAAATACACCTTTACCTTTAAATTCACTTTACTGTTCATTGGTTTTTGCTCTAAGAGTTTTGTTACTATGAACAATGCTACTATAAGCATTCTTGAATATATCTCCTCATGCTCTTGGGCAAGAGTTCCTTTTGGTCACATGCACATCTAGGAAGGTAATATCTGGGTCATACCAAGAACCACAAAGATATCAAAGTGAATGAAATAGACAATTAAATGATGCCAACACCCACATGGCAGAGATGTTAGCATTATCTGACAAAGATTTTTAAAAGGACTTCAAAAAATGTTCCCATGAGAAATTACAAAAATGCTTGAAACAAATGAAAAAGTAGAGTCTCAGCAAAGAAATGTAAAGTTGAGCCAAAAATAAAAAGATATAAAGAAATATCAATGGGAATTTTATAAATTACAAATACAATCATTGAAATGAAAAACACAATGGAGGAGCTTAACAGAACAGAGGGGACAAAGAAAGAATCATTGAATTAGAAGACAGAACAATAGATATTACCCAATCTGAATGACAGGGAGAAAATAGACTGTAAAAAAAAGTAATAGAGCCTCAGGGATCTCTGAGACAATACAAAAAGATTTAACATTTGTCTCACTGGAATCCTAGAAAGAGAAGAGAAAACTTCCCAAATTTGGCAAAAGACACATACCCAGAGATTCAAGACACCAAACAAATCCAAAACAAGATAAATCAAAAAAATCCAAACCAAAAGATATCATAGTCCAATTTCTGAAAACTAAATAAAAGGAAAAAATGTTGAAAGCAGTGAGAGAAATGACACATTATCCATAGGTCAATAACAATGAATGAGAGTAGATTTCTCATCAGAAACCACAGAGGTCAGAAGGAAGTGGCACAATAGTTTCCAAATGCTAAAACAAAAGAACTGCCAACCCAGGGTCCTATATCCAGATACAATATCCTTCAGGAAGAGAATTTGTTGCTAGTAGATCTGCCCTAAAAGAAAGGCTAAAGGAAGTTCTCCAAACATAAAAGAATCAATTTAAAAAAAAAGAATCTTGGAACATCAAGAAAGAAGAAAGTAAATAAAAATATGGTGAATAAAATTTCATTCTCCTTTGTGTTTTTTAAATTATGTTTGATGGACAAAGAAACAACAGAGTGAGACATTATATAATGATGATGGAAGAAGACATAGCAATCCTAAATATGTATACACCAAACAACAGAGTTAAAAAATATGTGAAGCAGAAACTGATAGAACTGAAGGGAGAAATAGATTCACAATTAAAGTTGGAGACTTCAACACTCTCTTTCAACAACTGATAGAACAACTAGACAGAAAATCAGCAAGGATACAGAAGAATTCACCACCATCAACCAACAGGATCTAATCAATATTTCTAGAACACCCACTCAAGAATACCAGAATACGTATTCTTTTCAAATGCTCACAGAACATATACCACACAAACAAGGCCATAACATAAACTTAAACCAATGTAAAGGAATTGAAATCACGCAACATGGGTTCTCCAACCACAATGGAATCAAATTAAAAGTCAATAACAGGAAAATCTTCAAACACTTGGAAACAAAACAACATACTTCTATCCATGAGTGAAGACAAAGTCCCAAGGGAAATTAAAAAAATACATCCAGGGGCCAGCCCTGTGGTGTAGTGGTTAAGTTCAATACACTCCACTTCAGCAGCCTGGGTTCACAGGCCCAGATCCCTGGCATGGACCTACACCTCTCCTCAGCCATGCTGTGGTGGTGACCCACAGCTAAAGTGGAGGGAGACTGGCACAGATGTTAGCTCAGGGCTAATCTTACTCAGAAAAAAAAAACAGAAAAAAATACATCAAGCTGAACTGGAAATTAAAAGACAACATATCAATATTTATAAGACACAGCTAAAGCAGTGCAGAGAGGGAAATTTATGTTACTAAATGCATACATTAGAAAAGAGGGATCCCACAACTGGAAGGACCTGCAACTAAGATATACAACTGTGTACAGGGGGCTTTGGGGAGATAAAGCAGGAGAAAAAAAAGTGAGTTTGGATATTTAAAAAAAAGAAAAGAGGGAAAGTCTCAAATCAATCATTTGAGCTCCCACCTCAAGAATCTAGCAAAAGAAGAGGAAAATAACCCACAGCAAGAAGGAGAAGCAGGAGGAAGTAAATAATAAAAATAATAGAAGAAATCAATGAAATTCAAAATAAAAATAATAGAGAAAAAGCAATGAAATAAAAAACTAGTTCTTTGGAAAATATCGGTAACATTGACAAGCATCTAGCAAGACTGGCAGTCTTCTTCCTCAACCATTTGAGGTTTCAAATGTATTTAGCATCTAATCCTTTATTTTTCAAACTTCGCTGCAGCATCTCTCTCATCAATTGAGAGTTTGCTTTAAGGATTGCTCACATATCATGCTATCTTTTCCCTGAATTGTGTTTTTCCTTGCATTTAACTAAATTAAAAAAAAGATTTGTAAGAGGTTCAATTCATCCTTGAAGGTTAGTCTTTATCTTTCATTTTTAATAAACTTGAAGAATTTTTAAATATAATGGAGTGAAAGGAAAATAAACATGCGTAGCATAAAAATGGAAATCAGTTTGATCAGCTACGCAGTAATTATAAACTAAATAAATAAAATTAAGTTTAATATGCTTTACAATGTTTCATCATTTAAAGTACTATTTCAGCTCACCGGCAATAATCTAGCTAAATTAATCTTAAAACTATCTGTCATTCACATTAGCATACATGAGCATAAAGAGCGTTGGGTATAGTGCTTTTTTATATTGTTTACCCTGCATATTGTATCAAGAGGAGACCAAGATTTTACCACCTAATTATTAAAATTAAGCTGGAAAATACAATTAAGAAGATTCCCAGTGAAAGATGGAAATGTCCTATATCTTGAAAGAGGGGTGGGTTACATGGATGGATCCATTTGTTAAAATGGTACAGTTAAGATTGATGCATTTCAATTTATGTAAACATTATCTTAAGAATTATACAAAAGCAAACCTTGAGTGGGAAGCCAAGAGTGGAGGGAAAGGTATAGATGAAAGGAGACAGAATAATGATGTGAACATGGAAGTTCATGCTGTTTACTTTGTATATGTTAAACTCTACCCATAATAAAATTTTTAATGAATTATTCATTGTGAGATGTTTATAAAAGCAAAATCAATTCAAATATACTTTAGCAAATCAAATCAAAGCAAAAGAGAATAAAACAGAGAAGCATTCTTCTGAAGGAATCTAATGTAAATCACTTTCCATAAAAAGGCAGTTTCTTCACATACCCAACTGCTATCTTTTTGGGATACATTGAGATATTATCTTCTTTCTCTCTGTTGCAACCATCAGCCTTCTGAAAGTCATTTCAATGATCTAAATTGAGCTGTACACATACCGTACTGCACAACGATCTAAATTGAGTTGTACACATACTATAGTGGTAATAAAACTTGCTTTAAAATGAAGACTAATTCAGTAAGCTGTATTTGAGGATGGCTGGTGGTGCTGCAGGCAAAGAGGGTGAATAAAGGACTCTGCAGATGCCAGGATGCCATTTAGCTGGAATCAGGATGCCCTCTGAAAGAAGGAAGGATTTAAGACTGAGATGAAAATAATCTTCTATTGGAGAAGAAATTAAACCCATCTAAGGTGGTTGTGATTGTTGGTTTTGCTTCTTCAGTTTATTTTGTTATTCGTATCCTCAAGGAAGTCTATTCTTAGTAACATTTATCAAGTGAACCATGGAGACTGGTCACAGGGATCTGATTTTTATTCTTCTGAGTAGATAGGGGTGCTTTGCAATTACAAAATAATTTAATCTGTTCAGAGTTTAGATTTTACTTAGCTTATTTATCTTACCTAGAATTGAAGTATTTTTTTAAAATCCTCATTTTTAATCTTCCATCATTTTGGCTCTTACCTGAAGTGAATTTTGCTTGAACTTGATTTCACCTCTCAATAAAAATCAATCTGAAATGACTCGTTTGGTGGTTTTTTTGTGTGTGTTCTTATATGTGCACCGACCCATTTCAAGTATTTTCAGGATATTTAGAGATATATTTTCCTATTTGAGCAGAAACTGGTGAGACAAGAATGGATATAGCCATTTTGAACCATCACTGAATTTTATGGTATCCACTCACATGCAATTCCCCTTTCACACTACCTCATTTGGTCTATATTTACAGGACCTAGTGTCATCCTTGTTGTGAGAAGATGGTAGAGGTGCTTCTTGAATGGTTGTTTTCTGCATTGCATTATGTTCTTACAACAGGGTAATATATTTGGACCTTGATTAATTAATATAGGAGGGGAATTTGATTAAAAAATTACAATAAAATGAACAAGCCTAATAAAATCATGACCAATTCTATCCATACAAAAATGAAGTGGAATCCTAAAGTGCCTACTTATGACACATACTTGATTATTCCTAGTTCCTCTTTTAAGTAATTTAATTTGATTAGATACTTTGCTAATAAGTATTTCTTGGCCTCAATTTTCCTTTAATAGCCTAATTGTTGCCTTTACTGTAGAGGTGTAACCACAAAACAAAGTTAGTTTATTGTTTATGCCATCTATGAGTGACATAATTTAGAGAAATGATTGTTTACTTTACCATCAGTGTTGCTAACCAAATTTTATATTATATATAGTTTGTTGATGTATTTTTTGGGATAATTAATTCGTGTACTTCTTGGATTCACAAATTACACTGCTCATCAGAGATAAATTGCGCTGCTAGAGGACAAAAGTTGATTATAGGAAGTCTACCCGAGGTAGAGATTCTTCAACATTAGTATGCATGAGAATCATTTAAGGAGAAAGATTGAAGTGCAGATTTCCTTAGCAGCACCGGAAAATTTGATTCAAGATGTGGAGAGGAGCCCAGGAACTGGCTTTGAAAAAACCGCAAGACTCCCAGGTAATTATTTATGCATGCGGTTCACACATTACAGTTTGAGAAACACTGACTCGACCTAAAACACTCAGATTTTTGGAAACGGTATTGACCTGCATGCACCTCATGAAGTTACTGATTTGAACGCGTGGTGGCAGTGCAGGCTAAGAGAGTGAAGAAAAGCGCTGCAGATTCGGTGGACTCCATCTGACGGAGAAAAAGTACAGAACACATTTACAGCTAAAGCGAAGGTAGAAGTGTTCAGGAAGGCAGTCGTCTCCAGACAAGGTATAAGAACGAATTCGAAATTCTATAGCAAAGACATTTCGGAGGGTCGACGGTGGACCTGGTGATTGGGTGTGGAAAAGGATTCTTCTTCTGGAATCAGACATAACAGAGATGGCGCAAACAAAAGTACATCGCAAAAAAAGGCAAGTGGCCATCTTCATTATGTTGATGCTTTTGTGGGAGGCGGGTTCAGAATCGATTCAGTATTCTGTACTGGAGGAGTCAGAAACTGGCACGTTTGTGGCAAACTTGACAAAGGACCTAGGACTCAGGATGGGAGAGCTGGCTGCACGGGGCGCCCGAGTTGTTTTCAAGGGGAACAGACAGCATTTGCAGCTTGATCCACAGACCTATGATTTGCTGCTAAATGAGAAACTGGACCGGGAGGAGCTGTGCGGCTTCACTGAGCCATGTGTGTTACCTTTCCAAGTGTTACTGGAAAATCCCTTGCAGTTTTTTCAGGCTGCCTTGCAGGTCAGAGATATAAACGACCACGCCCCAGAGTTCCCGGCCAGAGAAATGCTATTAAAAATATCAGAAATTACTATGCCAGGAAAGATATTTCCTTTGAAAATGGCACAAGATTTAGACGCTGGTAGCAACAGCCTTCAGAGCTACATAATCAGCTCTAATCCTCACTTCCACGTTCTCACCCGCAATCGCAGCGATGGCAGGAAGTTCCCCGAGCTGGTGTTGGACAAAGCCTTGGACCGCGAGGAGCAGCCTGAGCTCAGGCTAACGCTCACAGCGCTGGATGGCGGGTCTCCACCCCGGTCAGGGACCACAAAGATTCAGATCCTGGTCTTGGATATCAATGACAACACTCCTGAGTTTGCTCAGGAGCTCTATGAGGCGCAAATCCCTGAAAACAACCCGCTGGGCTCACTGGTTATCACCGTCTCTGCGAGAGATTTAGATGCAGGAGCCTTTGGGGAGGTATCTTATGCCCTATTTCAAGTCGATGACATTAACCAACCCTTTGAAATAAACGCAATTACAGGAGAAATTAGACTGCGAGAAACATTGGATTTTGAGGAATTTCAATCTTATCACGTGGATGTTGAGGCGACAGATGGGGGGGGACTGTCAGGAAAATGCTCTTTAGTCATCAAGGTCCTGGATGTGAATGACAATGCCCCTGAATTGACCATGTCGTCACTCATCAGCCCCATCCCTGAAAACCTGCCAGACATCATAGTGGCAGTTTTCAGTGTTTCAGATGCAGATTCTGGACAGAACCAGGAGGTTATTTGTTCTATAGATGACAATCTCCCCTTTCTCCTAAGACCATCGGTCGAGAATTTTTACACCCTGATAACAGAAGGAGCGCTTGACAGAGAGAGCAGAGCCGAGTACAACATCACCATCACCGTCACAGACATGGGAACACCCAGGCTGAAAACCCAGCACAACATAACCGTGCTGGTCTCCGACGTCAACGACAACGCCCCGGCCTTCACCCAAACCTCCTACACCCTCTGGGTCCGCGAGAACAACAGCCCCGCCCTGCACATCGGCAGCGTCAGCGCCACAGACACAGACGCAGGCGCCAACGCCCAGCTCACCTACTCGCTGCTGCCGCCCCAAGACCCGCACCTGCCCCTGGCCTCCCTCGTGTCCATCAACGCCGACAACGGCCACCTGTTCGCCCTCAGGTCGCTGGACTACGAGGCCCTGCAGGCCTTCGAGTTCGGCGTGGGCGCCACGGACCGCGGCTCGCCCGCGCTGAGCAGCCAGGCGCGGGTGCGCGTGCTGGTGCTGGACGCCAACGACAACTCGCCCTTCGTGCTGTACCCGCTGCAGAACGGCTCTGCGCCCTGCACCGAGCTGGTGCCCCGGGCGGCCGAGGCGGGCTACCTGGTGACCAAGGTGGTGGCGGTGGACGGCGACTCGGGCCAGAACGCCTGGCTGTCGTACCAGCTGCTCAAGGCCACGGAGCCCGGGCTGTTCGGCGTGTGGCCGCACAACGGCGAGGTGCGCACGGCCAGGCTGCTGAGCGAGCGCGACGCGCCCAAGCACAGGCTGCTGGTGCAGGTCAGGGACAATGGCGAGCCGCCGCGCTCGGCCAGCGTCACGCTGCACGTGCTGCTGGTGGACGGCTTCTCCCAGCCCTACCTGCCGCTGCCCGAGGCGGCGGCCGAGCAGGCGCGGGCCGACCCGCTCACCGTCTACCTGGTCGTCGCGCTGGCGTCGGTGTCGTCGCTCTTCCTCCTGTCGGTGCTGCTGTTCGTCGCGGTGCGGCTGTGCAGGAGGAGCAGGGCCGCGTCGCTGGGTCGCTGCTCGGTGCCCGAGGGCCCCTTTCCGGGCCACCTGGTGGACGTGAGTGGCACCGGGACCCTGTCCCAGAGCTACCAGTATGAGGTGTGTCTGAGGGCAGGTTCAGGGACCAGTGAGTTCAAGTTCCTCAAGCCGATTCTCCCCAACTTCCCTCCCCAGGACACTGGGAGGGAAATGGAGGAAAACTCGACAGTTCGGAATAGTTTCCCATTCAGTTAAGTATTGAATTATTCTATTAAACCCTACTTAATAAGTTTGGAAGTCTCTTTTAACTTAAAGTTACATGTTATTGATGCATATTATCTATGGTCTGTTTCTTATTTTATTACTGTTCCTTAGGGTGAAATTTTTTTTAAAAAATCAGATACTGGCTATACACAGTATTTTCCCTATATTACACTTAATAGTTTTTTTTATTACTCTCACTCAACTACATTCGACAATCTGAATAAAAAGTAAATTTTTATTTTCATAGTTTTAAATTTTTCAGTCATCTATCCTTTTCACAAAAATGACATTCCAAACTCCTTAAGTAAAATTGTATTTCTAACTAGTGGTGACAATTGTCATCACTATTGCTACGTAGGAAAATTTTTAAATGCGAGTGTTTGATATTATTTAATATGCCAACATAACTCTCATTTGAGGGTAACTCCTAGAGTGTGAAAAACTAAAGATAAACACTAAAGATGGCTAAATGCTAAGATACCCATTCATATTTACATGCATTTCAGTATACCATAATAGTCAATACATATTTTCTATGAATATAGACTTAATGAAAGTGTCAACACATTAAATTACAGTTTGTGAGCTTCATGTAAGAATATGATGGTCTTTTTAATAATACCAAGACAATTATAAATGCTTAATAAATATTTGCTGAATGTTATTAACATTCTAGTAGTGAATTTTTTTAAACTTTTCAAGGAATACAGAAATACTGATAGTCTCTCTACAATACAGTACTCTGGCCCATATGTGGAATTACTAATATCACTTTTACTTTCCTTCTAAACAGAAAACACCCTTTACTCACCCTAACCTCTATTTCAAATATAAAATGCTTGAGAGTATATTTTATCTCCTTGTCTTTGTCTTAACAATATGAAAGTTCAGTGGTATTGTTTAGTAATCTCCAAATTATATTTTCAAACTCTTCCTCCTGGTTTCTCAAGCTTCTATATGGGTGATACCTGCCAAGACCCAAGGAAGTTATTAGAGGCAGATTATAAGGTAATGTCAGATTTTCCCTTCTAGTGCTGTGTATGCATCATTTGTCTCTATTAACCATAAAATCATTTACTTTCACAATTTAACCCATATTTGGTCTTATTTCTGTTGGTTACATTTATAGTAGTTTCTGAAAAATCTCTCTCTTCAACTGACCATCAAAGTCAGGCAATTTATAGTAAAGTGACAATTAAGTGAATATTTTATTTTTATCCTTAATTAAAATGGAACTGGGCTTAACTAAACTATATTTGGCTGTGTTTTGTGTCCAAATAAGTGAAGTGTCATGACTCTTCTGTCATGGATGATTACCAATTGGTTCAATGAGTACGGGGAATACTTACTGTTTTGCATTCTCAGATATTTACCCTCTCCTCCCTAGAATAGCATTCTTCTTTGGGGAAACTGCTGCTTCTGCTCCAGCCACATGGCTTTGGTTGGTGCACTGGTGTTTTGCAATAAGCATAGTTCCAGAGGATGTACACTGGGATGGGCCTCTGTCCAAGGCTGACAGATGAAAACCATTCCCTTGGAAGTACATCTTTGACTTCACTGGCTTCATTGCATTCTTCATGCCTGTGAAAAACATTTTCTGATTTCTGACTTATATTGATTCCTAATAAAACAAACAGCTGTTTTGTCTCTACTGGGCATTGCACATAGTGAATTTACGAAGGAAAAAAAATTACCAAAGGCTATGTAGCCCAGAGACTGACAAGAAACCACATTTTAATTTTTTTCAGAAGTTACAGGCACATTGCAATTTGGGAGTAGAAACTGGATTTAAAAATTCATAACTTCTTCCAACACAATAGGCAAATTAGTATTTTTGTAATTGAATATAAGCTCCCAAGAGCAAGAACTTTTGTGTTTAATTTACTGTTTTATCTCCAGAAGATAGAAAAATGCCCTGCACAGAGAAATACTGGCTAAGCGAATAAATGAATTTGTCTTGAGCAGAGTTTTGTGTGCTAAACTTGTACCTTTATAAGGAAGATGACTACAGATATAGATATACAGATAATACTTCTGCTCCCGCAACTGTTGTTAGCTACCTGAACAAGACTGCATAACAAGAGAGGAAAAGTTTATAACACTCTTAGGACCCAGAAGGCTTCCAATGCATTTTAGCTATTACATTACGCTTTGAAATGAAAAATATCTGATGTTATAAAGCAGGACGCTTGGTGGCGCTGCAGGCTAAGAGAGTGAAAATCTGTCTCTGCAGCCTCCATAAAAGCTGAGCGGTTTCTGGCAACTCGAAAAGGAAACGTTTTACACTACTGGGGATAAAGGGTTTCAGATAGGCAGCTATCCCCATGTCAGTCAATGTTAAGAAGAATTAACAAGATTATTGAAGCAAGATAGCAGAGTTGGCTGCAAAGCAATTATTTTGGGATTAAATACTGCATCTTTTGGACCCTGAGGAATGATGGAGACGCCGCTGCCCAAAGCGCCGCAGAAAAGGCAAGTGACCGCCATTATTATCCTATTGCTATTGTGGGAGGCGGGCGGCGCGACCATTAAGTATTCTGTTCTAGAAGAGAGGGACAGCGGTTCTTTTGTGGCTGACCTAGCAAAAGATCTGGGGTTGGGCATAGGGGAGCTGGCCTCGCGGGGCGCCCGGATTCTTTCCAAAGGGAATAAACAGCATTTGCGGCTCGAGCAGAAGAGTGGAAGTTTGCTCCTAAAAGAAAAATTGGACAGGGAAGAGTTGTGCGGTGACACAGATCCATGTATACTGCATTTCCAGGTGTTACTGAAAAACCCGGTGCAGTTTATTCAAGGTGAACTGCAGCTCCTAGACGTAAATGACCATGCCCCAAAATTCTTGGAAAATGAAATCCTCCTGAAAATCCCGGAAAGCAGTCATCCGGGGACTGCATTTCCTTTGAAAATAGCGGAAGATTTAGACGTGGGCAGCAACACAGTTCAGAACTACACAATTAGCACAAACTCCCATTTCCACCTTTTCACTCGCAATCACAGCGACGGCAGGAAATACCCGGAGCTGGTATTGGACAAAGCGCTGGACCGTGAGGATCAGCCGGAGCTCAGGTTAACCCTCACGGCGCGGGATGGCGGGTCACCGCCCAGGACTGGGACTTCCCAGGTTCTCATCTTGGTCCTGGACATAAACGACAACGCCCCGGAATTTGCTCAGCCACTCTACGAGGTGCAGGTCTCAGAGAACAGCCCCATAGGCTCCCTTGTCATCACTGTCTCCGCTAGAGATTTAGATGCTGGGACCCACGGAGAACTTTCCTACTCATTTTTCCAATCCTCAAATCAAGTCGTTCAGGCCTTTGAAATAAACACAGTCACGGGAGAAATTCGATTAAGAAAAATGTTGGATTTTGAGGAAATTCAATCTTACCGTATGGAAATTGAGGCCTCAGACGGCGGAGGTCTCACAGGAAAATGCACAGTAGCAATAGAAGTGATGGATGTAAACGACAACGCCCCCGAACTGACCATGTCGTTACTCATCAGTGACGTCCCAGAAAACACCCCTGACACTGTGGTCGCTATTTTCGGAATTTCAGATGCAGACTCCGGAGACAACGGCAAAATGATGTGCTCCATCCAAGCTGATCTCCCCTTCCTTCTGAAACTTACTGTAGAAAATTTCTACACTCTGGTAACAGAAGGAGCGCTTGACAGAGAGAGCAGAGCCGAGTACAACATCACCATCACCGTCACAGACATGGGAACACCCAGGCTGAAAACCCAGCACAACATAACCGTGCTGGTCTCCGACGTCAACGACAACGCCCCGGCCTTCACCCAAACCTCCTACACCCTCTGGGTCCGCGAGAACAACAGCCCCGCCCTGCACATCGGCAGCGTCAGCGCCACGGACACAGACGCAGGCGCCAACGCCCAGCTCACCTACTCGCTGCTGCCGCCCCAGGACCCGCACCTGCCCCTGGCCTCCCTCGTGTCCATCAACGCCGACAACGGCCACCTGTTCGCCCTCAGGTCCCTGGACTACGAGGCCCTGCAGGCCTTCGAGTTCGGCGTGGGCGCCACGGACCGCGGCTCGCCGGCGCTGAGCAGCCAGGCGCGGGTGCGCGTGCTGGTGCTGGACGCCAACGACAACTCGCCCTTCGTGCTGTACCCGCTGCAGAACGGCTCTGCGCCCTGCACCGAGCTGGTGCCCCGGGCGGCCGAGGCGGGCTACCTGGTGACCAAGGTGGTGGCGGTGGACGGCGACTCGGGCCAGAACGCCTGGCTGTCGTACCAGCTGCTCAAGGCCACGGAGCCCGGGCTGTTCGGCGTGTGGCCGCACAACGGCGAGGTGCGCACGGCCAGGCTGCTGAGCGAGCGCGACGCGCCCAAGCACAGGCTGCTGGTGCAGGTCAGGGACAATGGCGAGCCGCCGCGCTCGGCCAGCGTCACGCTGCACGTGCTGCTGGTGGACGGCTTCTCCCAGCCCTACCTGCCGCTGCCCGAGGCGGCGGCCGAGCAGGCGCGGGCCGACCCGCTCACCGTCTACCTGGTCGTCGCGCTGGCGTCGGTGTCGTCGCTCTTCCTCCTGTCGGTGCTGCTGTTCGTCGCGGTGCGGCTGTGCAGGAGGAGCAGGGCCACGTCGCTGGGTGGCTGCTCGGTGCCCGAGGGCCCCTTTCCGGGCCACCTGGTGGACGTGAGTGGCACCGGGACCCTGTCCCAGAGCTACCAGTATGAGGTGTGTCTCAGGGGAGGTTCAGGGACCAGGGAGTTCAAATTTCTCAAACCGATAGTCCCCATCTTCGCGGGTGAAGGAGCTGATGGAGACACTGAGGAAAACTCTAACTTCAGAAATCATTTTGAGTTCAATTAGGAATCTCACCTTGACAAGAGTTATAAATGATAATAGTCATTTTAGTACTAGTTCCCAATCCTTTCATTCACATAAAGAGCTTACATATTCACAGTTATTGTCATATTTATAGTTATTTCTACCTGTTGAAGCATTTTACATTCTGAATCTCTGGGTGTTTTGTTGTTATTTTTGTTCTTTTTAGCCATCTCACATTTTGCATGTCCATACAATAGCTGAGAAATCGTGTTCCTCAGGTTTTTGGGTGTTAGGTTTGTGGAAGTCAGAAATGTTTTCAGGTTTCTGATCTTTGAGCTTGTTCATTAATATCTTGTTATGATTAAGAGAATTGTGTTTTATGATTATTATCAGCATGAGTCTAACTATTGTAAATGACAGCTTTCAGTTTTAAAAATAATTTTCATTAATGCAAAAACTTTTGTGAACTCAAATTGTTGGATTTCTGTAGTGTTGTTTTGAAAATACTATTGTCTTTCCTCAAATGAACTAATATTTTATCTGTTTTCTAACTTGCGTACTTTCTTTCAAAATTGATATCATTTAATTCGATCATCTGCTATAATTTTAAACGATTCTAGTCCTTTTAAATAGAAAAAATATTGGTAGTCTTAAGATTACTTTTTCATAATAAATGGATTTGGGTACGTAAATAATGATTCTCACTCTTTTAAAATAATATATAGTCACATGCTTAAACATATTTAATAAGAAAAAAGAAAGCAAATTAACATCATTATTCCACCATTCAGAAATAATTATCATTAACATTAAGTCTCTATCAGTCTAAAATATTTCTACAAATGCATTTAAGAATAAGTTAATAGATGGAAATAATTTTATAAAATGCATCTATAATAAATTGCTAACTTTATGATTAAAACTATCAGATTTTACTTGAATATGATAAAACAAAATAATATGAAGCTACAGAACTTGCTTAAGCTTACATAAATAATCCCTACAACGTTAAAAAACAAGGGTATGATGCATATTAAGATATTAGCATCACAACTGTCTGCTTGAAAATGAGCAAATAAACATTTTCCTCCCTCCTCTCCTCATCTTATTTTATACTTTTTGTTATAGTTACTTTATTAATGTTTATAACATTTACAATGTATTTCAAAAGGATAATCCCCACAATTGTTCAGACATTTTACGTTTTAAAAATTTGTCATATAATGCTACACTTTTTTTCAGTTTTATTCAAGATTGACTGTCTGGAGTTAACTTCTGAAGCTCTTGTTTGTTTCATGATATTTTCATATTTCTAAACAATATGCTTCTAAAATACTTTTTATCAAATTTCAGGTTTAGATACTATTTGCTTTTTTTTTTTTTTTTAGATTTAAAATTTTTTTCCTTCTTCTCCCCAAAGCCCCCCAGTACATAGTTGTATATTCTTCATTGTGGGTCCTTCTAGTTGTGGCATGTGGAACACTGCCTCAGCATGGCTTGATGAGCAGTGCCATGTCCGCACCCAGGATTCAAACCAACGAAACACTGGGCCGCCTGCAGCAGAGCGCGAGAACTTAACCACTGGGCCACCGGGCCAGCCCCTGTTTACTTCTTTTTTTTAAGGGGCACACACAAATTTCCCCTGCCCCATCCCCTCTCATACCAGTATCATAATTCTGTTTAAATAGTGTTTATATAATTATAAATATCACTTACACCTGAACCTCATGGTGCACTGAAATTTTCTTTTCTTTACACTTGTTAATAATTTTTCACTTTACTTACTTTTCTACGCACATATTTCTAAGTTATCCTTATGCTTTCTAAAGTCTAAAGGTCCTCATTGTATTATTAAACCCATCGAGAAATCTCTCAGCTCCATTATTTTTCTTGGAGCCATTCTGGAGCTATCCAGACTCCTGCTCAATTGTATACTGGCTGCTTTCTAGACGTACTTCACAGCTGGCTGTTTGGGACTTGCTTTATCCATCATCCTGGGAATTTCTTTTCTCTCTCTTCTGTATTTGATTTCATTTTCTGGGCTTTATGTCTTCCTCTTTTTTGGTTTACTCACTTGATTTCCTGAAGAATATTTGTTGATAAATTTATTGAGAATTTGAACATCTGAAATTTTCAGATGTCATAAAGTTAAATGTTGATTTGATGATTGTGCTGGGTGTAGAATTATAGTTTAGGAATGACATGTTGCTCATATTTTGAAGGCATTCCTTCATTGTCTTCTAATCTTCAATGTTGAGATGTTCAACATTCTAATTACCCATTCTTTTCTGAGACCACTTTTTTCCTCTAGATCCCTGGGTCTCAACCAGAGGCAATTTTGCCACCCAGCAACATTTAGCAATGTCTGGAAACATTTTTGATCATCAGAACTGGAGGACATGGTGCTACTGGCATCTCATGGGCAGAAGTCAGGGATGCTGCTAAACATTCTACAATGCACAAGATAGCCTCCCACAAACAATCAGGTGGCCCCAAATGCCAATAGTGTTGAGGCTGAAAAACCTTCCTCTAGATTAAATTAGGTTGTTATATATTATCTCCAGTGTGCTAGAATGTCTTGATAATGTGTCATGGTGTAAGAATTTTGTCATTCATTGTGCTAGGTACTCAATGAGATTTGTTAACTCTGTGGCATATATTTCTCAGATTAGGACAGGATTTGGAGGTTTTTGTGTGTGTGTAATTTAGAAAATTATTTCCTTTACTCAAGGTTCTTTGTTTTCTTATTCTGTAACTCCTGTTAGTAGTATAGTGACTCCTGGGCTGATTTTTTTTCTTAACCTCTCCTTATTTACCATCTCTTGTCTTTATTTTCCTGGATTCTATAGATTTTCTCAACTTAATTTTTTTAACCTTCCGATTGAGTTTTAAACTTTTGTGATCATAGTTTTCCTTTCAAAAAGCTCTTTCTTGTTCTCTGAAAGTTTCTAGCCTCTTAGTTTTTAATTTTTTATTGAGATGTAATTCACATACCCTAACATTAACCTTTTAAAGCATACAGTTTAGTGGTTTTTTTGTATAGCCAAAAGGTTGTACAATTATTACCACTATCTAATTCCAGAACATTTTCACATTTTCATCACCCTAAGGAGAAACCTAGTACCCATTAGCAGTCACTTTCCATTCCTTCCTCCCTCCAGCCCTTGCCAACCACTAATTAACTTTCTGTTTCTATGGATTTGCCTGTTCTAGATATCTCATATAAATGGAATCACACAATATGTAGCCTTTTGTGTCTGTCTTCTTTTATGTACTATGTTTTCAAGGTTCATCCATGGTGTGGCATATATCAGTACTTCATTCCTTTGATATACTTCATTCCTATTGATATACCACATCTGTTTATTAATTGGGCAATTGGGTTTATTTCCACTTTTTGGCTATTATGAACAATGCTGCTATGAACATTCACATACAGCTTTTTATGTGGATATATGTTTTCAATTCTCTTGGGTATATACCTAGAATTACAATTGCTGAGTCATACAGTGACCCTGTGTAACTTTTTGAGGAATTGTCAAGCTGTTTTCCAAAGTAACTGTACCATTTCACATTCCCATCGACAGTGTATAAGGGTTTCAATTTCTCCACATCTTCACCAACACTTATTATTTTCTCTTTAATTATAGCCATCCTGGAAGGTGTGAAGTAGTATCTTTTTGTGGTTTGATTTGCATGTCCCAAATGACTAATGATATGGAGCATCTTTTCATTTGCTTATTGATCATCTGAATGTCTTCTTTGGAGAAATATCTACTCAAATTCTTTACACATTTTTAAATTGGATTTTTATCTTTTTATTGTTGAGTTCTAGTAGTTCTTTATTTATTCAGGATACAAGACCCTTATCAGATACATGACTTACAAATATTTTATCCCATTCTTTGGGTTGTCTTTTCACTTTATTGATGGTATCCTTTGCAGCACAAAGGTTGTTTGGTTTTTTTATGAAAACAAATTTATCTATTTTTTCTTTGGTTGCTCGTGCTTTAGGTGTCATACCTAAGAAATCATTGACTAATCTAAAGTCATGAAGATTTACACTTATGTTTTCTTCTAAGAGTTTTATAGTTTCAGCCCTTACAGTTAAGTCTTTGATCCATATATAGTAGCCTTTTATTATATCACAGAGGCAATATCACAGAATCTTTTCTTAAATATCTGAAGATATTAATTTTAGGTTTTTAACATTCTTCTTCTGATCTTAGCATTTCATTTTTCTTCTGAATTACTTTTATGTTCTGGGTTTTCCTTTGGTCTCTGCCTTCATGTTAGAGACTTTCCCTATATGTATCATGCAGCTTGGCTGTCTATTTTTATTTTTCATGAGGCTGATTAGACACTGTATGTTTGGTGATGGATCTCACCTTAGGATAATGAAACAGGAAACAACATTTTGTCTGGGAACCAAAAGTCAATAACTATAAGACTTTTCTCTTGGGCCTATGTTGTTTTCCAGAGAGGAATTCAAGAAGAATGGGGGTGGCAGTGGGAGGTGTTGTAAAGCTGGCACCCAGCATTCTGAGAGCTCCTTGGTTGGAGGGGGGATCCTAATCAGTAGGTAGGATTTCTTTAATCCTGTTCTCACTAAGGTCTCAGTCCTGCCCTCAGTGGTTCTGGTGTCCCTCAGGCCCGAGCCCTGTCCATGCAACCTCTATAGATAATATGCTTCCCATTTTCTGCTGCTATGAGAAAAGGGAAGGCACGTTTCTCCACTGACTGGGCAAGGAATTCTCAGATATAAGTGTTCCTCATATAGATTTTCAGCCTCTCCCTGGACCCTCAGTATCAATCATTGCTTTGACTGGATTTGACTTTTCTTTCTCTTCCTTCCTTCTCTTCCTTTTCTTCCTTCCTTCCTTCCTGAGCTAACATCTGTGCCAATCTTCCCCCACTTTATATGTGGGTTTCTACCACAGCATGGCTGATGAGTGGTGTAGGTCCACACCCACGATCTGAACTGACAAACCCTGGCCACCAACACAGAGAGTGCTGAACTTAACCACTACACCACAGGGCTGGCGGATTTTCTTCCTATCAACTTCTCCCCTGACCCTTCTACTCTCATTTGACAACAGAAAAAAAAATGAAATCTTTCCATAACCAATTGTTACAATTGGAAATGTACACTTTGCATCTTCCAAAAATTTTAGTGACTTTTCTCCCCTGCTGTTTACTCTTCTCCCATTCTTTTTCTCTTTATAGGTCCATTTATTTTAAACCTGTGCTCTCTATTCTTTAAATGAGGTTTCAGGAGGGAATTGAGATAAACTGGTTTGCTCAAACTGGAATGAAATGCAGTCTTTACTGTCAGTCATTTTATCCTAGCTTCTCCATACATGAATCTTTTGTATTGTTTCATCTCTTGGTTTGCTGGATTTTATCAGATGTAGTTCTTTAAATAAGAGTTTATAAGTGCTATACTTCTTGAATTATCACATGCTTGAGAAGTATAATTTAGCTGGGTATAAAATTCTTCAGTCAACTTTCTTTTTTCAGAGATTTGTTGACATCAAACATTACCTCAGTTTCTTCTTCATAGTTTCTCAGTTCATCTATAAGTTGGCTGAATTTCATCAAGTAGTTTTTTTCAAAAAGCACTCATGAGTGCTAATGCAATGTTCCATGAATTCTTTCCTGTTTGCTACATTGTTATCTTTGTACTTGAACAACATCTTGGCTAGGTATAAAATTATTGAGCCATAATTTATTCCTCTCAGAACCTTGTAGACACTTCCTTTGTGTTTTGGTATTAAACGTTGATGAAGAGAAGTCTGAAGACTGTTTGCTTGAGCTGTAGGTGACTTGCTTTCTATCCTTGAAATTCATTATCTTTATCAGGTTATGTCTTGATTTTGATAATTTTTGTATCATTTTTTCCTGGAACTCAGTGTACCCTTCAATCCATTCCATGCAGATATTTTCACGTATGCCATTTATTTACTTAGATATGGTAAAGTATAATTGGTTTTTAAATCTGTCTGATACTTCCAATATGGACCTATTGCTGCTATATTCTTTCTGATTCTTCTAATTCTTGTTGTCTTTATTTCTTTGTGTGACTCATGGTTGATTGCCCTTGAAAATTTATTTGTAGGTTGTCCTAAAAGCCTTGGTTTCATGTTATATCTTCAAAATGTATCTTCATTTGTTTCAGCCAGGATCCTGGAAACATTATCAGTAGGGGACCACCACAAACCAAATTTACACTTGAGGTTTCTTGAAACTCAACCTATGCATCTTCAAAATACAAAACACATGAGGACCAATCTGTAGCTAGAATTTCCCACCCATGTTTTCTTTTCTTTTCTTTTTCTTCTGCTCTACTTAATATCAGGGAGCTTTCTATATAATTTCCTGGAGTTGGGGGGAGGGAGGAGGTTTAGATTTGTTGGGGTTTACACTGTTGTTATATTGCAGATGTAGCCTTGTGGGGTCCCTCAAAACAAGGAGGACCTCTGTATAATATGCAGCACAGTCAGTTGGCTGTGAGCCTTGATTTATACTTCTTTAATCTCACATAGCTTCAAATCAAAGCCCAAGGGCAAATATTTTCAAATGCTTTGAGGGAATAATAAGTTTTCTTGTTCCAGTATACTGTTTACCCTTCTATTACAGGCTTCCATCAAAAATTGGGCTTTTTTCACTATATTTACTACTTTGATTTTAGCTCTTTGATATTTTTAAGTGATTTTTTTTTAAAAGTCTTGTCTATTATTTTGTATTGTTTTCCACAGGAGGGTCATCTGAATTATCTATACCATCAGTTTCAAAAATGAGAAGCTCTGCCTAATGTCTTTTCAATTTGAAGATTCAATTTTGCCATCAGTTCAGTGATATATTAGGCTTTTTCTTCTTCGAATCCGTTGAATCTAATGTTCCATTCACTGGGTTCTCTGCCAAGCCAAATCAATGATCTCCCTTCCCCACTAAACTATAAGCTCCTGATGGAAAGGGCTCTTTTCTACTCTGCTTAGAAAAATACATATTGAAGTAAATATAGATGAATAGTGTTGAATAAATTAATGAATTTCAGTCTCTTATTTTATCATCTGGCTTTATAAACAAACACTATAACAAAATATTTTATTTCTTTATTTTTATAAAATGCTCATGTATTCTTTACATTTGATACTTACTTCATTTACCTAACAATGTATCATTTAGAATATGTGAGCCAGCTAGCATCTTTAAAATGTATGATGTGATGTTGAGTGCTTTCCTTATTTATTCACAGATAATAAAATTTTTAAACTAATTTTTATTTATTGTGTTACATATGAGGAAAGAAAGTGTCTATGATTCAGTTTCAATATCCTGTTTCTTTAAAAAATATACATTAAATTTACTAAACATTTTCATCCTTAGTCTCTCAGGACTGCACCTGTAATTTTTATTCTTCCCTATTCTTAAACTAAGATGTGTTAGCTTAAGGGAACAGTGCCTTAACTGCTTGATGGTTCCATATTTTACATCTTTTCCTTTACACACTCTAATTGAGAAGCTCCTATTCCTTATAATCTGAGTGAACATATAAAACTTTGAGTTTGGGTGAATTATTCAGAGTTCAGAACAACAACAAGAAAAGAAACCACTGTATGTATATCTAGCAAAAAGAAAACACATTCGATAGAGGGAATTAGATGCTTACAATATTGGAAGAACTGGACAAGCAGAAGTGAGAGAGTCAGCACTGACCTCCTGGTTTCAAAGGCATACTACCATTGCTGCAGTGCAGAAACCAGGAAGCTGCTGCTACTGCTACTGCCAAAACTACTGCTCCCACAATGTCCTCTCCCACCTCCAAAACTGGTAACTACACACTGGAACACAGTGTCTGGCTTCCACAATAAAACTGATGGCCAGACACAGAAATGCTGACTTGGCTGCAAGTACTCACATCTTTTTTACCTTCTTTGGTCAACAGTAACAATGGTGGGAAGATGACCTTTCCCTGTCTTCTAAGGCTCATGAGACAGCATCTTGCCGGCAAAACCTAATTTACATCCAGAATAATAATTCAACGAAGTCTGTAAAATGGAGTTTTAAGCTTTCCACAACCTGAATTTTTTTAAAGTTCATAAAAGGAAGAAGGAATGCATGACAGGTGCCACTAGCACACTGGGTAAGTCATTATTGGTTCAAAGGATCTTGACCAGCTACTGAATTTATTACGTTATTGCTTTGGGGGCTAAGCTTTCACTGCAACAAAAATTCTTTTGGCTACAAACAAAACTGATAAACCTTTAGCTAGACTGACCAAGAAAAAAAGAGAGAAGGCTCAAATAAACAAAATCAGAAATGAAAGAAGAGAAATTACAACAGACACTACAGAAATACAAAGGATTATAAGAGAATACTATGAAAAAATACACACCAACAAATTGGAAAATCTAAAGGAAATGGACAAATTCTTAGAATTAGAAAAACCTTCCAAAACTGAATTAAGAAGAAACAGAGAATCTGAATGGACCAATCACTAGTAAGAAGATTGAAAGAGCAATCAAAAAGCTCCCAAAAATCAAAAGTCCAAGACCAGAGAGCTTCCCCACTGAATTCTACCAAACATTCAAAGACTTAATACCTGTCCTCCTCAAACCCTCCCCAAAAACTGAAGAGGAGGGGGTGCTTCTTAACTTATTCTATGAAGCCAACATTTCCAGGATACCCAAACCAGACAAGGACAACAGAAAAATAGAAAATTACAAGCCAATATCACTGATGAACATAGATGCAAAAATTCTCAACAAGCTACTAGCAAATCAAATACAATACATTAAAAAGATCATACACCATGATCAAGTGAGATTTATTCCAGAGACCCAAGAATGGTTCAACATCTGAAAATCTATCAATGTGATACACCACATTAACAAAATGAAGAATAAAAATCACACGATCATATCAATAGACACAGAGAAAGCATTTGACAAGATTCAACATCCATTTTATGATTAAAAATCCTGAGTAAAACGGGTATAGAAGGAAAGTCATCAACATAATAAAGGCCATACATGACAAACCCACAGCCAACATTATACTCAACAGTGAAAAACTGAAAGCTATTCCCCTAAGAACAGGAACAAGACACCGATACCCACTGTTACCACTCTTATTCAACACAGTATTGGAAGTCCTAGCCAGAACAATCCAGCAAGAAAAAGAAAGAAAAGGGATCCAAATTGGAAAGGAAGAAGTGAAACAGTCACTATTTGCAGATGACATGATTCTATATAAAGAAAAGCCTAAAGAATCCACAGAAAAAATATTGGAAATAATAAATGAATACAGTAAACTTGCAGGGTAGAAAATCAACATACAAAAGCTAGTTGCATTTCTATACACTAACAATGAAATAGCAGAAAGAGAAATTAAGAATACAATCCCAACAAAAAGAATAAAATACCTAGGCATAAATTTAACCAAAGAGGTGAAAGACCTGTACACTGAAAACTATTGTTGAGAGAAATCGAAGAAGACACAAAGAAATGGAAAGATATTCCGTACTCATGGGTTGGAAGAATCAACATAGTTAAAATGTCCATACTTCCTAAAGCAATCTACAGATTCAATGAAATCTCTATCAAAGTCCCAGTGACATTTTTCATGGAAATAGAACAAAGAATCCTAAAATTTATATTAAACAAAAGACCCTGAGGAGCCAAAGGAATCCTGAGAAAAGAGAGCAAAGCTAGAGGCATCACACTCCCTGATCTCAAAATATGCTACGATCTATAGTAACCAAAACAGCATGGTACTGGAATGAAACAGACACACAGATGAATGGAACAGAATTGAGAACCCAGAAATAAACTCACACATCTACAGACAGCTAATTTTTGACAAGGGGGCTGAGAACATACAATGGAGAAAGGAAAGTCTCTTCAATAAATGGTGCTGGGAAAACTGGACAGCCACATGCAAAACAAGAAAAGTAGACCATTATCTTACACCATACACAAAGATTAACTTGAAAGGGATTAAAGACTTGAATGGAAGACCTGAAACCACAAAACTTCTAGAAGAAAACACAGGCAGTATGCTCTTCAAATTCGGGCTTAGCATTATCTTTTTGAATTCAGGTCTTACCAGGGAAGGGAAACAAAAGAAAAAATTTAAAAGTGGGACTACATCAAACTAAAAAGCTTCTCCAAGGAAAAACAAAAAGACAACCTAACATTTGGGAGAAGATATTTGCAAATCATATTTCCAATAAGGGGTTAATTTCCAAAATATTTAAAGAACTCATACAACTCAACAACACAAAAACAAACAGCCCAATTAAAAAATGGGCAAAAGATCTGAACAAACATTTTTCCAAAGAAAGATATACAGATGGCTAACAGGCACATGAAAAGATGCTCAACATCACTAATTATTAGGGAAATGCAAATCAAAACTACAATGAGATGTCACCTCATGCCTGTCAGAATGGCTATAATTAACAAGATAACAAATAAGTGCTGGAGAGGTTATGGAGAAAAGGAAATTCTTATATACTACTGGTGGGAATGTAAACTGGTGCAGCCACTATGGAAAACAGTAAGGAGATTCTTCAAAAAATAAGACTAAATTACCATATGCTCCAGCAATTCCACTTCCGTGTATCTATCCAAGGAACACAAAAACACTAATTTGAATAGATATATGTACCCTATGTTCACTGCAGCATTATGCACAATAGCTAAGACTTGGGAACAATGGATAAAGGAGGTGTGGTGTATATATGTACAAAGGAATACTACTCAGCCATAAGAAAGATGAAATCTTGCCATTTGCAACAACATGGACGGACCTTGAGGGTATTATGCTAAGTGAAGTAAGTCAGATGGAGAAAGTCAAATACCATATGATTTCACTCATAAGTGGAAGATAAAAACAACAAGAACAACAAACAAAAACATAGACATAGAGATTAGATTGGTGGTTACCAGGGGGGAATACGGGAGGAAAGAGGACATAAGGAGTAATAGGCACTGTGGTGACGCACAGTAATTAGTCTTTGGGTGGTGAGCATGATGTAATCTACATAGAAATTGAAATATAATTATGTAAACCTGAAATTTATATAATGTTATAAACCAATGTTATCTCAATAAAAAAAATTTTTAATCAATAAGAATTCCTTTGGCTACAAAACACACCACCAATATGGAGAAATACTATCATATGCTCCTCTAATAACCAATCAAGTCAGGCAGTTTATTTGACCCTATCTGCTTCTAGTGGGCAGTGGGAGCTATAGGTGTGCTCTGAGTGAGTATGACATAGACTACTAATGTTACCCAAATATATGTTTTCCCCTTATTTATTACTAATAGAGCTCCAATTTTTTTAGTTGCCCATGTGGATATGTTGATTAGAGATTTTATTTTCCAACCTCTGTTGTGACTGGGAGTGGTCTTATAACTAAATTATGGCCAGTGAGATATGAGCACAGTGCAATGGAATACTTCACAGAAGTAGTCTTTAACAAAAGAAGGCACAGCCTTCCCTTTCTCCTTTTTGCTGGTCTGAATGGAGATGTAATGGCTGGATATTAGGCATCTATCTTGGACTATGAGGTAAAGGCCATGTCCTGAAGATAGTAAAGCAAGAAGATGGAACAAAGACTGGGTCCCAGATATCATGGAGCACATTTCAGCTACTGGCCTTCGTTTATGAGAGAAAAATAAAATTCAATTTTGTGTAAGCCATTGTTGTTATGGGTTTTTCTACAATTTCAGGCTGAAATTATATAGAATATACTTATATACAGAAATTATGTATAGAACATAACTCTAGCTGATATAGTAAGCTTCTTTAATAAACTGATATTTAAGGTAAGAACCAAAGAATGAACAGAGAAAATTGTAGGCTTACATGCATATCTTAGAAATCAAAGTTTTTTGAGGAAAAAAGCAAACAACTCAATATCCAAGAAAAATAATTTAAAAAAATAAGTAAAATAAAAGGAATGGATTATAAATATAAAAATATAAATTAATTAAATAGAATAAAAACCACAGAAGATTTGAACAATTAAACATAAATCTATGTCTTTGAAAATATCAGGGTATTTTGAGTTAAATTGGTGGACTGGACACACAACTTTAATTTGGCTCGCTCTAAAAATGCACTAACACAGAAGTGAAAAGATTATTTTCAAAAACATAACCTACAAGGATGGAGAGAATAAAGTAGAAGACAACCAAGAAAAATCCTAATCGCTGGAAAGCAGATGGATGTCTTAGTAGACCTGACAAACCAACTACCAATCCTCAAGTGGGAAAAGCTGAGAACCAATCCTGCTTAGACAGCAGGATTTTCAGAAGCATCAGGAATGTCAGCCCTAGATACTCTAAAATGATGATAGGGTGCCAACTAAGGAGGATTGTGTTAAAATTTCCGGAGAAGCAGTTAAATCTCTAGTAGTCAGATCACTTTTCCCCCTCTAGTCACTGAGTAACCCACTTCGCTGACCCTAGCAGAAGTGTGGAGTTTTGTTTTCTGATGACTGAAAAAGGAAGAGTCATTCTAGGAGAGGTTCTACTGGCAAAATTGAGGGCGGGGTAATATGAGTAGTGGAAATAAGTGATCATCTAAATATTGAATGCTGATTGTTAAAATACTATGATAGTCACTGGGAGCAATTACAAATATTTCAGTTCTCTTCATCTCAGACATATGGCAGAATTTCAATTCTATTTCCTCTCTAAATTATGTGCGGCTATGTAATTTCCTTTGGCCAATAAAATGTGAGAAGAAGTGATATATATTACCTCTCAGCTGAAGCTTTGGGAGACAGAGCATAGTTTAACACATTAATTTCCCTACTGTGGTGATCATGAAAGCATATGTGGAGATGGAATCTCCAGAAGCCTGGGTCCCTGACTGACAACTGAGGAAGGGATCATGCTGAACTGTACAGGATATGTAGTGCAGAAAGAAATCAGCCTTCATTGTGTTAAGCCATTGAGATCTGGAGTTGTCTGGTAGTGAAGCCTAACCTAGCCTATCCTGAATGACGCAGACCTCCACTCCTCTTCCACCATTCAGTCCTTTACCTTTTCAATCCACACCTTTTCTTCTGGGTAGGAGATTTTAAAGAGTTGGGGAATCTGACCAGCCCAAGTGGAAAAAGACCTAATCACACTGATGCTGATATTTCCCCAACCAAAACTGCTCCCAGTTCACCTTAGGGTAAGGACCAAACTGGACAAGCCCTGTCAACATGCTCAGAGCTATCACTCAGCTCGTTAGTCTCCCAAACTAAGAACAGACACCTGACTGAGACATCTGGAGAAAGTTTCTAAAAAGAAATACAGAAATAAAAACAAGGCAAAGGGAAAAAAAGTAAACTGGAGACAATCAAAAGTTTGCAGAAAGAAGAAAACTTGAATAAACAACCTATTATTAATATCATCAGATGAGAAAAGAAGTTATTGCATCTAAGAAATAAGCACAAAAAGAGGGCTCTTGGAAAGCATGAACATAATAAAGAAACAAAAATCTCAATAGAAGGGCTTGATGATAAAGTTAAGAAAATATCCCAGGAAATACTGCAAAAATATTTTTAAATGGGAAACAGGAGAGAAAAAAATAAGGAAATTAGAGACCATACCAGAGGTCTAACATCTGAATTGCAGGAATTCAAAAAAAAACAAAAAACAAAAAACAAAGAGAGAGCAGGAAAAAAATTTATCAATGAATTGAAGAAAATTTCTAAGAGCTGGAGGAAATTAGTTTCCTAATTGAAAGGGCTTACCAACTGTCCTATACAATGGATGAAAATAAGCTCAAATCAAGACACATCACTGTTTAATTTTAAAAGTCTTGGGACAATGACAAAATACTACAACAAGAAATAAAAATATAGATCACATACAGAAGATGTAAAATAAGATTAGCTTTATACTTCTTAACAAGCACACTGGTTTAGGGAGCTCATTGACAAAATATTCCAACATTCTGAAGAAAAATTATTTCCAACCTAAAACTCTATAATCAGTCAAATTTCCAATCAAGTCTGAGGGCAGAATAAAGATAATTTAATACACTCAAGGTCACGACAAAATTTAACTCTCATACACTCTTCTCTGGAAACTACTGGAAGATATCTATCAAAATGAGAGAGTAATCTAAGAAAGAGGAAGTCAGAAGAAACAGAAAAGAGAAAATCCAAAACAGAACAGAAGTGAAATGAATCTCCAGATGATGTTGAAGGATGATCTGAGGGTGACAACTGGGATCTGAGTGTCTGAGTATAGTGAACAACTAGTCCAGGTTGGAGCTGGATGACTCAAGAGACAAGCATTTTGAAGGATATCATCAGCAAGTCCCCTGACATCTTTTCAATCAGATGAAAACTATTGGAGGATGTGATCTATTATAGCCACAGCATAAACCAAAAAGAGGAAGAAATAAAATCCTAGAAATAGGAAATCCAACCAGAATAAAGGCAAAGAGAATTCCAAGAAGGATAGGAAATCAAAGTAGCAGGATGAAAGCTGTGCAGCAGATGTAGAGAGCAACCACCCAATTTAAAGGAAAATTGATAGCTCAGGAGATATGGGAATGACCATGGGGAAAACCGTACCGAGAAGAAATTGGAAGTGTGGGAAGAACAAATGACAGATATAAAGAAAACCAAGTAAATGAAAAAGCAAGGCAATTATTAACTGCAAGGAAAAAAGAAAGAAAATATAATTAGTACACAACAATGCTCCTAATGACACAGCAAGTGAAAGAAGGCATGAAGGGACCTTGGAAGAGTACAAGAGCTAAAACCTAATCCAACATAATAGGAGTCAACTGATAATGTCTAAAATTAATTAATCAGAATACAGATTAATGTCAAAAGAGATAACTAAAAGAGTTTAAAATGGCTGCTTCTTGAGAAGGGAGCTAGAAAAGTGAGGAGGGAAAGGGCAGAAAACTTGTATTTTATTTTGTGTTTGATTTTGAACCAAGGTCATATATTATTTTGAAAAAAATGCATTTTAAAAGATCAGTGAGATAGAAACCTTGTAAGTCTCCCTAAGAATAAAAAGGTGATAAAATACTAAACATTACTCATAAGACTAGGGATGTAATTAAAGATAAATACAAAGAACACATAATACCAAGAAATTTACAAATCCAGATAATGAATGGTTTTTAAAATAAAGTACAAATTACTTTAAAAGGAAACAAAATCTGGACAGATTAATAACCAAAAGTAAAGTGGAAAAGACAGCTATAGATTTACCACCAGCAAAGTCACCAAACCCGACCCATTTAAATGGCAAGTTGTAATTAAGCATGTAGAAACATGATGATATAATTATAAAAACTATTCTGTTGCATAAAAATGGATGGAACGCTTCCTAACCCATTTTATGAGGCCAGAATAGTTTAATACTAAAACCATAGAAATTAAATACACACACGCACACACACACACACAGAGCAACATGGGCCAGAAAAATCCTAAGACAACGTTGGCACATCAAATCCATCTGTGCATTAAAACAATAATACATCATGGTTAAATGTCCTTTATATCAAGAACTTGAGAATTAAGAAGCTAAAGAATAAAACTACAATTTTAACAGATATCAAAAATTACTCTTAAAATACGAAATAAAGAAGAAAACCTTCTTGATCCAAAAAAGGAGCATTTACCCCAAATTGAGATCAACCTTCATAGTTAAAGACGAATGCACTTCCACAAAGGCAAGAATGACCTACTTGCTACTATTAATTTTAAGAGTATTCATTGCATATTCTTGGAGATACTAGCCATTGAAATTATATGTGAATACTAATTTATATATAATACTTCAGGTGACGGGTGGAGTTTGGGAGGGCAGAAAGTGTTCCAGAAAATATCACGGGTAAAGAGTGAAAACTGTGAAACTGGAAGAATTACTAATTAATTCACAAGACACTGAAAAAAAGTCCAGTTACTCTGCAGTATGAACAGCATTATCGTTAAGCGGTTTACAAATCAATAAAAGGTCACCAACCAATATTTGTTGATTGTTTGACGGAGATTCCATTTTCTTATATATTCTTTACTATCAATTTTAAAAGCAGGAGAAGGGTGTCTGAGAATTTACTCCTGGTGGGGAGCCAGAGCTTAATCTCATGCCCCTAGATTAAGGAAAACAGATATATTTTCCTACGAATTTAGACTAACAGAGGGGAAAACGATGTAAGCACTTACTTACTAGTATTACCGTGACCATTTGAGGAAAAAGATGAAATAAAACAGCAAATACCTTTGGGGGAAAAAAATCTCTCCTGTCGCAGTTGCTTTAATCCGCCATCTTTTTATTCTATTCTTGAAAACGGGAATAACATCCACAAAACGCAAGGTGGCGCTGCTGGCTAAAAAGAAAAAAATATTCGCACAAAGGAGGTTGCAGATTCCAGTATTAAGAGGAAAGCTGGCCAGACAAGAAAAGTAAAAGAAAGGAAACGGTGGGAAAAGGAGTTTGGGAAAAGTGGGGACCTCTCCCCACAAGCATTGCTATTATCCAGCTCATTTCTAAGGATTAGGTCGCTGTCATTTCTGAGAGCTGCTTGAGGCCAAGCGAAAGTGTTTTTGAAAGACCGATTAAACGAAGAATGGAGGCCAGAATGGAGCCTGCGGTGCAGAAAAGGCAAGTTCTCTTTCTCTGTATATTTCTGGGAGTGTCTTGGGCTGGCGCGGAACCGCTTCGGTATTTTGTGACGGAGGAAACCGAGAGAGGCACCTTTCTGGCCAACCTAGCAAATGACCTGGGGTTGGGGGTGGGGGAGCTCTCAGCCCGGGGATCTAGAA
Source organism: Equus caballus (assembly GCF_041296265.1). Classification (NCBI taxonomy): domain Eukaryota; kingdom Metazoa; phylum Chordata; class Mammalia; order Perissodactyla; family Equidae; genus Equus; species Equus caballus. Next base: position 51,471,751 of record NC_091697.1, on the reverse strand, counting down.
TCGTTTCAGATGAGAACATACGATTTTTACTACTCAATCCGCTTACGGGTGATTTACTTCTAAATGAGAAGTTAGACCGAGAGGAACTGTGCGGCCCCACAGAGCCCTGTGTGCTGCCTTTCCAGTTGTTACTGGAAAAGCCTTTTCAGATTTTCCGTGCTGAACTGTGGGTCAGAGACATCAACGATCATTCTCCAGGATTTCTAGATAGAGAGATTCTCTTGGAAATACTAGAAAGTACCACTCCAGGGGCGGCCTTTCTCCTAGAAAGTGCACAGGATTCAGATGTTGGGATCAACAACCTGAGAAACTACACCATCAGCCCCAATGCCTATTTCCATATTAACGTCCATGATGGTGGGGAGGGGAATATCTATCCCGAATTGGTACTGGATCGAGTGCTGGATCGCGAAGAGGTGCCTGAGCTCAGCTTAACCCTCACGGCCTTGGATGGCGGCTCTCCGCCCAGATCCGGGACCGCCCTCGTACGAATCCTGGTTTTGGACATAAACGACAACGTCCCTGAATTTGTACAGTCGCTCTACAAGGTGCAGGTGCCCGAGAACAGCCCTGTTGGCTCCCTGGTTGTCGCCGTGTCAGCTAGAGATTTAGATACCGGAAGTAATGGGGAAATAAATTATGCATTTTTTTATGCCACTGAAAGAATTCTCAAAACATTTGAAATCAATTCAACATCTGGCGGTCTTCATCTTAAAGCCGAACTGAACTATGAGGCGATGCAAACTTATACATTAACTATTCAGGCCAAAGATGGCGGAGGGCTTTCGGGAAAGTGTACTGTGGTGGTTCACGTAACAGATATAAATGATAATCCACCGGAACTGATCATGTCATCGCTTACTAGCCCAATTGCAGAAAATTCACCCGAGACAGTCGTAGCTGTTTTTAGGATTAGAGACAGAGATTCAGGGAACAATGCAAAGATGGTGTGCTCCATCCAAGATGATCTCCCCTTTGTCCTGAAGCCATCTGTAGAGAATTTCTACACCCTGGTAACAGAGGGCCCGCTGGACAGAGAAAGCCAGGCCGAGTACAACATCACCATCACGGTCACTGACATGGGATCCCCCAGGCTGAAAACCCAGCACAACATAACCGTGCTGGTCTCCGACGTCAACGACAACGCCCCGGCCTTCACCCAAACCTCCTACACCCTCTGGGTCCGCGAGAACAACAGCCCCGCCCTGCACATCGGCAGCGTCAGCGCCACGGACACAGACGCAGGCGCCAACGCCCAGCTCACCTACTCGCTGCTGCCGCCCCAAGACCCGCACCTGCCCCTGGCCTCCCTCGTGTCCATCAACGCCGACAACGGCCACCTGTTCGCCCTCAGGTCGCTGGACTACGAGGCCCTGCAGGCCTTCGAGTTCGGCGTGGGCGCCACGGACCGCGGCTCGCCGGCGCTGAGCAGCCAGGCGCGGGTGCGCGTGCTGGTGCTGGACGCCAACGACAACTCGCCCTTCGTGCTGTACCCGCTGCAGAACGGCTCTGCGCCCTGCACCGAGCTGGTGCCCAGGGCGGCCGAGGCGGGCTACCTGGTGACCAAGGTGGTGGCGGTGGACGGCGACTCGGGCCAGAACGCCTGGCTGTCGTACCGGCTGCTCAAGGCCACGGAGCCCGGGCTGTTCGGCGTGTGGCCGCACAACGGCGAGGTGCGCACGGCCAGGCTGCTGAGCGAGCGCGACGCGCCCAAGCACAGGCTGCTGGTGCAGGTCAGGGACAATGGCGAGCCGCCGCGCTCGGCCAGCGTCACGCTGCACGTGCTGCTGGTGGACGGCTTCTCCCAGCCCTACCTGCCGCTGCCCGAGGCGGCGGCCGAGCAGGCGCGGGCCGACCCGCTCACCGTCTACCTGGTCGTCGCGCTGGCGTCGGTGTCATCGCTCTTCCTCCTGTCGGTGCTGCTGTTCGTCGCGGTGCGGCTGTGCAGGAGGAGCAGGGCCGCGTCGCTGGGTCGCTGCTCGGTGCCCGAGGGCCCCTTTCCGGGCCACCTGGTGGACGTGAGCGGCACCGGGACCCTGTCCCAGAGCTACCAGTATGAGGTGTGTCTGAGGGCAGGTTCAGGGACCAGCGAGTTCAAGTTCCTGAAGCCCATCATCCCTAGTCTGCAGTCACAGAACACAGGGAGGGAAGTGGAAGAAAATCCTTCATTTGGGAATGATTTGGGTTTCTGATAAAGAATGAAAAATAAATGCCTATATTGTGTCTGAATATATTCCTAGTAAGAAATTTATCCTGAGTTAACCTGTAGAGGAGTGCTTCCACATTATTTCAAGTATTCTTAAAGTCACAGAATAAATTTCTTTACACCGAAAAGGATCCAGCTTTAGCCCTAATAACCCTCCACAAAGCATGGAATGTATATATGTCATATTTTAATCTCAGTTATACATTTTGTGCAGTCTATTACATGGTAAATCTTGTTTAAGATATTTTAAATTGGTTTTCATTGTCTTAAAATTTTATTGCTACTTTTCTGAGTTGATTAGAGTGCTGTACAAGTATACCGACCCTAAGTTTTAGGGGCACAGATTGTGGAGTATCTTTTAAAGCCTTTTAAAAAGCACTTACTATGCATCATACATTATTCTGACTTTTAATCTTGGAAGTAAACCTATAGGGGAGGTATTTTAGAAATGAGGAAGTAGATGTTTATAGAGGTTCAGTGACCTCACTAAGGTCACCAACGAATAAATGGCAGAGCTGAGCATCTCTCTTAGAGCTGTCTGATTCTGGGACCTTGCTATGATGCTATACTGTTTCTTTTTGTTTGTCATTGGATATCTCCTGACAAGTTTCTCCCTAATTAGGGAGAAGAAATCTTTTTTCATATTCATATTCTTGTTCAGTCTTTTCTGTATTTGAAAATAATGTATGTATTGGTCTGTGCTTTTACTTTCTTACAAACCAATAATCTAGCTTTTCTGGATCAGTTAACTTTTTTTTTAAAGATCGTCACTTGAGCGATCATCTGTTGCCAACCTTTTTTTCTTCTTCTTCTCCCCAAAGCCCGCCCCCACCCCCCATATAGTTGTATATTCTAGTTTGTGAGTGCCTCTGGTTGTGCTATGTGGAACGCTGCCTCAGCGTGGCCTGATGAGCAATGCCGTGTCGGCGCCTGGGATCCCAACCAGGGAAACCCTGGGCCCCGGAAACAGAGCGCGCGAAATTAACCACTCGGCCAGGGCCGGCCCCTCAGCTATTATTATTAAAGCTCTGATCTAACCAAATCTCAAGTAAAAAAAAATTGAAAGATCAATCTGTGCTTTCTCCTTGTTATCTAAATATATGACCTTTATTTCACAGAAAAGATTAATGGCCCTGAGTAGAAATATTACATAATTTTGATTGCTTCGTTAGTTTATTATTTTTTCACACTACAGTTTTTCTGCAGTAGTCCCTACCTACTTTTTAACACGTTTTTCTCCTTTAATTTGAAGCTTTTTAAAAGTGTCTATCAATATACTGCAGTGCTGAATTGAGAAAGTATAAGAAAAAGAATCGTTTTAAACATGTAATATAAAGAGAAACAAATTATAGTTAAATTACTTAGAGATTCTGGGGAGTTAAGGAGAAGCTTTGTTTCTTAAAATAATCTGGAACTGCTTTTTCTTTAACAATTACCCAGATAATTTTTATAGCTGTATTCTGAATATAAGCTAGTGACGGTAACTCTTAAAATAGTATTATTACTGTGCATTACTAATGGAATATAGTCTAAAGACAAAAAAAAATTCACAGCAGTAAAATCTTGTTGTTCTCATAGTGTCAAGGTAAAATCATCCAGTTTTTCCAACAAATCAATGAGATGGAAAAGCAGAGGAAGGAATTTTATACAATGAAAGAAATGAAGAGACATACCAACCAAATATAATGTGTGGTGGATCTTGATTCAAACAACCATAACAACTTTGAGAGAATTGGAGAAATCTGAATGTAGATGGACATTAAATAATATTAACCTAATTTCTTAGATGTGGTAATGGCATTGTAGGGGTTTTTTTTTAAGTCATTAAAGTTAGAGATGTATAATGAAGTATTTATGGGTGAAATTTGGGAAGTGAAAATGTTGGGGAGATAAACAGTTATGGCAAAATATTGATAATTGTTGAAGCTAGTTATGAGTAGCGAGGTGTTCTTTATACTATTCTCTTTCTTTGTGGGGTTTGACATTTTTAAGAATAAAAGGTTTTTTAAAATTTGTGCTGTAAGAAGAGAAGTGGAATTAACAAAAATAGGACATCCTTCTGAGATACTGAATCACCACTCCTGTCACAGGTTATACCTCTATCAGACAAACTCTCCAGCCTGTCCTGTTTCATCACCTGACAGGATAACTTCTATCTGAGATAATCCTGCTCATGCATTCTTCTACCACCTGAATCTTGGGTGTTTTTCTAGTCATGGCAATGGACTCATGGAAACTCAGCTACCTGATGACATCAAATTACATGCCTGGTTTGTGTGTGTGTGTTTATAAGGTTAATCTCTTTTTGCCTCAATTTCCTCATCTGTAAGCTGGGAAACTTACAGCAGTCCTATGTGGCGCATACTATCATTATCTCCACTTTACAGATGAGGAAACTGAGGCAAAGTTTAAATAATTTGTCCAAGGTTCATAGCTACTAATTATTCCCGTAGTTCATGGCAATAAAAGTATATAATTCTGAAAGTTTTCTATGTTAGTCCAATCATATATTTTTAAAATTTCCTGCATATATTCTTTCTTCTCAGCCAGGCTTTTACATATTTTCTTTTTGCTCCAAACTCAGCATTATTGAAAGTAGAAAGTCCCTATTAATGTCATTTCTCTTGTGTGACCCTCAGACAATTGTCTGCGTCATAAGGTCCGGCGATAGTAAAAGTCTTGTAACGTTGCATAGCTTGGTGGTACATATAGAAAAGGGGGATATTGCATCCATTTTCATCCCAGAAAATGTAATATCCTGTGAGGACGCGTGGTGGCGCTGCAGGATAAGAAGGTATACCCGGAACCGCAGCTGCGGCTCCGTTGACACGCAAAATTTACCAGCAGAGCCTGGAAGCCCACGGGGAGGGTGGATGCTACAGAAGAACTGAGTCCTCTGAAAAGGGCTATTCATCGGAATACTTCTGAGGTATCTTGCGGATTGACCACAGTCTCCGATACTGAGGTCTTTACAGCTCTGCGGAACCACCCTCGCCGGAGGCTGTACCAAGCAAGAACAATGGAGGCCAGCAGGAAGCTCATTTGCAGACAAAGGCAAGTCCTTTTCTTCTTTCTCTTCTTGGGCTTATCTCTGGCGGGCACTGAACCTAGGCGCTATTCTGTGGTGGAGGAAACGGAAGGGAATTCTTTTGTAACCAATTTAGCAAAGGACCTGGATCTGGGGCAAAGGGAACTCTCCAGGCGGGGACCTAGGGTGATTTCCAAAAGGAACAAACTGCATTTGCAGCTCGATCAGGAGACCGGGGATTTGTTGCTAAATGACAAACTGGACCGCGAGGAACTGTGCGGTCACACGGAGCCCTGTGTGCTGCGTTTCCAGGTGTTGCTAGAGAATCCCTTAGAATTTTTTCAAGCTGAGCTACAAGTAATAGACATAAATGACCATGCTCCGGTGTTCGTGGACAGAGATATGTTGCTAAAGATATCAGAGAGCAGTCCTCCTGGGACTACGTTTCCTCTGAAGAATGCTCAGGATGTGGACGTAGGCCGAAATAATATTGAGAACTATATAATCAGTCCCAACTCCTATTTTCGGGTCCTCACCCGCAAACGCAGCGATGGTAGGAAATATCCTGAGCTGGTGCTGGACAAAGCGCTGGATCGCGAGGAGGAACCTGAGCTCAGGTTAACCCTCACCGCTCAGGATGGTGGCTCTCCACCCCGGTCTGGCACCGCTCAGGTGTACATCGAAGTCGTGGACATAAACGATAACGCCCCTGAATTTGAGCAGCCTTTCTATAGGGTGCAGATCCCTGAGGATAGTCCCATAGGTTTCCTGATTGTCACAGTCTCTGCTACGGATGCAGACATAGGAGCCAACGGAGAGATTTCTTATTCACTTTTCCAGGCTCCAGAAGAGATTAGCAAAACCTTTGAGATCAACCCCAAGACAGGGGAAATTCGACTGAAAAAACAACTTGATTTCGAAACTGTTCAGTCCTATGAGGTCAATATCGAGGCCAGAGATGCTGGAAGCTTTTCTGGAAAATGCACCGTTCTTACTCAGGTCATGGATGTGAACGACAATGCCCCAGAAGTCACTATGTCTGCATTTACCGCACAGATCCCCGAGAACTCCCCTGAGAGTGTAGTTGCAGTTTTTAGTGTTTCAGATCTTGATTCGGAAGAAAACGGGAAAATAAGTTGCTCCATTAAGGACGATCTACCCTTTTTCCTGAAATCGTCCCTGGAAAACTTTTACACCCTAGTAACAGAGAAACCGCTGGACAGAGAGGACAAAGACGAATACAATGTCACCATCACAGTCACTGATTTGGGGACACCCAGGCTGAAAACAGAGCTCAACATAACCGTGCTGGTCTCCGACGTCAACGACAACGCCCCGGCCTTCACCCAAACCTCCTACACCCTCTGGGTCCGCGAGAACAACAGCCCCGCCCTGCACATCGGCAGCGTCAGCGCCACAGACACAGACGCAGGCGCCAACGCCCAGCTCACCTACTCGCTGCTGCCGCCCCAAGACCCTCACCTGCCCCTGGCCTCCCTCGTGTCCATCAACGCCGACAACGGCCACCTGTTCGCCCTCAGGTCCCTAGACTACGAGGCCCTGCAAGCCTTCGAGTTCGGCGTGGGCGCCACGGACCGCGGCTCGCCGGCGCTGAGCAGCCAGGCGCGGGTGCGCGTGCTGGTGCTGGACGCCAACGACAACTCGCCCTTCGTGCTGTACCCGCTGCAGAACGGCTCTGCGCCCTGCACCGAGCTGGTGCCCCGGGCGGCCGAGGCGGGCTACCTGGTGACGAAGGTGGTGGCGGTAGACGGCGACTCGGGCCAGAACGCCTGGCTGTCGTACCAGCTGCTCAAGGCCACGGAGCCCGGGCTGTTCGGCGTGTGGCCGCACAACGGCGAGGTGCGCACGGCCAGGCTGCTGAGCGAGCGCGACGCGCCCAAGCACAGGCTGCTGGTGCAGGTCAGGGACAATGGCGAGCCGCCGCGCTCGGCCAGCGTCACGCTGCACGTGCTGCTGGTGGACGGCTTCTCCCAGCCCTACCTGCCGCTGCCCGAGGCGGCGGCCGAGCAGGCGCGGGCCGACCCGCTCACCGTCTACCTGGTCGTCGCGCTGGCGTCGGTGTCGTCGCTCTTCCTCCTGTCGGTGCTGCTGTTCGTCGCGGTGCGGCTGTGCAGGAGGAGCAGGGCCGCGTCGCTGGGTCGCTGCTCGGTGCCTGAGCGCCACTTTCCGGGCCACCTGGTGGACGTGAGCGGCACCGGGACCCTGTCCCAGAGCTACCAGTATGAGGTGTGTCTGAGGGCAGGTTCAGGGACCAGCGAGTTCAAGTTTCTGAAGCCAGTTGTGCCCAATTTCCAGGGCCATTCCCCTAGACCGGAAATAGAAGAAACCTCCAACTTTAAGAATGACTTTGGTTTCAGTATTCAGTGACAATAATTGTTTTTTCAAATATTTAGAATTGGTAAGTTTAAGGTGATAGTTTTTCTGGCAACCTATTATAAATTTTTTAATTACACTAAACTTGCTTGCAAAATATCTTATATTATCTCTTTGTTTTAAAGAATAGGATCTTTTTTCTTCATTACCATTTCAAGGTGAATGGTCCTAAATCTTGTCTCTCAAAACATGATGAAGTCAATAGTTGTATGAATCCTTGTTCTGGAATAACTTAAGAATGTATTAGGGGGAAAAAAAACCAGTGGGAAATTCGTTCTATATAATCGATGGCATTTTCTTGAATTTTTCTTATTCGTTTTTAAACTATTAGGTGTATAAGGCAGTCATGCACTAACAGACTTACACTGAAGTGTCCCTGGTGGGGAAGGAAAGAGAACTGGTACAGTGAGAATTTGGCTCTAGCTTTATTCTGCCCTCGTAGAATCTTTAATATTGTTTTCTCTTAATGTTGTACTAATTGTGCTTCCTTTCATTAATATACCAGTGTTAGTTTTAATATAATTATTTTAACTGCTTCCCACTTAGTTTCATTGATGTTAAAAGGGGGAAAATGTATTGCCTTGTAGTTCTGTAGGTCAGATTTCCCATACGGGTCTTACTGGGCTAAAATCAAGGTGTCCGCAGGAGTGCATTCCTTTCTGGTGGCTCTAGAGGAGAATCCATTTCTTCATTTTTTCCAGCTTCTGGATGTTGCATACATGACTTGTCTCATGGCCTCCTTCATCCATCTTCAAAGCCAGCAGCATTGCAGTGTATTTCTTTGACCATTCTCCTGTAGTCACATCTTCCTCTGACCATAGTCAGGAAAGGTTCTGTCCCACCCAGGTAACCCAGGATAATCTTCCTTTCGTGAGGTCCTCAATTTAATTATATTTATGAATTCTCTTTTGCCACATATTTACAGATTTGGGGAATTAGGGCCTGTACGTCTTTGGGTGGGTGGCCATTATTCTGCCTGCCACTTGGAATAATGGCTGCTTGGAAGAAAATTATCTGGTCTAGTAGTACCACTTGTGGCCAACGGAAGGCACATAAAGGTCTTTATACCAGGAATTTAGGCCTCATTGATTAGATGCTTTGACCTCAGACAAGGTAATTAACAAACTTCTTAAAATCTTTAACAAAAATACTGAACTGATAAAGATATCATGAATCTTTACTGCAATTCACTTCAAATTACAGAAATGGAAAACCTGAACAAAAGAATACAAATCTGATAAGGGACTTATCAGAATATATAAAGAACTCTTACAACTCAACTACAAAAAGATAAATAACCCAATTTAAAAATGAGTGAAGATCTAAATAGACATTTCTCCAAGGAAGATATACAAATGGACAATAAGCACATCAGAAGATGTTCAGCATCGTTAGTCATCAGAGAAATGCAAGTTAAAATTAATGAGATACCACTTCACACCCACTAGAATGGCTAGAATCAAAAAATCAGAAAAGTATTGGGAAGATGTGGAAAACTCGGAATGCTGATAAACTGCTAGTGGGAATGTAAAATGGTGCAGCTGCTTTGGAAAACAGTCTCGCAGTTCCTCAGTTAAACAGAGAGATACCGTATGACTCAGCAGTTCCACTCCCAGAGAAATGAAAACATACATCCACACAAACACTTGTACATGAGTATTTATGCAGCATTATTCATAATAGCCAAAAGGTGGAAACAACCCAAACGTCCATCAACAGAAGAACGGATAATCAAAATGTAATATATCTATACAGTGGAATATTATTTGGCCATAAAAAGGAATGAAATATTGATATGTTACAACTTGGATGAACCTTGAAAACATGCTAAGTGAAAGAAGCCAGTCCCAAAAGTCCACATATTGTACTATTCCCTCCGTACAAGAGTCCAGAATAGGAAAGTCTATAGAGACAGAAAATAAATTAGTGGTTGATTAGGACTTGGGGGCACAAGGGATGAGGGAATAGGAGGGTGATGGCTCAAGGGTACAAGGTTTATGAAGTGATGAAAATGTCCTAAAATTGACTGTGGTGGTGGGTGAACTGCTCTGTGAATATGCTGAAAGCCGCTGAACTATACACTTTAAATGGATGAATTGCATGGTATGTGAGTTATATCTCATTAAAGCTGTTTTTAAAAAAGAATAAAACAGAAATTGTGTCATGATAATAATAATTATAAAAGGAATCCAAAAGTATGGCAGGCCTACCCTTGAGATCTGCCTGTTTGGGAAATAATTTTCAAATAATTGAAAACTCCAAAACCTAAGTTGTCAGCCTTAGGTATTGGAAAGAAAAGGAAATGATCCACTCGTTAACAAGGCATTGGTTATACACTCTTTAGAACCACCACTGATTGTAATTTTGCAGTGTCCTCTCATTTGTAATTCTGTAATATCTACCATGAAAAGATGTACTTGTGAAACGGTTCCCATGTTACTTGGAAAACATTTTGCTTCTAAATGTATATTCTTTTTGGCTTACATGTTAATTAAATTATCTTATTTAATCACTAGTCCTCAACAGCTTTAAACAGTCAATAATATAAATGACAGTGTGCTATTTATACTCTTCATGTGCAACAACACAGAGCTTTATCCGAACACACAAATACCACACAAAAATAGAGCTCAGTATTTTATATTACAGAACACAATTTATACAACCTATTTGGTACATTTAGGAGGATTTTGTATTCAACGTTAAGCCAGAAAATATAAGATGCAGTGAGGACACGTGGTGGCGCTGCAGGTTAAATGATGGAAAACAGAATTGCCTACGCAGCTCCAGTATCCAGCCAAACAGTTTCACACTGCCTGGAAGCTAAAGAATAGCTTTCACAGCCGGAGAAAAAGTGAGTGTGAAACTTCTTTAAAATTCTATTTAGCGGCATAGTTCTGACATTCTGGGTTGCAGGACTGGGCTACTGGGATCCTGGACATACGTGAAGCTCCTGTGAACCCAGTTTTCAGGAAAGAGCAATGGAGATTGGATGGACCTGCAATCGGAGACAAAGGCAAGTCCTAGTTTTCTTTGTTTTGCTGAGCATGTCTAGGGCGCGCGCCGAGTTGGGGCCCTATTCAGTAGTGGAAGAAACGGAGAGAGGCTCCTTTGTGGCAAATCTAGGAAAAGACCTGGGGTTGGGGTTGACAGAGATGTCCACTCGGGGGGCCCGGATCATTTCCCAGGGAAACAAAGAGCATTTGCAGCTCAAGGTACAGACTGGGGATTTGCTCATAAATGAGAAACTAGATCGAGAGGAGCTATGTGGTCCCACTGAGCCTTGCGTACTACATTTCCAAGTGTTAATGGAAAAACCCTTAGAGATATTTCAGGCTGAACTGAGGGTGAAAGACATAAATGACCATTCTCCCATGTTCACTGAGAGAGAAATGATTCTAAAAATACCGGAAAACAGTCCTCTAGGAATTGCATTCCCTCTGAGTAATGCTCTGGACTTGGACGTAGGAAGCAACAATGTTGAGAACTATAAAATCAGCCCCAACTCCCATTTCCAAGTCCTAACCCGCAATCGCAGTGACGGCAGAAAATACCCTGAACTGGTGTTGGACAAAGAACTGGATCGGGAGGAGGAGCCTGAAATCTTATTAACCCTGACAGCGATGGATGGCGGCTCTCCGCCTCGATATGGGACCGCCCAGGTGCGCATTGAAGTGGTGGACAGCAATGATAATGCCCCAGAGTTTGGGCAGCCCTTCTACAGGGTGCATATTCCTGAGAACAGCCCTGTAGGCTCCCTGGTTGTCACCGTCTCTGCCAGCGATTTAGACAGTGGAGTCTACGGAAAAATATCATACACACTCTTTCAGCCTTCAGAAGATATTAGCAAAACTTTGGAGGTAAATTCTGTGACAGGAGAAATTCGACTGAGAAAACAAGTAGATTTTGAAACAGTTCAGTCTTATGAAGTGGATATCAAGGCCACTGATGGGGGAGGTCTTTCGGGAAAATGCACTCTTCTCCTGCAGGTGGTGGACATGAATGATAATCCCCCAGAAGTGACCATATCCGCACTCACCAGCCCCATCCCAGAGAACACGCCTGAGATTGTAGTTGCCGTTTTCAGTGTTTCAGATCCTGACTCCGGGGACAACGGGAAGACTATTTCCTCCATCCAGGATGACCTTCCTTTTCTTCTAAAACCTTCAGTCAAGAACTTTTACACCCTGGTAACAGAAGGATCGCTTGACAGAGAAAGCAGAGCTGAGTACAACATCACCATCACCGTCACGGACATGGGATCCCCCAGGCTGAAAACCCAGCACAGCATAACCGTCCTGGTCTCCGACGTCAACGACAACGCCCCGGCCTTCACCCAAACCTCCTACACCCTCTGGGTCCGCGAGAACAACAGCCCCGCCCTGCACATCGGCAGCGTCAGCGCCACAGACACAGACGCAGGCGCCAACGCCCAGCTCACCTACTCGCTGCTGCCGCCCCAAGACCCGCACCTGCCCCTGGCCTCCCTCGTGTCCATCAACGCCGACAACGGCCACCTGTTCGCCCTCAGGTCGCTGGACTACGAGGCCCTGCAGGCCTTCGAGTTCGGCGTGGGCGCCACGGACCGCGGCTCGCCCGCGCTGAGCAGCCAGGCGCGGGTGCGCGTGCTGGTGCTGGACGCCAACGACAACTCGCCCTTCGTGCTGTACCCGCTGCAGAACGGCTCTGCGCCCTGCACCGAGCTGGTGCCCCGGGCGGCCGAGGCGGGCTACCTGGTGACCAAGGTGGTGGCGGTGGACGGCGACTCGGGCCAGAACGCCTGGCTGTCGTACCGGCTGCTCAAGGCCACGGAGCCGGGGCTGTTCGGCGTGTGGCCGCACAACGGCGAGGTGCGCACGGCCAGGCTGCTGAGCGAGCGCGACGCGCCCAAGCACAGGCTGCTGGTGCAGGTCAGGGACAATGGCGAGCCGCCGCGCTCGGCCAGCGTCACGCTGCACGTGCTGCTGGTGGACGGCTTCTCCCAGCCCTACCTGCCGCTGCCCGAGGCGGCGGCCGAGCAGGCGCGGGCCGACCCGCTCACCGTCTACCTGGTCGTCGCGCTGGCGTCGGTGTCGTCGCTCTTCCTCCTGTCGGTGCTGCTGTTCGTCGCGGTGCGGCTGTGCAGGAGGAGCAGGGCCGCGTCGCTGGGTGGCTGCTCGGTGCCCGAGGGCCCCTTTCCGGGCCACCTGGTGGACGTGAGTGGCACCGGGACCCTGTCCCAGAGCTACCAGTATGAGGTGTGTCTGAGGGCAGGTTCAGGGACCAGCGAGTTCAAGTTTCTAAAACCAATTATCCCCAATCTCTCATCCCAGAGCAGAGGAAAGGAAGTGGAAGAAAATCCCTCGTTTAGGAATAGCTTTGGGATTTAATTATTGACAGGAACCTATATAATAAAGACATTTCCTTCTAATATTTTTTTGTTGACTAATTAATTTTTGGTCCACCACCACCCATAAGGTAATATTTAATTTTCTCTATTTGATTCATCCTCAGTTTCCAATTTTATGCTTAACTTCACAAGTTTCCTTTTCTTCCTATTTTAGCCCAAGAAAGTATTACTCACTGGAATCCCAATGAGTTAAATAGGCTTTATCTTCAAAGTTGATATACTTTAAGGTTTTTTTTCCTATTTATTAATGTCTTTATTGGCTTTGTATTTACATTTTTAATTTTAGTTCTTTGTTGTAGAACTTCAATTATTAAGATAATCTGCATGTTATCTGTATATTCACTATTTGATATTTCTTCCATTTTCCTTTAAAAACTGGTATTTTTGTTGTTTTATCAACCTTCATTTTTGTTATGGCAGTTTTCTTTATGCTATTTTTTTAAAAGTTCTCTTTCCCTGTAATGGTATCTGCTTGTTTAAAATATAATATCTCTGTTGTATGATATGATAAATAAACCTCTAATCAGCCTTATCTGAAAATAAGAAGAAACATTATTGTAAGATATGAGCGTATGTATATGAGTTAAAGTTTGGAGACAAGAAAAGCAAAGTTTAGACATTCTATAGTATCATGTAGAAATATTTAATAATTTGTTGCTTTTAATTCCATATGAAAAATCAGAAGTCTCTATTAAGTTTTTACTGGCTAACAACATAATCCCATTCAGTTGAAAAAGTGATAGAAGCCATCAAGCAGAGGTTTATATGGTATGGCTTTTATATTCAACAATTGAGTGTTTTGGCAGTATCTAGGCCTTTCCCTGTATAATATCTCTCAATTTAATCTGTATCCTTTCCTTATTATGGGGAAAATAGAGCTTCTTTCTAGATATTAGGACTTTGAAGAAAATTCTGGATGAGGCACATGTTACAATGCTGTTCTTACTCTCAGCAGTGTTAGGATAGGCGTTAGTGTGGTCTATTCTTTCTCTCCCTTTATTTGGTGCACAGAAATTAGATCCCATTAGAATTAATTAAGAGGGACCCTAAATAAAGGTCAGTCCCTTCTTTAATTCTGCAAGCAATTTTAAAGCTAATATAAGGAAAACAAAGACATGTGAAAGAAAGGGAACAAATTGCAAAGAACGAGTAAGTGAAAGAATACAATTTTCAAACGTTAAGGACTTAAGGGCACTGAACAGTTTTCATACTCTATTCACTAGAGTTTATTTATGCATACCTTAATAAGCAAGCGTTTAGTGAGTGAGTGATTTGCCAACCAAAGATAACTAAGACATAGTTTCAATCCTCAAGTAAGTCACATTGAAGAGGGGACAGATTGTCATGAAACATGGAACAATAATGTTTACAGGGCAATTATACAAGTTTTTAAGGGAACCCAGAGGAAGGACAGGCTAAATGCTTCTTTCTGGATTATACAGTGGTGATTCTATTTAGGCAAAGTAATTAGGTTTTGAAGAAATTTGTTGAAGGAGGTGTGAAACAAGTTTCTTTTGTCAGTTTTTGGTGTTCCTATGCCCAACGTTTCTGGAAAAGTAAAATCTATTATTTTGGTGGTCCCAGAGGCCACCACGTTTTACCTTGGGTTCCTGACATTGTGTGGGAGTAGTCTCAGGTGTGAAAGGCCTAGTACAGAACTAAATCTAGCACAATGATGTGGACAGAGTTAACTGCTGGAAACATTCTTTTCCCAACTGTTGATTTTTAACCTTCTCCATGAAATTGAAAAATTTCAACAACGTGAACAGTTCTCTATCTCAACATTGTTTTTTACAAAACAAACAAAAGAAAAGAAAAGTTAAATACTTAAATGGGCCACTAAAGAACAAATTTATAAATATATCCATGTGCACAAATGGGATACAGCCATTTGAGTCTGTCGGAGGCCACGCGGTGGCGCTGCAGGCTAAAGAGACTGGGGGAAAAATTGAACTGAGAATGCTTTGGATGTCACTAACGAAAAAGATCCTGCAGGCAGCTAGGCTGGGAGAAAAGCTGTAGCTGCCCAAGATTGGGAAGGAAAAAAATCCAGACGCCTGCTACTACGTGTCGTAGGTCTGGGGTTTTCTTCTGTTGTTTCTTTACACTGGGATCTGTGATTGTGACCAGTATTGAGGAAAGATCGTTCAGAGGACGCTATGGAGGCTGACGGGTGGCGCTGCTCAAGACAAAGGCAAGTCCTCTTTCTCTTTATGTTTTGGGGAGTATCCTTGGCAGGTACTGAGTTTGGATGGTATTCCGTGATGGAGGAAACAGAGAGAGGATCATTTGTGGTCAATCTGGCAAAGGATCTGGGGCTGGGGGATGGGGAACTGGTTGCAAGGAGAGCCCGGGTGCTCTTTGACGATAACAAACAACACTTGCTCCTGGATTCTCAAACTGGGGATTTGCTCACAAATGAGAAATTGGACCGAGAGAAGCTGTGTGGCCCTACAGAGCCCTGTATGCTGTATTTCCAAATTTTAATGGATAATCCCTTTCAGATGTACCGGGCTGAGCTGAGGGTGAGGGACATGAATGATCATTCCCCAGTGTTTCAGGACAAAGAGATGGTCTTAAAAATACTAGAAAATACAGCTGAAGGGACAGCATTTCAACTAGAAAGAGCACAGGATTCAGATGGAGGACTTAATGGAATCCAAAACTACACCATCAACCCCAACTCTTTTTTCCATATTAAAATTACTGGCAATGATGAAGGCATGATATATCCAGAGCTAGTGTTGGACAAGGTGCTGGATCGGGAGGAGCAACAAGAGCTAAGTTTAACACTCACGGCACTGGATGGTGGGTCGCCACCCAGGTCTGGGATTGCCACTATACGCATTATGATCCTAGACATCAATGACAATGCCCCGCAGTTTTCTCAGGCAACCTATGTGACCCAGGCCCTGGAGAACAGCCCAGTGGGGTCTCTTATTGCTAAAGTCTCTGCAAGAGATGAAGATTTTGGAGTCAATGCAGATATATCCTATTCATTTTTTGATGCTTCTGCAGATATTCGAGCCACCTTTCAAATAAATCCATTTTCTGGGGAAATCATTCTCAGAGTGTTGCTTGATTATGAGCTAGTAAAGTCTTACAAAATAAACATACAGGCAACTGATGGTGGGGGCCTTTCTGCAAGATGTAAGGTTTTGGTGGAGGTATTGGACACCAATGACAACCCCCCTGAACTGATCATGTCATCACTTTCCAACTCTGTTGCTGAGAACTCTCCTGAGACCACAGTGGCTGTTTTTAGGATTAAAGATAGAGACTCCGGAGAAAATGGAAAGATGGTTTGCTACATTCAAGATAATCTGCCGTTTCTTCTGAGACCCTCTATGGAGAATTTTTACATCCTAATGACAGAAGGAGCCCTAGACAGGGAAAGCCAAGCCGAGTACAACATCACCATCACCGTCACTGACTTGGGGACACCCAGGCTGAAAACCCAGCACAACATAACCGTGCTGGTCTCCGACGTCAACGACAACGCCCCGGCCTTCACCCAAACCTCCTACACCCTCTGGGTCCGCGAGAACAACAGCCCCGCCCTGCACATCGGCAGCGTCAGCGCCACAGACACAGACGCAGGCGCCAACGCCCAGCTCACCTACTCGCTGCTGCCGCCCCAAGACCCGCACCTGCCCCTGGCCTCCCTCGTGTCCATCAACGCCGACAACGGCCACCTGTTCGCCCTCAGGTCGCTGGACTACGAGGCCCTGCAGGCCTTCGAGTTCGGCGTGGGCGCCACGGACCGCGGCTCGCCGGCGCTGAGCAGCCAGGCGCGGGTGCGCGTGCTGGTGCTGGACGCCAACGACAACTCGCCCTTCGTGCTGTACCCGCTGCAGAACGGCTCTGCGCCCTGCACCGAGCTGGTGCCCAGGGCGGCCGAGGCGGGCTACCTGGTGACCAAGGTGGTGGCGGTGGACGGCGACTCGGGCCAGAACGCCTGGCTGTCGTACCAGCTGCTCAAGGCCACGGAGCCCGGGCTGTTCGGCGTGTGGCCGCACAACGGCGAGGTGCGCACGGCCAGGCTGCTGAGCGAGCGCGACGCGCCCAAGCACAGGCTGCTGGTGCAGGTCAGGGACAATGGCGAGCCGCCGCGCTCGGCCAGCGTCACGCTGCACGTGCTGCTGGTGGACGGCTTCTCCCAGCCCTACCTGCCGCTGCCCGAGGCGGCGGCCGAGCAGGCGCGGGCCGACCCGCTCACCGTCTACCTGGTCGTCGCGCTGGCGTCGGTGTCGTCGCTCTTCCTCCTGTCGGTGCTGCTGTTCGTCGCGGTGCGGCTGTGCAGGAGGAGCAGGGCCGCGTCGCTGGGTGGCTGCTCGGTGCCTGAGCGCCCCTTTCCGGGCCACCTGGTGGACGTGAGCGGCACCGGGACCCTGTCCCAGAGCTACCAGTATGAGGTGTGTCTGATGGGAGACCCTGGGACCAGCGATTTCAAGTTCCTGAAGCCGATTCTCCCTAATATCCAGGCAGAGGGCCCTGGGAGTAATAGTGAAGAAAATCCCGCCTTTCGGAATAGCTTTGGACTTAATCTTCAGTAAAAATTCCCTTTGTATTTTCATGTACTTTTGAAGTGTTGTACAACCATATCAATATTAGTTTGGCTTTGAAACTCCAAATTAAATTATTTGCAACTTCAAGCCTAATCTTAAAGTTTCATATATCTATGTTTTTACAATGTTATTTCATCCTTTTTCACAATAATCAACAGTTAGGTTTAATTAGTACCCATTTCTAAATAATAGTTTTAAGGTATAACTTTCAGTATATACAAGGAGTTAATTATTATTTCTCATTCTAGAAAACTAAGGTTTTTATTTTTCTCCTAGTGTATTTCATAGACTACCTCTCACGATCGTATCCACCTGTCTGTTGCACTTCCTTCATGTGAGAACACATACCTGCACTTCTGACCTGATTCTAACATTCTGTTTAATCATGTTATAAAACGATATCATCTAGTTCTAAATCATAGCATTTAAAAAGAAATATTTCTCTGATACTCTGCTCTTGATAAAATGAGACATCATTTTGTGAGTGACATTGGACTCCAATAATATCCTTGTTTTCATACTATTTCATTTCCTTTAAAGACACTCCTCTTACTCAGTTATTTTCTAATGTCCACTTTTGCTGACATATAAAACAGATCATGTCTTATAATTCAAACAAAATGTAATAACCTGCATGAAAATGAATATAAATAAAAATGCTTTGAAAATTTTTGAGAATATTGGTGGACCATTGGAAAGATATTCACTTTTCATTTTATTTTGTAAATTTATTTTAATCCCTACCAATTAAAATTAAGAAGAACTAAAAGTTATAAAGAAAAACAAAGATTCTTCAATCTCCAACCTCCTGCTAGTGCTTTCTCTAGAATTGCTCTCAATATTTCTAAGTAACATGTTTATACTGCTATACCTTGACATTTGGTTTTATATTTTAATCACTTCTTCCTATGGTAAAAAAGGATTCAACATTTTTACTTTCCAACTAACAAACACATATACAAACGTTGCACATTTCTTGTCTCCTATTTTCCAAATAGAGTTGTTGCAGGTTTGCTTTTTTGTTGTTGTTGTTAAACTAGTAGTTTTGTCCATATTGCTAAGGTTACTTCACAATATACATTAGTGTTGTATGATTACATTTCATTCTTGAAAAAAATATTTCCTAAAGCTGATAATTGTTGTTTTTACTTGCCTCATTGTCTATTTATTTTCTATAATATTCCTATTGATTTTTCACATTATCTCTTATTTGAATATTAATCTTTCTCCTTAAATATTAAAAAATGTCAGATACCTGTCAATTATATTTATTTCCTGGAGCTCTTTCAACCACATCCCTCCATATCTCTGCTTCATTTTTACTGGTTGTTCTGTAGGCCGTCACTCTAGGACTTTTATTCCTTTAATACTTTCCTGTGTTGGTCCTCTTTTACAAGATCTAGTATGTTTCTTGGTTTACTCCCTTATTTAACTGACACACATATCTCAATACCTTCATAAAAATGGATGCACAGGAGGTAACATCTTTTGAGACCTTGCCTTGTGAAGGTATCTTCATTTTCTTTGCGTTTAATTGACAGTTTGACTGGGTATAAAAGTCTAGGTTGAATTTTTTTCAAGCTAGATTTCCCTCCGATTTTGGAAGGAGTGTTCCTTTTACTGATTGCATACACAGCTGCTATTCAGAAGACTGATTCCGTTCTGATTCCTACGTCTGTTAATGTCAACACCTTTTTTCATCATGGAAACACTGGAAACTTTTCCTAGTATTCTGAAAATACTTTCATGTCAGCTATTTATTTATTTATTAATCTGGCCATATGGGTGTACCCTGTTAGTGTTTAGACTCTTACTTTCAGTTCTGAGAAATTTTCTTGTTATGTTTTCATCATAATTTCTCCCTTGAATTTTCTACATTTTCACTTGAACCAGAATCTCATTAGGGAAATGATGACTCTCCTGGACTGATTCTCAAAGACTCTAATTTTTTTCCTTTCTTATTTTCTCTTTGTTTCTTGTTCTAATTTTTTGGACAATTTAGTTTATCATCCAATCTTTATATTTAAGTTATTCTTTTTGGCTGACAAATACTTATTTTTAAGAGCCCTTTTGGTTGTCTGAGTGTTTTTCACAGCATCCTGTTATAGATTTGTAAATGTAGTATCTTCTCTCATCTATAATTCATCTCTTTATTTTTTTGAAATGCATTATGCAAAAAATGCATTATGCAGTAAAAACTACTATTATACCTATTTTAAAAGTGAGAGTGAATCACAGAGAAGTTAAGAACTTGTCCAAGGTTATACAGCTAGTAAGGGGCACATAAGCCTTAATCCATTCTTTATCTTACAATAAGAATACATACTTCAAACAGTTACTGTTAAGATTAAATGGGTAAACACTTAAATGTGGCGCTTAGAACAGTGGGTAGCACAGAGTAAATACTCAATAAGTATTAGCTCTTATCAGATTTTACTACTCTAAGGATATTAATCAGACATTTTTGAAGACTTTCTTCAGTTTTCTCTATTATATGTGTTTCATCCTGTTCCTTTTGTTTTGTTTTCTGGTGATAGTGGTTTTGGCCTTTCTATGTCGTGTTGTAGGCATTTCTTCAAACGTCTTGTGATCCTCAGCTGTCTTCTCATATTTAAGAATGGTGAGATATCATAATGTCTATAGTCAGCTTTTTGTGAGTACACGAGGCCTGTTGATGGCAGGGCTTCACTTTAATGTAACCATGCTAGGATAGGACTGTTTCCTTGGGAGACCCCCGAAAACAAGTATGTGTAAGTCTTTATCTGATCCTTTCATATTTTCTAGGTTAGAATTCTACAATATCTTCTGTGTGGGGGCGAGTGAGAGAGGAAGTCAGGCATATACCTTGTGCCCTTCAATCGGAGAGTATTGCATGGGAAGGGGCTAGATTCCTCACCGTTCAGGATGCAAATTTTTTGCTTAATCTCAATATTTTTAGTTTCACACCTCACACTTGCTTTCAGCTGTGCATAGGGTCTCCAAAACTAGAGATAGTCCCATTTAATTTCTACATAGAATAAACTTTTCATTCTGTGGAACTGAGTTACTGTTCTATCTATGTAGGATGATGAGAGGATCAGAGAATTCAACTCTCCTATATCCATATTGTCAACTAATTATTTCTTTTTCAGTCCTTAACTGACTTCAATCTTGTTATGCACTTGGTTCCTCCAAATCTTGACCTAAATGGGATTATGTGGGATAAACCCACCAGTTTCTTGTGAATATCTGCAATGCAGGAAATTTACTTTAGACACTTCTTGGAACTGATAACTTAATTGCTCTTCCATCTGCTTTCTGTTATCAAAAGCATGTGTGTTCATTTGAGAATTCTTAGTCTTTATTACTTCATACCATTTTTATCATTTTTCTGTCATTTTAGTGGGTATGTTAATGGGAGGGAAGATAAGTGTGTAGTCAATCCATCTACTTTTCATTTTCTACCATTTTGTAGTGATTTATTTTTCAACCATGTACCTAGCTTACATTTTTACAAATGTAATTTGAACTTACTTTAAAAATGCAAACTTGTTAGATTCCTCCTCCATCCATTCTTGAGAGCACTTTTGAGATCTCACATCATTGTGAGCTCCTAGCATCTATTCCAAACAATCTCCCCCATTATGTAGTAACCATGCACTTTGGTTAGAGCTGAAACCACTCAAAGCTTAAGAGGTGGTTCCAGACAGGATTAAAACTAAGCAAAAGGCCAAAAATGAGTCTTTAGATTCTGGGACTAAAATCTCTACCTACAATTCTATACCTTTTGAAACAATGCTTGCTTCAGTAGCAGGCATATGATCTTAGTTGCTCTAATCAGAGTAAACTAAGTTTTTCTCCTGTGATTGGAAAAGAGACTCTCTCTCACTCTCTCCTTCTGGGCTGAAAGAGAAAGTAGATAGTGAAAGCTATAGCTGGAATAAATCTTGGGACCCTGCGGGAAGCCGGCTTTAGGAGTAAGCCTGCTTTAAATGAAACTAACATGTTTGGGTACTTATTAAATATTTTTTGGTAAATTATGAGAAACTAGAACTAAATTTTGGATTTAGATAGTATGTTCCACCCAGCATTTTACTTCATTTTTTTTCCCAAGTCATAGTTCATTGTTGTCAAGACAATCTACAGAAATGCCTTCTTGTGCTATAACAACTATCTATATATGTTCCATCTCATGGTTAATCCAGTTTCATATCCTCTGAGAGGACTCTGAAATGACTCGTGCACACTTCCTCTTTCCCTTACCACCTAAAGAAGGTCAAGTAGTGATAGAATTTTGTTCAGTTTAACAGTCATTTCTACTCTCCTTGTTTCAGGCTTTCAATCTTCTCAGAAAGATTCCAAGCTACTGAGGGCCAGGAATCACTTCTTGTGTTTCTGTATTCGCCACAACCGGGCACTTTGGATTGTGGAGAGAGTGGGGAGGGATATTTAAATGCTTTAAAACAAATACTAACAGCATCAGAAACTATAAAGAGTATAAAACAATTCTTATGGAAGATAGGATGTATTTGTAACTACGTAAACACAATGAATAAAACAGTATTTGTTTCTGAAGGACATTTATGTGAATGGAATTTAGGCAGCTTTAATCAAACTCTGAAAATCTGTGGAGACGCATGGTGGCGCTGCAGGATAATATCGTGGGGAAAAAGAGAAAAAAAACACATTACGCTGGATGATGGTCCGGAAACTGTTATCCAGTGAACACAGGGCGTTGGGAAGACAGAAAGAACAAGCCTTCAAGGGGCAAACTAGAAGCTATTCAACGGGGTCAAAATCCTTAGGCTTCCGAAGATTTGGTGGACATAACCGAGGCACATTTGCCAGAACTGCGAAGTGGAGCTCAAACGATTCTACAGGAAGCCTTTGGGAAAGGAGCTGTGGAGAACGGAGGGACAAGCACTCTGCGGATAAGGCAAGTCCTGCTTCTCTTTGTTTTGCTGGGAATTTCTCAGGCGCGCTCCCAGTCTGGGCGCTTTTCAGTGGCAGAGGAGATGCAGAGCGGGAGCTTTGTAGGCAATTTGGCAAAGGAGCTGGGACTGGAAATGGGTGAGCTGTTTTCTAGGGGGGCTCGGGTGGTCGCTAATGATGACAAACAGCGTTTGCAGCTGGACGTAAACACGGGGGATTTGCTCTTAAGCGAAGTGCTAGACCGGGAGGAGCTCTGTGGCTCCACGGAGCCCTGTGTGCTGCATTTCCAGGTATTAATGAAAAACCCCGTGCAGTTTTTACAGATTGAGCTCCAGGTCAGGGATATAAATGACCACTCTCCTGTCTTCTTAGAAAAAGAAATGCTGCTAGAAATCCCAGAGAATAGTCCTGTCGGTGCCGTATTCTTACTAGAAAGTGCGAAGGATTTAGATGTAGGAATCAATGCTCTAAAAAACTACACAATAAGCCCCAACTCTCATTTCCACGTTAAAATGAGAGTCAATCCAGACGATAGGAAATACCCAGAGTTAGTTCTGGACAAGGCACTGGATTATGAAGAGCAATCTGAGCTCAGCTTCATCCTCACTGCTCTGGATGGCGGATCTCCGCCCAGGTCTGGGACTGCCTCTGTTCGGGTGGTGGTCGTGGACATTAATGACAACTCCCCTGAGTTTCAGCAGCCCTTTTATGAGGTGAAGATTCCAGAGAATAGTATGCTAGGCTCAGTGGTTGTCACTGTCTCAGCTTGGGATTTAGACTCGGAAAAAAATGGGGAAATATCCTATACTTTTTCCCATGCCTCAGAAGAGATTCGCAAGACATTTGAAATTAATCAAAAGTCTGGAGAAATTAGTTTAATGGCACCCTTGGATTTTGAAACAATTGACTCATACTCAGTAATCATTCAAGCCACAGATGGTGGAGGCCTTTTTGGAAAATCAACAGTCAGAATTCAGGTGATAGATGTGAATGACAACGCTCCTGAAATTGCTGTGTCATCAATTACCAGTCCAATCCCAGAAAATTTGCCTGAGACCGTGGTTATGGTTTTTAGCATCCGAGACAGAGACTCTGGGGACAATGGGAGGATGATTTGCTCCATTCCAGAAGACCTCCCGTTCACCCTAAAATCTTCAGTGGAGAATTATTACACATTGGAAACAGAGAGTCCTCTGGACAGAGAAAGCAAGGCCGAGTATGACATCACCATCACTGTCACAGACATGGGATCCCCCAGACTGAAAACCCAGCACACCATAACCGTGCTGGTCTCCGACGTCAACGACAACGCCCCGGCCTTCACCCAAACCTCCTACACCCTCTGGGTCCGCGAGAACAACAGCCCCGCCCTGCACATCGGCAGCGTCAGCGCCAAGGACAGAGACGCAGGCGCCAACGCCCAGCTCACCTACTCGCTGCTGCCGCCCCAAGACCCGCACCTGCCCCTGGCCTCCCTCGTGTCCATCAACGCCGACAACGGCCACCTGTTCGCCCTCAGGTCGCTGGACTACGAGGCCCTGCAGGCCTTCGAGTTCGGCGTGGGCGCCACGGACCGCGGCTCGCCGGCGCTGAGCAGCCAGGCGCGGGTGCGCGTGCTGGTGCTGGACGCCAACGACAACTCGCCCTTCGTGCTGTACCCGCTGCAGAACGGCTCTGCGCCCTGCACCGAGCTGGTGCCCCGGGCGGCCGAGGCGGGCTACCTGGTGACCAAGGTGGTGGCGGTGGACGGCGACTCGGGCCAGAACGCCTGGCTGTCGTACCAGCTGCTCAAGGCCACGGAGCCCGGGCTGTTCGGCGTGTGGCCGCACAACGGCGAGGTGCGCACGGCCAGGCTGCTGAGCGAGCGCGACGCGCCCAAGCACAGGCTGCTGGTGCAGGTCAGGGACAATGGCGAGCCGCCGCGCTCGGCCAGCGTCACGCTGCACGTGCTGCTGGTGGACGGCTTCTCCCAGCCCTACCTGCCGCTGCCCGAGGCGGCGGCCGAGCAGGCGCGGGCCGACCCGCTCACCGTCTACCTGGTCGTCGCGCTGGCGTCGGTGTCGTCGCTCTTCCTCCTGTCGGTGCTGCTGTTCGTCGCGGTGCGGCTGTGCAGGAGGAGCAGGGCCGCGTCGCTGGGTGGCTGCTCGGTGCCCGAGGGCCCCTTTCCGGGCCACCTGGTGGACGTGAGTGGCACCGGGACCCTGTCCCAGAGCTACCAGTATGAGGTGTGTCTCAGGGGAGATACCAGGACGAATGAGTTCAAATTTTTGAAGCCCGTTATCCCCAACCTCCCACCCCAGTGCCCTGGGAAAGAAATAGAGGAAAATCCTACCTTCCACAATACCTTTGGTTTCAATATTCAGTGACCATAGTTAACTTCTATATCCCGTATGTGTTTTGTTTTGTGCTGCTTCCAAACCCATGTTATTTCCCCCAGATTATGTGTACTTTAAGTTGTACTGTTACTTTAATATTTTTGCATGTTCTACCCACTTTTACTTTTAAGTGAATGTTTATTTGTAGTTGTAATGAAATGGTGATTTATTCTCCAACCTAGGAGGTCTTAATTTGTAATGAATTTGCCTCCTTAAATAACACCACCAAGTCACTTTTTTCCATGGCCCTCTCTCCAATTGAACTTTCACCCACAGTTATGTTTATGGTAAGATAAAACAGACCACTTTCAAAGTATTTCAAGCGTTCAAGTATTTCTTCATTTCATTCTATTTTGCTTTTTTTCTTGTGGTTTATTAATGGTTGCTATTCAGAAATGTCATTTTTATTTCTTTAAATTCACTGCATTTTTAAGTTAACATTTAAAAGTATTTATTACTGTTGAAAATACACCTGAAGAATCATGTCCTATGATACAACCATAAGTGTAATCACCTTGTTAGAAAGAACCAGAAGGCAATTTTCTTAGCATCTCTTCCTGTTCATCCCAGAGAGGGGTTGTGAAGGCACATTAGTGTTGCGGCCACCCACAGAATCCTGGAATATGAAATTATAATTCTCCAGATGTCTCATTAGTGTTACAAAGCTGTAATGCAATCCATTTGAATGCAGGCACCTGAATAATAATTCATATAGAATAAATTAGTGGATTTGTGTGCTAATGTGTATAATTTTTTGCCTCCTGTGTTATCTTAGAATTTACTATATACACACAGGGCACTAGTTTTCAAACTTTTAAAAGAATTCATAGCCAATAGAAAAATTATGTTGTATATATTACATAACATATGAACATCATAGAAAGAAATGTTTTGTGAGCAATGCTTAGCTTTCTTTGTGATGCAATCTAAAATTTCTTATGTTACTGCATTCCATTTAATTTTCAAATGTGGTCATGGTCCACTAAATTCACTTCATGACCTACTAATGGGTAGCAATCCAAAGTTTGAAAATCACTTTTCTCGGAGATATATGTAGAGCATTGAGAAGTATTAAAAGATAGACTTTTAAGGTTCTAATTTTTAAAAAATTTTCAAACCATTGTACAAGGAAGTTTTGTTTCATGTTGCACAGGCACCAGCCAAACACATCCCGCTCTAGTAATTTGACTATGTTACAGAAGAGAGAGCCTTCATTGTTGGGGGAGGAGTTTTCCAATAAACTTCATCAAAAAGTCTAACCTCTGTATGTTATGGAAGGAAAGCGTAGATTAACAAAGTGAGTAAGGGTATAGAGGGAAGGGAAGTGTGTGTGAAAGAGAGCAGACATGGGAAAGAGGAAACGTGTCAGGATGAGTAAAATAATTCCTTCTATTGTTTCTAGTGCCCAGACTAGAGTCAGTGCAGAGACTGCCTCTTGAAGATATTTTAAAGTTTTGTCTTAATATTGTAGAGGCTGGCTATTAGTCAGTTAACAACACCAGGAAGTACAATCTCTTGCCCTATCATATCCAAAACAATGTAATGTTCACACTTCTTGAAAACTAAGCTCTCACTACCAGTTCTTTTGAACTGTGTGGACTAATGAATTATTCTTTGAATTTAAGAAAAATGGAGAGACTAGAAGTCTCTCTATGCAAGCTAATTAAATTTGAATCTATTATCAGAAGTGGAACTAGGAGCATATCTTTCCTCCCTAAATGAAAGCTTCTTTACACAGAGAACAAAAATTCATAAGATATTAATAAATCAAAGTTAAGTATTAAGATTACCTCCTGTCTTTCCTGCACTTAGTGGGGAAAAGATGGGGGACCACTAGCTTAAAGAGATATAAAGCATTCCAGCTTTTTAGCACGTGGTACCAGGTACACAGACTACTGAAGGTGAAAAACGAAAGTGGCCGCTTCAGGGGCCAGCCTGGTGGTGTAGTGGTTAAATTTATGTGCTCCACTTTGGTGGCCCGGGTTCAGGGGTTTGGATCTGGAGTACAGACTTACCCACCGCTCATCAAGTCATGCTGTGGAGGCTTGATGTCACATATACAAAGTAGAGGAAGACTGGCACAGATGTTAGTTCAGGGACAATCTTCCTCAAGCAAAAAGAGGAAGATTGGCAATGGATGTTAGCTCAGGGCTGATCTTCCTTACCAAAAAAAAAAGAAGACGAAGGAGAACTGGACACTTTACACACACTAGAGTGGCTACAGTAAAAAAGACAGACAATGACAAATGTTGGCAAGGATGTGGAGAAATTGGAACCCTCATGCATTGCCAGAAGGAATGTAAAGTGGTACAGCCACTTTCGAAAACAAATTTGACAGTTCCTCAAAATGTTAAACATATAGTTACCTTATGACCCAGAAATTCAACTCTTAAGTATCTATTCAAAAGAAATAAAAGCATATATTCACACACAAAAAAACTTACACATAGATCTTCATAGTAACATTATTCATAACAACTGCAAGTGGAAACAGCCCAAATGTCCATCGACTGATAAATGGAAAAACAAAACATGATATCTCCATACAATGGAATTGTTATTATTCAGCAATAAAGTGGAATGAAGTACTGGCACATGCTACAACATGGATGAACCTTAAAAAACATTGTGCTAAGTGCAAGAAGCTAGTCACAAAATGTTACAGATTGTATGGTCCCATTTTATGAAATTTTCAGAATAGGCAAATTTATAGAGACAGAAAGCTGATTAGTGGTTGCCTAGGGCTGGAGGGAGGGTAAGGGGTGGGGAGTGACTGCTCATGGATACAAGGTTTCTTTTTGGTGTAATGAAAGTGTTCTAAAATTAGACTATAGTGATAATTGTCCAACTCTGTAAATATACTAAAAACCATTGAACTGTACAATGGGCAAACTCTATGGTATGTAAGTGATATCTCAATAACGCTGTTAAAAATGAAACTGGAAGTGGTTCTGGCAGCCTGTGGTCCCAGGTAAGCTGGGCCTTTTCTCATCTATTATAGAAGGGGAAGAGCAGTTCAAACAACTCAGGCAGAAAGTCTAACAGGCATACAGCAGCAGAGACAAGGACCAAGTACTTATCCTATTGCTTCAAGTTTTTCCAGATACCTGAACAGGAGGACTTGTCTATTTATGGAGAGAACTATGTGCTTCCTGACTCTAATGGAGAGTGGCCAGGCCCAGGAACGTAGATGCCCAAATACAAGTAACCAACCCATAGTCCTAAAACGTATTGCTAAAAACAAATTTTGCTCTTATGTTCAAATGCCTCATTCATGGCTAAATTTAAATTAGTGTGTAGGAGTCAAAGTGCATCAGTCAATTTTATATTCAGGGATCATAGGTTGTCCAGTGGGAAAAGGTCACTTACAAAATGGAGATGGAAGAGATAGCCCAGCCTCCCAGAGTGCTTTTTCTTGAAAACCCTTACCAATAAAAATTAAATAGCAGTTTAGGTTAGATTAGCCAAGAGTAAGGGGAATAAAGGACATAAGGACATTTTAGCTTACAAACACATTGTTCTCCTCATCTCCTTTCTAGCTCAAGTCTTGCTCTCACTCCTGGCCCCTGATTAATCTAACAACATGGCCTCTCGGTCCTCAGGGTTCTCCTCTCCTCTGGTTCAGTCATTAGTGTCTTGGCTACATGCTGCACCTTTCACCACCCAGAACTGTTCTTTCTATGAAATAATAATTTCAGATCTCTCCCTCTGAGAACACAATCTTTTGTGCCTTTACCCTCCCATTCTGCTATTACTATCACATCTTGTCTTTGACCTTATCAGAACCTCCATTCCACGATGCTGCTACCACCTACCACCCCTTCCTGCTTTAATTTCCTTCCTATGCAGATGATTCCCTGGTTTAGCACTCCCAATCACTCTCAAACCCATATCTTCAATCCCCTTGTTCAATTTTCCTTCACTAAAACCACCTGATAAAACTCCACATGAGATGAATATAATCGTCTCCCTCCTCTTCTGTTACGCCTGGGATGTTACACTCTATAAGACAAAACTTAGAAATTACCAATCCTATTGCTACTAAGTTTACCATGTTCAAACTTAATTGGGTTTTCAAAGCCAAGAAATCCTTGTAGATTTTCCTAATCAGCTTTCTCTTCTATTCTCCATAACAACTACTTCAAACCTATTTATCTTACTTTAAACTTCTCACCTTACTAAGTACATACCCCCTTACAGTGGACAAACTTGCCTAATTTCTTACATAGAATCCATCAGATAGGAATTCTCTCAATTTCCTGTCCCCAAACGTATACCCTTGATAGCATCTGTACTTACAGTTTCCTCTGCTGAGGTCCCTTGCACCTAAGTCCAATCCTGGACCCTATATTTAACCACCTTCTAGGGGCTTCACATTGCTTATATCCTCTCTTGGGTATCTTAATTTTCTCTCTCTACTGAATACTACAAATTAGCCTTTTAAATGAGTTCAACTTTCTCTAGACTTAAAAAACAACCCTCTTGAGTCTAAATTCTCCTCCAGATACCAATCTATTTCTTTCTTTTGCAGCCAACTTTCTTGAAAGGATTGTCGTTTTTACTTCCTCACCCTCCTTATTTTTAAACCAAGAGTAATCTAATTTTCATCATAACCACTCTACTGAAACTGCTATTGTAAAGGTGATCATAGATTTTTGTATATGTTAGCTAAGGTTATATGACTGAAACAAAGCGGTGCAACTACCCAGTGGCTTGTAAGTCTGTATCTCTTTCCTGTGACGGTTCTGATGTAAATGATTGGGTAGAATGGGGCAGGTTTGCTCTTTTCAGTCCTTCTGGAACCAAATTTTGTTCCAAGTAATTGCTCCTACATTCCCTGTTGCAATGTCATAATCTGCATGACTGTAGCTGTCACTGCCTCAGCTGGGTTCTAGCTGGCTTGTGGGGGGTGGAGGGAGACACATCCAGATGTCTTCCATTCCAGACCCGGGAGTGGCAAACAAAAATTCTGTGCAACATCCATCTGTGAGAACTTAATTCAATCAGTCACACTAAACTACGGGGGAGGCTGGGACAAGCTATCTGTCTGAGGAGCCATGTGCCTGGCTACAGTTCTATTATGTAAAGGAAGGGAACAGATTTTGGCAGACATCTATCAGAATCCTCCCCAATGATCATCTTCTTGAATCCCATGGATCACTTTAATATTTCTTTTTCTTGAGTTTTCTGAAGCATTTGTTACATTTGATCTTCATCCTGTCCTTGAAATGCTTTTTGCCTTTGGTTTCATGATTCTGCCCTCTGGGACTTCCTCGTCTTTTAAAAGATACTTCTTTTCCCCTCACCTCTAACGACAGTGTTTCTCAGAGTTCTGTGCTAAGCCTCTTCTATTCTTACTTGACACACTTTAGCTTGGTTATCTTAGAGCTCTCATGGTGTCAATCACCATATACATGCTGATGAATCCCAAAGTCCGTATCTCCAGCCCAGATTTATGTCCTGTGCTTTGGTTTTATTTGGACACACTCACAAATATACATAGGCATGTGTGCACGCATCACACATACACACATACATAGCCCACAGGTACTTACCTCAGTATCAGCATGTCCAAAACTGACTTCATCTTTTTCCACTTCAGTTCAGTTTTGTTTCTTTTCTGTGTTCCCTGTCTTAACGAATGACACCACTAGCCATCCAATTACCCATCCAGAGGCATGTTAATCATCCATGAGTCTTTCCTCTTTTTATCCCATGCAACCTATCGAACACTGGGTCTTAAACACTATCTCCTAAATGTCTTTCTAATCATCTCTCTTCTCCCCATCTACACTAGCATTACCCTCATCCAGGCTACCATCATCTCCTAACTGGCCTCTCTAATTCTAGTCAGTCCCCCTGAAATCGATTCTCCATACATCAGCCAAACTGATTTTCCGAAAATGCAAATATGATCATGTTAATTGATTGTTTAAAATCCTACATTGTATTTTAATTGCCCTTAGGATAAATTTTGAAATGCATGATGTAACATATATAATCATTTATGTTCTTACCCTGATTTTTCCCCCAATCTTATTTTTAAATTCTCCTCTTCCCTGGTTTAAAGTTCAAGGCATACTGAACTTCTCTCTGTTCCTCAAAATATCTGTCTGAAACACTCCTCCTTCTCCTGGTTAGCTCCTTCAGATCACAACTTATAGTTTACTACCTCAGGAAAGCTTTCACTGATGTCCAAAAATTCGGATTAGATTTTATTTATTTTTAACAGGCATTTAACTAGCACTTACTAGCCACTCTGTTGATACTAACTCATTAGATTCCTATGATTGTAATCCTAGGAGGTAAATACTGTTATTACGCCTATTTTACAGGTAAGGAAACAAAGGTACATAATTTGGCTAAGACTGAAGATGGTCAGTGGCAGAACTAGGATTCAAATGTAGATCTTTTGGTTCCACAATCCATGTCCATAATCACTACAGTATGCTACCTTCTAGGTACAAGATGTCCCTTCTAGATATTTCTATATTACTCTTTACCTATACATACATTGTGGCATATTTTAATTAGTTGTTTGCCAAATTTTCTAGCCTGTGAGCCTCAGAAACACAAGGATTATCTCTATCTATTTATGCCATGTCCTTACATGTGTATTTAAAAAATACATTAGTGAAAAAAGTAAAGACGTTACTAACTATAATTGACTGAATTCAACAAGTATTTACAAGAGCGGAGGAGAGAATATATTTGCAATTACTCAAGAAATGGCCTACATAAAATATTATTTCTTTGGTTCAGGACATTTTAATGGAGTCTTCTTGTCAGGCATTCAAAACAACAGTAATTAAATGCATTATATGGACCTTGTTTGGATCCTGATTCACACAAACCAACAGTAAAAACATTTTGGAGAAAACTGGGGAAACCCAAGCACAGACTGTGTATAAATTATATGAAGGAATTATTGCTAAATTTGTTGATTATGATAGTGGTATCATAGTTATATTTGAAAAGTCTTTATCTATGAGAGATATTTAGTGAAATATTTAGAGGTAAAAATATATGATGTCTTGGATTTGCTTTAAAATACTACAGATGTATTCACAAGTTACTTGTTCAAAGAGAAAAAAATTTTACTGAAAAAGAATTCATGGAAACACATGGTGGCGCTGCAGGATAAGATGAGAACGATGCATGGACAACACTGTGGGCTCCATTATTCAGGGGAACAGAGAACATCCAACCCAACGAAAAGAGAGCTATTCAAGAGGCTTCACCTACAGAGCTGCTGGAGGGCTATTTACCCTCCAGCGCTTTCCTGTTAAAAAATCAGGGCTTCAGCTTCCAAAATTAGGGCTGGACTTAACATTTTTCACAGAAGACGTTGCCTGAAGGAACCATGGCGATCAGAGGGGCGCTGGCTCTGCGGAAGAGGCAAGTCCTGATTCTCTTTGTTTTGCTGGGATTGTCTCAGGCGGGTCCTGAATCTGTGCGCTATTCTGTGGCAGAGGAAACAGAAATTGGCTCTTTTGTGGGCAATCTGGCAAGGGATCTGGGGCTTGGGGTGGAGGAGCTGTCCTCACGGGAGGCCCGGGTAGTGTCTGATGACAATAAAAAGCATTTGCACCTCGATTTGCCCACCGGGGATTTGCTCTTAAATGAGAAACTAGACCGAGAAGAGCTGTGCAGCTCCACCGAGCCCTGTGTGCTGCATTTTCAGGTGGTACTGGAAAACCCTTTACAGTTTTTTCGGGCTGAGCTACATGTCAAAGATATAAATGATCACTCCCCTACATTCCTGGATAAGGAAATACTTATTCAAATATCAGAAAGTACCACTATTGGAACCACATTCCTAATGGAGAGTGCCCAAGATTTGGACATAGGAAGGAACAGTCTCCAAAACTACACAGTTAGCCCCAATTCTCACTTCTACATTAAAATTCGAGACAGCAGTGATGGAAAGATATACCCAGAACTGGTTCTGGACAGAGAGTTAGATCACGAGCATGAGCCTGAGCTCAGACTAACACTCACAGCACTGGATGGTGGCTCCCCACCCAGGTCTGGGAAAACTTTGGTTCTCATCAAGGTCTTGGACGTCAATGACAATGCCCCTGAGTTTCCTCAGAGGCTCTATGAGGTGCAGGTCCTGGAGGACACGCCCATTGGCTCCTGGATTATCACCATCTCTGCTAAGGATTTGGATGCAGGAAATTATGGGAAAATATCGTACACATTTTTGCACGCATCAGAAGATATTCGTAAAACATTTGAAATCAATCCAGCATCGGGTGACGTACATTTGAGATCAAGCCTGGATTTTGAAGTAACACAGTCATACACTATAAATATTCAGGCAACAGATGGTGGCGGTCTTTCAGAAGAATGCACTCTTCTGATTAAAGTAATAGATATAAATGACAATCCACCAGAAGTGACCATGTCGTCAATTACAAAGATAATTCCAGAGAACGCCTCAGAGACCCTGGTTGCTCTTTTTAGTGTCCGAGACAAAGACTCTGGGGACAACGGGAGGATGGTTTGCTCTATTCAAGATGACCTCCCCTTTTCTCTGAAACCGACCTTCAAGAATTTTTTTACTCTAGTTTCGGAAAAAGCACTGGACAGAGAGATGAGAGCTGAGTACAACATCACCATCACCGTCGCAGACATGGGATCCCCCAGGCTGAAAACCCAGCACACCATAACCGTGCTGGTCTCCGACGTCAACGACAACGCCCCGGCCTTCACCCAAACCTCCTACACCCTCTGGGTCCGCGAGAACAACAGCCCCGCCCTGCACATCGGCAGCGTCAGCGCCACGGACAGAGACGCAGGCGCCAACGCCCAGCTCACCTACTCGCTGCTGCCGCCCCAAGACCCGCACCTGCCCCTGGCCTCCCTCGTGTCCATCAACGCCGACAACGGCCACCTGTTCGCCCTCAGGTCGCTGGACTACGAGGCCCTGCAGGCCTTCGAGTTCGGCGTGGGCGCCACGGACCGCGGCTCGCCGGCGCTGAGCAGCCAGGCGCGGGTGCGCGTGCTGGTGCTGGACGCCAACGACAACTCGCCCTTCGTGCTGTACCCGCTGCAGAACGGCTCTGCGCCCTGCACCGAGCTGGTGCCCCGGGCGGCCGAGGCGGGCTACCTGGTGACCAAGGTGGTGGCGGTGGACGGCGACTCGGGCCAGAACGCCTGGCTGTCGTACCAGCTGCTCAAGGCCACGGAGGCCGGGCTGTTCGGCGTGTGGCCGCACAACGGCGAGGTGCGCACGGCCAGGCTGCTGAGCGAGCGCGACGCGCCCAAGCACAGGCTGCTGGTGCAGGTCAGGGACAATGGCGAGCCGCCGCGCTCGGCCAGCGTCACGCTGCACGTGCTGCTGGTGGACGGCTTCTCCCAGCCCTACCTGCCGCTGCCCGAGGCGGCGGCCGAGCAGGCGCGGGCCGACCCGCTCACCGTCTACCTGGTCGTCGCGCTGGCGTCGGTGTCGTCGCTCTTCCTCCTGTCGGTGCTGCTGTTCGTCGCGGTGCGGCTGTGCAGGAGGAGCAGGGCCGCGTCGCTGGGTGGCTGCTCGGTGCCCGAGGGCCCCTTTCCGGGCCACCTGGTGGACGTGAGTGGCACCGGGACCCTGTCCCAGAGCTACCAGTATGAGGTGTGTCTCAGGGGAGGTACCGGGACAAATGAGTTTAAATTTCTGAAGCCGATTATCCCCAATCTTCCAGTCCATGACACTGGTGGGAATACGGGGGAAAATGAGAACTTTAGGAATAGCTTTGGATTCAACATTCAATAAAATAATTTATTTTAAACTTCTAACCTTTTATTATTCTTTGGAGAAAGTATCTACTTTTTGCCTATGTGTACTGGATTTTAGGTTGCACTGTAGTTGCATGCAGTATCATTTCTTACACTCTCCTCACAGTTGCTTTAAAAATCTTTTTTAGTGGCCATAATGACGTGGAAATACAATCTATGTGCTTTTTTCCCATTTATTTGGTCAAAAATATTATATTAGCAGTTATTGCTAATTTTTTTGTGACAAGTGAGTTGCTATGCAGACAATGTTATTATTTGGAGGTGCAAACTGAAGTATTAAGAGTGAGTGCCACAATATATGTAATTTACTTCCAGACATTTCATTAAAGCATAAAGGAAAAATAAAAAATGCTGTTGGATCTGGGTGGAAAGCATAATGGCTTTTATTGAAAATGTTCATCATAATGGGTAAAAAATGCGATCTCTCCATATTCAGTACTAGGGTACCTTATTTCTTTGCTTTTTGTTGTGTAGTGTTTTTCAAGAATTCACTTTATGACAAAATAAAAGTGATCATATTCGAATTATCGATTTCTTAAGTGATTTTCCTTTGTTGTTGATGCTGTTGTCTTACAATGTTCTGGGCTTTGATAATGCTATTTTGTTTTCTTTAAATATGCCGTGTCCGCTAGTTTAAATTTGTATTATTTTATATTTATCATTACTTAGCGAAAATGTAATTCATGGTATCATCTTGAGCAAAATAACCCTCCCTCAGAATATTACAGATAAAAACTTCTTAAATTAAAATGAAAATTTAAACTGTTAAAGAAATGTATTAGGTTCACTTTCTTATTGATTTTTAAGAGCAAATATAAAAAGTCCTTAATATTTGTGGCCTCTCTCGGTTATCCACAAAGAAGGAATGGGCCTGTATTTATGGTTTTAAATGCCTAATGGTATTATGAATTATAAAGTCTCCAATCTATAGGTGGACAGTTCAATGGATGATTATGGGTAGAGATTTTGATAGCTAGAATGTGGTGTGGATTTAAAGCTAATGTGCATATACATTTCTGTAATTTCATAAAATTAAATATTATAGACTAAATGATGTAGTAAAATGGAATTTTACTTCACATTGTGAAATAAGTGAAGCAAATTCCAATTTCATTAGGAATCTTTTTTTCTTTGCTTCATGCAATTTTTATTGGTTTTATTTTGTGTTGCAACAGATATTTAATAGTTGTGAGAATTTCATTTAAATAGGCATTTAAGCAATAAAATCCTGAAAAAGAATCTTTGGGCCCTCTTTGTCCCTCAGAGTCATAAGAAGCAAATCGTATGTTTCTTATGCATGAGAATAAGAATAGATAAGAACAGGGGCCAGCCAGGTGGTGCATAGTGGTTAAGTTTGGGTGCTCCACTTTGGCGGCTTGGGGTTCACAGGTTCTTATCCAGGCACGGACCTAGCACTGCTCCTCAAGCCATGCTGTGGTGGCATCCCACATACAAAATAGAGGAAGATTGATTAGCTCAGCGACAATCTTCCTCAAGCAAAAAGAGGAAGACTGGCAACAGATGTTAGCTCAGGGCCAGTCTTCCTCACACACACACACACACACACACACACACACAGAAAAAAACCCAAGAATAGATAAGAACAGAATATCCTATTTGAATGATTCAGGAACAAACTTGCAGACTACCAGATAGAATAGAATCCACGGTCAGATCCTTTTACAGAACAGAACTTGGTCACAATAGAGGAGGTGTCAAAAATCACTGAGGGTAGGGGCAATACTGATTACTTAGCAAAAGTTATTGGGAAAATTGGCTCATTCCAGAAAGAAACAAAATTCTTATCTCATGCCATCTAAAAATAAACTTCATATGGATCTAAGAGCTGAATTTGAAATACTTTAATTGGAAAAAATGTAATAAATCTAGGTAAAAATATCTTTATGACCTTACTATCAGTTTGAATTTCTTAAACAAGTCTTTAAAAGTCCAAAAAATAAAGAGAAAAATTGACAAATTTTACTACCTGAAAACTAGAGGCTAGCACAGATAAGCTAGCAGATGACAGACAGGGAGAAGCTGCTTGCAGCATTTTAACTGAGAAGGATTAATATTTAGATTATTCATATCACTCTTGCAGATCAGCAAAAGTCAAAAAGTCAAGACAGCCAATAAGATTTTTTAAAAGGATAAAACGGAAAGGAAATTCAAAATAGAATACAGAAAGTCTGAAAAGAACATGAAGTGATGCTCAACCTCATTAGTTGGTGAAATGCATAAAATAAGACACCAGTTTACACCCATAACACTAGTAAAGATGAGAAATTTTGGTAATATTAAGTGAAACAATAGGAAATCACATGTACAGCCATTTTGAGAGATTTTCAATATTATTTAGTAAAATGTAGTATGTACATAACCTATGATCCAGCAATTCTATTTTGGAGTATATAAACTGGAAAACTCTTCACAGCTTCACAAATGATGTGCATAGGCATGTCCATCTTGAGAGAGCAAAGAATAGGAGCCTAACTACATATCCATCAGTAAACCAATTGATAAACAAAATGTGGAACATGTTTATGAAGAAGTATTACGCAGCAATCAAAAGGAGTGAACTAGGTGTACATAAAACCACATGGATAAATCCCAAATGTTTTAAAAGGAAAGAGACTGAGGCTTATAGTACAGTGCCATATAATACATAATATCCTATATTTGTTGAAACATACAAATATGTAAGTAAACATATCAGAAGGAGAGAAGAAGGAACAGCTGTACGAAACAGATATGTGTTTACATATAGAAGAAGGAGGGGTGCAGAGAGAAGTGGGAGCTACACCAATGTCGATGATAGCAATCATCTTTTCCAAGAGATTGTTTAAATTGATTGCAGCATTATAGAGCTCATTTAGTATTGATCAGTTGAAGTTGGTAAAAAATATATATTATTTCTTTATCCCTTCAGGTAGATCAATTGCCTATACCCTATGAAAGCTAAGAGTTTACTTGTAATTTTGAGACATAACAATATCCTTGAGACTTTACATTTTTAATGAGGATGGTATAGATTATGTAGACCAACTCTTCCACTGAAAGCAATTAGCTAATAAGACACTAATATATTGTCAGGCCACAGTTAATGTTTAAAGATAACCCAGAATATAAATGAGCTCCAAATCCACTTTTTCCCTGGGAACACTTGGAATCTTGGGAAATGTGAGCGTCTATTTTGATGGTTTTTATAATGAGGGAAGAAATCAAAGCCTAACAAAGTGAGAAGTTTATAAAAGACCCTCGCACTAATAAATATGGATCCTTAAGAACTACACCTTTATGGTGAAAGCAAACTGGAAACGGATGAGCCCTTGTGTGGACTTTCAGCTTTGAACTTGATTGTTAGCACTGAACTTGCTTTAAGGTGGTCTTTGACAGATAGTGCGCCCAGATCCTCATAGAACCAAATGCAGACCTTCGGTCAAAACGGGTTTATTCATGCTAAGCCTAGGATTATTCATATAAATAATTTTTATGTTAACTTGAATACAAAGATAACTTCATACACAAGGAAACATGACACCATGAGTGAAAGCCAGCAGAAAAAAACCAGAACATAGAAATAATCTTGCAAACGCTTCAAATATTTTAATTATCAGACACAGTCTATAAGATGCTAACCATTTGAGTTGGAATAAAAGTTATACTTGAAGATGTACAGGGAATGAGAAACTATAAAATGTGATAGATTAGAAAAGAACCAAATAGAACTTCTACAACTGAAAAATATGATAAACAAAATTTAAAACTAAATAAAAGGTTTAACAGAAAATTAGATACAACCAAATAAAGAACTTGTGGAGTGAAAGGTCAGAAAATAATTTATCCAGCATGCACCTCAGAGAGTTCATAAGATGAAAAATACAGAGGAGATGGTTGGAAACATAAGACAAAATAAAAAGATTTAACATATATTTAACCAGAATTCCAGAAAAACAGATGAGAAAGATTGGATCAGAAGCAATATTTGAAAAAATAATGGCTGAGATTTTTCTAGAATTGATGAAAATATCAATGTACAGATCCAAGAGACCCAAGTAAACCTACCAGCATAAATAAAAGATAAGCATGCCTAGAAACATCATTGTGAAATTTCAGAAAGACAAAGACGAAGAGACATCTTTTGAAAAAAGAAAAGGCACAGGAAAAAGATATTTAGTCTTTAAACACATGACAGTTAGATGGACAGCTATGGTCCATGTTGACAATTTCTCAACAGTAGCAATGAACACTACAAAAAGAAAGTAAAATATCTTTGAGGTGCTGAAAGGAATTAGCAAGCCCTCCTGCCTAAATAGTCATTGCACATGAGAGTCATCAAATGAGAGAATCAGGGGCCAGCCCAGTGGCACAGCGGTTAAGTTTGCACGTTCTGCTTCGGCGGCCCGGGGTTTGCCTATTGGGATCCCGGGTGCAGACCTATGCACCACTTGTCAAGCCATGCAGCAGGCATCTCACATATAATGTTGAGGAAGACAGGCATGGATGTTAGCTCGGGGCCAGTCTTCCTCAGAAAAAGAGGAGGATTGGTGGCAGATGTTAGCTCAGGGCTAATCTTCCTCAAAAAAAAATTTTTTTAATAAGAGAATCAAATCACCTGGATATCAGTTTTGTTTTAAAATTAATCAAGATCATGGGAGTGAAGTGGTGCAGAGACATTTAATCAAATGTAGAGACATTTGAATCAAATTCAAATGTAACTTATTACAGTTTTCCTCTGTCCATCCCTTGTCACAATTCTGAGTCCAGGAGTTTGACCTATCTCTGTTTCTTCTTATTCATCTTTCTTCACCTCTAGTGACATTCACTTCTACTCTACTCTAGTCACCTATGGCCGTGGCCATTTTCTGGTGGTAACATCCTAGAGCTGCATCATCTCTGAAATCACAAATTCAAACATACTTCTCTTAATCTACAACACACATTCTTTCTTGAAGGGCTTCAATCACCATTTATACCAATAAATACCAAATTTGTCTCTACAGCCCAAACCTCTTTTGTCAACTTTATTTATGTAATGGAAGATCATTTATATAACTGTTTACATACATGTTTTATGGCCATCTCAAACCCAGCATATTTTAAATTAAAATTTTCTCTTCCTCAAAACTAAACATCTTCTCCAGCCTTGTACCTGTTCCTCTCTTCTCTCTTCTTGTGTTTTCTCTATCAATTAATAGCACCAACACTCACTTAGTTCCCTAAGCCAGGAAAAAAGCACATTTACTTTCACTCCTTATCCCACTTGCTCTATGTCCAATCTATCACCACATCCTGTATATTTTATCTTTATCATTCTAATACAGCTCTATTACTGCATTTCTAGCTGAGGCCAATATCGTCTCTTACCTGTTACTGAAACTTCTAATCAGTCTCTTGTCTCTAGTCCTATTCCTCTCTAATTTATTCTCAACTCTGAAACGGGATGATGTTTTGAAAGATAAAAACATGGTCATGTCACTTGTCTGTTTAAAACCTTTTTTTTTTTTTAAAGATTTTATTATTTCCTTTTTCTCCCCAAAGCCCCCCGGTACATAGTTGTATATTCTTTGTTGTGGATTCTTCTAGTTGTGGCATGTGGGACGCTGCCTCAGTGTGGTTTGATGAGCAGTGCCATGTCCGTGCCCAGGATTCAAACCAACGAAACACTGGGCCGCCTGCAGCACAGCGCTCGAACTTAACCACTTGGCCACAGGGCCAGCCCCTGTTTAAAACCTTTTAATAATCTTGCATTTCCATGGATGCAGAGTCCAAATGCCTTGGCATGGCTTACAAAATATTTGCTTATCTTTCCAATCTCAACTCTCACCATTTCTATCCTCTTGCAGCTCAGCTATATTGATCCTATTGCAGTTCTTTCAAAACATTTCTCTTACTTTGGATTTCCACTATCATGTCTTTAGTTTGCCTGGAAATTTTACCCGACACCCAGTTTTTGTGTGGATTACTCATACTCATTTTTTTTGTATCCATTTGGAACACACTTTTT
This sequence comes from Equus caballus, assembly GCF_041296265.1. Lineage (NCBI taxonomy): Eukaryota > Metazoa > Chordata > Mammalia > Perissodactyla > Equidae > Equus > Equus caballus. Next base: position 51,431,090 of record NC_091697.1, on the reverse strand, counting down.
CCAGAAAAGTCTTTCCTATACTTCCAAATTCCGATTAGATGACCCTCACCTATGCTCTTATAGTGGCATGAACTTTTGCTATCATGGCATTCATTATGCTCTACTCTAAATGTGTGATCACTTTTCTGCCTCCATCTTTCAGGACAGAAACTGTGTTTGTCTGTTTACCAATCTATTCCTAACACTTATTACCATTCCTAGCATGAACAATATGCTCAAAAAATATTTTATGAATAAATGAATGAATGAATGAATAAAATATTTAGAATTGTACCTCTGGAAGACCTGAGTCTGCAAAATGGAATTCAGTTCCACAACTAAACTGGGGTCTAGTTGGTTCAACCTTTTTTAATGTTGTCAGAGACTGGACGTATCTGACTTTATTCACTACTTTTGAGCATTTACTTTCTATTGCTGCCAGGCAAGTCTCCTACGGAGTATCCCTGAATAAATGGTACCATTTACCCAGTCTTAGATGTCCAGCCTCCTCAAAACAACTATTTGCACTTACCAGGTTCAGTTTCAAGTTCATGACTTTATTCTGATTGTCTTTTCTAAGAGTATTTGCTGACAGCTAGAGAAGACTAAGACCTCCGGTTCCCGTTTCCAGCTTTCCTAGGAACCTTTTGCTCACTTAGTCAATCACATAAGAGAGTCCTTTTAGCTATTTTTAGTTGTTTTACATATTGTCTGCACAGAGAGATCATAACTCATTTGAGGCTAGGGCTATATCTTAAATATGCTTTTTATATCCACCACAGCTCTAGCAGATTGTGGTTTATTGTGTTAAAGACTGAACAATAATAGCATCACATATGACAAAGAATGCAACTCAGAAAAGAAAATACGAATATCAGAGAAAATACAATTTAAATTTTTCAACAAACACAGAAGATAGATTAATATTTTGTCTCAAACTTATTTGACTTTGCTTAAAAGCTGAGACTCTGCAGAGTCGCATGGTGGCGCTGCAGGATAAGATGGGGAAATTTTTGCAACCTCAGATGCTCTGGTTTCCATTAACCAGTGGAACTGAAAGCGCTGGAAAAGCAGGGGGCGGAAAGAGGCTTTCAAGAGAAAGCTAGGGAGACAACAACACCTTTGAGACGGGATTACAAGTCTATAGATTCTCAAAGTTCCAGGCTGATAGATGAGAAGAGCAACTCGCAGGGCTGTTTGAGACCGAGTTGAAACATTTCTGCAGAAAGACGTTTGGCTAAGGAGCAATGGAGCCTGGAGGGGGGAGCCGTCAGCAGATAAGGCAAGTGCTGCTTTTCTTTGTTTTCTTGGGAGAGTATTTGGTGTGTTCAGAAACCTGGCGCTATTCTGTGGCAGAGGAAACAGAGATTGGCTCCTTTATAGCCAACCTAGTGAAAGACACAGGTTTGCGTGTGGATGATCTTGCTGTGCGGGGAGCCAGAGTCATCTTTGACGACTATAAACCATATTTGTGGTTGGATCAGCAGACTGGCAACTTACTCTTAAATGAGCAACTGGACCGGGAGGCACTTTGCGATCTCACTGAGCCATGTATATTGCATTTCCAGGTCTTATTTGAAAATCCCTTGCAATTTTTTCAGGCTGAGCTTTGGGTCAAAGACATAAATGATCACACTCCTACGTTCCTAGAAAAACATATACTTCTGAAAATCTCAGAAGGTACTGCTCCAGGAGCCTCATTCCATATAGATAGTGCTCAGGACTTGGATGTAGGAAAGAATGGTGTTCAAAACTACACATTAAGCCCTAATCCTCATTTCCACCTTAAATTACAAGACAATGATGGGGGCAGAAAATACCCAGAGCTGTTACTGGACCAATCTCTGGATCGAGAAAAGGAGTCTGAGTTTAGATTAACGCTAACAGCCTTGGATGGTGGGTCTCCGCCCAGGTCCGGAACTGCACTGGTTCGCGTTTTGGTCTTAGATATCAATGACAATGCTCCAGAGTTTGAGAGACCCATCTATGAGGTTCAGGTACCAGAGAACAGCCCTCTGGACTCCTTGGTCGTCCAGGTGTCTGCTACAGATTTAGATGCAGGAATAAATGGAGAAATATCTTATTCATTTTCTCACAATTCCAGAGACATATGGAAAACATTTGAAATCCATCCAATTTCTGGCGAAGTCCATTTAAAAGCGCTTCTGGATTTTGAGTTAACTCAGTCTTATACAATTAATATTCAGGCCATTGATGGTGGGAGCCTTTTAGGAAAATCAACAATTTTAGTTCGAGTTGTAGATGTGAATGACAACCCACCAGAAATAGTCATGACATCTCTTACCAGCCCCATACCAGAAAATTCGTCGCCTGAGATGGTCGTCGCTGTTTTTAGCGTTCGAGACCAAGACTCTGGGGACAACGGGAGGATGATTTGTTCAATTCAGGACAATCTCCCCTTTGTCTTGAAGCCTACCTTCAAGAATTTCTACACCCTGGTAACAGAGCGCCCATTGGACAGAGAAAGCCGAGCCGAGTACAACATCACCATCACCATCACAGACATGGGAACACCCAGACTGAAAACCGAGCACAACATAACCGTGCTGGTCTCCGACGTCAACGACAACGCCCCGGCCTTCACCCAAACCTCCTACACCCTCTGGGTCCGCGAGAACAACAGCCCCGCCCTGCACATCGGCAGCGTCAGCGCCACGGACAGAGACGCAGGCGCCAACGCCCAGCTCACCTACTCGCTGCTGCCGCCCCAAGACCCGCACCTGCCCCTGGCCTCCCTCGTGTCCATCAACGCCGACAACGGCCACCTGTTCGCCCTCAGGTCGCTGGACTACGAGGCCCTGCAGGCCTTCGAGTTCGGCGTGGGCGCCACGGACCGCGGCTCGCCGGCGCTGAGCAGCCAGGCGCGGGTGCGCGTGCTGGTGCTGGACGCCAACGACAACTCGCCCTTCGTGCTGTACCCGCTGCAGAACGGCTCTGCGCCCTGCACCGAGCTGGTGCCCCGGGCGGCCGAGGCGGGCTACCTGGTGACCAAGGTGGTGGCGGTGGACGGCGACTCGGGCCAGAACGCCTGGCTGTCGTACCAGCTGCTCAAGGCCACGGAGCCCGGGCTGTTCGGCGTGTGGCCGCACAACGGCGAGGTGCGCACGGCCAGGCTGCTGAGCGAGCGCGACGCGCCCAAGCACAGGCTGCTGGTGCAGGTCAGGGACAATGGCGAGCCGCCGCGCTCGGCCAGCGTCACGCTGCACGTGCTGCTGGTGGACGGCTTCTCCCAGCCCTACCTGCCGCTGCCCGAGGCGGCGGCCGAGCAGGCGCGGGCCGACCCGCTCACCGTCTACCTGGTCGTCGCGCTGGCGTCGGTGTCGTCGCTCTTCCTCCTGTCGGTGCTGCTGTTCGTCGCGGTGCGGCTGTGCAGGAGGAGCAGGGCCGCGTCGCTGGGTGGCTGCTCGGTGCCCGAGGGCCCCTTTCCGGGCCACCTGGTGGACGTGAGTGGCACCGGGACTCTGTCCCAGAGCTACCAGTATGAGGTGTGTCTGAGGGCAGGTTCAGGGACCAGCGAGTTCAAGTTTCTGAAATCTCTTGCCTGCGACCATCAGGGGTCTGTGAATGATGTGGAGGAAAACTCAAACTTTGTAAATGGTTTTGGATTCAATTAGGAATTCGTTGATTTTTCAGAGTGTTCAGGATGAAGGTTAGTTCTTTCTAAATGTACTAGGTCTCCATTACCCTTTTTGGCCCATAGAGAATTTCTTGGTCTTTTGTTGATTTCGTTTTCCTAATTAAGGAGATTACTAATTTTCTTTGAGTATATACTCATATATCCTCTCTTTTTGTCATTTCTATTTTGATGGAGACAAAGAACTTTCAACTCTACTTCATTACTGAAAAGTTATATTTGTTCAATTTATCAATTTTTCATCATCAAAGGCCATTGATTAGAAGATGACCTCAGTACTATTTTCTGTTTAATTGTTGTCTAGAAACTTTCTAAATTTTTGATGTGGTTACTCAGGAGACAAGTATGATACAAATATAATGAATTATTAGTATATATTCTGTTCACTCTGATATTTTGCGTACCTGTCAAATTGTTAAATGGAGAAATGTCTGCAAAAATTGCATGTTTTTGTTTCACAGTAGTATTAAATGGAAAAGACTACAATTTCTCCCATAATTAGGGGCTTTTCTTCTCTTTATATCACCCTTCAGTATATAATATATATGAGTATTATTGAAAGGTTATTAGAATATTTCTAGATATTTAAATAATAGATCCCTTTGTGGTGTCTGTCTAGCCCATCCACTCTTCTTCTGGAAACTTCTCTCGTCAGAAGTGTACTCTTCCAGCCACGTCTATTTTATATGACTCACCTCTCTCTGTGATTTCAGACAACCAGACAAGGTGGTAGACATTGCTGATCCAAGCTGGGACAATTTGATTCTCTCTGTTTAAAAAAATGGCTTTAGAAACAAGACATAAAATAGTCTCTCTATTAGGAACTTAACAAGAAAGCAATATCATGTTGGCTAAATACATGGAAAGAAGCACAGAAAGGCCACACAGAGACAAAAAGGCAGGAGATGCCTAAAGAGTAACTTCCTGTAGATTTTCCAGTCCCTCCCAAGTCTGCTTTCTCCCTCGGGTTTTTGGAAACAAATATGTGCTCTTTTAATAAATTTCCCCCTCATTAAGATAGCTAAGTGGGTTTTTTCCCTTGTTGAAAGCATGTTTAGATATTCTTGCGTGGATTGAACCTCAGTATTAACCTGTGATTTTAAAAATTGTGGTTTTCATGTTAATATAATAATATTTGTGATCAAAAGGTTGTGGACTATTGGTAGTCAGTAAGGAACACGCACAAGCTTTTGTTAGAATATGTGATTTTGAGAAGAACTGATGGATATTTCTAAGTTGTACAGTTTTGGGAGTGTTTAACAGAAATTCTTAGAAAACTCTACTGCTTAAAAAAGAGTTTTAATATCATTACTGTCATAATAGCACTAGCAAGAAATAACACTGACAATGTAAATGCGTTCTAAAAGGGACGCACAGCTTATCTGTAGAATCATTATAGCCTGATGTCATGTTCTTCCCTTTTTATAGTGTATCTCTCTGCTTAAGGGGAGCCAGAGTATTTTGCCATTTAATGAAAAAACACTTTAGATCATTCTGAATCATTTCAAATTTCTATTCAAAGGAGCATAGAAAGTAGCTACTTGGGAACATGTGTTTTGTTTATCCGGCTCATATAATGAACTAGGGTCCAAGCAAAAAAGGGGACTTCTACATTAGGAGGAGAATCTGCTGGTCAGAATTTTTAAATTAATTGTTATTTATTCATTGATCTCTTCCACAAATATTTGTTGAATATCTACCATGTGCCGGGAACTATTCTCGATGTTGGGGGATGTAAAAGTGAACAAAACAAAGTTCTAAAACTCAATGGTGACATAATTAAATATGTAAATATATGCTGTATCAGATGGTGATCAATGCTAAGGTGAAAAAGCAGGGTAAGAGATATAGGAAGTGCCCTCATATGCATTTTCCCATAGTTTGAAAGTTTCATAAAATCGTAACTCTCTGACCTTACGTCGAAAGGGGATTAGAAACTGGAATTAACTGGTAGCTTTTTCCTTGATGTGATTCAACCAATGAGAACCACAATTCTGGCACACAGACTACCTGAAATTTGAAAAAAAAAATCGAATGAAATTCATCCTTTTTGCTGAGAAAATTTAACGAAATCACTCAGATAGATATATGTTATTACTTTTACAAGATGGCTGATCACTATTGTCTTCTTTCACTTCTCAGTTCTCCTTAGGGCAGCTCACCCAGACGACAGGTTCTAGAAGGTAGGAACCGTGTCTGAGTGTTCACTGATGTATTTCAGAACCTAGTACATAGATATCAATAATATTTATTTGAATGAAGGAATGAATAATTATAATTGCGTGATTTTCTGATTACATGGTCTACCCCAAACTATTTCCAAACTTCTAATAACCCACCAGATTATTACATGGAGAGAATACAATTGTAGCAATTCTTTTCGAAGACAACGCATGGTGGCGCTGCAGGCTAAGGCGTCAAAAATAAAGCCCAGGAAACGCTACGAACTGTACCTCAGATCTCCGGCGGAAGAGAAAAGCCAGTAAGCAGAGCTCAGAACTTGTACTGTCTCCAGAGAATGCTACCCACTGACATTGCCGGACAGGTTACCAACTGAGAGATCCATCACATCTCAGTCCCATCGCTCCCTAAGGTAGAGCTGGGCCCTGTTCCTGGAAAGGCGTTTGTGGAAGTAAAGATGGAGGCTGGAGGGGATCGCTTTCCTAAACAAAGGCAAGTCCTGATTCTCTTTCTCTTGCTGGGAGTGGCTCTGGCAGGCTGGGAATCCCGTCGCTATTCCGTGACGGAGGAAACAGAGAGGGGTTACTTTGTGGCCAACCTGGCCAAGGACATGGGGCTAGGAGTGAGGGAGCTAGCTGCGCGGGGAGCCCGCGTGGTCTCTGAGGATAACGAACCCCGCTTGCAGCTTGATCTGCAGACAGGGGAGTTGATATTAAATGAGAAACTGGATCGGGAGGAGATGTGCGGCCCCACCGATCCATGTGTGATGCATTTCCAAGTGTTACTCAAAAACCCGTTGGGAGTATTTCGAGCTGAGTTACTGGTGAAAGACATAAATGATCATTCTCCTGAGTTTCCTGAAAGAGAAATGACGCTGAAAATCCCAGAAAGTAGCCCTCCTGGGACTGTGTTTCCCCTGAAAAAAGCCCAAGACTTGGACGTGGGCAACAACAACATTCAAAACTACGATATCAATCCCAACTCTCATTTTCATGTTTCCACCCGAGACCGGGGGGACGGCAGGAAATACCCGGAGCTGGTGCTGGACAAAGAGCTAGATCGCGAGGAGCAGGCGGAGCTCAGATTAACCCTCACGGCGCTGGACGGCGGCTCTCCACCCCGGTCCGGCACCGCCCAGGTCCGCATCCTGGTCCTGGACGTCAATGACAACGCCCCTGAGTTTGCGCAGACGCTCTATCAGGTGCAGGTCCCAGAGAACAGCCCGGTAGGCGCCCTAGTCGTCAAGGTCTCTGCTAGAGATTCAGACAGTGGGACAAATGGAGAGATATCATACTTCCTTTTTTATACTTCTCAGGAGATAAGCACAACTTTTGAGCTAAACACACTTTCAGGAGAAGTTCGACTAATTAAAAAACTAGATTTTGAGACAATATCTTCATATGAGCTGGATATAGAAGCGTCAGATGGTGGGGGACTTTCTGGAAAATGCTCTGTCGCCATTGAGGTAGTGGATGTTAACGATAACTCTCCAGAACTAACTATTTCCTCACTTACCAGCCCCATTCCTGAAAATTCCCCCGAGACAGAGGTGGCCCTGTTTAGGATTCGAGACCGAGACTCAGGAGACAACGGAAGGATGACTTGCTCCATCCAAGATGATCTGCCCTTCCTCCTGAAACCATCTGAAGAGAATTTCTATACTCTGGTTACAAGTGGGGCGCTGGACAGAGAGAGCAGAGCCGAGTACAACATCACCATCACCGTCACAGACATGGGTACCCCCAGACTGAAAACCGAGCACAGCATAACCGTGCTGGTCTCCGACGTCAACGACAACGCCCCGGCCTTCACCCAAACCTCCTACACCCTCTGGGTCCGCGAGAACAACAGCCCCGCCCTGCACATCGGCAGCGTCAGCGCCACAGACACAGACGCAGGCGCCAACGCCCAGCTCACCTACTCGCTGCTGCCGCCCCAGGACCCGCACCTGCCCCTGGCCTCCCTCGTGTCCATCAACGCCGACAACGGCCACCTGTTCGCCCTCAGGTCGCTGGACTACGAGGCCCTGCAGGCCTTCGAGTTCGGCGTGGGCGCCACGGACCGCGGCTCGCCGGCGCTGAGCAGCCAGGCGCGGGTGCGCGTGCTGGTGCTGGACGCCAACGACAACTCGCCCTTCGTGCTGTACCCGCTGCAGAACGGCTCTGCGCCCTGCACCGAGCTGGTGCCCAGGGCGGCCGAGGCGGGCTACCTGGTGACCAAGGTGGTGGCGGTGGACGGCGACTCGGGCCAGAACGCCTGGCTGTCGTACCAGCTGCTCAAGGCCACGGAGCCCGGGCTGTTCGGCGTGTGGCCGCACAACGGCGAGGTGCGCACGGCCAGGCTGCTGAGCGAGCGCGACGCGCCCAAGCACAGGCTGCTGGTGCAGGTCAGGGACAATGGCGAGCCGCCGCGCTCGGCCAGCGTCACGCTGCACGTGCTGCTGGTGGACGGCTTCTCCCAGCCCTACCTGCCGCTGCCCGAGGCGGCGGCCGAGCAGGCGCGGGCCGACCCGCTCACCGTCTACCTGGTCGTCGCGCTGGCGTCGGTGTCGTCGCTCTTCCTCCTGTCGGTGCTGCTGTTCGTCGCGGTGCGGCTGTGCAGGAGGAGCAGGGCCGCGTCGCTGGGTGGCTGCTCGGTGCCCGAGGGCCCCTTTCCGGGCCACCTGGTGGACGTGAGTGGCACCGGGACCCTGTCCCAGAGCTACCAGTATGAGGTGTGTTTGATGGGAGACGCTGGGAGTAACGAGTTCAAGTTCTTGAAGCCAATGTTCCCCAATAATCTAAGCCAGGACCTTGGGAGGAAGTCAGAGGGAAGTTCAGTCTTCCAGAACAGTTTAGGGATCTGAAACTTCCCCGCTGCCGTCTGTTCGTTTTGTCTCCTCTACCTTTCCTTTTTTCTTTTTAATCCGGTAGTAATCTCTAGTTCTCCTTGTTCTTGTTCTTTCTTCTACTGTTTTCCTTAGTAAGGTTACTGTTTATTTTGTTGGCCTGGTTGACCTATAATTATTTTTTCAATTATTGTGTTAGTAAAAATTTTATGTGAGGAAATTTCACATTTCTGATTAAATTTTTAGTACTCATTCCTAACGGATAATATGAAAATTAACCTCTCAGACTAAACATAATTCTAATTTTAAAATACTTTCTCACTGTATGACACTACATAAAAATGTCTGGTTCCTTTTTATCATACTTCATTTTTAAATTATTGGAAATCATTTAGTTTTTATTATTACACAGCTATGACCTTTCTATAACTTCTTTTCTGTTTGAAATGGAATCAATTTGTATTTACCCATGTCCAGTTTCTTTCAAGCTCTGTGTGGATTTTTGTTTTACCAATAGGCAGCAACACACATAATTTCATGCTATTTATTTCAAAATCACACTTGTAATCATTAGACTCTCACTCTAATACATGTCATCTCATGAAACTTACTAACCTAAATAAAGAGGTAAACTGAGGCAAGTTCAAAAAAATGAGTTTATTCAGAAATGGCTGAGGGAATTGCAATTCAGGACAAGCAAACTATAGCAAACTACAGGCTAGTCTGTTGAGGATTTGGGGTAGGTTGTATTTATGGGCAGGGAATGTAAAAAGCAGAGAGTTCAGTTAGTCAGTTAAAATAAAAAACAAATGGAAACCAGTCTTGAAAATTTCCTGAGCTGACAAAATCAGTCCAGTCACAAAAACAAAGCTCAATTCAACCCACTTGGTGAGATCAACTGGATCTGGGTCATCTCGCATTCATGCTCCTGGCAAAAGTGCCCAAGGTTGATATGAGACAACCTCTAATCAACCCCATCATCCAAGAAAATTTCAATACTATCAGTTTTCTGTAAGTCAGGCATTTACAGGAAATCAGTCGTTAGTCCTTAAATTTTGTCTTCTTGATGGTACATGCATGAGATTCCCCATTTTATATCCTCGGGTTCTATTTTAGATTGAAATTCTTTCACAAACTGTATCTTTATCACCTATTCTTTTTCATCTAAATTAATATTGAAAAGACTTATGGATTTTTCCTTATATCTAATTGCAGTTAGGATCCTGATTAGAGTCCTGAACAGATTTATGATACCCAAATTAACTGTGTTTATGGTATTCCTATATACTCTAAAGGTCAATAGGCTCTAGGACCAAGTAATGCAATGCTTGCAATTGTCCCTTGCCAAGAAATTCTCAAGTGAGCTCCAAATTCTGAGCCTAGAGGAGCCTTTGATGGCACAGCATGCCAATATCTACTTGCCTTTGGATGATGACATTGTTCTGGTTGATAAGGAATTTGAAAGAAAATACATTGTAAAATTAATGTTAGTTAACCAAAGAAAACTCATTAAAGGATATGTTGGTGAAGGGGTTGAATGATTTGATGCAATAATCAGCTCTGTTGTCAGGACTCTTCTATCTCCAGGAGCCTCCTAACTTTGCAGATACTATAGAATGGTGTGGGAGGCAGAATAATGGCCCCCTAAAGACATCCACATCCTCATCCCTGGAACCTCTGAATACATTATGTTATATTGAAAGCAGGAGTTAAGTTTCAAATGGAATTAGGGTTGCTAATCAACTAACCTTAAAATAGGAAGACTATCCTAGGTCATCTGGGTGGGCCTGATTCAATCCGTTGAAAAACCTTAAAAGCAGAGCTGAATCTTCCCTGAGATGAAGATGCCTGTGGGCAGCAGCTTCAGCTTATGCCCCAGAGTTCCAGCCGGCCCTTTCCTATGGTCTGCTGTACAGATTTTGGACTTGCTTAGCCAGCCCCCACAACTGAGTAAATCACTTCCTTGCAATAAATCTCTTAATATATATCTCCTGCTGGTTCTGTTTCTCTGGTTGAACCCTGACTGATAGAGATTTTGGTACCTGGAAGTGGAGTGCTGCTGTAACAAATAACTAAAAATGTAGAAGTTGCTTTGGAATTGGGCAGTAGGCAGAGGCTGGAAGAATTTTGAAGAGCATGATGGGAAAAGCCTAGATTGTTTTGGACAGACTGTTAGTTGAAATATGGATATTAACAACTCTGCTAGTGAAGAATCAGAAGGAAATAAGGAGCATGGTGGAGAAAACATATATTGCCTTATAGAATACCTAAATCATTGTAAAGAGACTGCTGGTAGAAATATGGATGTTAAAGTCGCTACTGGTGAGGGATCAGAGAGAAATGAGGAAAATATTATTGGAAACTGGAGGAAAGAGAATCCTTGTTATATAGTGGCAGAAAACTTAGCTGAATTGTGTCCTGCAGTGGAAATGTGGAAAGAAGGACCTCTAAGCAATGAACTTGGATATTTAGCTGAGATTTCCAGGCAAAAGGCTGAAGTTGCAGTTTCTTCTTGCCGTTTATAGTAAAATGTGAGAGGAATGAGCTAGATTGAGGGAAGGACTGTTAAGCAAAAAGAGACCAGAATTTGATGACTTGGGAAATTCTCAGCCTATTCAGATTGTAAAAGACACTAAAATTAGGAGATTCACTATCAGGAAAGCATGTTCTGGAGACAAAGCCAAGGGTATCATATGCAGGACAACCTTCTGCTAGTGTCTTGAAAGGATTAAAAGGTCAGAGTAGTCACAAAGTCACAAAGAAGGTTCTTTGAAGAGATTAGGCATGTGATTCATGGATGTCCTCAGCCATCTCAGCAGAAGTCAGAAATAGAGATGATACTATCCAGGAAAGAACTGTGAAGGAGTCTATTGTGTAAGGGAGGAATCCCTGTGACACACACAAGGGACTCGTAAGGTTCTTGAGAAAGGTATACCAGCAGAAATATTACCAGCTTCAACTGAAAGGGACAGAGAGTATGCAATAAAAGAAGGTCATTGTAACCAAAATTCTATAAGCAAGAAACAGAGTGACAAAACTACTTAGCTATAAAAATGTACTACCTCTCATGATAAAGGAAGGATGGCTCAGAGGACAGAGCCTGGAGCCCAGAGAGTGGAGCTTCAAATCTGGGCCTTGAACGCAAATAATTTTTCTGGATGGATTTCTACATTTCTTGAGACAAATGACTCCTTTTTACTTGCCATTTTCTCTCTTTTTGAACTGGAATGTTGGTAACTGTTAACCTGTGCCTGTTCTACCATTGTATGGTATGGAGGGCAGATAATTTGTTTAGTTTTTACTACAGATGGAGATGAATTATGCCCAGGATGGATAATACTTGAAGTCATACCTGTACCCAGTTTAGATGATTTAGGTGATGAAGTTTGGGATTTTTGAGTTGATGAGATTTAGATGAAATTATGGACTGAGTTGATACTGTAATGAAATGAGATCTTTGGGGACCTTGAATATATTTCTGATGTGGGATACATGTGAATCTTTGGAGGCCAGAGGGTGGGCTGCAGTAGGGAAAATAATGGCCCCACAGCGTATCCGTGTCCTAATGTCTGGAACCTGTGAATATCTTATGTTATATGTCAGAAGGGAATTACAGTTGCAAATAGAATGAAGGTTGATAATCAGCTGAGCTGAAAATAAGGATATTACCCTAGATTATCCGGGGGAGGGGGTGGTCCAGTGTAATCACAAGAGCCCTTAATAAGTGGAAGTGGGAAGTAGAAGAAAAGTCAATATCAGAGTGATGTTACATGAAAAAGACTGAACCAGTCATTAATGACTTTGAAGATGGAAGAAAGCCACAAGTGAAGGAATGCGGGCAGCCTCTGGAAGCTAGAAAAGGCAGGAAAATGTGTTCTTCCTTAGAGCCTCCAGAAAGGAGTGCAGCCCTGCCTTAACTTTAGCCCAGTTTAACTTTTGACCTCCAGAACTGTAAGATAATGTTTGTGTTTTTAAGCCGCTAAATTTGTGGTAATTTGCCACAGCAGCAGTAGAAAATAAATACAAATGGCTACTAAAAAAGCCGTTTCCCAGCCCACTTTTCTTTGCCTTCCCCTACTCTAGGCCAAAATATTCATATTCTCATAATCCCTTGCAGATAGGGGTGTCATATGACTGTTATTGCTAATGATTTAGAAGTGCATTTGGGAGATTGGGCTTAAGGGAAATATTTTTGAAAGGGCTAATCTGAGGGGGCATGTTCCTTAGGTCTTTAGCCAATTTCCCTTTTTCTTAACCAGCATGGGTATTGGGGAAGAAGCCTTGAGTTGAAGCAGCCAACTTGCTATCATGAGATGAATAGCATAAAACAAAGGTCTATATACTAAGTATGGTAAGACGGAAAGCCCTTGATTTTTTTATAGCATTGTTAAGCTGCTGCAACAGCTCTATACTACCTTCTCCCAGACTTTATGCTGCATTTGTAAATAAACCCCTGTGTGATTAAGCAACTGTAGTTGAGTTTTCTGTTGATTGCAGACAAAATGCATTCCAAATTAACATATCTCTCCTTCTCACAGGTAAGGTTGATTTACACGGTCTTCTGACTAGATCCCAGGTTGTCAATTTAAGATGCTTGTTGGAGAAGTGGTTTGCTTTCCCTTAGGTGTTATCAAGGGACAGTCCTCTGAGCTACTATGGCTGACTTTTCATCGTCATTCAATCATCTCTCAGTTTGGCTAATGCAAACATATGCAGGTAACTGAACTTTCAAAGAAATATTCCAACCCCAAAAGTTGAGTTTTGGAGAATAGAATGAGAAGGTAAGCTGATAAATGCCAGCTATATTTTTAAACCTGCATTAGTGGTATCCTGACAAGATGACTAGGATGTTTATGCAGCAATCCAGAACGCTGGTTTCCATCTCAGCCAGGGAAGTAGCAGGGCCAAAATTTTTACTTAGTAAAACAAATTGACTAAATATAAGTCCTGAAAAATCTTCATAAGCAGATCAGCAATCTACATATTTTGGTAGAATATGCCTGGTGGAAGTATCAGAAATTTCTAACAACCTTTTCGATATATGGAGATGCATGTTTTGAAACAGGCCTGGAGACCCTAATGTGTCAGTATCCACTATTCCATTCCTATCTTACTTTACAAATACTTTATTGGTAAAGTGTAGAATTTAAAGGGCTCTCCAAGGGATTAATACTTACGTCTTTCTTGGATTTATCTGGAACACCTTGAAAAGAGCATTACTTTCAGATTATCAGCGCAGTCGTGAAAAAATCAATAAAAATCTATCACACCACATGAATGGTAATGCCTCAAACAATTTCAGAACTCCACAGCTGCACTCAGAGTGTTTCTGTATTTGTGTGTTTGTATATGTGCATTTGAACATGTGTGTGTGTGTCTGGGAGAATAGCTTTAGTTGATGATGGAGATGCACTGCATTCACAGATATATAGTACAGTAATATTGCTTTTCCATAGCTTTTCCACATTGTAAAGATATCTTTTCCTTTAATGCATAATTATATATTAAAAAATTGGCACTAGGAACATATTCTAGAAGAAATCGTATTTGCAAACTAAAAGAGTTTTCTCTTTGTTAATTCAGCCATGCCAGCATTATTGGGTGTAGAAGTTTGGTGGCCCTGTTGGCCTTGAAGGAGTAGCCCAGGAGAGGGAACTGTAAAGTAGATATGGTCATTTTTCCCCCCAGTGAGATCAGGAAACAATAAAGTTGACATCAGGATGTGACAGGGGGCTGGGATTAGGGTGACGCCAAGTTGTGCAAGTGTAAGGTTGGATCCTGTCTTTATTTAAAATTTTGATATTTTGTTCATCATGGATTTTTTCATTAAGTTTGACTTTTTAGAATACTGCATTAAATAGTATCTATCTTTATTAATAAGTTTTTGAGTGACCCACCAATTTTGCTTCTGAGACACTTGCCTTACTCTTGTCCTGGTCCTGTTGATAGTTTCCAACTTGCAAGTTCCAAAGGCCATCACAGCAGTAGTGATGGTGGTCACAGCTGGAATCTGAGCAGTGAAATCTGAATCAAGTCCCTCTCCATTTGGAATATGGGATAGTGGCAGCAACAGTAGAAGAATACAAAGATATCCAAGGAGATCTGACGAACTGGAGTCCTGCAGACTGGGAACAGAAGAGCACCTTTATGGCTGTGATGGACCAGGCAAACTGTTTATATGTTTTTCTTCCAGGTGGCATGCAGCAGTGTGAAAAATATTGTCTGTTAGGTAGATTCAATTTGCTATTACATTGTTGAGAACTTTTGCATCTACGTTCAGGGGAATATTGTTTTATATATTTTTTTTTCATGTTATGCCTTTGTCAGGTTTTAGTTCCAGGGTTATACTGGTCTCATAAAATGAGTTGGCAATTGTTTTTTCCTCCTCTCTTTTATGAAAGAGTTCCTGTAACATATTTATTATTTTTTCTTTATGTTTCTGATAGAATTTACCACAGAAGCAATCTGTAGCTGACATTTTATTTGTGGAAAGATTTTGAAATGCAAACTCAGTTTTTAAAATAGATATATTTCAATTCCAATTTTCTATTTCCTCTTGTGTCAGTTGGTAACATGTATTTTAAACAATTTGTCTATATTTTATCTAAGATGTTAAATTTATTGGCACACAGTTATTGATAATACTCCTTTACCATCTTTTCAGTATATTTAGGATCTGTCATGATGCCCTTTTCACTCCAGATATTGATGAAATATGTTTTCTCTCTTTTTTGTCTTTATCAGTATTGTTGTGAATGTATCAATTTTATTAATCTTTTTTTAAACCAACTTTTATCTTTGTTATTTTCCTATTACTTTGCTTTCTGTTTTATTGATTTCCATCCTTAGGTTTTTATTTCTTTCATATACCTACTTTGGGTTTAGTTTTATCTTCTTTTTCCAGTTTCTCTGAAAGTTTTGATCATTGACTGTAAGCATTTCTGTTCTAATGTAGATTGAAATATGTAAAAATATAAATTAAAGCTATAAATTTCTTTCTATGCATTACTTAAGCTCCATTACCTTAATTTTGATACATTGTGGTTTTACTACCATCAGTTTGAATTTGTCTATAATTTCCCTGTTGATTTCTTCTTTGACCCATTGGTTAACTGGAAGTATGTTGCTTAATTTCCAAATATCCAGGGATATCATTTTTGATATCCAAAATAATTCTGTTTTAGTCTGAGAACATACTCTGTATGATTTCAATCCTTTGAAATTCATTGACTTTTCTTGTTGTTATGCAACATAAGGGTTATCTTGGTGAGTTTCCCATGTATAGTTGAAATAAATGTGTGTTCCACAGTTCTTGTGTGTAGTGTTCTATACATACCAATTAAACCAAGTTGCTTGATAATATTGTTTATCTTCTTTATTCTTATCACTTTTTCTCACATGTCTATCAATCACTGAGAGAAAAATGTTGAATTTGTTAATTATGATTGTGAATTTGTCTATTTCTCCTTTCAGTTCTAGCATTTTTTTAAACCTCTTACATTTTGAAGCTCTGTTATTCAATGTGCAGGTAGGTAGAATTATTTCATCTTCTCAATGAATTGACACTAATCATTATGAAACATCCCTTTTAGTCTCTGGTAATACTTTTAATCCAGTATTAATAGAGTCATACCATATTTCTTATGCTTAGGATTTGTATGATATATTTTTTCATTCTTTTACTTTCATCTTGTCTTTATATTTTAAGTCCATCTTTTGTAAACTACATAGAATTGAATCTTTTTTATTCCATCTTATCATTTCTGCCTTTTAATTGGAGAGGTCATTCATTTATATTTAATATAATTTTTATATGTTTGTGTGTATTGCATTTTGTATTCATACCCTCTGTTTCATTTCTTTGTTTCTCATTTTCTGTTTTCTTTTGGCTTAATTGTATATTTTTTGGTGTTCCATTTTATATCTGAAATTGACTTTTTACCTATAACATTTTTGGGAGTATATCCTCTAGGGATAATAAAACACAGCCTTTACTTATTACAGTATACCTTGAATTAGCATTATACAACTTCATCTGTAGTGTGAAAAACTTCCTATTATGTAATCCTTATCCTTTTCACCATGGCACAGGTGATCAGCACAAGACAAAAGAGAGATATTTAAGAATTCATATGGTAGAGAATCTCTATGAATATAATTCAAATTGTAAAATATTTCAAAAGACCTTAATAACTGCTGTGTGGAAGATACTCCATATTGGAGAGAAATATAATGAAGGTAATCAGTGTGGCAAAGACTTCAACCAGAGTCAAAATTTAAATGTGCATGTGAGAACTCATACTGAAGAGAAATCCTATTAATTCAATGGATGTGAGAAAACTGTCACTAATCATTCACTTGTTAAGACACACATGAGATCACACACTGGACACAAACCCCATCAATGAGAGGAAGGTAGAGAAGGCTTTAACTGTTCTTTGTATCTTAGGACTCGTGAAAATTCACATTGGAAAAGACTGCTCTGAATATATAAAATGTAGGAAAGCCTTTATTAATTCTTCATCAGTTGCTGTACATATAAGAACTCATAGTGGAGGTAAGCCTTATATTCATATAATGTGAAAAAACCTTCCATTTCCTTTCATCTTTTAGAAAATGTGGAAACTCTCACTAGAGAGAAATGCTATGAATGAAAAAAATATGGAAAAGTCTTCCAATTATCACTCATCCTATAGGGTACCTGTGAGAAGTCATACTGAAAATATACCCCAGGAATGTAACAGAGTGTGAGAAAGCTTTTATTTCTTCCACATCCCTTACTGTACGTGTAAGAATTCAGATTGGAGAGAAGCCTTATATAAGGCATGTGGGGAAACCTTCTCTTATTCTTCAAAGCTTGCTCTACAAGTGATAAAACATATCAGAAGGGAGCTCTATACATGTAATCAGTGTAGGAAAGTCTACAGTTTCTCCTCTTCCTTTAATAACCACATGACTGCAAAAGCTGGAGAGAGGCCCTATGATTGTAAACAATGTGACAAATCCTTATTTTATTCTTCCACATTTGACTGTACATATGATATTACACATTGGAGAGAAATACTGTGAATATATGAAATGCAAGTATGCCTTCAGCTGTTCATCATCCCTTAGGAAACATGAGAACTCACACTGGAGAGAAGTCCTATTAATTTTTGGAGTGTAAGAAAGTCTTAACTTGTATCTGATTCTTTCAAAGCCATGTGACAATTCACAATAGAGAAAATCCACGTAAGTGTACAAAATAGGAGAAAGTATAATTCCCAACCCTTTAGTGCATATGTGAGAACACACACTGAAGAGAAACCATATAAATATAAAGAATGTGGGAAAGTCTTCTTCAAGTCATTCTTATTCCTTAGTCAGCAAGTGAGAACTCATACTGGAAGATAGGAATGTAAAGAATGTGGAAAATCCTTTAGTTTTCCCTCATACTTTGAAGACATGTGAAAACTTACATTGGAGAAAATCCCAATGAAGGTAATCAATGTGGGAAAGCCTTCAGGTGCATCTCCTCTTTTATTATGAATAAGGAATTTTATACCAGAGGATAAATCTTTAAAATGTTGTAACTATGGAATTGCTTTATCAGTGTCTCATGTTTGAAGAGATCCTTACCTCATAATTTATAGTTTTCATTTTCTAATATAAACCTCTGTGGTGATAATTATTGCTCCCAGTACCCTTTCAGCTGTATCATACAACTTTCAATATGTATTATTTCCGTTATGGTTTACTTATATATTTTGTCTCATTTCCATTGTGAAGTCTCCTTGGACTGAAGTAAAGTGTATTTCTTAATGTGCAAGTAAATGTATTTGAAATTAGTTTTATTATTGTTTCTAATTAATTTCCACTGTACACAATGCATGTGGTCATTGTGATAGTGACTTTGGTAATTGTTGGGATTTTCTTTCTGGTTTCTGTGGCAGACCTTGGGATTTGCCTACCTGGTGTCTATTCTTCCCTTCTTCCTCACTAAGAGAACTTAGAAATTTTCAGATTATTGATTTTTTTTAGGAAGATTAGCCCTGAGCTAACATCTGCCACCAATCCTCCCAATCCTCCTCTTTTTGCTGAGGAAGACTGGCTCTGAGCTAACATCTGTGCCCATCTTCCTCTACTTTATATGTGGGATGCCTGCCACAGCACGGCTTAACAAGCGGTGTGTAGGTCTGCACCTGGGATCCAAACTGGCGAATCCCATGCCACCAAAGCAGAACATGTGAACTTAACCACCACACCACCAGGCCAGCCCCAGGATTATTGATCTTTACTGTTGAGAGATATATCTTCAAGCATTTTTGTAGCTAGTGTAGTATACAACTAATTGTCTTGGTCAATAAGTAGTTGACATAAATTTTTAAATGTGCAAAGTTATCAAAAAAGGACGGTTTCATCTGAATTGATCATTTTAGCTTTTTTACTTTGCTGCTCCTTCAAGTTGGACACAACACTTCAAGTTGAAAAGAGAGACTTTACAAACATGAGGATGAAAGCTAGGGGTAATAATGGTTATGTAGGATTGTGTTATATTAGCCTTAGGACTACATTTTCCAGAATCCTCTTTACTCTATGCTTATAAGTTAGAATTGGATAAAAGAGGAACCTGAATGAGATTTGGAAGGCATAAATGAAGAAGAAGCCATTAATCTCAAGAGGATGTGAAAGTAGCAGATTAACAAAAAGATCCAGAAATGTTCAGAAGTTCCAAACTTCAAGCTTGTCTTGACTACTGGCTTTATTGAACAACATCAGCACTGAGCCAATCACCAAGCACTTAACTTCAGTTGCCTCAGAGGTAGCAGCTTCCACAAACATCTCCATGAGCTCACCCTTCACGATCCCACTTTGGTGGCTAGACATGCACAACTGTTGCATTTCCTTGCAAACTCAAACCTGCCCATCCATACTGCTATTTCAAGATCTAGTGATTAGAGACTTTCTCCAATTCTCTGCCTCCCTTTTCTCTATATTTGTGCTCTATAGTGAGCACAAAGTTCTCATAATACTTATAGTGGCTCTGATTTCCCAAGTCATAAAATTTTGCAGCCAAAATAAACAAACAAATGGGTAATTTTGTTTCCCTATTGCACCGTTGAGTGGCTATACTATCCTTGTACTGCCTATATACCATGTTCATGGATTGAACTCTCCCAGGAGAGAAATAAGCACCTTGCTAATTTGTGAGGCATATTGTGGGAATTTTATGTTACTCAGAACTGAATAAAATCCCTAAATGATATACATAGCGTGTGTTAAATTAAAACTATCAATCAATGTATTTAACCATATTAACAAAATAGAGGAGAAATTTTATATGATCATCTCAATAAGTGCATAGAAAGTCTTTGAAAAATTCAAAATGCATTTTGTAAAAATTTTCAACATGATAGAGGATGGGAATGTTTTTATTGTGGTAAAGGACATCTACAAAAATCCTACAACTAACATCATACTTAATGGTAAAATATTGAATGCTTCCCCATAATATCAGGGACAAGCCCAGAAAGTTCTCATTGCTCTGTTCAACAATATAATGGAGGATCTGGTCAATGTAAAACAGCAGGAAAAATAAATAAAAGACACAGATATTTAAAATATTTGTCTTTATTTACAGATGACATAATTTTATATGTTGAAAATCCTAAAGAACTTACAAGAAAACTGCTGAGACTAATGAGTAGATTTAGCAACATTGCAGAGCATAAGGTCAATATATAAAAATCAATTATAATTCTATATAATTGTAACAAACAAATGGAAAATAAAGGTTAAAAACTAACATTTACAATAGCATCAAAGAGATAAATAATTAGGAATAGATTTAACCAAAGATTTACAAAACTTCTACACTGAAAATCATAAAACATTACAAAGAGAAGTTGAGAAGATTTAAATAATGGGGAAATATACCATATTCATGGATCAGAAGACTCAAAATTGTTAAGGTGTCCATTAATACCACATTGATCTCTGTAGAGATGCAATCCAAATCAAAATCCAAGCAGGCTGTTTTGTAGAAATTGGCAAGACATCTTGTACAGTTGCAGTAATCAAGACAGTGAAGTTTGGCAAAAAGATCAATAAATAAAAATAAAACTGTGTAATAGTATTTGAAGAGAAAATACATTTTTTTCTTTTTAGTTTTAATATATAATCTTGGCACTTACGGACTTAAGTTATTTTAATCAAGTATAAATTTTTGGTCCATATTACTAATTAAATTATCACAACTTGGCCAGCAGGAGACTCCTTAAACTGGCTCCTGTGGGCTTTTGACCCAACCTATAACTTTGATAGCATCCTTGCTTTCTGGCAATAGCAAGAGGTCACAAAATTACTCTATTTTTTCCTGATCCAGACATGTATTAAACAATCCTTACAAAGATCCCTGGTTCCTTTTCATTGAATAAAGGTGTTGGAGAGCAAAATGTTGGGGTCCTGAAAAGTTGGAAGATTAGGTATAAAGAGATTTGGGTAAGGAGGATGTTGATGGACATATGGGAGTAAACACAGTGTGAAAACCTATATGTGATAAGTTAATGGCCACCAGAGGGAATCCTACCAAGGAAGAATCACTAAACATTGAAATAGACAAAATAATCTACCAATTTGACATAAGACAGCCTCCTTCATTAGCCTGGCTTGATGAGCACATGAACAAAAAGGCCAGAGTGGCAAAGATGATATCTATGCACGTGCTTCACTTACCAAAGCTGCTCTGGCTGCTTCCACAGCCAAATGGCCAAACTGCCTGCAATAGAGACTAACACTAAACCATTTGTATGGTAAGAATAGTTACCATTACTCCCAATAACCCACCTGGGGGAATTTGTGCTTTGCATTTCTGAAACTCTGGGCTCTTCAGAGTCAGAAGCCCTTGTCCCCAAAGGGAAATATTTCCACCAAGAAACACAACAAGATTCCCAATATACTGTAAGCTAAAGAGGTAGCCTCAATCCTTTGGGTTCCATCTGACCTGGATCGAGCAGACAAAAAAAGGAGCAACCAACTTGACAAGGTAAACTAACCCTGATCATCAAGAGGAATTAGGGCTGCCATTACACACTAGGGGCAAGGAAAAATATGTTTGGCACCTAGTTGACCCACTTGGGTGCCTACACACTTTCCCAATTACTTTGGTAATTGGATATATACAACAATCCGGGATTGAGAAGGGCATGATAACCAAGGCTCGGATCTCTCAGGGATGAAGGTCTGGATTACACCACCAGATAAACCACTAAGACCAGCAGACATACTAGTGGAGGGAAAGAAGAAACCTAGAATGGATAGTAGAGAAGGGAGATAATGATCATCGTTGTAACCCTGAAACCAGTTTCAGTGGCAAGGACTATAGGTCATCCCATTATACTTTCTCTTCTAAGTCTCCCCCATGAAGAGAGGCCCACTAAAACTGTGAAGGAGCTGCTCCCTGAATGTATATGAAGAAGAGGATCTGAGCATCATGAAGTGTAGACTGTAAGGACATGGAGATGCACCACTCAGATTCTGCTTCAATGAAGGACTTGTTTGTGGGAGTGCTGCTGGGAGTGCTAGGAGTACTATCAGTGGGCACTTTTCAGCTGTCACACCTTTCCCAGGGCAGGCTACATCCAATGACTGATCAAGTAAAAATATAAAGACTTGGCCATTTCAGCCTTAACAGAGCACAATGCTAAAGGGGCATTTTAGCTCCAGAGCTCCCCACTTCTCTCTCTACTGAATCCCACTTCCATCACCTCCATTGCGCAGATGTTATTCCCAAGGAACTCACTAGAAAACACCTACACTCTATCTCAGAATCTGCTTCCTAGAGAGCCCAACTTGGTAACATACCTCTCGGCTTGCTATGGGACCATGGTAGAGCGTGAACCACTGCCTATGGGACATTAAGTGAACATGTGATCTGAGATGTCTATAATTTACTAAATGTTACCTGATTGACCAAACCATAAAATTGGTTTCACTTGTAGCAGCACTCCATCCTCAAGTGGAAGTGATAATACAAGATCATACATGAGCAGGTCTGGAGATCATAAATATGCTTCATGAGTGGTTAGTTTACACTGGCACCTACTGCTCCTGCTTTACCACCTCTCTTTTCACCTACATCCATGGCCTCACTGGGAGTTCCCTGTGATCAGATGACTAAAGAGGGAAAATCTGAACCTAATTTGGAAATCTGGCACAAACCATTAGGGATCACTAGAGTATTACATCCCACAGGACTGACTCAAAAGTGCAGAAGGGAACTTCTTCCTAATGGAAGAGAACTTTGAGTGGTACATCTGGTTGTTCACTTTTCCTGGAAAGAAAGATGACCAGAGGTGTGGATTTGCATTTGTATTAGTTTTCTAGGACTGTAATACCAAAATACCACAAACTGGGTGAAACAAATAATAGAAATTTATTTTCGCATAGTTTTGGAGGCTAGAAGTCTGAAATCAAGTTATCCACAGGTTCCTTGTGAAGTCTAGGAGGAAGAATCTGTTCCTGGCCTCTTTCCTTGGCTTGTAGGTAGCCATCTTTTTCTTTTTCTTTTTTTCTTTTTAGGAAGATTAGCCCTGAGCTAACATCTGCTGCCAATCCTCCTCTTTTTGCTGAGTAAGATTGGCCCTGAGCTAACATCCATGCCCATCTTCCTCTACTTTATATGTGGGATGCCTACCACAGCATGGCTTGCCAAGCGGTGCCGTGTCTGCGCTGGGGATCTGAACCAGTGAACTCCGGGCCACTGAAGCAGAATGTGTGCACTTAACTGCTGCAGCCACCGGGACGGCCCCTTAGGTGGCCATCTTCTATCTGTCTCTTCACATAATCTTCCCTCTATGAGTCTCTACCTGTGTCCAAATTTCTCCTTTTTCTAAGGATGGCAGCCATATTGGATTAGAGCTCATACTAATGACTTCATTTTAACTTAATTACCTCTAAGACTCTATCTCCAAATAAAGTTATGTGCTGAAGTAGGGGGTTAGGACACCAAAATATCTTTTTCTGGGAGGACACAATTCAACCCATAACAGCATCTATTCATGAGCAGTGACTAATGGTTTGGCTTATATGTCTCGGAATAAAATGGAGTAAGATTAGAGGGTTGGTAACAGGAAAGTCTGGATATCATCTCTTGTTCTGAGCCTCTTTCAAGGTGTTAATGTAATATGGGATTTCCCTCATTACATAACCCATTTATTCATTTCTTTACCCATAGCAACTATTTTTCCTTCTCTCTGTTTAATCTCAAACTTTTCCACCTTTAGAAGGTGATACCAACCCTGATATCAGTTTCCCTACATTAAACCCAGCATATATGGCGTTAAAACCAAAATACTCATTCTCTGCTTACTCCCTGGCTTCCTGGCTCCAGAATCCATTATCATCCTTGGAGACAGACACCGCCAAGGACAAGCACCTGGATTCATTATCCCCTCCCAGCAAAGAGATACAGGCTGGTGGGAAAGCTGCTGACCAGCAGGGTCACAGGCTCCCTCCTCTCTGCAAGTAGTCTCAAGGCCAAAGATAGGCTGGTGGGAGAGCTCTGACTAGCAAAGCCATATGCTCCCCCTCCCCTACCTAAAACTCCAAATAAAAACCCTTCTTTTTAGCTTTTCGAGGAGTTTGGGATTTCAGCTTTAGCTGCCCTCTCTCCTTGCTCAGCACTGTGCAATAATAAAATTCCTACTTTCTTCCACTACCCCCAGTGTCAGAGATTGACTTGCTGTGCAACAGGTGAGCAAACTCACTTCAGGTTCAGGATCAAAGGGAAATTAGGTTTGGCCACCCTGCGGGTCTAGATTGTTGTCAGCAATACTAGTCTAGCAAGTACTTCCTCCTCAGTCCACTCTTGTTCACAAAGAGTAAGGTTACATAGGTGCAGAACTAGTAGGTTATCTTTACCACCAGGCAATATAGCTGCATTCACTGTTAACCCCAATTTTGCTAGATGGAGTGAAGGCGCATCTGCACCATCAGGCCCTTGGGTATTCTGACATAAAGATTAAAAACATAGTTACAGGGGGCCAGCCCAGTGGTGTAGTAATTAAGCTCATGTGCTCTGCTTCAGCATCCCAGGATTCTCAGGCTCAGATCCCGGGCATGGACCTACATACTACTCATCAACCCATGCTGTGGCAGCAGCGTCCCACATACAAAATAGAGGAAGATTGGCACAGATGTTAGCTCAGGGCCAATCTTCCTCACCAAAACAAAACATAGTTACAGTTTCTTGCTTAGGAATCATCCCTGCTTCCAACCCTTGTAGTTGCAGCCCTGGTCCTATGACCACTGCGTCAAGTAGGAAATAAAAAAAGTTGAGGTGATGTGGGGAAGAAAGTATACCAGCACCTTCCCCACGCCCTCTTCCCCAGACCCATCAGAAAAATAAGAGAAATCTGTCCAGTGGGAACATTCCTTTAGCCCACTCCTCATGTTGAGTGTTAGCACACACTTATGAAGACATGTAAGCCAGCCCTTCATGCTTTTATCTCCCCCTGTCTTAGACAACCAATGTTTTAACTGCCTGTTCCAATTCTCTGTCAAACTATTACTCTGAGGAGGATATCTCTGTGCCCATTGTTGGACATTATAGGCTATAAAGTGAGTTCCTTGGTCCGAAGAAATGATGGTCAGCCATCCAAATCAGGACAATATCTTCTGTTGCGGTACTTCATAATACTCTGAGTGCTTGCATCTACCACCAGGTAAGCCAAGCCCAGTCCAGAGTCAGTGTCTATTCCTGTCAGGACCCATTTGTAGCCCCCCATGGTTACCAGCATCAGCTGACTTGCCAACTATGTTCAGGGCCTTCCCACCAGGAAATCTGCCACATAGCCATTTGCAGTCTCTATCTCTTTTGTTGGCAGACAGAATAGTTCTTACCAGTATCTTGTGCCTCAGAGGATGCAAGAAGAATATGTCTAGATTTAGTCCATCTCTACGTTGCTAAAGGCCCCCAATGTCCACTTATTTCAGGGCCCAAGGTAGCCACCTTAAGTGAGCACACAGGGATACCTGCTTGTTGATTCCAATCACCTCCCTAACCTAGAAGGAGTTCTGATGGGCATTGATATGTCCTACTTTAATGCACCTCTCAAATGTCCATAGGGCTGTGCCCCATATGGGCATCCCTTTAAGAGGCCAAGTTTCCATTGCCCTCTTGCCTCACCGTATGGCCAGGCCATTGGCCATTGGCCATTGCTTATGAGTCATAAAAAGCCAAACATAGAGGCTTTTTCCACTGTTCAATTTCGTAATCCTATTGACCATTACATTTTTTAGGTAATCTCAATCTAATTGTAGCCCTAGTCACGGCTTCACCAGTGGGTTTTGGTACCACAGTTTGTGGGACTCCCATATCAAGGAGTCCTGGAAACCTCTCTTCTCCTCCTCCTGACCATTTTACCCACTCTTGTGCAAAAGGTTTTGGGTCCTCAGCAAGGGGTCCAGCCAAGGAACCCTGGCCCTTTGGTCAATCTTTATCTTGATGAATCTGCCTATCCACTGCCCCAAGCAATTGCTGGTTAGGTTTCTCACTGTAATCTCTACCTTCTGACTTTTAAAATTTCTCCAAACCGGGGTAAATAGAGCGAACTTCTTTGGGGCCCTTTAATGTTGGCAGACCAATGGGGGGTCCCTTTTGCCCACCCAACTTTAGGTAGTGCTATATTAAAACAGCATTACCTAAAGTTTTAGGTAATAATTTGTTTTAACCCCATCAATGTCTGTTTTATTCATCCCATTTTTAAATAACCATCTAAAGATTTCCACCCTGCCGGAACAAGTCCTATGACTCCCTGCTTTCTGTTTCCTCTTTGTTTTGCTCCTATCAATATTCACTTTATTCACCTTATTCCTTAATAATCACTTAAAAATTTCTACCTTTTTGGGTGGGAAGAGACACTTATCTCTCCCGGGCCTCTCCCCATTCTTCTGTTAATTAATCTATCATTTTTATTAGCATCTGTAAGACCCATAAGAGGAAGGTGAGATGGCAAATTCGATAAGGTTTCCCAAACTGATTTTTGGTTTTGCAACATTAAGTTATATGGGATGCCCATGTGGAAGGGGCCCCCTTTATCACAGAATTTACCTTGACCTGGATAACAGGCATATTCAGTGGGTGAATATGCTGGTCACCATAAAGCCAGTCTTACATGGCTTGCAGACAAAGCATATCCAGCTGCTTCATCTGAGGTGTTCCACTTGGCATTCATAGGGAGAGATGGACAGTCCCCCTTCTCAGGGTAAATAGACCTTACAGTGGCTTTTATCCAGTCCACCAGGCTGGCTGTTCCCTCAGGACTACCCTCCTGTATGTGTGGATCACATATTGCAGTCTGTGAATTTTCCACAGTGAGCTGTAGAGCCTATATCAACCTGACAAGAGATTTTCACATACTGAGGTATATGAGGTAACTATTCAGGTTCAAAACTGATTTGGCTTGAACTAAAAAGCCTGACTTATGGCCTATTGAACATACATTGTACATCTGCTTTAACCATTAAAGCAAAGAATGGAGTCTCTTAAGATAAGAATGCATACTTTCCCTCCTACACCCTATTGGTAACGCCCTATTGGTAATGACCATATTAGTCTCCTCCCTGACATCGAGGTCATGTTGACATGCTAATTTGCAACTAAATACTTCTTTAAAACTTTAATGAAAATTTATCCTGGCCGTGTTTAATGTATGTTCTTTGCTCTAAGATGATATAAGACTGTACTGAAAACCATGCTTCTCTGGAACACTTTCTAAAGCCTTCCCAAGTTATAATCCTCACTCTGGCTCAAGTAAAATTCACCTTATTTCTCTCTCTCTTTCTCTTGCACGGGAAGATTCACCCTATGCTAACATCTGTTGCCAATCTTCCTCCTTTTTTCTTCCTCCCCTCCCCCCACCCCAAAGCTCCAGTACATAATTGTTTATAGTTGTAAGTTCTTCTGGTTCTTCTATGTGAGCTGCCATCACAGCATGGCTACTGACAGAAAAGTAGTGTGGTTCCATGCCCAGAAACTGGGCCCAGGCAGCCTAAACAGAGCATGACAAACTTTAACCTCTAGGCCATCAGAGATGGCTCCTTGTTTCTCTTATCTATAGAACGATTATTGGTTATTTTGCGTCAACCCAAACATGCTCTTCCACTCTGCAGCATTCAAAACCCAAAGACACAGCCCCCAAATTATTTACTCTCACAACCAATTTCACTAAAGGTTCTTCAGGAAGTTGATGATCCTGATCTAAAATGAAATAATCCCTTCATGCTGTAGCCCCTGGTTTCAGTATTTTCTTGGTTTTGTCCTTCCACCATGTTGACTACATTTTTGGTGACCAGAGGTCTTAGAGGTACTTTCTGTTGTCTCTGCATAAGTTTTACTTTGAGGCTAGTGGCCCAAGCTCAGATTCACTGAAATCTGAGATTGGTCTAGCATCAAGGTCTGACCCAGTACTCTCTTTTACTTTCAGTTTAGCTATTACAGATAACATAACCAGGGATTGAATATTTTGCCTTTTTCTTATTAGTTTGCATTTCCTTATGCATCCAGTGAACCAATGCCCTGGGAGTTGGATCCATCTCTAAATTCCAACGGTAACTTTCACCTTTAGTAACTGATTGCAGCACAGCTGATACTCCATATCATGGGTAACCATCAGGCCACCCAGAAATCAAAGTTCTTCATCCCTGCCTTTTCATCTTTTCTCTTCCCAAATCATATGTTTCCATGAGCCAGGGTTGATCTAGCAAATCCCACTTCAATGATACCAGCTCTTTTGCATTCTGAGCACCCAGTTTCAATGTGGGGAGGGAGGATTCTCCACATCTCTGATACCAGTTTAACACAAGGTTGACATAACGGAAGACATACTGTAGAAAAGAAACCATATAGTAACTTTGAATGACCTTGATTAACTAACCTCGATGTTCTCTGTAGGTTTTATGGCCCCTCCCAGCTGCTATAAGTTGATAACTTTATTCTTTTGAGTTCCTTAGGAATGTGATGACTCCCAGGCAGAGAGTCTATGTTGATAGCCATCATCAATGACAAGTGAAAGATCAGGGTATAGGGCGTTGTTCCAGTCTCTGATGCATATCTAGTAAAACAAAAGACTATCAGGAACTAAGACCAGATGTCTGCCCCCACCTGGAGATCAGATGGAGGCCCCACTGGGATTAGGTCTATTTTTCAGGGACTGTTAATCTTGGGTTGTCTATACTTCTTATCCTTCTAGTCAGATACTTGATTTAAAAAGGTACCTTTAGATGTTCCAAAACTGTTGAAAATTAGATCCAGGGTCTAATAAAAAGAGAGCACCAAATCCTAACCACTAGACCACCAGGAAGCACCATCAGGGTCTAATAGAAAATGTGGCAGAACAGCAAAGGAGACTAAATGCACAGCCTCTACAGGTGTCCTATGTCAATGTCAAGGTCCAACTGGGAATACTTAAATAAGTGAACATGGGAATCTTAAACCCTTTGATTCTCCTGAATCTTCCAGGCCAACATAAGCAGACTCTTACTACTTGCCAGAGGAAAGCAGTGTCCCTTTTCCTGGAAATCATACAACAACCTCATGAGGCAGGTGCTTCACAAAATGATACTTGTTCTCCTCAACATCTGCCCTTCCGATCCTCATTCCTTCCAGGATATAACCTGTGGAAAAGCACACTTTCCGTTCTGGGGGAGATAACTTACACAGAAAGGACTGCAAGACCTGACTAACATGTACTTGCAGGAACCAGCAAAACATGAGTGAGAGTGGATTTTGACAGTATTGGACGAGGGTATAGAATAACAGGCTGGATATGGTAGAATTAAATGACAGAAAACTTGCCCGTGACTTGGGATTTAAGCTTCTAGAAAGGATACCAGGACCAGATCCTAAAACTTTGTCCAGTAAGGTCAATGACTCTTCAAAGATTAGACAGAATTAATGGCTAATAAATGTGGCAAAGATAATGAACTATCCTTGGGCATATTATGGCGGAGAATATCAGAAGGCTCAGAGAGGTGGGAATGTTAGAATGGGTTTACTGTATAAAACCTGAGAACCCAACAATTATGTTCCCTGAGAGGGCCCAAAAGACACTCTCCTCACTAGTGAGGAATGCACTAGTGAAGGGAATATTGACATCTTTGTGAAGCTCAGTGGGAAGCTATCCCTACAGGCAAAGGTTTTTGGTATGTGATGCTGGCAAAGAACTAGCCTCTCTGATATGAATGAGGATAAAGAGATTTTAGAATAGAAGAGACCAAGTGGCTTTACAAAACTATTAGTGGCAAAGTAGATTTAACTACTGTAGTAGCAAAAAGACCACCACGGCAATCAAGATATTTTGACTCATAGGAATTTGTGGCTATGCCTAATAAATCATAGTGTTCTTAGGTGTGAGAAGGATAGACAGACAAATAAAATGTTGCTTGACTTGTTTAATAAAAATATTTGGGAGCTGTTATATAGCTATTACAATGGACCATTGAATCCCTCACCCTCTTTTTAGATATAAATCAGGTCACAGCACCAAAGCCCACTGTTAGAAGGGGAAGATGACTCTCTTTAAGGAAGAGCAATGCCACTGCAACTAAAGACTCTAAGTGCTCCTTCTACACATTCCCAAAGAAATCTGCAGCCATTTGCCTGGGTAACTGCACTCGGGCAAGTGAATTATCCAGAATTCTCGAAGAAGGGGCCATCTGAAATTGAGATACTGCTTGGCTCTATATTTCTGATATAGAGAGATATACAGAGACTGGTTGCATTGCTAACTTGTGATTACTGTGGAAAGCTGCAAGTTGGGGGAAGGTACATCACAGTGACTGTGGCCCTCCACCCAATCCTCAGAGATCAGACTCTGGACCCCCAATGCTGCTGTTGACTTGTTGCGTTCAGATTTCTAGATTGGTTGCAATTTGCATCAATGGACTGATAGCCTGACTCTATTTCCCTCACTTTTTTCCTGGTACACACATCTTGTTAAGGCAATTTGATTGTTAAATGCAACCATCCCCAGAAAGAGATTGATCTGTATAAATACATTTGGAAATCTTTGAAAATTCAGATATCATCATGACCATCCCTTAATACGCAATGACTTTCTGGTTAAATTGTATAAAAATGTTTCTCTGTGAAAATGCTTTTGTCCCTCTTGCGTTCAACCCTTCCAGACAAAGGATCTGAGTAAGAGAAGGGGAATAATTGGAAAAATATAAAGTTATAATTTCTGAATGAGACACAATGATTTTATAATGATGGAGAAAACACATCGGGTACCCAGGAAGGCACAGGAATTTGGGAGGACATTAATGATCTTTGTTTTTCAGAACTGTTTCTGGAAACTTCCCTCTCTTCTTGAAGGAAAACTCCCCATGCTGTCTTCCCAAGCTGCTGTGAGCACTCTGAATTCAAGTGGACTGCTGAGTGTACAATCACACCTGACAGTGCTGACTATGAGACAGCAGAGGATGGCCCAAACTCCCGCAATTTCCATGCAGAACACTTCCAGATGTCATCCACACACCTGAAGTGTATGAACTGATATCAGGGACAAGAAAAACTGCTTGGAACTGACTGCCTCAGGCAGCCCCTCGGGAACTAAGGACTGAACTAAATTATTTGAACTGAACTGAGAATCCTGGAGCAGGAGGCCCATAGTTGGAGGGTGTCTTAGAATCCTAGTTAACCTGTACTGCCTGCTAATGTATAACCTGTTTGGGGTGCCCTTGTAAACTCTTTGTTTCCAGACGTACTGCATTTTTTCTGTGTGTTCCCTGCCTATCATGACACTGCCTCAGCCCTACAAGGCATTTGTGTCACCTTCACCTTATTGGCCAGAGTTGTGCTGTTGCCTGAGTTGGTGCCTAGGACCAGGTAAGAGGGTTAATAGAAAAACTTAAGCAAGAAGTCACCTAGCTTTCTATGATAGATCTTTATGGTAAGATGTTTTAGTTGGCCAGATCTAGGACCTATGAAGGGCATAACCAAAGCCAGTATTGCAAGTTGGTCACCCTGCTATGTGGTGTCCTACTGATAATAATCTTGTTGTAAAGACACTTTGGCCAAAGGCCAAGTGGATGGACTGTGTAGAAAAGAATTACCAGAGCGGGCCTGAGACTGCTATCCTTAGAAAGGCCTTCTTGCAAGGTTGGCCCTTCGTTGGCATCTGGGACTTGGATTTGTGGAGTGTTCCCATCATTTCATAACTGATAAGGGTGGTGTACTGTGCCTAAACTGTATATACAAACAATGTGGTTCATGCTGAATACCTGCTTTCCTTCTGGGAGTCTGGAAGTTTGCTAAATGCTAGGCAGAAGATGCCCAAGTGACCAGCACCCAACAAGAACCCTAGATTCTCAGGTTTGGGCAAGCTTCCCTGTAGACAACACTTCACACATGTTGTTACAACTTGATGCTGGAGGAATTAAGCACAGTCTGTGTGACTCCAGTGGGAGAGGACTTTTGGAAACTTATATCTAGTTTCCTCCAGACTTCGTCCAATGCACCTTTTCCCCTTGCTGATTTTGCTTTGTATCATTTTATTGCAAGAAATCATAGCCATGAGTATGACTATATGCTGAGTGCTGTGAGTCTTTCTAGTGAATCACCAAACCTGAGGATGGTCTTAGGGACCTCCGATGTCAAACCCTTTCATTTGTTCCTTGACTGGTAGAGTAAGAGACAATATAGTGGAAACCCTGAAATTTCCCTTTCCCTTGCTGAGATAGTGAATCATAAATAATACAGCATCCTGAGAGGAATTTTAGTGCTTAACACTACCTCCTAAAACTTAAAGTATGCAGAAGTGATAGTCCCCATCATATCCTCATTTATCTGTTCATTCCCTGCAAAAACTAGATGGATCATAGCGATGTCAATGGACTGCAATATACTTAACCACGTGGTAACCCTAATAGCAGCTGCCATGCCAGATGTGGTATCTTTATGGGAGTAGATCAATATAACTTTTGGCTCTTGGTAGGTGGCTATTTTTCTGGTGAATGCATTTGTCTTAAACTCCATCAGTGAACAAAATCAAAAGGAGCTCATCTTCTCATAACAAGGCAGCAGAACACATTCACTGTCTTGCCCCAGAGCTATGTTAAATCTTTTGCTTTCTTTCATAACATATTCCACAAAGAACTCAACATTGAACATTCTGCAGAACATAATGCTAGACCACTACATTGATGACATCATGTTAATTGGACCTAGTGAGCAGATGTTGGCCGCAGCCGCAAAGGTCAAGGAATGACAGGTACCGCCAAGGCTACTTGTTGTTTAAGCAATCAGAGTTTATTGATACAGGGGAACAGAAGGAGGAGCAGGGATAAAGGAGTTCAGAATGAGGAGCGGGGTAGCAAACAACAAATCGGCACTTACAACACCCACACCACAATCAGCCGTGGAAGTCCTAATAGTTTGTACGGCAGGCGGAAGTGCCGATTGTCTGGGTCTGAGGCAAAGCGTCCTCTCCTCAGTGAGACTCC
The DNA here is from genome assembly GCF_041296265.1 of Equus caballus. Taxonomy (NCBI): domain Eukaryota; kingdom Metazoa; phylum Chordata; class Mammalia; order Perissodactyla; family Equidae; genus Equus; species Equus caballus. The sequence continues at coordinate 51,397,962 of NC_091697.1, read as the reverse complement.
CAATTGTTCTATGCTTGTGACTCCCTTTTACTCTAAGGTTATTTGGGTTCTGACTCAGGGTTTCAGACACTTGGATACTTTGAGTTATTTCTTCTTGTTCCCATGGATGGGATGTTTCTATCTTTTTGTTCCCACGGAAGGGATGCTTCTATAGTCCAGTCAGGTGCCCGTCGGGGTGGCCAGCCCAGACAGGGAACATGATGCAGGACATTTTCTTATTAACTTGTGCCTTGGGGTCAGGGCCAGAGTGGCCATCTCCGGCTCCGAGCCCAGACACATTCTTTCACGTAGGCTCCAGATCCCAGTGTCCCCGGAAAGTGGGGAGGTCAGTGAACTCTGTACAGCAGTAAATGGCAAGAATTCTCAATGGCCTATTAGGACACATACATGTCAAAGTGCAAAAGATTATCCCCATAAAAATTCAGGGGCCTGCCTAGTAATGATTCTAGGGATCTGAAGCATGCCAGGAAATCCCCTCTGAGGTAAAATACAAGTTATCTCTTGCATCTCTTGACTCTAAGACAGAGACACTGTCTTTGGGGACCTCTTTGGATTTTAGAGGCAGCATATACCATATTTGGAACTCCAAATCATGCCAGGTTTGAGCAGGGCCTGGAGTAAGAGAAAGGTATGCAGCAGGTCCAAGCTATGATACTAGCCAATCTAATGTGATCCAACCAATGTGATGTTGCTAGAAACACCCATTGTGGATAAGGATGCCGTGTGGAATTTCTGGCAAGCTGCAATAGGAGAATTACAGTGCAAATCTTACAGTGCAGACCCATGCCTTCTACAGCAGATAACTTCTCTGTGTTTATAAATAAATCCTATCATGCTCTCAAGCCCTAGTAAAGACTGAGTGGCTGACTATGGGACACCAAATGATTATACCATCATCCTACAGCTAGGTAGGTATAGGAGCAACCCTTCATACAATAGAAATAGTAAATTCAGAACTGGCTCCTAGCAGGTCCAGAAAGAATTTCATGAATAGGTGACCTGGAGTCCCATTTCACTTACCTGTATTACACAAAATTCTCTCTCAATTCACGGGAAGATTCTCTATGACCAACTGCAGAGAAGAAAAGATCTTGGCCCAAGTTCACAGGTGGTTGGTACAAGCCAAAAATGTTTAACTGCTGAATTACAGGCCTAATCAAGGGTGGCCCTAAAGGACAGTGGTGAAGGGAAATCTTCCAAGTAAGCAGAGCTGTAAGCAGTACACTTGCCATCCATTTTTAATGGAAAGAGAAGTGACCTGAAGGATGGATGTGCATAGATAGCTGAGCAGTGGCAAATGAATTGGCTTGTTGGACCAGTATCTGGAAGGAACACAATTACTATATTATAGACACGAAAACTAACTTACCAGACATATATAAAACATCAAATTCAGCAAGTATAGAATTCATATTATTTTCTTCATAATTTATAAAAACTGACCATATTGTGCGTGTAAAAAAACACTTTCAACAAATAGCTAAAGACGGAAATTATATGAGCATATTATCTGACTACAATGAAATTAAGCTAGAAATCAGTAACAAAAAGATGACTAGAATATCCCATGTGTTTGGAAACATAAAAATTCAGTTCTAAATAACCAGTGGATCCAACAAACCATCACACTAAAATTAAAAGCTATTTTAAACTGAACTATTTTGGTATATCATCACAAATCATGTAGGATGCAATTAAGCAGTATTTAGAGAAAAGTTAATATCCTTGAATAAATATATTAGAAAAAGAGAAAGGCTAAAGATTAATGAGTTAACTATCCTTCTCAAGAATGAGAAAAACATGAGATAATAAACCGAAAACAGGACAAGGAAGAAAATAACTAAGAGAAGAAATTAGTGAAATAGTCAACAAGTATCCGAGAGAGAATCAAAATACCCAAAAGTTGATTCTTGGAAGTGTTAATAAAATTGACAAATCTCTAGCAATGTACAAGAAAACTAGAGGGAAAGCACAAATAACCATCAGAAGTTAAAAGGAGAATGGCGACTCAAATATTGTAGACAGAGACAATAAAAAGTTAATAATAAAATATTATGTACAAGTCTATGCCAAGAAGCTAAAAATTTAATTGGAATAAACAATTTCCTAGAAATATAAATTAATCAAACTGATTCATCAAGATCAGAAAAAAATGAAGAGTATGATAACTGTTAAATAAGGTGATGTTCAGGACCTGTTATCCATGAGTACTACCAAGAATTCAAGGAAGAAATAATTCCAATCTTATACAAACACTTCTATAGAACAGGGAGGAAAAAAAGGGAGAACACTCGGTGCTGGCCCAGTGGTGTAGTGGTTAAATTCATACACTTGGCTTCGGTGACCTGGGTTCTCAGGTTCGGATCCCAGGCACAGACATAGTGCCATTCATCAAGCCATGCTGTTGCGGCATCCCACATAAAATAGAGGAAGACTGGCACAGATATTAGCTCAGGGCTAATTGTCCCCCCACACACAAAAAAGAATGTTCTTAGAACTCCCCAAAAATGTTAGTTGTTTAGCATAACCCTGATGTCAAGAAAGGAAAATTAAAAGCCAATATCATTCACTGACACAAATTAAAGGGGAAAAATCAGGTAATTATCTTTACAGACACACAAAAAGCACTTGTTAAAATTCTGTTTATGATAGGGGAAAAAGGTCTCCAACTAGGAATAGAAGAAAACTTCCTTAATCTTTAAATGATATGAAAACATTTACAGCAAAACATGTTAACTGTGAAATGCTAAAAGTAGTCCTTTGAGATCAGAAACAAGACACAAATGCCCACAATTACATCTATTTGATATTGTACTGGAGGTTTTGGCCATCATGATAAGGCAAAGAAATACAAGTTCTATAGACTGCAGAGGAAGAAACAAAGTTGTTATTATTTGCAGGTGATATTAAGGACTACACAGAAAATCCAAACTACCTACAGATAAAATATTATAATTAAAAAGAGAGTTAATGTTTGCAGAATTTGAAAAAATCAATATAAAATCAATTTATTTTGTAAACGAGCAATAAACAGATATTGACGTTTGACATAAAGATATAGTTCACAGTCATAAAAACATCAAATAGCTAAGAATAAGTCCAACTAATAAAATGTAAGGCCTCTATGGGGAAATTATATGACTTTATAAAGAGACATTAAGATGACTTATAAATGGAGAAATATATGATTCACATGAATTGGAAGATTCAATATTTTAAAGTTATAAATTCTGTTCTGCTCCAAGACAACATTACTTTAAAATTCATATGAAAGAATAAATCATCAATGATAGCTAGTGAACTTCTTAGGAAAAAAGAGCAGGAAGCAAAACTTGCCCTACTAATTATTAAGACTTGTTACAAAGCTATATTAATCAAGATAATCTGGTATTGGTGCACAGACAGAAAATTTGACAGATGTAGATTAGAGAGCTCAAAACCAGACTTAAATATATATGGAATGTTTGAATATTAGAGAGATGGCAAGTCAAACTGTCTTATTCTGCTCAGGCTACTCTAACAAAATACCATAGACTGCTGGCTTAAACAACACACATTTACTTCTCACAATTCTAGAGGCCAAGTCCAAGGTCAAGGTGCCAGCAGAGCGGGTTCTTGGTGAGGGCCTTCTTCCTGGCTTGCAGATTTCAGGGTTCTTGCTGTCTCCTCTTCCTCTTTTTATAAAGGCACTAATCTCATCATGGGAGCTCCACCCTCAAGACTTCATCTAAATCTAATTACCTTCCAAAGGCCCCACCTCTTAACACCATCACACTGAGGGTTAGGGCTTCAATATACGAATATGGTGGGAGGCACAAACATTCAGTCCATAACACAGATCAATGGACAAAAGATGAAATACTCAATTAAAAATGGTTATCCATACAGAAAAAGATTACGTTGGGTCTTAATTTAAAAATCAATTCCAACTGGATCTAAGACTTAAATGTTCAAAAAAAACACCTTTAAAACTCTTGGTGGGAAATAAAGATAAATATACTTTAGACCTTGGAGATAGCAATAATTTCTTCAAAAAGACACTAATAAATTTGACTGTATTAAAGTCAAGGACTTTGATTCATCAATAGACATCTTAAAGGCTTGAAAAGGATAAGTCCTGGGGATGTAATGTACTGCATAGTGACTATAGTTAATAATAGATCTTTTATTACACAACATATTATATATATTTATTATATAATAATAGAGTAGATCTTTTTGTGTGTGTGGTGAAGACTTTTAAGATTTACTCTCTTAGCAACTTTCAAATATGCAATACAATATTATTTTTTTCAGATTTACAAGATTTATTTCCACAAGAAAAAGCAGATCTCCTTTTAACATGAAATTCACTGAAAGAAGGTGTTTCAAAGCAATTTTACTTCTAGAGAATAAGTTACTGCACACATTTTCAGGATACTTCTTAGATACAGTTGGGCCTACTTTAGTGCCTTACGGGGTCTAACTTTCTTTCTGTTATCTTAGCCCGGCAATTGTGACTCAGACAATTAATGTCATATTCACTGTCTTAGTCAACAAAAACCATATAGATCCTAAAACAGTTTATGATTGGCATTGCATATATAATCCAAATGATTTCTGAACAATGATCTCTCATAGCCGCTGGATAACAAAGATCAACGATTTCATAGCATAGAAATTTCAGGCTCAATGAGGTAAATTGATACATGTGAGGGCTGATACACTATTCTTGGTGCCTGCAATACAGTATTATTAACTATAGTCATCACACTGTACTTTACATTCCCATGACTTATTTATTTTACAACTGGAAATTTGTACCTTTTGACCCCCTTCACGCATTTCACCCAAACTCAATACCCCCTGCCCCCACCAGCAACCACCAATCTGTTTTCTATATCTATGAGCTTGGTTTTGTTTGTTTATACTTTTTTTTAGATTCCACATATAATAAGATCATATGATATTTGTTTGACTTATTTCACTTAGCATAACGCCCTCTACGTCCATCTATATTGCCACAAATGGCAAGATTCCATTCTTTTTTATGACTGAACAGTATTCCACTGTATATATATACCACATCTTCTTTATCCATTCATCCATCGATGGACACTTAGGTTGTTTCCATGTCTTGGCTGTTGTAAATAAGACTGCAATGAACACAGGGGTGCAGATATGTTTTCGAATTAGTGTTTTTGTTATCTTCAGATAAATATCCAGAAGTGGAATTGCTGGATTACATGGTAGTTCTATTTTTCACTTTTTGAGGAACCTCCAAACTGTTTTCCACAGTGGCTGCACCAATTTACGTTCCCACCAACAGTGCACAAGGGTTGCCCTTTCTCCACATCCTCCCTAATACTTGTTTCTTCTTGTCTTTTCGATAATAGCCATTTTAACAGATGAGAGGTGATATCTTATTGTGCTTTTGATTTGCATTTCCCTGATGACTAGGGATGTTGAGCATCTTTTCTAAGAGAGTAGATCTTAAAAAGTTCTCATCATAAGAAAAAAATCATAACTATGTGTGGTGATGGATGTGAACTAGATTTATTGTGGTTATCATTTCACAACATATACAAATATCAAATCACTATGTTGTACATCTGAAACTAACATATTATATGTCAATTATATCTCAATTAAAAAAATGTGAAAAGGTACAAACCAGGAGAAGATACTCACAATATACACACTGACAAAGAATTAATATAGAATATACAAATAACTCCTAAAAACCAATGTAAACAAAAATAACAATAGAAAAATGGTAAAAGACATGAACGCACATTTCACAGAAGAAACACACATAACCAGCAGACACATGAAGAGATGTTCTTTTGCTGTAGTCACAGAAATACAGATTAAAACCAGGATAAGGTGGTTTTTCTACAAAGTTTTTTGACAAAAATTTAAAAGCCTGACAATACCAAATGTTGGGAAGGATGGGGATACAAGAGCTCCAAGTCTTATATACTGCAAGTAAGTGTGTAACTACTTTGGAAAATAGTTGGGCATACTGTATTAAATTTAACAATTACTCCTGAATAAATACTTGAGAGTTTCAGAATTTCTATTCCTAGTTATATACTCAAGAGAAATTCTAGCACATTTTCATCAGGAAGTATATATAAGAACATTTACAGACTGTGCACAAGAGCAAAAATCAGGAAACAATCATATGCCCACCAACTGAATGAATAAACTGTGGTATACTCACAAAATGGAATATTTTACAAAAGTCAAAAACAAATGAACTCAGTAACACAAGATTATTGGACTATAACAATAAATATTAAGTGGAAAAATAAGTACCAAAGTATTACATACAATATTTTACCCTTATGATAAAATTTAAAACAACTCAATGAAAAATACATGGGGGGAAGTAATATATAATATAATAAAAGCATATTCAAAAAAGCAAAGAATGATGCACATAGGATTCAGGATGATGATTATCTTCACCTGGTGGAGGTGGGGAGGATTATGAGGGACCATATATACGGTTTGACAGAGACTATTACCAAGGCCCTAGCATTTGGGGGAGATGCTGTATTCATGGATTCTTACTACTATTGAGATAGATAAATACACATACAGATATACAGGCAGATGATATCGGATAGGGAAATAAAGTAGGTCAAGTATGGTTTATCATAATTCAATTCTGTGAACCTGAGGTCCAACGGGATTTTTTTAAAAAAACAAAACAAACTGGTCGTCCCCCCCCCCCCCAGCTATGTGATAGAATAAAAACCCACAGAATCACCAATGCGATATTCTTGCCAAAAATGTTTAACCTCGACCAAGCCTTTAGACCTTCTCTCCAAGAGCCAAAGCCCTGAAACCCAGGAGACTTACCGCCTAGTTCGGCTGCAGCCGTAGAACAGAATCAACGCGCAGGAACAACGCTTGGAGGTAGAGCAAGGCTCTCATCGACACGCATCAGCCATGACTCCAGACGGCAAAGCAAAGTGGAGAGGCAGAGAACGGAAACATAAACAACAGTGTGCTAGAATCTCGTGATCCTTTACGGAAGACCGTAATGGCGCCGCGGCAGCCTCCAGACTCGGAACCGAAGACCACCCTTGCTCTGCTGCCTCTTCGTGACCCAACGGGCGCTGGAGTCCGAGAAGATTCTCCTGTCTAGTGCCGAGGGGACGGGAAAGGCTTTTTGAGAACAATATCTCCAGGGACCTAGATCTGGAACCCTGAGCGCTGGCCAGAGGAGTCCGTCCGCCACTTCTCCAAAGGCAGAACAGAGCCTTTCCTCCGAAAGCACAAAAGAGCCGTTTGTATGTAAATAAACGAGCAAAGAACCTAAGTGGAAAGATGCCCTAATGTCTGCTAAGCGTCCAGGTTGCTGAGGAAGACCCAGTGAAACTTCTTTAGGCTAGAGTAGAAATACTCACTATATAGACAATTATCTGCAGGAAATAATACCCTTTCTAGGGAATTTTTTTTCACCCACAGAATGTGCAGGATTGTTGAGACGTAAATTTTCTGCAAAACTACTTACCTACCAGGGAAATTTTTCGTCTCAAGGTGCAGACTAAAGCCAGTAGTACCGAATGTTCTGAACTGGGTTTTTTTTTGTTTTTGTTTTTAGGGTTTTTTTTTTGAGGAAGATTAGCCCTGAGCTAACTACTGCCAGTCCTCCTCTTTTTTGCTGAGGAAGGCTGGCCCTGAGCTAACATCCGTGCCCATCTTCCTCTACTTTATATGTGGGATGCCTGCCACAGCATGGCGGGCAAAGCGGTGCCATGTCCGCAGCCCGGATGCAGGTCACAAACCGCGGGGCCGCTGAGAAGCAGAACATGGGAATTTAACCGCTGGGCCACAGGGCCGGCCCCTGAACTGATTTTGAAAAAGCCATTAAGCCCGGTGCAGTGAACAAAGCATCAGTACTGATGGCCACCACCAATCCTGATGAGGTCAGCAAATCGGAAGATCCTAGTCTGCCTTTTAAACATTATTGACAAGGAACCAGTATTTAAGCGCTGGCATTAGAAAGGAGCTGAGAACACTGTGGAGGTGCAGTTCACAAGGCTGGTCAGACTTGGACGATAGTTCCAAAACTGAAATAATTTACCTTCCAAAAAGGCTCTCAGAGAAGACTTCTGGGCCATTCCACGTGAATCCGGAGAGATCAGAGAACTAGAGAATTCAAGACTTTGAAAACAGGGAACTCAAAGCTCAGATTGTGCTCAAATTGGAAATGTAGGCTCTAGACAGAGGGGCATTTTCTGACCTTGAGCAAAAATCTCCTGTGACTCTTTTATGTACATAACAACTTCCTGGAAATAATTATCACCTCTCCTTAGAGCTCTGGGCCAGAAGAAAAAGAACCTACTTTTCTTCCACCTTCAGCAACATGGGGACATTTTCTTTGTTCAATTCAAGAAAATGGGCAGGTTTGATACTCCAGTGCCGGATATGATCCTTCTGAGATGTCACGTGTACCCAGCAACTGCAACAGCTTGGTATCCCCGTGAAAGCTAGGACTAAGAATGAATTTCTAGCTACAGTATCACTGTAGCATGCAGAACATCTGGCCCTGACCATAGGCCAAAGGAGGTAATAAATATTAGAAAAGATTTTTCAAAGTTGAGGGATAAATTATGTTATGTGGAAGTGAAGTTTAAAATAAGACTAAGAATCAGAAAAATGGACTTGACCAATTTAAATCATAGATATAAATACTATCTCACAAGCAAAATAAATAAATGGTAACTCTGTGAGGGGATGGATATGTTAACTCACCTTATTGTGGTAATCATTTCACAATATATACGTACATCAAATTATCACACTGTACACCTTACATTTACACAATGTTATTTGTCAATTATATCTCAGTAAACTGGGGGGAGAAAAAATAAAAATACCATGGCATTAATTTAAAGAATACAAAGAAACCACAATACAAAGACAAAAACATAATTAAGGGAGAGAGCTTCTTAAATTCAAAGATCCCATCACTGATTTTATATACACACACACGCACATACATAATTTGGATTCTACTTTTTTGTTCTAAATTTTATTCTAGAATACCACCCTTCCAACTGTAAAACAAACATCTAGACCATCAGATCCTTGAGAACAGAAATCAAGTATCATTAATGTGTGAATACCCAGAGCTCAATACAGCACATTGTAAATGGTGTGAGTTAAATCAATATTTTTATTTAGGTAAATAATTTAATGATACAACACTCAAATTTCTTTAAACACAATATTTCAAGTTATTGTATTTTTGTCTAGAGTACAGATCTGAAATGGTACAAATTGTACCCAAATATTGAACCATGAAGTAAGCAAACAGAGTGGAAAAAATTCTCCTGAGTTAGGTTGCCATTTCTCATGTCTGCTCACTCTTACCTGCCTCAAACTATTTCTATTACAGATATTTAGTTAAACCTTTAATGGACAACTTGTGAAAATGTCTGCTGACAACAGGACTATATGAGATGAGCTCATAGGGGCTGGGCAGGGGGCCCATGGACTCTGAAGTGGTCCTCTTCCTGCTGGAAGCCAGTCCTCATCTCTCTTCTGCTGTAATCCAGGCCTGCTGGGATGAAGCCCCACTAAGTAGCTACAGACCATTTAAGTATGGGATATATAACTTAAATGTATAAATAACTGAAAAGTAGGAAAATGGTTTTCTTTTAAAGAAAAAGCAAATGGAAGACCAGCCATTGCTCTGGAACACACTGGTCAGGGGACACTGAACATCCCCTGCCCAAATGTCTGCTGCCCCCACTTGTCAACATCTTGTTTCCCTGACCTATGTTTCTGGTGCGATGGCTAGAGTTACCACAGAGGCTTCACAGATAGCAGAAAACTAGAGATTCCACGCTAGATTTACGTTCTGCGGACAGCAATAGACACATGCGGTGTGGACTGTTCTTAAGCCTGGTACCCTGCTTGCTTTCAGCTTTACAGGCTGCTTAAGAACACTTCTTATTGAGAGAGACTCTGCTGGTCTTGGAGCAGCAAGAAATAGTGAGGCTTACTTTAGTAGTGACAAGAATGACCCTCTTATACCATAGGCCATATGGTGCTCATCACCAAGTCTGTGGGGATCAGATGTACTTTGGTTTTGGGGTTTGTTTTTTTTTTTGGCAGTTCATATATACATACATATGGTATAATTTAATAAAATTGCTTTTCTTATGTTTCATTGCTTTATAAAGTCACACCCCATATACAGTCATCATTGAAATTCACTGATGGCCAGTACAAAATTTAGAAAGTTCCAATACTGTAAAAGCATGGCAAGGGGTTATGGACCCCAAGGTAAACTTCAAGATGGGTCGGCCCTAACATTACTCACTGTGGAGTGCAAGCACTAAGTTCTGTCTAGTTCTGCCTGAGAGGAAAGGACTTCATCCATGAGTACTGTCACAGTTTGATCACCAAACAGGAAACAAAAGCTTTCTTGGCTTTGGCACTTTCTGTTCCCTGGAAAGGTTTCTGACTGGTGGAGGCAGAGAGGACAGTGAATGATCCAAAGTGGATCAACAACCCCTAATTGGGCCAACAGAACACCTTGGAAGACTGGAAGCTAAGAACTGTTGTCAGTGACATGGGTCTGCATCAAAGCATAGCAGCACAGCTCCCTCCCCTCAGCCGCTTCCTCCACCCAAAGCCCGGCGGAGGGAAGCTCTTTGGGAGAGGAGAAGAAGGGAAGTTGGTACAGATGAAGGCCCTGCTGCTTCCCAAAGGTCTGATGCTCTAGGCCATACCTAATGAAGACTGCGGAATATGATCCCATTTTGAAAATGAATGGCACCATTTTAACAGCAGAGCATGCTGGGAAAATCCAGGATGCCTACTTTGAAACTTAGACTCAAGAATGTGAAAGCCACAACCAGTATGCAGGTAAATTCTCCTCTTAAAAATCTAGATGAGTATTTTGGTTTTCAAGCACCATACAAAAACTTTTAAAAAACTTTAATTGCCTAGTGCATTGCACACGTTAGGCAGAGTTTTAGAGACCCTACATCTTGAATGGGTTAAGCAATCATTTGTAAGCCTCTTCATGAAACATGGTTAACTCAGTTTTTCTGGTGATCTGAGATTAAACATGGAACCAAACTGTGTTTCACTCACAACACATAACCAACCAAACTGCATGTATAAGTACAGGTTTATGCAAAAGCCATGATATAACTATATTTAGCCTTTCAGATTAGGTACATTGAGCTACCTGCTCACTCTGTATGTCCCACCAAACACAAGAGCAGCAACTTGTCTATGTCACTACAATTATGGGCAGAAATTCTAGAATATGAAACAGAGGTTCTTCTATAAAGTTTAAGATTTAGGGTAGAAGAAGGGAAGACAAAAACAAAATTCCCATGAAGTAAAAGATAATTCCACTTTGGTCCAGTACTCCATGAAACCCTGAGATAAACTATAGTCCTCAAAGACACATACTTGAATCTAGCTTCATGAAGACACTTCAGTATGCTTCAAACTGGCCCATCATCATCTTCCTGCTGTATTCATAAGCCAAAAATAGTGCCCCATTGGCAGGGAACGCTCGAATCATAGTAGCTTGCAGTCCAGAATATAAGGCTGCTATTCCTTCATTTTTCACAACACTTAGAAGAGTTCCGATAAATCCTGCCTGTTTTCCAGATATGGAAAGAACCTGAATTCTGGATTTGATACAATCCACTGGGTATATGACACCCCAAAGGCAAATTCCAGCAATTCCACCACTTAACATCAAAGGGACAGGGCCTAGTTCATCTTTCGATCTCCCTGAGGCAAAAAACGATCGGCTCAGTTCATAGCCACCGAAGAAGAAGAAATAGCCCGGTATTTCTTGAATTAGAGTGCTCGAGAGTCCGTGGTAGAAGCCCAAGGGGCCATCCTTTCTAAGGATGCTCTTCACGACGGACCAAACTGTATTATGGCTTTTTGCTATCTTCCCTGACATCTCCATTTCGTGCATGGTCTGTAGCCGGCACTTCACAAGCTCAGTGGGGCACAGGGCGAGCGCAGCAAACGCAGAGGCGAAGGAACCGGCGGTTGCAGTCTGCAGATCACTCAGTTTTGCCTGCTTGTCCAGTCCAACCACTTTCCTCACAAACTGTTGGCAGAAGCCGTAGCACATGAAGAGGACCGAGTTCTGGGCGACATAGGCAATGAGCGCTGGACCAGTCCCCTTGTAGAAGCCCCGCAAGCCCACTTGGGAGTAGGTCTTGAGGCAGCAGTCGGTGAGGCCCTTGTACAGGGCGGGAAACGTCTGCATCTTCACTTTCAGGGTGTCGAAGGGCTGCCCGGTCAGGACACACGCTGTGCCCCCTATGGCCCCCGCTGTGAGGTCGATGGCGGCTTGGATGGCAGGACTGGACTTCATGTTCGGCCGCTCGTCGGCTCGTCTCGGTGGAAGGCAACTTTCTGGAGCTGAGGGCGGGCGTCTCACGTCCCGCCGCCTGCTCTCGGCTCTCTCTCCCCGGAGGGAGAAGCCGCTTAACCCCACGCCGGGCCGCGGGCGGCCCTCCTCGCACGCTGAAATAACCCCCGGCCCCGGCCTCGCGCCTGCTCCGCAGCGCCCCGCGGCCGCCGCCCGCCCGGCCCGGCCCGGCCCCGCGATCCTAGCGCCCGCGGACTATGTAAACACTTTTAATGAATTATAATACAGCCATTGAAAGCTATTCGATAAATTCTTGCAATTATGGCCAGAGACTCTAGGCGCCGCTATTCACCCGGCGGGGAAAGAAATACTTTCTTACTCGGCCCGACCCCCGACCTGCGCCGTTTCTTACTAGGCAAAAACAAAACGGGAGATGCTCCCACTTGAAAGACCCTGGAGTCAAAGGTCAATCTACAGAAACAGAGGTTTAAAATAGGGAAGACAAACAAACTACTTGGGGGCTTTTGCATGACAATGGTGGCTGCTTTTGATCCAAAAACTCTTAACCGACTCTGGGACAGGAATGGCGGCTCTGCAAAGGTGCGGGCCCCGCAGCGCCGCCCTTGGTCCTGCTCTCCTCTCGCCTGGGGACTCGCGGGAGGCCCGAGCGAGGCGGGCAGATCCACTGCTCCGGGCCTGAGGAGCTGGAGAAAGGCTATTACGTGACAACATGAGCAAGAAGCCGAGGCTGGAGCCCTGGGAGGTGGTGGGACACAGAGTCATCATTTCTAGAAGTAGGTACACGGCATTTTACAACAGGCTCGGAAAACGGATATTTATATATCGCTAAGAAACGATAGCAAAAGCCGTGTGGCTCCCGCGCTGTACACATGCTCAGTTTGGAAGTTCTTGTTGAGGAGCCATAGAGCTTTATGCAGGAGCAGCAGTTGGGGAAAGAATTGACAACAAACCTAGCTTTCAAGGCAAGATGCGGTCTTGGACATTAGTGACGGAACTGCTGTCAGGGCACGTTTCCCTCCAGATGCTCATAATCCCAGCCTCGGAACGAATTCTCTTAAGGGGTACATACATTCTAAGGCCTACTTGGTATTTCACTTTGGGGGTAAAAAAACAAAATGCGGGAGGGGCAGAAAGTATGCTGAAATGATTCTCTCCTTCGTTTAGAAAGCTTTCCTTGTCTGATTATCTTTGGCTGTCAATTAATATTTAAAAGTGAGGCTCTGAAAAGCAGATGGTGAATAGGTGGAGCCTGTCAACAGGTAGACGTCACTGTAGTAGAGTGACCTAGCCATTTCTGTGGAGAATGCCCAGGTGTCAGTTTTTGGATTTCTTTTCTCTGGAACCACATGGTTTCTCAGAGAATAATCTTCCAATTTTGGCTGTGTGTGTGGATGTCTGTGAGGGGAGATGTATGCCTTCGATACTGATGATGGGGGAAGGGGGTGACATTCCTGCAGTAAAGGATACAGACTGTCACATAATTCCCTTGTTTGATGCTGTACAACCCAACCTTCATCTGCGTCTGCTTTCTCTGAGTTTGAGCCTTCTTTGGTTCACTTTACCCAGAAAATAAACTTTCCGTCTGTGGGATAAGGAAGAAGAGTCATCTGGCTTCCCATGGTAGGATAGGGATCCTGGACATCCAACAGCTCGGAACACAGACTTTAATGAATCCCATGTTTCCAGCCCCACACCTTCCCCCCTTCCTTGGAAACTTCTGCAAACATTGAGCCTCTCACAGGTTCTTTATCAAGTGAGTTCATCTCTCTTTGGTGTACTCCATTGCAGACAGTTAGCATGTAACTTTCTCTGATCTGTGAAGTATCATTTCTTCATCTGCTTTGGCCTTCTCAAAGTGGGTTGACATCTCTCATTCACTGTTATCTTATCTCCTATTTGCTTTATCCTTGGGAGTTACTGTTATCTTGGCAGGATTTTTGATAGAGAAAAGAGATATGTGAGCACAATCTGCCATTTTAAACTAGAAAGGGATTTTTAAATCCTTCATGTCATATTTTAGGGATTTTTTTTTAATGTTTTGATATAACTCTCAGTAAAGTCAGAGAAAAAAAGCATATTTTAATACTTATGGTGGAGGCCCTATCAAAGTTATCTAGAGTGCATTCAGTATTTTAATAACCACTGATTGTCAATTGATGTATATCTGGTTCATTGTTTACTTTTTAAAAACACAAACTGAGTTTTTACAAACACACCAAGATGCAGGATAGTGTAATATATTATCAACTGCTTTTTCATTAAGTTCACTTCTATGTTTTGGAGAAACCAAATTAGTAATCATCTCAGGAATTGGACTTGGAGATTTTAGTTTTCCTATCAAAATATTTCAAAAATTTGTACGGTGTAGTAGTAACTACACTTGTATTAGCCACTTTAAAGAGTGATAGAGATAATCTTATTTTTGGTTGAACATGCATTTAAACCATGAAAAACATACATAGAACAAATAGTTATTGAGTGCTGGCTATGTTCACGGGATTGGGTTAGCACTGTATTGCTGCACTAAGTACTAAATGGTAGCAGAAATTATTTAAATAATATATTAAGTAGACTTTACACAGACATCTAACACAAATTAGAAATCCACCTTTGTAGCCTCCTAAAGAATCAAAGTAAGTCTACAAATAAACATTGAATACCAAATGAAATGGACAACTATACATTCATCCCAGTGACTTAGAAGTGGTTTTGGCCATTAGGTGTACTCCTTAAGGGAGCCCATTATCATAGCTGTAATAAATAGAAGAAAGTCCAAGACATTCCAAGTCCAGTGACATACCATGTACTCTGTTTGCACTACCATCTCACTATGGAGAGCTAAAACTGTAACTAAAGTTAGTTACTGTAAAGGTGTTAGTTGCCTCAGTAGCATTTAAAAAGTATTTTACATCTTTTCTGCAAAACAGAACAAAATCATTCCACTTGCAATAACATGGATGGAACTTGAGGGAATTATGTTAAGTGAAATAAGCCAGTTAGAGAAGGATAATCTCTGTATGACTCCACTCATATGAGGAATTTAAAAATATGGACTAAGAACAGTTTAGTGGATACCAGGGGAAAGGTGGGGTGGGGGGTGGGCACAAAGGGTGAAGTGGTGCACCTACAACACGACTGACAGACATTAACGTACAAGTGAAATTTCACAAGATTGTAACCTATCATTAACTCACTTAAAAAAAAAAAGTATTTTACATCTTTTATCTTCCATGTAAATAAATGAGTAAGCGCTACATTGCTGTTTTTTCTACTTTGGCTGTATGAACAGCCATATTAGGCTATCTCTACACTGGATCTCTTTGGGGTACAGTTCCTGATACACACATATTGCCAGTCTTTAAGCACGGTTTTCTCTACTTTGTCTCTCTGATCAAGAACACATAGCACCCCCACGTTCATTGCAGCAACCTAAGTGTCCACTGATGTTATGTCAATTATATCTCAATTTTTAAAAAGACACATAGATGCTTCCAATGGATACCAACATCAAATATCAGACCTTGAACTTAAGAGTTGAAGGCTCTCCATCTATCTACTCTTCCACTTTAACTCTGCTTATTTTTATCATACGGTTTCTGTGGGTCCAGAATTCCAAAGTAGTTTCTCTCAATCTGAAGACCTGATTTCTAAGCCAGATTTTAGATTTTTATAGCAGTACCCCACTTCTAGGTACCAAAAATCTGTATTGGTTACCTATTGCTGCACAAAAAATTACCCCAAAATGAAGTGATGTAAAATAACAACAAGCATTTATATGTCACACAGTTTCTGTGGGTCAGGAATTCAGGGGTGGCTTAGGTAGATATTTCTGGCTTGGAGGTCTCTTGTGAGGTTGCAGTCAAGATGTCAGTTGGGCTTGAGCAGGGCTGGAGGATGAATTCCAAGATGGCTCACATACAAGACTGGCAAGTTCTACTGGCTGTAGGCAGGAGGCCTCAATTCGTCACCACTTGGACCTCTCCGTACGGCTGCCGGAGTGTCCCCATGATATTGTGATTGATTTCCCCCAGAGTGAGTGATCCAAGATATAGCAAGGCAGAAGCCACATGCCTTTTATGACCTAGCCTTGAAAGTCACTCATTATTATTTCTGCAACATCTTATTGGTTACTCAGGAGATTCCTATTCAGTGCAGGAGGGGTCTACACAAGGACATTGACACCAGGAGGCAAGAATCAATGGGAGCCATCTTGGAGGCTAGCTACCACAGTACCTGTGAGAATTAAAGGGAAACAAAGATCTTAGAGAAGACTGGAGAGAATGTGGGAGAGAAGAATTTCCATGGGAATGTCACTCTCAGGCTTCAGGTGAATAGGAAGGATGGACATTGAGGACATGCAGGAAACTGAAGTAAATCCAGGAAATGTAGCAAAAAAAGTATCCCAGTTGTATGGACACCCATGAAAAGTTATTTTTTCTGGTTAGAAATATGTTTTCCTAGATGCATTTTAAAAAGTACAGTAAAATAGTATGAAAAGGTAGTGTAAATACAGATAGGAAGGGGATATGAGTTTCCTCAATGGATGAAAAAAGGATGGGGCCAGGTGAATAAATTTTGTGAGAACAGAGAATAGGAAGTATGCAAGGAGCATTTACCCAGTAAAACAATAATATATTGTAGAAGTCCACATCTTCCAAATCAATACTGAACTGCATTGTTTTCAGTTTTCTCTCAAATTAGTGCCATAATTTACTTTGTACTCTGAATTTAGCTGTTCATCCAGCAAGGAGATAAAAGAGAGACATCTAACCTTTCCCCTTTGGCTGTTCCAAAAGGAGATGCACAATATAGATACTGCTAACATCCTGGGCAAGGGAAGAACAGAATTTTTTGAAATATGCTACATTGACCATACACCTGCTAGTAATAGAAGTCAAGATACAGGCTGTTATAGGAAAAAGAACTTGAAGCAGAGATAGTAGAGAAATTTGAGGAAGCTTCAAAAAGATCTGAAAATGGCTGAGTTGTGACACTACCCTTGCAAGGGGTTGCTTGTTCTGCTGAGCATTCTTTCTGGGACCTTGTGTGCACCTGAAATGAGACAAGTCATTCTCATGAGAAACAGCGAAGAACTTCAGAATAGAGCTGTCTCAGGACAGAGTCTGCATTGTCTCTGAAGGTAGAATGCATTTCATGTAAAGGTTAGACAATGGGATCATACACTTCAGTGGTATCACAAATTATGAAAAGATATATGGTGAAATAACCCAAGGCCTTTTAAATTTCGAATAATTGTTCAAAATCCACTGCAATTTTACCAAGCAGATACTGAAATTCTAGATATCAGTGACAGTTCACAGGTTTTCTCAGACATCCCTTAAAATCAGCAAAAGACTATTACCTGGCATGAGTTCCTAATTCAAGAAAACTTCAGTATGGAAATACATCTTCTGCAAACTATAATCTGGAAAGCAATGCTTATTTCTATGAAAATTAGAATAAAAAGAGAGAACATCATAGAACTGATCTTACAGAACAATTAAGAAAAGGAAGAACAATCCTTTCATCATCTGTGACCACCAGAGATCAAACAATGAAACTTTCAGATCTGGAGGAGCCCACGTATCCAAACTAAAGATAATGTAAACAACAATGGCCCAGTATGTCCCAGTTCCATTAAATAAAAGTATTTTGAAAGAAAATATCACATTGGAAACCATGCTCCTTAACACCAGGGCCAGGGACCAAGAAGGCATTAATAGGGAAATGGTGTATACCTTCATTGAATTGTCAGGCATAGTGGCACAAATAGTAGAGATAGAGATCAAGTTCCATGAAATATATTTAACTAAACAGCTGGACTCGGAGAGAAGAGATCTCAGCATATAGTATAACACTGCCCAAGACAATAGGCAGTCTTAAGCAACTGAAACCACTTTTTCTCGATTCTAACTAACCAAAATGATGCTTCTGTTTTAAATTTAAGCACATGTCCTCCCAAGCATACATACCAGAAAATAACAGCAAAAGAACTTCCAACTTCTCAATGAAGACCATAACTCTTGACAAGACGAGAACACCCAAATCACATGCTCCCTTAGCAATTAGACTGAGTGGCCAGACAGGATTACCAGAGGAAGTGAGGTGGGAGCTAAGGCCTGAATGGAAAAAGCTAGCCATGAGAATATCTGGAGACCGTTTCAGGAAAAAGGAACCCTAAGTGCTAAATAAAGGTCTGTGGTGGGAAAGAGCTTGGCATTTGAAGCACAGAAAGACCACCAGTGTGGCTGCTGTGTGGTGAGCAGCCTTCTTAGTCTGTTTTCACAAAGGATTCTTACTGGGAAATAAACAGATAAAAACCAGAGCTCAAAACAGTCTTTCAGAGACATGTATTGTCATGGTTTGCCCAAATTTTCCATCTCAAATAAACATTTCATCTCCAAATTCAAAATGTCAGGCTTTATGACATCTAAAACTGAATATAAAGATCCCATTGGCCTCATCTATAGATATAATGCAAAATGGAGGCCATAGGACATGAATGTTTATTGCAGCATCCTGTGTAATAGCAAATTTAAAATGGAGTGACCTAAGGGACTGGCAATAGGGGAATGGATAAAATTAAGAAGGAATCTGTATCATAAAAAAAGCAATAAATCTACATATGCTGATAAGGAAGGATACTCATAATACATTTTCCAGTGATAAAGGTTTAGAATAGTGTCTATAACAAAATCATATTTTTTGCTTTACAAAACTACATATATGTATACAATTAATGGTACCCCAAATAAAGGTCTGGAATGATACATGTCAAAATGTTAACAGTTGTTTACCCTAGAAAGTTGGTGTGAAACTAACTTTTTTTTTGGTAAAATCTCTGCATTATTTGAATTTTTTCAGTGAGTCTTTTTTTATTTCTATAACATTTTAAAACACTAATTAAAAAAGATTCTTGGGCCGGCTCCGTGGCCTAGTGGTTAAGTTCGCGCACTCTGCTGCAGCGGCCCAGGGTTCGGATCCTGGGCGCAGACATGGCACCGCTCGTCAGGACACACTGAGGCGGCGTCCCACAACCCACAACTAGAAGAATCTGCAGCTAAGATATACAACTATGTACAGGGGGCTTTGGGGAGATAAAGCAGGAAAAAAAAATTCTTGGGGCTGGCCCCATGGCCAAGTGGTTAAGTTTGCAAGCTCTGCTTCAGTGGCCCAGGGTTTCACTGGTTCAGATCCTGGGTGTGGACATGGTGCCGCTTGGCAGGCCACAATGAGGTGGCATCCTACATGCCACAACTAGAAGAACCCACAACTAAAATACACAACTATGTACTGGGGGGACTTGGGGAGAAAAAAAAAAAAGAATAGCAACAGTTGTTAGCTGAGGAGTCAATCTTGAAAAAAAAAATTCTTCAAAACTTCTGTTTATGAACTCAGAAATACTGAAAACTGTAGCCTAACTACACACCACACTCATTAGGCCAGGGAGCTGTGAGAAGTGACTTTTTTGGTAATTGGATTTACTTGAAGGGAAATGGATCCAAATCTTCTTCAGTTAAGTCTTTCTCTTTTGAAGTTTATATAACAGATAATTACTCTTCATTCTGAAGTTTTTAATATTAATGCAAGGCTAAGTAATAAATAAATCAAGCAAAAAACAGTAAAGCTACAGTAGTAAGCTGTCAATTTGTTCATGCTGAAGATATATTGGAAGCAAACTTTGTTTCTGCTGTAACTTATAACTTTGATTTAGAAAGATTCTTTAATTTGAAATCAGTCAACACTTAAAACAGCTGTTTCTTTACATACTTTTCTATCATTTCCATCACTCTTTAATTCAAATGATTATTTAATCCCTGTTCAGACCCTACTAAATAGGCAATAATAGTTTGCTTTTATTGTTAATTTACTATATTCCAGGCATTGTTCTAAGTCCTTTATATGTATCAACTCAACAGCCCTATGAGGTAGGTAATACTATCACCTCCATTTTAGAAATGAGGAAATTGATGCAAACAGATTAAATTACTTGCCTAAGATCACATAACTAATGGGTCACTGAACTAGGATACAAACTCAGGCACTACATCTCAATCTTGGTATTTTAATCTCTTTACAATTCTTTAGTAAGTTTACAGTGACTAACAAACCAAAGTGCTTACTCTCAGCGAATTTACAGCCTAGGGAATATATGAGCAACGGGTAATTTACAATAAATGCGTAACAGTATCCCAGTAGACTATTAGAGAATGCATAAGATTATAGACACTCACCGTTTAGTTCAGTATTTCAGGTCCAGTGTCTGCTGTTTGGCAGAATAAGTATTTGTTGAATGCGAGGGAAACAGAGTACAAGCAAAGTCATGACAGAGTTGCTTAACCTAGATGGAGATCAAGGAAGCATTGCTGGAGTTAGTGCTATTTAGGTTGAGAACTAGAGGTTAAGGAGCACTTGGCCAAATAAAGGAGAGTAGGTGGAGTGAACAGCTTGTTAAAAGGTTCCAAGGCCCAGGAGAGGAAGAGGAGTAATTAAATTCCTTGAAAAATGGAAATAAGTGCAGCGTGGATTGAAAATAGCGAGAGGACATGGTGAGATGAGGCCGAAAAGGTAACTGGAGCACTTACAATATGCGCGTCTTTTTAAGGAATATAAACTTAATCCTGAAAGCAATGATGTACCACTGAAGGGTTTTAAGCATGGGAGTGACATGGTCAAATCTATCTTAGATCACTTTGGTGACTAGATCAAAAAACTCATCTGGATGGTAAAGAAAATGTTTGTACACACACCCCCCCCCCGCCAATTACAAAGCTATTGCCATTTGCTAGGCAAGAGATAATGGCTTGAACTAGGACAGTGCAGATGAAGTAGTGCGATTGAAAAGCTTTTTAGGAAGCAGAATCAGTAGTAAGGGGGTGCATTCCAAGGTTATGGGTTAAGTTTCTAGTTTCAACAACTGGGATGGGTGGTAGTACCACTTATTTTCACTGAGTCATGAAACACAGGATGAAGAGCAGGTTTCCAAGGAAAGGAAGAAATAATGAGTCCCACTTTGAACATTCAGAGTTGAGTTGCCTGAAGGATGCTTACCACTGAGTACACTACACAGCTGAACATACTAAATCTGAAGCTCAGAAGAGATCGGGCTTACAAATACGGATTTCAGAATCAGCATAGAGCTAAAAACAGAAATGGGAGTAATGCTAGCACTAGACCATTTTGTGACTGTAGGCAGCACCTCTCCTTCCCGTTATTGATGGAACCCAGCCATCACTAGTGTTGAGATCTTCATAAGAATAATTATTTTCATAAATGACCCACTGTAAACCTAAATATGGTGGGCGTTTTTCAGGTGTCAATCTGGTAAGTGCAGCAAAATACCAAATGTATTGAAACAGGAGAATTTGTTATCTAACACTCTAATGTACTAAGAAAATTTGCCTCTTACTTGCAAACCTCAAGAAATAATCCAAAGCCTAGATATTGAGATAAACCTTGCTGAAGCCTCCACATTCTGTGTCAAAATCTTAAAATTATGAAAACGTTTTGTGAAAAGAAAAATGATGATCAGATAATGTGAGAGTAATTCATTTTGTGAGGTCTCCAAACATCGGCATGTATAGTTGTAAACTTGAGAGGTGTAGAAAATCGATTTTAACATTTCACCACTGATGTTTCTTGTCAAATACATTAAAATGGGCTTTAAATATTTGCTTCACGAGGCTAATATTTTCAAACCAAAGCTTTTCTTTATAAACCAATCTGTCAGAAATGAAGTGAATGCAACTCTGCATTTTGTAAATTTTAATACTAGTTTTTCAAAAACAGCTGAAGTGTGAGGCATCAGAATAGAATCTTTAGAAAACGCTAAGTTTAAGAACATAAAAATTGTGTTTAAGAAATTTTGAAATATCAGACTATAGTACTGACTTCCTTTATGAGCAATTTTGATGAACTGATATGGACAAATCACTTCAGTTCTCAGAATATTATTAAATAATTGCCAAAATCAAGTTAAAAATATTTAGAAATACCACCTTAATCCAAACCAATAGAATGACTAAACAGTACTGGGTAGGCTTGTTTCTATTAAGATGAGTGTAGTGCTTTAAAAAAAAAAAAAAAAAGATAAAAATAGACCTTCAGGTACAAAAATTAGGGTAGTTTAGAAAGATTCTGTACCTAGAGTTCCCTAACTTCCAAATAGAGCAGGTGGATTGAAAACTCCATATAATGCAAAGATGACATTTCCCAATTTCTTTGTCCCTGCTGTTTGGTTTTTCTTAAAACCCAACATAATTGCTTCTTTCCCTACAAAGTAGGATCAAATTGCTCAGTCATTTAACCCCAACATGAAACCACCTGACAAGAGGATCTGATACCCACTACCCCTAAAATAGAGGAAGACACATTATGAGGTGAAAATTAGTTGCTTTTATTTATTGTGTTAAAACAACTTTAAGAAACAGTTTGTAACTCTACACGTAGAAAATTGCTTTGTATAACTGGGAAAATAGCTACTGCACGGGAAAACATATGCAAACTAGCTTCACTGCTTCCAGACTAGACTCTCCTTATTGATCTCATACAGCATCACAAAGCAGCAACAGTAGCTCCTGGCAAATGCAGAAACAGCAGCAAAGTCCTGCAGTGAAGCTGTGATCACCAAGGTTGAACTGTTCACTCCACTAATCCTACAGCTTTCCTACAATCACTTATCTGTCTATACATTCCCACTTCCTACAGGATAAACACTTAACAAAGCAGTTCTGAGAAACAAATGAAACAGCAATTCACATTTATATTTGTTAGTAAGACAAACTCAACAGAAGGCAGTAGAGGAAACTGGAACTGCTGCAAAATTGTAACATCTAGTCCAGGTGATAAAGCCAAGATTTCTCTTCTAATATTGACCAAAGGAATGAAACTCAATACCAAAGCTCTTCTCACTTCTCTAGCAGTGATTCTAGCTCTTCTTGCAAAGAGCTAAGCTGCTCCTTTTCTCGGTCTTCCTTTTGTTTGAGTTCATCCAGCACAGCCTGAAATCTGTTCTTGAGAGCCAGGTTTTCTACTTTCATGATGAGATCCTCCTGTCGCTTTGCCCTGTCCTGTGTCTCTTGGAGCTTGCCTTTCATGTTATCGATCTGTTTCTGAATTCCCATAACCAGCTGATTGGTTCCTTCATTTTCTTGGTGCTGTTCATCTGATTCATTTAGCTTGTCCTGTAGCTGTCTTTCCAGATCTTCCTCAGTGTCAATGATGTTTATATCTTCTTCATCCTGATGCTGTGTCTCATCTTCATCTTCACTGCTGCTGCTGAGGTCATTGAATATCTCCCGAAGCTCGTCATGTTCTAGTGAGTCATGGCCCTGCCTGTGGCCAGACATTCCTGGAGAAGCGATATCAAGGCCTTGATTTTCTGTTTCTTTTGTTTCATCTTCAGCAATTATTTCCCAACGAGTACTGACAGCTTCAGCATCTGTACTCAGCAACCGCTTCACTTCTTTCTCCACATCTGGAGATTCAATATACTTCTTCTTTGCTGTCTTCCGGAACCTCCTCTTTCTGACATTTTTTAGAGGCAGAGTAATTCCATGGTTCCATATAAACTTTTTCTCTTTGTCCTTATCCTTTTTCTTGCTTGCTTTGGGATCAGCAGCAGCAACTGGTTCCTCCACAGGAGGACAGAGATCACCATCAACTGTGGAGACAAGCATCTGGCAGATATCAGCTGTCTTGTAAAAGGTTTTTTTATCAATGGTTTTCAGACTTTCCATAACACATGGAAGATCTACCAATTTTGAGGCCAGTGGGACCCGGTCCACTCTGACGATTCCATGACGTCCATCAGGGTGTAATTCAATTGTCAGTCTGTCCTTCAGGTTGACATGACCAGACTGTACGGCTCGCCTCACAGTTGAGGCATATTCCGGAGGTAGCCGTAAGATAAACTGGCTCTCCAGTTCGTGAGGAGCATCATCTTTGCTCTTACTCATCTTTATATCTTTGAGACTCACTTCTCCAACAACCACTTTTTGCACTAGAAAGTTCCAGCTATTGCAGCAGTTACAAAGACCTGTTTGCTATGAAGTGAAATCTTTAATCACAAAGAGTTCTAAGTAGAACAGCAGCTAAGCATCTATTTTGTCTTAATTTTTAGTTAAGCCCCAAGTCTTTCTAAATATGCGGTGCCCGAATACCAGGTGCTACCAACAACGGCTCATTCAGTTAAGTCCATTTAGATCTATTAGCTGCAATGCCAAGTTCCAACCTCTAGATGCCGCTGCCGGACAATGCAGAGAGCAAGCTAGCAGGAAAGCAAATGGCGGCTCCTACGGAATGACTTTCGGCACAGAAACTAAGGCCCAGGAGACACTCCCAATCCACAAAATGTCCCGGAACAAAGATATTCAAAAAGCAGGGCGCAGCGAGCTCTCTTCGCCTCGGGTACTTACAATCCAGTGACGAGTATAAACGCAGCTTCTCCGGACACGAGCGAGCGGATGAGGAAGCCACCCGGAGCAAAGCGGCCGGGGCCGAGCGTCTCCTTCCTGATTCTTTTGTTCTTCTCGGCTCTTGGCAAAGCGATCCGCTACTGCTTATCAATGAAATGGCCCAGGACGGGCAGCAAGAAAGCTCACCGAGATCCCGAGCTCCGAGCGCCAAACTCAGCAGTCCCGCAGCTCCGCACGCCTCCGTCCGCAGTTGCAAACGTAGCAGACAAAGACTCTCTACGTCACGGCGCGAGGCGGGAGACGGCTGTGAGTGACAGCCCGACTCTGGCGGAAGTACGGGCTGTCCTAGCGCGCGCAGGCGCAGTGGCGCAATTACGCTATCCGGCGTGATTTGTCTTCTCGCGAGAACTGGGTTCTACACGTTAAAAGTGACAGTGTTTCATAAACAGCTGTTGGTTTGAGAATGTTTAGAGAAACCGGTTGTAAGAAAGACCTAGGTCCTGCCGCTACCCCCGTGGCTAAGCCAGAACTTTTACCGATCGCCGTGGGGCGGGATAGCTCCTAGGCTTCCGGGTGATTTCCGGAAATAAGGCGTCCGTGCGGAAAGCGTCTTTGCTTCTGGAAACAGCTCGGATGCTTCCCAGGGTATATCCAATATGGAGCCGATACATAACTAAGCATACAGTGGATTTTAAAGTACCCAGATCAGCGGAGTGGGGAGGACATGCTGCCTACTATTTAATTCTAAGTCTGTGTTTTTTTGTTGATTATGAAAATACCCGGAGGGGACCCATGCCTCAGGGTCTGTTTCCGTTTTGAAGGACCCCGAGGGAACAAGGGTGATTTCTCTTTTTAATATGTTTAACTTAGATAGAAATGTAAACAGAGAAGTAAGTGTTCTTCCGGAGGCACATGTTCGCTTAGGACAGAGTTGTCTGATAGACAAAAGGTCTGATTGAACTAGAATTTAACTGAAGTATTACTACCTGCCACTCGCTTGCCAGTAATTTTTAAATTGGGAATTGTTTTCATTCCACTCCTGCTGTTTTAATAACTGTTTTCTGCTTGTCTCTTCTATGGGTAATCAGATATTCTTCGACACGTATTTATAGTAGTTTGGCCTAACTATGTAACAGTTTCCACTTATTCCTGTTTATATCCATTTATTTTCAGTACATCAGTTTGGTAGAGCATCATAGTCATTAAAAATTTAATTCCTGGGGCCAGCCCAGTGTTGCAGCAGCTAAGTTTGCACGTTCCCCTTCGGCTGCCCAGGGTTGGCTGGTTCGGATCCCAGGGTGCACACCTATGCAGCCCTTGGCAAGCCACGTTGTGGCAGGCATCTCACATATAAAGTAGAGGAAGCTGGGCACAGATGTTAGCTCAGGGCCAAGCTTCCTCAGCAAAAAAGAGGAGGACTGACAGTAGTTAGCTCAGGACTAATCTTCCTAAAAAAAAAAAATTTAATTTCTCTCCTCTAAAATATTAACAACTGCCATCTAAATTAGAGAGAACCCTCTTAAAACGTGACTAACATTTTCAAAATTTGCTGTATTTCTTAGTATACTTATTGTCTCCCTCACCCCAGATTGGATGCTCCATGATAATCAGGAGTTTTCTGTCTTGTTCATCATGGCCCAGTGCCTAGTACTAAAACATGAGAGATACACACAAAATATTTTCTAATCGAATGAAACAATTGACCCATCTAGAAAGATCGTATAGTCTAACTTCTACAGTAATTTGCAAGAGAAAATACATTCTGTGTCACCTTAAAACAAGATAGAGCCACTTTATAAACACTCTCTAGTCAAAGACAGGGCCAATTGTTATGAGCAGAGAGGTTTGCCAATAGTGTGTGTGAATGTGTGCTCTCTGATTTAGGCAAACTGTGATACTGTGTATCATTGGAGGAAATTAAAATGGCTTGACAGCAGTTTGGTTTTTTTATATTAAGTTTGAGGGAGAAATTATGCTCTTCAGATAACCGTATATTAGTTCTCTCTGTTCTATAATGTGTTGAAAAATGTTCACCAATTTATCTCTAATTTCCAGGATGATCTATTTCCTCTTTTTGAAGATGAAATTTTTTCAATGTGCTTGTCCCTTAGTTATACCTGATTTACTTATTTTATAGATGTGAGTTTAACATGCTAGCCTCTGCATAATGCTTTATTTGACTATATAAAATGTGAGACCATGCTTATTCATGAAAATAATCCAAATATTGCTTTGCATTTTAATTGCCTGTGAGTTTTATGATGCTCAAATAATCCTTGTCACAGAAGTAACTGGAGATAAATTTTATGCAATTCTGATTTGCCAAAATTATGATGTATTTTAGTTAGTAAGCCTTTAAATAGAAAATTGTCAGAGGTAATTAAAAGGATTAACTGAAGTTTCCCTTAAAGTATCTACCTCTTTCAATCCTGAAACATATTTTCTGCTTTTGAGATTAACACATTTTCTACATGCTGTGTTTTGTTTTTGCAGGGGAAGATTCACCCTAAGCTAACATCTGTTGCCAGTCTTCCTCCTTTTTTCTTCTTTCCCTGCCAAAAGCCCCAGTACAAAGTTGTGTACAGTTGTAAGTTCTTCTGGTTCTTCTAAGTGAGCCACCACCATAGCACAGCTACTGACAGATGCGTGGTGTGGTTCTGCACCCAGAAAACAAACCTAGGCCACTGAAGTGGAGCACACTGAACTTTAACCACTAGGCCATCAGGGCTGGCTCTAAATGCTCTTTTTTGAGGGGAAATTGCATGGAACCAAGACCTAAGGGCTCTACCACATCACCATTACCTGAATGTCTATTAATAAATCCAGTTGTTTTTATTTATCAAAATCATTAGACATAAACACTCTGAATTGAGGAAAGAACTACACTCCTGTAGTTGCTCCATGGAATATCTGTGATACAAGTGAACCAAAGATTTGGGGAGATCAGTAAATTCCCCAGTGTGGTAATAAGTCCTCCAAAGACTTCCTACCTATGATAAAGGAGTGTCACATTAAGCTGATGTTGTATGTTTTAAAATTCTCTCTAATAAACTTTTGATAAACTTTTAAGTTCATTATACTATGGAAGTTAAAAAAATTATAGGTGATGAGAGAAGCCCTGCTTATATATATATTTTTTTCTTTGAGGAAGATTAGCCCTGAGCTAACTACTTCCAATCCTCCTCTTTTTGCTGAGGAAGACTGGCCCTGAGCTAACATCCGTGCCCATCTTCCTCTGCTTTATACGTGGGACGCCTACTACAGCATGGCTTTTGCCAAGCAGTGCCATGTCCGCACCCGGGATCCGAACTGGCAAACCCAGGGCCACTGAGAAGCGGAATGTGCGAACTTAACTCCTGCACCACAGCCGGCCCCAATATATTTTTGAGATGGAAAATTATGTGGGTGAGGAAATAGCAAAAACCCCAAAAAAGTACATTTACATACTGTTGTATTAGTATATAAACAGTAAAAAGTAGGTTAACTAAAATGTAGCAGTCTCCTGTATCAAATAGGATGCTTTCCATAGAAAAGAAGGCCAACTTAATTTGCACTGGTTTAAACAATACGAAAATCTATTATCTGAAAAACCAGGTAGCCTAGGTCAGCTCTGTACAATAGAAATATAAGAGCCACAGATGAGGGGCCGGCTCCACGGCTGAGTGGTTAAGTTTACGTGCTCTGCTGCAGTGGCCCAGGGTTCGGATCCTGGGCACGGACATGGCACCGCTCGTCAGGCCACATTGAGGCGGCGTCCCACATCCCACAACTAGAAGAACCTGCAACTAAGATATACAACTGTGTACGGGGGGTTTGGGAAGATAAAGCAGAAAAAAAATAAATGATTGGCAACAGTTGTTAGCTCAGGTGCCAATCTTTAAAAAAAAAAAAAAAGCCAAATATGTGATATTAAGTTGTCTAGTAGCCACATTAAAATGGCAAAAAGAAACAAGTGTAATTAATTTCAGTAACATTTTAACATAATAATCCAAAATATTATCATTTTAACATATAATCAATGTAGAAATTATTAATGATGTATTTTATGTTCTTATTTTGTACTATATCTTCAAAATCTTGTGTGTGTTTTACACTTACAGTACATCTCAGTTTGGACTAGCCACATTTCAAGTGCTCAGTGGCCACATGTGGCTGGTGGTTACTGTGTTGGACAGTGTAGTTCTAGAAGTATGGCTGCCTCTAGGCATGATAGAATCATAGGCTTCATAAATTGTTTTTCTCTTCCAAATTTTAGAGAAGGAGCATTTATTTTTACTTTTTCTATTATTATTTCAGCTTTGCCCTCATCTCCTTGTAAACTTCCAAAGTCTGTGGTCACAAGAAACCTGCCAACAGTAACTGGAGAACTTCCTTACTTGTCTATGGTAAGTTCACAGTGTGGCTCCTCCTAATCAAAGTCTGTCTTTCAATCCAATTGGACCAACTTAAGCCATGTACCTATCCCTGGCTCAATAATAGTCACTGAGCCTGTGATTTTTCAAAATGGTGGGGAGGGGACTGGCTCAGTGGTGTGGTGGTTAAGTTCACCTGCTCCACTTCAGCGGCCCAGGGTTCGCAGGTTCAGATCCCAGGCCCAGACCTAGCACTGCTGGTCAATCCATGCTGTGGTGGTGTCCCACCTAAAATAGAGGAAGATTGGCACAGACATTAGCTCAGGGCCAAGCTTCCTCACATACGCATGCACACAAAAGGTGGGGAAGAGGTGACATTTGGTAATGTGTGGAGACATTTTTGATTATCACAACTGTAGAGGTAGGGCCTACTGGCATCTAGTAGGTAGAGGCCAGGGATGCTGCTGAATAGCCTACAATACCCAGAACAGCTCCCCCACAGCAAAGAGTCATCTGGCTCAAAAGAGTACCAAGGTTGAGAAACCCTGCTGTAAGCTTATTATTTTAAGCCTATATTCCTAATGAAACACTGACAAGAGGACTCAGATTCCAATTATTGATTTAGATCTATCAGAACCTACTACAGCTCTGAATATGTTCAACTTCCCCTCAGGTACAGGGAGGGTGGACACCTAAACTAAAATGGAAGTGTTAGAAGCGAGGAAAGGGCCTGGGCAACTGTCTCAGTCCCTTCAGGCTGCTATAACAAAATACCATAAAGTGAGTGGCTTGTAAACAACAGAAATTTATTTCTCAGTCCTGGAGGCTGAGAAGTCTGAGATAGAGATGCTGGCAGGTTTGGTGTCTGGTGAGGGCAGGCTTCCTGGTTCATAGATGGCAGTCTTTTCACTGTAACCTCACAAGGTGGAAGGGATGAGGGCACTCTCCACAACCTTTTTTACAAGGGCACTAATGCCATTCATAAGGATTCCACCCTCATGAGCTAATCACCTCCCAAAAGCTCTCCCTCCAAATATCATCACATTGGAGATTAGGTTTCAACATATTAATTTTGAGGGGTACACAAATATTCAGTCTATAGAGGCAACCAGTAGTATCCATGAAAGAGCTGATTATTTGGGGGGTTATAATAATATATATGTAATTCCAAGAAAGATACAAATGGCTAATAAGCACATGAAAAGATGCTCAACATCACTAATTGTTAAGGAAATGCACATAAAAACAAAAATGAAATAGCATGTTACACCCGTTAGGATGGCTACTATCAAAAGAACAAGAAAATAACAGGTGTTGGCAAGGATGTGGAGTAACCCTTGTGCTCTGTTGTTGGGAATGAAAAATTGTACAACCACTGTGGAATACAGTGCAGTGGTTCCTCAAAATATTAAAAATAGAATTACTCTATGATCCAGCAATTCCGTTTCTGGGTATATACCCAAAAGAATTGAAAGCCAGGTCTGGAAGAGATATTCGTACACCCATGTTCATAGCATATTGACAATAGCTAAAAGTTAGAAGTAACCCAAGTGTCCACTAGCAGATGAATGGATAAGCAAAATGTGGTGTATATATATACAATGGAATATTATTCAGCCTTAAAAAGGAAGGAAATTCTGACATATGCTACAGCATGGATGAACCTTAAGGGTGTTATGCATGTAAAATAAGCCCGTTACAAAAAGACAAATACTGTATGATTCCACTTATATGAGGTATTTAGGGTAGTCAAAATCATAGAGACAGAAAGTAGAATGGTGTTTGCCAGGGGCTAGAGAGAGGAGAGAATGAAAAGTTATCACTTAATGAGTAAAGGTTTCAGTTTTACAAGATGGAAAGAGTTCTGAGGATGGATGGTAGTGATGGTTGCACAACATCATGAATGTATTTAATACCTCTGAACTGTACACTTAAAAATGGTTAAGATGGTAAATTTTATGTGTATTTTACCACAATAAAAAAAGAAAAACACATCTCTGTACTTCAAAAGTATGGATAAGCATCAAATATAAATTCTCTGAATCAGTAATTATATAATGCCATTACTGGTGACTTTAAATTTTTATCATTATTTTCTACCTTTTCATAGTGAACATTTTTTGTGTAGAATTTACAGTGAGAATTTAATTTCTTTTTGTAATGTAAAATTCTTTTTACAATGGATAATTTCTTGAGTAAAAAATTTTCAAGAAAAAGAAGCTTCAATAGTATGTCATCTCCAAAAGGAAATGTCAAGAGGGAAAATTCTGTAAGAATTCTTAAGTCAATGTGCATTTTAATAAGTTAAGACGTTTGATTTAAATTTTGTGGAAAGATCATTTTATTAACATTTTGTCAAAATGAAATAATGACTTGCAGCCTTTGTACTAAACTAGCTGGTATTCTAAGATGAGTCCCGGAAATAAAGCAAATACATACATAGAGTCTCCTGTGAAGACCTTCAGAAATAACATGCGGTAGATACATACTAGGCCTCTGGGTGCCGCTGTCGGCCAATCCGTGGCTAGAGTGAAGCAAGGCAATCCTCTGACGATTGTGACGCAGCGATCTCCGCAGACTTTGGAGAAACACATCAGGAGCCGACTCTGCACTCTCTCTCTCCCGGAATCTGGTCCAAATATCTGGGTCAGGAACGTCAGGATGTTTAATGACTGCAAATGAGGCGCTGCCTTCCCAGCTCACCTTTGTAGTCTCGGAGCCACCGTAGTGAGGTGTATTCGGATCTGAGGAGCAGCATCGAGAAGAAATAGGGAGAAGTCTTCCACAGGGAAGGTGCGCAGAGCGCAGGGATTACTGTTTCCCCTCTTGCTGTCTTTGTTCAACCTAGTGAACTACGTAGCAGATGCGATACTTCCGGAAGAGACAGTCAGGAATTTAAAAGTGGGGAATCTCGCCAAAGATCTGCATCTCCGTGGCAAGAACCGTGAGTGAGTGCTGAGAAGCCTCTCTTTATCGCCAGCGAAGAGAGCAGGGACGAACTGAGAATGACAGGATAGATCTAGCGGATATGCCAAAGGAAGACCCTGGGCCCCTTGACTCTGAAATCTTCACTGGAAATCCTATAAATGCTTTTCGTATAAAGGTATTCATCCTGGATATAAATAACATATGGCTTTTAGTACAGACATTTTGTTTTGAAAATTCTGGAAAACATCTTAATAGGAGCAAAGTTTACTTCTAAACCACAACAGATTTGGACCGTACAAGTAATTCTGTACAAATTTATCAGAGTAGTTTCAGTAACCATCTCCCTTGCGCCCAGAAGTAAAAGAGAGCACTAGGCCAGTAAATACTCTGGTTGCAATTGGAGAAATCTGGACCAGAGGAGCGGTGCTGCTCCATGGTGGGGAAGGGACAGAACGGCTCAGGGCAAGATTCTGGTCTTGGATGCCAAAGCCAGTCCTCCCAAACTGAGCCACAGGAGTACAGCAGAGTCTGCCTGCAGGAGAACCTGCCCTCTACCTCCTCATCTGCTTTCTTCAGGTGATCCCCACTGACCTAGATGACACCCTTTAAGGGAGAGTTCTGCACTTTCCACACAATCTCACAGGGCATGCAGAATATATCTACCATTCAATAATGACAGCACCATCTTTGATTTTGAAGAGTGAGGTACATCATGGGGTAGAAGAGAAGACTGGAGACAGTTTAACAGCCCATTTCAGAATCCTGGTTGAAATGGAGGTTGAGAACTATAATGCAGTGTGGGTGACTTTCAGCTGGGTGTCTAGTCTGACCCCAACTTGGGGCCCTGTGTGCCTCCTGTTTCTTCCTGACCAGTGACCCAGCACTGTGGGCACTGTTGTCGCATGTATCAGTGAGCGCAGAGCACAGTTGTGTTCACTGCAGCCTACCTTTGAGCTGACTTTATGGGCCTGTGACCAGGGTTTGACTGGGCTCAGTGTCATCCTGAACCTGCCTGTAACAGTGGACTACCACCATGAAAATGCACAGAGGATGCTATGCCAGGAACTGCAGCGGGAAGTGGCATCCCTCTTTGATGCAGCACCACGCATTGCACAGCCCTGCTTACCTGGTCACCAAAGTGGATGCCGACTAGAATGCAATGCCTGCCTGTCCTATCACATGCTTCAGACCACCTAATCCAACTCTTCAACCTGGGGATGAACAAGAGTGAGATGCGTGCTGCGGTGCTGCAAGTAACAGAGACACTGCTCTCCAGGGCTTGCTGGTCACTGTGCGCAGTGGTGACAGTCATGATGATGTACCTGGTCTTTGCCTACAGTTTGCAGGAGTTGCTGTTGGACCTCAACGACTGCCTGGTACCTGCCACCAGGCAGGCAGAGCTAGTTTTAGCTGGTCGTGGCCTTGGCCTTGATCTCCGTGCTCTTCCTCCTCACAGTGACTCCGCCCATCACCCTGCACCTTTGATGTTTCCCCAGCCCAGCTTTCAGCCTAGTCTCTGGTCCAAGCCTGGATTTGTAGTTGCTCCCACTTCAGGGAGAGAGATTTGCCCTATTCCTGCAACCCTTGTTTGACTTCAGATATTGCAAAATCTTAATTTCTTCAAGTTAACTCAGGAAACATCTTTCAACTGGATATTCTCTATAGTGCCAGCAATGAAGCCTTAAATATTACATTGGATTCAAATGTATACGTGTGAGTTTTAACACTTTTATTTCATAAATATCATCCTGTTGTAAATCAATCCTGCTTGGTTTTTGTTGTTGGCGGTGGGGGTTGGGGGTACGAACTCTACAAGTTTACTTGCTGGTTTCTGTGTATATTTTCATTTGTCTCGTTAACCTGGACAATTCCTTTGGGGAGAGTTTTGTGCCTATTAATTTATGTTATGTTTCCTGCTAAAGAGTTCTTTCCTTGCAATATTGAACTTTCTAAGTTTCTGCCCTTGGTTTCTATATACTTGTCTTTGAGAAGCTGAGAAACTATAGATTTGATTATACAGGAACAGAAATTCTCTTTCCAAGAACTATTCTTGTGGTCTTTGATTGTTTCCTTTCTTTCCTCATTTTCCAGACCCTTCTCATGTTGTCCATAGGGTGGCTGCCAATATTTGGCCCAGTTTGTCCTGAAAAATGTCAACCTCTGGAATGCAGAGAACATTTTCCCCTAACTTTTTGGTAAAGATAAATAAATCACTCTAAGCCTGAGACATTTTAGTTAGGAATCTTTTACTAGTTTTGCAATGAGTAAAAGAAGGAAGGCAATCTAGTTTTAAAATCCTGCTTTTTAAGAAAAGCAACTTCTTTTAGAGAAAATATTGTGTGATTGTAGGAGAATACATATTATCCTAATAAGCCTGTCTAAAAATAAAGATGTGGCCTTTTTCTTTTCAATTTTGAAAAATAATGTCACTACCTCGTTTGTCTCTTAAATTTGAAGTCTGTAAGATGTTCGTGTGACATTTTTCCAGTAAAATTCCAAGAGTTTGGTATAATTTTTTTCAAAATATATTACCTTTGGGTGAATTAAAGTTCTTTAAAAAACTCGTATTAAAGGTCTTTTAAAATCCACATAATACATAGACACTTCAGAAAAAGAGGAAAAGTAAGGATAGGGATAAAACATGTCCTTCAAAATCCCAAGGTTTCTGATAAATGTTCAAAGCACAATGGAAAGGAAAGGAGCAGTTCAATTTTTTAAAGTCTAGCGTACATTCTAAAAGTATATTTTTCCCTCCGATTTTTATCTTCCAGTCAAAGGGAAGTTGCTCTCCTCTGTGGCTTGGGAAATTATCAGGTGGTCAAGATATACTACAGAAGACGTAGAAGGATGATTTTGTCCTTTTTGTGATATTCCCTGAATAGCAAACAGGGAAAGCAGATAGCTTGGGAATACTGGAATTCTACTGTATATTGAAATTTAGCAACATTTAGATATGGTTAATTAAATGAACATAGTAGCTTCTCCTTTTCATACATATATAGTAGAATGCTTAACTATTTCCTTGTCAATAAACTAAAACTTAAGGAAAGATAAATCACGTTCATGAGTATTATCTAGGAGTGCAGTAACTGGTGAGGACTCTGGGTGCCGCTGTTCACCAGTCTGGGAGATACAGGCAGCACAGACGCATGCAGACAAGCCCTGAAAAGAAAAAAGAAAAAATATGAGCTGCTTAGAACCTCCGTCACCGCCAGTTTGAAAACGGTCTCCCTGAGGCTGCCCAGACCCTCCTTCTGGACCACTTTCTGCTCTGAATTCTCCTGGAAATTGGGTTAATTTAGGTTCAGAAGAGCAGAGAAACAGTACTGTTGGTACCGGAACTAGGAGAAAACTACGAAGCCAGAGAGAAATGGCGATTCCCGTGAAGCTGCTTGGCTGCGGCAGGCTGGTCCTGCTGTTCATTTTTCTGGGGCTGTTGCTGGAAGCCAAGGCCGGGAAGATCCGCTACTCGGTGCCAGAAGAGACAGATGAAGGTTTCTTCGTGGGCAACATCACCAAAGACCTGGGGCTACAACCCCAGGAGCTGGATGAGCCGAGAGTCCGCATCGTCTCCAGAGGTAGGACGCAGCTTTTTGCTCTGAATGCACGAAGTGGCAGCTTGACCACCGCGGGCAGGCTAGATCGGGAGGAGCTCTGTGCTCAGAGCGCACGGTGTCTGGTGAGTTTCAGCATCTTAGTAGAGGATAAAATGAAGCTTTTCCCTGTTGAAGTGGAAATAATTGATATTAATGACAACACTCCCCAATTCCAGTTAGAGGAAGTGGAATTTAAAATGAATGAAATAACCACTCCAGGCACCAGGATCCCTCTTCCTTTTGGGCAAGACCTTGATGTGGGTATGAATTCGCTCCAGAGCTACCAGCTCAGCTCCAACCCTCATTTCTTTCTGGATGTGCAACAGGGAGCTGATGGGTCCCAACACCCAGAGATGGTGCTACAGAGTCCCCTGGATAGGGAAGAAGAAGCTGTCCACTACCTCCTTCTCACCGCCTCTGATGGGGGCAACCCAGTCCGTTCAGGAACTCTCCGCATTCGTGTTCAGGTGGTGGATGCCAATGACAACCCTCCGGCGTTTACTCAAGAACAGTACCACGTGAGTGTACCAGAGAATGTGCCACTGGGCACTTGTCTGCTCATAGTAAAAGCCACCGACCCAGATGAAGGAACCAATGGGGAAGTAACATACTCCTTTCATAACATAGACCACAAAGTGGCCCAGATATTTCAGTTGGATTCTTACACAGGAGAAATATCAAATAAAGAACCCCTGGATTTTGAAGAATACAAAATATATCCAATGGAAATTCAAGCTCAGGATGGTGCAGGCCTCATGGCCAGAGCTAAGGTGTTGGTCAAAGTTCTGGACATAAATGACAATGCCCCAGAGGTGACCATCACCTCTGTCACCACTGCAGTCCCAGAAAACTTTCCTCCTGGGGCTGTAATTGCTCTTATCAGTGTGCAAGACCAGGACTCTGGAGACAATGGTCACACTATATGTTCCATTCCTAAAAATCTACCCTTTAAATTAGAAAAGTTATTTGATAATTATTACCGTTTAGTGACAGAAAGAACACTGGACAGAGAACTTACTGCCAGGTACAACATCACAATAACAGCAACAGATCAGGGAACTCCGACTCTATCTACTGAAATGCACATTTCATTGCAAGTGATGGATATCAACGACAACCCCCCTACCTTCCCCCAAGACTCCTACTCTGCATACATTCTGGAAAACAACCCCAGAGGAGCCTCCATCTTCTCTATGACAGCCCACGACGCCGACAGCAATGACAATGCACGAGTCACTTACTCCCTGGCACAAGACACCATCCAGGCGGCGCCTCTATCCTCCTATGTCTCCATCAACTCAGACACAGGCGTTGTGTATGCGCTGCGATCCTTTGACTACGAGCAGTTCCGGGAACTGCAACTGAGGGTGATGGCACATGACAGCGGGGACCTGCCACTTAGCAGCAACGTCTCGCTGAGCGTATTTGTGCTGGACCAGAATGACAATGCCCCTGAGATCCTGTACCCCACCCTCCCCACTGATGGCTCCACAGGCGTGGAACTGGCGCCCCGCTCTGCAGAGCCTGGCTACCTGGTGACCAAGGTGGTGGCAGTGGACCGAGACTCAGGCCAGAACGCCTGGCTGTCCTACCGCCTGCTCAAGGCCAGTGAGCCAGGGCTCTTCACAGTGGGGTTGCACACCGGCGAGGTGCGCACTTCGCGGGCCCTGCTGGACAGAGACACGCTCAAGCAGAGCCTGGTGGTGGCCGTCCAGGACCATGGCCAGCCCCCACTCTCAGCCACTGTCACGCTCACCGTGGCCGTGGCTGATAGCATCCCAGACGTCCTTGCCGACCTGGGCAGCCTCGAACCCTCTGCCAGACCTAACGACTCCAGCCTCACTCTATACTTAGTGGTAGCGGTGACCGCGGTCTCCTGCGTCTTTCTCGCCTTTGTGATGGTGCTGCTGGTGCTCAGACTGCGGCGCTGGCGTACATCGCGCCTGCTCCAGGCTTCCGGAGGTGTATTGGCGGGCGTGTCAGCCTCACACTTTGTGGGCGTGGACGGAGTGCGCGCTTTCCTGCAGACCTATTCCCACGAGGTCTCCCTCACCGCGGACTCGCGGAAGAGTCACCTGATCTTCCCCCAGCCCAACTACGCCGACACGCTTCTCAGCCAGGAGAGCGGTGAGAAAAAGGATTTTGTATCGGCACCTCAGTCTTTACTTGAAGACAAAAAGGAAACATTTTCTCAGGTAAACTTTTTGTAGTAAATTTATCTAGATAAAAATAATTTCTGAGTTTGCTTACTTGCTTTCACTCTTTATTACTCACGGTTCTTCTATTTCCCATGTATCTTTGTAGATTTCTATTTACAAATCCTGAGAAATCATTCTTAAGTGTTTATATCCAGGTATATTTATAATCGTTCTTTCATTGAAAAGGAGACTGTAACTAATCATAATGCAGGTGGCTGGGATGAAGAGTGTGTGTGAGGTGCCATCCCGGTTGTGGAAAGAGCACTGCATCAGAAACAAGGAGGTCTGGCTTCTAATATCGTCTTGCTTGCCTCTGACTGAATAATTTTATTTTTCTGGGCTTACAGTTTCTTATCTGGCAAGGATAGGGTTTGATTAGAAAAAGTCCAGCAATATTTACATGACTAATTCTGTTCTCAAATTTCCTTAAGTTATAAATACTTCCTAATTTATCCCTAAGTTTAATGTAGATGCCATCTGTCAAGGTGTTATTTGGGGACATTTGAAAAGGTAAAGATTGTCTAAAGTAGTATTTTTAGTTGTGATAATATAAAATTATGGAAATCCATGTAAGCTGCAAATTTCAATTATTGTTAAATATCTTAGCCCTTTATTTTGAGATATTTTGTGCATGCTGAAGAACATCAAATGTTTAAGTAACATATGAAATGGAGAAATAAAATGAATGACAGAAAATTTACTATGCAACTTGAGAAATAGTTTTGAAGCCTCCTGACTTGTATATTATGCCATAATGG
Source organism: Equus caballus (assembly GCF_041296265.1). Taxonomy (NCBI): domain Eukaryota; kingdom Metazoa; phylum Chordata; class Mammalia; order Perissodactyla; family Equidae; genus Equus; species Equus caballus. The sequence continues at coordinate 51,359,332 of NC_091697.1, read as the reverse complement.
ATGACTAACAAAAATCAAGAAATGCATCGTAGGGGAGTAAGTCCATGCTTTGACATAGTTACTCTGCTCCAATAATTAAAGAGATAAATAAAATATAAAAAGAGGAAAGCAAAAGCATAGTAAGGCACAAATAAAAGATAAATATATAAATGGACCAAAGGTGGAGCAGAAAGTGGTGAGCCAGGCTAAAGCTGGGGAGTTCTAGTCTTGGCTAGATGCAGGCATTGAAAGTCATGAGAGTGTTCCAGTAGTGTAATCGGAACAAAAGTGCTTCAGGCTAAACAAGGGACCTGAGCCAGGTTTACTGCTTGAATCTGAAACAAGCAGCTAGGCCTCTCAGCTAGTTAAAAGGGGAAATTGCATAAAAGTGCTGCCTACCAGTTCCTATGGTCATAACTTGTTGCAAGCTGCAGACTAAAGGAGAGAAGTGGGTACAGATGCTGGCTTCAGAAAATGAGGACCAGGTCTCAGATGTGAGCTGTGATATTCAGAATTCCACTGCTGCACACCATGAAAGAACCATTAAAAGACCTAGTTATGGCCTGGGACCTGGGCTCAGATAGAAACTATTTCAAAGCCATTAGAGACAGAGTGCTGAATCCAGGCGGGAGGAAGAGAGGGAGAGAAAGTAGAAGAGACAGAGAAAAAAGCTCTTCCACTTAAAATAAATGTACAAACCAAAATGTTGAAATACATTGTCTTTGGGATTTATTGTTGCTAATGGGAAATTTTCAGTCAACAAATCATCGTTATTTTTTAGATAATGTCTGTTATCTCTGATGGCTTTTTAAAAATTTCTCTCATTCTTGCTGTATGTCTACATGTAGACTTTTATTTTTATTTCCTGTTTGGTACCAAGAGTATACTCTCAATTAATAACATGTTATTTTAATTCTCAATTTTCTTAGCTCTTATAATTTAAAATTTTGCTTCTGTGTATATATAAATGAGCTAAGTTTGCCTATTAAAACACATAGATTACCAAGTTGGATGATTTTTAAAGTCCGTCTATATTCTACTGACAAGACACAAGTTTAAAACAAAATTACACTGAAATAGTGAAAATAAAGATATATATCTATATACACACACACACAAAAGAAAGCAGTCATGTGAATATTATACCAGTAAAGTAGTGTTTAAGGGAACAAACATTAATAGTGATTTTTAAAAATGAACTGATCATAATCATAAAAAGATAATCAAAAGATATAAAAATTATGAGCTCCCATCACCAAACATTGGACCTTTGAGAATAATAGCAGGATATTTTAACACAATTCCATAAGAAATAATATACCATACAGGCAGAAAATAACTAAGCATACAGAAGATTTGAACAACAATCTATAAGCTTGATCTAATAGATCTGTATAGAATCCTGTACACAACAAATATAGAATAACCATTCTTTACATGAGCATATGGAAAATCTGCAACAATTTACCACATAGTCATCAGAAAAAGGCAGAGCAAATTTCAAAGTACCAAAATTTCAATAATATACATGCCTTGTAGGATGTACTTAAATCACAAAGCTGGGGGGTGGGGAAATGGGTACAAGGGTACAAACTTTCAGTTCTAAGATGAATAAAGTCTGAGGATCTGATGTATAACATGGAGACTAAAATTGATAACACTGTATTGTATAATTGAAATTTTCTAAGAAAGTAAAATTAAATGTTCTCACAAACAAAAAAGGTAAATATGTGAGGTGATGCATCTTTTAATTAACTCGGGGTAATCCTTTCACAATGTATACATATATTCGATCATCATATTATACCCTTTAAATACCTTACAATTTTATTTGTCAATTACCACTTCATTAAAGCTGGAAAAAAAATCACAAAACAAACATTTAAAAATAGTAAAAGGAAAAAAAATGTTTGGATGTTTAACTCTACACCCCTAAGTTACTCTTGGATTTAAAAAATCACAATGGAAATAAAAACTATTTACAAATTAACAAAAATTAAAATATTTTTTATTAAAAATTGTGGAATGCAGCTAAAAGAGTAGGGGTAAATTTATAAACAAATACAATAAATAAGTGATTTAAAATAAGTGAATTTATCTCACCACTCAAACAAGGCAAAAAACATATCAGCATAAACTTAAAGAAAATAATAGGAAAAATAACAGAGTATAAATTACTGAAATTCAAACAGGGAGGAATTCTGATGATAAAGCAATAGAAGCAGATGGTAAAAGTCATACTGAAACCAGTGGGGAGAAAATGAAAATTTTATCAAATACAGTGCTGGCACTTGGCATGACTAAAATTCTTTGTGTAAAGATCCTAAAAGAAAACCCAAAATTCTGATCAAAAACAACCTGGAAAAGGAGAAAGAGAAGGAAAAGCAAGAGAGACTGAGAAAAAATAGAACAACTTGATACGAAGCAAGAAACATAAGAGGGAAATAATATACAGCGTGAAACCAGATATTGTCAGACAAAGAAGTGGAGATAAATCTTTAGAGGACCGCAGTAAGGGATGTTGAACAGTTATTTAATGAGACTTGAAAGCATCAAAACAGAGCCAGCCCTGATGGCCTGGCGGTTAAAGTTCAGCGTGCTCTGCTTTGGTGGCCTGGGTCCAGTTCCTGGGCACGGAACCACACGACTCCTCTGTCAGTTGCCATGCTATTGCAGCGGCTCACAAAGAAGAACCAGAAGAACTTACAGCTATACACAACTATGTACTGGGGCTTTAGGGGGAAAGAAAAGGAAGAAAAAGGAGGAAGATTGGCCACAGATGTTAGCTTAGGGTGAATCTTCCCCTGCAAAAAAAGAAAAGAGAGAGAGACAGCAAAAGCATCAAAACACTGTTGATGAAAAAGTTTTAAAAAACAAACTAGAAGCTCTACTAGAAAATATGAGTTTCTATCAATTGTTTCCAGTAAGTATTTCATCAGTATTCTTCTAGAAGAATAGATAAGAGTAAAAATGAAAAAAGTTCGACAGGGAAGAAGCCAAAAGGCAAACAGACTGAAGTGAGACCAGAAGTGGGCAATTTCACTTAAGAATATTGATTCAAAGTCTTAATTAAGATATCACCAAATCCTATTTGCTATATATTTTAAAATAATATTTATAGCTTATGACTAAGTAGGGCTTATTTCAGGGATGCAAGAATATTTCAATATAAGAAAATCTAATAATGTAAAACTCCATATTAAGAGATTAAAAATAAAAGCCATATGTTCATTTCAAAAGAGGCATAATAGAGCCTTGAGAATATTCAACACGTGATTAAAATTTCTTAGCAAACTGAGAATTGAAGGAAACTTCCTTAACTTGATAAAGAGTATCCATCAGACATTTATAGAACTACCCAAAGCAATCTACAGGTTCAATGCAATCCCTATTGAAATCCCAATGACATTTTATTTTTGCAAAAATAGAAAAAGTCCATCCTAAAATTCATGTGGTATATCAAAGGACCTCTGATAGCCAAAACAAAAGAGGACAAAGAAGAAACCACCTTTAGTCTCTTTAGTGTTCCATCCTGCCTCCCCCCTCCAAGCACAGGTATTGAGGTTCTAGAACACTACTCTAGCCTCTTTCCTGATCCAATCCCATCCTTTAGGATTCGAGTTCAATCATGTCCTGGAAAAGTCTTTCCTGACCCCCACATCTAGGCTGGAGACCCTTCCTGTGCATTCCTCAATTGCCCAATGGTTCCCACCAGCATAGCAGTTTTCATATTGTATTAAAATACTCTGTTTACTTTCCTCTGTCCTCCCCTATCCTGTAAGCTTCCTGAGAGCTGGGACTGTGATCATCGGATCCACCATTTCTATCTCCAGCATGGGTTAGGCAAAGTGTCAGGCACATGATAGTCACCTAGTTAAGTGTCTGATAATTCAATAATTTACATAGAGGTTTTGAAGTTAAATATGAAGCCATCAAGCACAGAAATTCAAAATATATAACCTTAGAAAATAATGTAGCTAATGCTTTTAAATTGACCTTACTCTCTGTGAATATAAAATAGATTAAATATGTTTGGAGCAAGGATAAATGGCAGCCTTGATTAATGCCTTGAGCATTCAATAATACTTTCCTAGCAACTATTATCAGTCACATTCGTGTGTACCATTCTTATTAATTCTGAGAAAAAGGCTCTGGACTTGAAGGTTACTTCTGAGGTATCTTAGAACTGTAAGATTCTTCAAAGCAAACTTGAAAGTCGCAAGGCTAACAAACAAGAAACAACTTGGTTTAACCTGAGTGGGTGCAGAAATTGCTTAGGCCTCTGAGCGTCGCTGTTGACCACCTAAGAAGTAAAAGCCTGCGAGACACTGTCAACGTTACGGCTCCCACAACACAAAGGACGGGGCATTTGGCCCGCAAGCTTCAGGGCGGCAAAGAAATTCAGTCCAGCAGCCCACTAGTTCTCTCCACAGTGACCTGGGTCCTGTGAATGCTGATCGCCTCAGACCCTGAGGAATAAAGATTGGGAATCCTGCACTGGATGCTGGAAAGTGCCTCGGGAGAAAAGACTGCAGGAGAAGAAATGGCGGCTCTGCAAAAGTTGCCACACCGCGGAAAACTGGTCCTGCTGTTCATTCTTTTGGCGGCTCTGTGGGAGGCCGGAGCTGGACAAATGCGCTATTCTGTGCCAGAAGAGATGGAAAAAGGCTCCTTCGTGGGCAACATCGCCAAGGATTTGGGTTTGGAGCCCGTAGCGCTGGCAGGGCGTGGGGTCCGCATCGTCTCCAGAGGTAGGACGCAACTCTTTGCTCTGAACTCTCGAAGTGGGAGCTTGATCACCGCGGGCAGAGTAGACCGGGAGGAGCTCTGCGCTCAGAGCATGCGGTGCCTGGTGAATTTTAACATACTCCTGGAAGATAAATTGAATATTTATTCAGTAGAGGTAGAAATAAGAGATATTAATGATAATGCCCCTCGCTTTGGAGTAGAGGAACTGGAGCTAAAAATCAGTGAAATGACTACGCCAGGGTTCCGGATTCCTCTTAAGAGTGCGCATGATGCAGACATAGGAGAAAACACCCTCCAGAAGTACGAACTCAACCCAAATGACCACTTCTCCCTGGATGTGCGAAGCGGAGTGGATGGTAACAAGTACCCGGAGCTGGTGCTGGAGCGCGCCCTGGACCGCGAGGAAGAGGCAGTTCACCACCTCGTTCTCCTGGCTTTCGATGGGGGCGACCCGATCCGATCTGGCACCTCCCGCATCCGCGTGGTGGTCCAGGATGTAAACGACAATGCGCCTGTTTTTACACAGTCCGAGTACCGTGTAAGTGTTCTGGAAAATATCCCCCTAGACACGCGGATACTCACAGTGACCGCCACTGACGCAGATGAGGGATACAACGCTCAAGTGGCATATTTTCAAGAGAAAACCCCTGGAGAATCCTCAGAGGTATTTGAGCTTAAGTCGACATCTGGAGACATAACAATCATAAAAAGTCTAGATTATGAGGAAGCCAAATTCCATGAAATTGATATTGAAGCTCAGGATGGTCCGGGCCTTCTGACCAGAACGAAGGTTATTGTCACAGTTCTAGATGTGAATGACAATGCCCCAGAATTTTACATGACCTCTGCTACTAGCTCAGTTCCTGAAGATTCTCCTCCAGGAACCGTAATTGCACTTTTCAATGTACATGACAGAGACTCTGGACAGAATGCATTTATCACATGTTCACTCTCGGAGAATCTTCCTTTCAAGTTAGAAAGGTCAGTGGACAATTACCACCGACTGGTTACAACCAGCGCCCTTGATAGGGAACAGTTTTCCTCTTACAACATCACTGTGACCGCTAAAGATGGAGGGAACCCGTCTCTGTCCACGGATGCTCACGTTTTGGTGCAGGTGGCAGACATCAATGACAACCCACCCACCTTCCCCCACATGTCCTACTCGGCCTACATTCCCGAAAACAACCCCAGAGGGACCTCCATCATTTCCATGAAGGCCCATGACCCCGACAGTGATGACAGTGCCCATGTAACTTATTCCTTGACTCAGGACACCCTTCAGGGGGCACCTCTATCCTCTTACATCTCCATTAACTCCGACACTGGTGTCCTCTATGCGCTGCACTCCTTTGACTACGAGCAGTTCCGTCACCTGCAGCTGTGGGTTACAGCTCGGGACAGTGGGAAGCCACCGCTCAGCAGCAACGTGTCGCTGAGCCTGTTTGTACTGGACCAGAACGATAACACACCCGAGATCCTGTACCCCACCCTCCCCACCGACGGTTCCACTGGCGTGGAGCTGGCACCCCGCTCCGCAGAGCCAGGCTACCTAGTGACCAAGGTGGTGGCAGTGGACCAAGACTCAGGCCAGAACGCCTGGCTGTCCTACCGCCTGCTCAAGGCCAGTGAGCCAGGGCTCTTCACGGTGGGGCTGCACACGGGTGAGCTGCGCACGGCACGGGCCCTTCTGGACAGAGATGCACTCAAGCAGAGCCTGGTGGTGTCCGTCCAGGACCATGGCCAGCCCCCTCTCTCAGCCACTGTGACTCTCACCGTGGCCGTGGCTGACAGCATCCCAGACGTCTTGGCTGACCTGGGCAGCCTCAATCCTTCTGCCAACCCGGGCGATTCAGACCTCACACTGTACCTGGTGGTGGCAGTGGCCGCAGTCTCCTGCGTCTTCCTCGCCTTTGTCATCGTGCTGCTGGCGCTCAGACTGCGGCGCTGGCACATGTCGCGCCTGCTCCAGGCTTCAGGAGGCCGGTTGGCGGGTGTGCCTACCTCTCACTTCGTGGGCGTGGACGGGGTGCGCGCTTTCCTGCAGACCTATTCCCACGAGGTCTCCCTCACCGCGGACTCGCGGAAGAGTCACCTGATCTTCCCCCAGCCCAACTACGCCGACACGCTTCTCAGCCAGGAGAGCTGCGAGAAAAAGGATTTTCTATCAGCACCTCAGTCTTTACTTGAAGATAAAGGAGAAGAAACATTTTCTCAGGTAAACTCTCTTCACAATATATTTATCAGCTATTGCTAAAATAAGTAAAATTACCTCTTAGCTGCCTCCACTGTTTACCATCTCTCTTCTATTTCACATATTTCCTTGTGAATATATTAAATTTTTAGGAAGTGAGTCATGGTGACTTATTTTTCGGTACTTCTAAGTGTTCACACTCTGTAAGGGAGAAGAGGAGCTAGAATCCTTGTGTCATGAGTCTAAATCAGGAGTTACTAGGTGAAGATGATGTTGAGGTTATCAAAAGAGCACTGCATTAGGACCTGAGGTATCTGGTTTCTCATGCCTGCTTTCCCATCCCTGGGCGAATCATCTCATCTGCGTGGGTCAACAATCCCTTCTTCAAAATATGAAGGTTGAATTTTATGTTTATTCAAGTGCTTTAAAATTTAAAGGTATTATGTTTTATATTTGAGTTGTTTATGAATATTGAAACACTTTAGGTGCTTGATTCCTTCTCACTCAATCTTAGTATTTTCTCTTCAGTTTGGCAGTGACGTTCTTTTTACTTGATTTGCATGACCTTCCCTATTCAAAAGATGGAAATTTAGAAATATATATGCCTTACCATGTTTTTGGAAGGTATGTCACAGTGTCTCTGCTTAGTTAAAAATCTCATTTGCCTCTAAAGTAGCTGTGTTCCTTGAAGAAATGATTGAGTTATAATTTGCTCTATAATAAATGGGCAGTATTATAATAAACACATTTCTCTTTGATGTTTTGTTTTTCTCATATCTGGAAACAATATTGTCTTTTTATCCTTAAAACAATATATATCCTCAAGGGCTTCAGAGACCATATCAAATAATTGCCCCTAAAGATCCTCCTTATGCATCTCTCTTCTCAAAGTTTTTTCTCAGCAGCTGTTAAAAACATTTCCAACACCTCACCCAACCTCAGTGCCCCCCACAACCGGTTTTCCTTCCCCATTCCTCTTCCCATGTTGGCTTTTGGTATGTTAGTTATATATTTAATAACAGAGAACAAAGAATACGCTAATGTTCTGTGCAACTGGGATCATTTTTTAATTTTGATTTGGAAGTAATCGTGTACTTAGTGAATCTTGTATTTAATGGTATCATCTTTCAAGCTGCTGTGATTCTTTATTATATTCAAGGGCATCTGAGGGGAAATTTACCTGAGACAATGTGTTCCATTGTGTTTATTACTAACACATAATTCGCTGTGAGATAAATTGGAACTCACTGTAGAATAATACTTTATAACATCTTTACAAGTAAGTAAACAAAAGTATGAACTGAGGAAAATTAAACACAGAGTTCCTTTTAGTGTGCACAGTAACTCTTCACAAGAATAAATGCCTTATGCATAGGTATACAATGCAGCATGATTGAAATGACAAATATATTTCTCTTTCTGTGCTTAAAGAAGAAAACAAATACAGGAAAAGGGTTTCTGGAACCTAAAAGTTTATCTCTACTAGTTTCACTTTTGGTCTTTAAAAAACATCCTCACGCTCTAGGGGCTGGCCCCATGGCTGAGCGGTTAGGTTCGCGCGCTCCGCTGCAGGCGGCCCAGTGTTTCGTTGGTTCGAATCCTGGGCGCGGACATGGCACTGCTCATCGGACCACGCTGAGGCAGCATCCCACATGCCACAACTAGAAGGACCCACAACAAAGAATATACAACTATGTACCGGGGGGCTTTGGGGAGAAAAAATAAAATCTTTAAAAACAAAAAAACATCCTCACGCTCTAGATTTAAGCAAAGTGAACTACTTGTAGTACCCTGAAGTTCCGTGATTTTCTCTCACATCTAGGCATTGCCATGCTGTTCTGTCTCACATCCAGGCTTTTTCCCTGATCCACTCCTGTCGTGTTTCCTGGGAAAGCCTTTGCTAACCTCTGAGGCCAGGTTGGAGGCCCTCCCGTTGCTCTTGGCTTCTCTCATTATCATAGTTATCTCAGTGCACTGTAACTCCTTGTTTGCTTTTATATCTTCATCAGCTCAGTGAAGGAAGTGGCTATGTCTGTATTGTACACTTAAATCCCCAGATATTGTCTTAATACCCAATTATATCTTTGTTTAATGAATGAGTTAAATAACAAATATTGAAATTAAGATGTCAGGTTATCAAGAGCAAACTTCAAGAGGTATAACCTGTAAATATGACTGATATTTCTGTGTGGTTCTTAAACTTTTGTCTGAACGTTTCAAAACAGCAACTCCAGTGTGTTTAAAGCAATATCGGTGGCATTAAGGTTAGTGCATGGCTTCCCGAGGAAGGTAACTTGACGTCATAACTTTAACATACAGCAATTCAATTATGTGAACTAAACACCAGTCCCATTACCTCTGATAAAAAGGATTTCAGGTGTTTGTAAACTTTTAAAATGGTAATTTGGGTTTGTCTGAGAGGGTGCAGTAAACGGTTAGGCCTCTGGGCGTCGCTGTTGACCACTCAAGGAGGAAAACGCAGCAGGAGAGCTAGTCGATTTCGTTGTTCCCAAAAAGCGAAGAACCAGCAAATCAGACTCAGAAGATCCGGGGCTGCTACAAAGCTCAGCCTCTCAGTCAACCTGCTCTGTGACCTATAAATTAGGCCCATGAAATGTTAGTTCCTTGAGAAAAGAAGATTGGAGTCCGTCGTGGTAAATTGGAACCGAATGCAGAGAAAATAATTCACCAAAAAGGATATGACCAATTACCTGAGATTCAGAACCGGCGGTGGACTGGCCCTGCTGTGCGCGCTTCTGGGGACGTTGTGCAAGACCGGGTCTGGGCAGATCCGCTACTCGGTCCCGGAGGAGCTGGACAAAGGCTCCTTCGTAGGCAACATCGCCAAGGACCTGGGGCTGGAGCCCTGGGAGCTGGCGGAGCGCGGAGTCCGCATCGTCTCCAGAGGTAGGACGCAACTCTTTGCTCTGAACCAGAGAAGCGGCAGCTTGATCACCGCCGGCAGGGTAGACCGAGAGGAGCTCTGCGCTCAGAGCACACAGTGTCTAGTAAAATTTAACATCCTGGTTGAAGACAAATTGAAAATTTTTGATGTAGAAATAGAAATTAAAGATATTAATGATAATGCCCCTGATTTTGTAACAGAGGAATTGGAAATAAAAATTGGTGAATTAACAGCTCCTGGAACTCGGTTTCCACTTAAGACTGCATTTGACCCAGATGTGGGCGTCAACTCTCTGCAGAACTACGAGCTCAGCACCAATGACTACTTCTCCCTGGCTGTGAATAGCCTCTCTGATGGTGCCAAGTACCCAGAGCTGGTGCTGGAGCGTGCTTTGGACCGTGAGGAAAAGAAAGTTCACCAGCTTATCCTCATTGCTTCTGATGGTGGCGACCCTGCCCACTCTGGCAGCTTGTGCATCCAAGTGGTAGTTCTGGATGCAAATGACAACCCACCAGTATTTACTCAGCCCGAGTATCGAGTAAGCGTTCAAGAGAACTTGCCGGTGGGCACCTGGCTGCTCACGGTGAATGCCACTGACCCTGATGAGGGATTCAATTCTCAAGTGTCCTATATACTAGATAAAATGCCTGGGAAAATTGCTCAGATTTTTCATCTCAACTCAGTCACTGGAGATATATCAATATTAAAAAGTCTAGATTATGAGGATGCTATGTTCTATGAAATTAAAATTGAAGCACAAGATGGACCAGGTCTCCTTTCAAGAGCTAAGATTCTAGTCACAGTTCTGGATATGAATGACAACGCCCCAGAAGTTACAATCACTTCTCTCATAAGATCAGTCCCTGAAGAGGCTACTGCTGGAAGAGAAATTGCCCTTATCAATGTGCATGACCGGGATTCTGGGCAAAATGGGCAAGTCACAGTTTTCATCCTTGGAAATATGCCCTTTAATTTAGAAAAATCAATAGACCAATATTACCGCTTAGTGACAGCCAGATCCCTGGACCGTGAAAAAGTGTCTGAGTATAACATCACTCTGAGGGCAACAGATGGAGGAAGTCCACCGCTGTCCACCGACACTCACATCACCCTGTATGTGGCAGATATCAATGACAACCCACCTACTTTCACTCATGACTCCTATTTGGCCTACATTCCTGAAAACAACCCCAGGGGAGCTGTCATCTTCTCTGTTACAGCCCAGGACCCTGACAGCATCGAGAATGCCCACATCACTTATGCACTGATTGAGGACACCATCCAGGGGGCACCTCTCTCCACCTACGTCTCCATCAACTCCGACACTGGCGTCCTGTATGCGCTGTGCTCCTTTGACTTTGAGCAGGTTAGAGACCTGCGGCTACTAGTGACAGCCAGTGATAGCGGGAACCCTCAGCTCAGCAGCAACGTGTCCATGAGCCTGTTTGTACTGGACCAGAATGATAACATGCCTGAAATCCTGTACCCTGCTCTCCCTACTGATGGTTCCACTGGTGTGGAACTGGCGCCCCGCTCCGCAGAGCCTGGCTACCTGGTGACCAAGGTGGTGGCAGTGGACAGAGACTCAGGCCAGAACGCCTGGCTGTCCTACCACCTGCTCAAGGCCAGTGAGCCAGGGCTCTTCACCGTGGGGCTGCACACGGGCGAAGTGCGCACGGCGCGGGCCCTTCTGGACAGAGACGCACTCAAGCAGAACCTGGTGGTGGCAGTCCAGGACCATGGCCAGCCCCCTCTCTCAGCCACTATCACGCTCACCGTGGCCGTGGCTGACAGCATCCCAGATGTTCTGGCCGACCTGGACAGTTTTAGCCCCTCTGCCAACCCAGAGGATTCAGACCTCACACTGTACCTGGTGGTAGCTGTGGCAGTGGTCTCCTGTGTCTTCCTCGCCTTTGTCATCATACTGTTGGCACTGAGACTTCGGCACTGGCATAGGTCCCGCCTGCTCCAGGCTTCGAGAGGTGTGTTGCCGGGCATGCCGGTCTCTCACTTTGTGGGCATGGACGGGGTGCAGGCTTTCCTGCAGACCTATTCCCACAAGGTCTCCCTCACCTCGGACTCGAGGGAGACTCATCTGATCTTCCCCCAGCCCAACTACGCGGACACGCTCATCAGCCAGGAGAGCTGTGAGAAAAGCGAGTCTCTCCTGGTATCTGAAGATTTACTTGAAACAACAGGAGACCCCAAGCTACTTCAGGTGAGTTTACTTCTTTCTTTGAATATTATAAAGAAAAATTATTCCAGTATGGTTATTATAAAGCTTTAATATACCGTATTTATTTGAAAATAAAGCAATACGGCAGTCATTAGTCCTGTTGTTTAAGTATTTGTCCCCCTCTTCTCTGGGCCTATGGTAGAGCTGCACTTCCTGGCCTAGTATGGCTGAGTGGGCTTAGGTAACTAGTTCTGGCCAACGCATTGTAAATGGAAGTAGGTGTGTCTCTTCCTGGAGGAAACTCTAGTTGCCATTGTGAGAATGTCCAGATCTCTAAGTTACTCTTTGGAATCATGACTGCTTTTTATACCTGAGTCCTTGAATAACTATGATGAGAGAAGAGCCCTGTGGTTGACTCAACACTGATCTGTATACCTGTGATAAATAGACCTTTTTCATTTTAAATCCCCGTGATTTGAAGTTTGTTTCTCCAGCCTACCTAGTCTATCCTGACTGATACAAATAAAAAATACATATAAATACTAGGTATATTAGGCTCCCGTAAAATGATGCTTAACTCCTTCCAAGCCAGGCTACGCTCTTTTCATGTCAATGACATAAAAATTGTAGGGTAAAAAATAGAGAGATTGGTCAAATTTACCTGGCCTGTAGTCCCTATTATGGATACCTAAAGTGTGTGTGTGTGTGTCTGTGTATGTGTGTTCATATTGATTTCAGGCTTTTGACTGAAGGTAAGTAGTTCAATTGCCTAAACTGTTATGAGCCTTGGAGTGCCATTTCTTGTGTTTTGAGAAGGATAAAAAATAAATGTAAGGAGATATGTCTCAGCCTCTGTGGGAGATTTCTAGATCATCCATTCCAACAATGGAATAGGAGTCCTACAACTTTCTTGGGCTAGAAATTGTTGGGCCATTTTGAAATTTATGAAATTGTTTTCACCCATGAAAACACATCAGAGAGTCATCCAAAATTAAACCAAATGTTTTTCATTATATCTTAAGCAAAGGAACAGATCTCTCCCTCAATATCTTAGGAAAGGGTACTTTCAAAAGTGTGAGACAACAGAGCCTGAACAAAATAACTGAAAGCAGAAAGGGTGTAGTCTCACTCAAAAATGCAAATACATCACAGAAAAAAAGAGCACATAAACTTTGGAATATCATTGTTAGGAAAAATATTTATAATATTAGTATCACTTTCCTTGTAAGGAGAAAAAAATACTAATTGACTAGTGCCAGGGGAATTTTAGATTCTCAAAGAGAATTTTCTAAGAATCCCATATAAAACAGCCCACATATATGTTGTGAAAATGCACAGAGAGCACAAATGTACTACAATTTACATCTACTTGTATAGATAATGAAAGGTCTCAGACATCCCATTTTCACAAAAAGTATTTTCTTTAAGGATGAACGAGAGTTCATTACAATAGAAAGGGAGGAAGGTTTATAATAAAAGGAACAGAAACTTTAAAGGCATGAAGTAGAGAAAAAAAGAGAAAGGATGTCTTAGGAAGACAGATAATAGTCTGTTTTGACTGGAGTGTAAGATGAGTATGGGTTACCACTGTAAAATAGTAGAATAAATTGTTGAGTTGGCATCTAATTGGGTAATGCATTTGACATAAAGGTGTTTGTTTCAGTTATGAAGACCAGTTCAAGGATTACAGAGTAAGTTCCAAAATGTGGTGTCTAAGAACTCTCAGTGCCTCTCCAAGATTTACCAGTGATCAAGTCAAATTCATTTTACTTATTAGTGGTATAAATTGACTGGAGCTGAGAACTGGCATTATGGAGTAGTGTATATATATTCATATAGTAAAGAAGTGCTCATTTCACAAAATAAATATGGTGTAGACTTGGTTCAGCTTTATAAAGGCATATAGTGTGCTCAAATACTAAACTGATCCCTTTAACAAAATATCAGGGTCTGCTGTACTTAATGGGGTTATCTATGTTTTAATAAGATGAGCAATACATTAAAATAAGTCTAGGACCTTGACTCTTTTTTGCAGAGACTATATCTTTGAAAAGTATTACTGAATTGATAAAATGGGGAGAGTTGAAATACTAAATAAGGGAAGTTATGGATTTACAGAAATGTAAGGATCATAGTCCACTAAAATGTGGATAAAAAGCCAGTAACCTATTTGGTTACAACCATACTAGTCATGCCAGTGTTTATAAATACAGTGATATCGTTGAAGATATTTTTGACCCCAAAATGGAAAAAATGGCTGTATGCCTTGTGAAAAAATTTTAATGAAACAAGAAGAATGTAAAATTAGGACAACGCTGATGAGATGATGAAAAACTAGAAAACATCAAATTTAAAGGGAAAATTTGAATACTTGGTTCTTTTCAACCAATAAAAAGACAAGGTACATAGACTCAAGAGCTTACATTTTGAAGATAAACAGCTGGGCAATATGCAGTTTTCCCAGACAACCTCCGGGCGCCGCTGTTGACCAAAGGGAAGAAAAGCACTCTCGGTTCTGCAGGAGCCTGGAGCAGGGTGCTCGCCTGCTTTGTCCTGCGCACCTCCGAACGCCAGCACCGCTCCTGTGCACCCTCAGGTGCCGAACAAACAAGTCTTACCTCCAAATCACAAAAGTCCAGGGTGCTGTCACCCTGGATTTTTTAAATATCCCAGAGACATCTTGAAAAGAAATTTCTCAGAGGGCTCAAGAAATGCAAAGGAGCTCCAGAAAAGCTGAAACGATGAAAAATCAGGTACTGTTTCTCTTCCTGTTGTCTTTGTTGGGCAGAGCCATCTCCCAGCAGATCCAGTACGCGGTTCCCGAGGAGCTGGCCAAGGGCTCGCGGGTGGGGAACCTCGCCAAGGATCTGAGGCTCAGTGTTCAGGAATTGCCAGCTCGAAAATTGCGGATTAGTGCAGAGGATTTTTTCAGCGTGAGTGCGGAGAGTGGGGATTTGTTAGTGAGCGGTAGAATAGATCGAGAGAAGATTTGCGGGAGGAAATCTGAGTGTGCGCTTGAATTTGAAATGGTCGCTGAAAACCCAATGAATGTTTTCCACCTGATTGTTGCAATCCAAGATATTAACGACAATGCACCACATTTCATTGCAAAAGCCATTGACTTGGAAATCTGTGAGTCAGCCTTACCAGGGGTAAAATTCCCCCTGGATTCTGCGCAAGATGCAGACGTAGAAAGTAACTCACTGAAGATATACACTATCAACCCCAATGAACACTTCTCTCTGTCAACGAAGGAAAGTCCTGATGGAACTAAATACCCCGAATTACTGCTGGAAAAACCTCTGGACAGAGAACAGCAGAGCTCCCACCGCTTAATCCTGACTGCCATGGACGGCGGGGACCCTCCTCTAAGTGGCACCACGCAGATCCGGATCCAGGTCACTGATGCCAATGATAATGCTCCGTTGTTCAGCCAGGAGTCTTACAGAGTTAGCCTCCAAGAAAACGTGCCTCCGGGAACCTCCGTGCTGCGGGTGATGGCTACTGACCAGGACGAGGGCGTTAATGCAGAGGTCACCTATGCCTTCCTCAATGCCCCAACAAGTACCAGCCTCCTGTTCAATCTCAATCCAAATACTGGCGACATCACAACCAATGGTACATTGGACTTTGAAGAGACAAGCAGATATATATTGGGTGTAGAAGCCAAGGATGGAGGAGTGCACACGGCGCACTGTAATGTTCAGATTGATATTGTTGATCAGAATGACAATGCCCCGGAGGTGACGTTCATGTCCTATTCTAACCATATTCCCGAGGACTCAGACCTTGGAAGTGTAATAGCCCTCATTAAAGTGCAAGACCAGGATTCTGGGCAAAATGGTCTGGTGATGTGCTATATTCAGGAAGAAGTTCCCTTCAAATTAGAATCCACCTCCAAGAATTATTACAAACTGGTGATTGACAGTGCCCTAGACCGGGAGCAGATGGCAGAGTACAATGTCACCATCACAGCCACAGACAAAGGTAAGCCGCCCCTCTCCTCCAGTACAAGCGTCACCCTACACATCGGCGACGTCAACGACAATGCTCCGGTTTTCCACCAGGCCTCCTACGTGGTCTACGTGGCCGAGAACAACCCGCCCGGCGCCTCCATCGCCCAAGTCAGCGCCTCAGATCCCGACCTGGGACCCAACGGCCGCGTCTCCTACTCCATCGTGGCCAGCGACCTGGAGCCGCGGGCGCTGTCGTCCTACGTGTCGGTGAGCGCGCAGAGCGGGGTGGTGTTCGCGCAGCGCGCCTTCGACCACGAGCAGCTGCGCGCCTTCGAGCTGACGCTGCAGGCCCGCGACCAGGGCTCGCCCGCGCTCAGCGCCAACGCGAGCCTGCGCGTGCTGGTGGGCGACCGCAACGACAACGCGCCAAGGGTGCTGTACCCGGCGCTGGGGCCCGACGGCTCGGCGCTCTTCGACACGGTGCCGCGCGCCGCGCAGCCCGGCTACCTGGTCACCAAGGTGGTGGCGGTGGACGCCGACTCGGGACACAACGCCTGGCTGTCCTACCACGTGCTGCAGGCCAGCGAGCCCGGACTCTTCAGCCTGGGGCTGCGCACGGGCGAGGTGCGCACGGCGCGTGCTTTGGGCGACAGGGACGCGGCCCGCCAGCGCCTGCTGGTCGCCGTGCGGGACGGGGGACAGCCGCCCCTCTCGGCCACCGCCACGCTGCTCCTGGTCTTCGCAGACAGCCTACAAGAGGCACTGCCGGACCTCGGCGACCATCCTGCACCCTCTGAGCCCCAGGCTGAGCTGCAGTTTTACCTGGTGGTGGCCTTGGCCTTGATCTCCGTGCTCTTCCTGCTCGCGGTGATTCTGGCCATTGCCCTGCGCCTGCGACGCTCCTCCAGCCCCGCCGCCTGGGGCTGCTTTCAGCCTGGTCTCTGTTCTAAGTCTGGACCAATGGTTCCCACAAACTACAATGAGGGAACACTGCCGTATTCCTACAGTCTCTGTGTTGCCTCGCATTCAGCAAAGACCAAATTTAATTTTCCTAACCTGACCCCGGAAATGGCTCCCCCTCGGGATCTCCTGTGTGAAGATCCTTCTATGGATGTATGTGCCAGCGGTGAAGATCCCCAAATCGCTAATGACTTCTCCTTTTCCTCTCACGTGAGTTTCTGGAAAGCTCCTTAAATTTTATATATTGTATTTTATTCTCAGTTGTGCTTTGTTTTTGGTCGTTGTTCGTTGTTTATAGTTCTAATGATGGTAGTGGGAGAGGAGGTCTATTGGAAGGGTGGAGATTGGTTGCGTGATTGCTCGGTAGTCTTGGCAGTTACCTAATTACCACTTCTCAATCTGTACTGTTGGCATTTCTGTATAGTCAACAAATCTTGCTAAAGAGAGCTTTTTCTTGAACGTCATCACCTTTAGTAATAGGACTGCCTTTTCTCAGCTGATGTGTGATACTATTTTTTTCCAGCTTTGCTCTTTATAAATATATTGACTGTTCTTTCTGCCTAAGTCGAAGTTAATGTTCCTCTTCATCAAATGCATTCTAGTTATC
Source organism: Equus caballus (assembly GCF_041296265.1). Classification (NCBI taxonomy): domain Eukaryota; kingdom Metazoa; phylum Chordata; class Mammalia; order Perissodactyla; family Equidae; genus Equus; species Equus caballus. Next base: position 51,341,806 of record NC_091697.1, on the reverse strand, counting down.
TTATGTATCTTTCTGTTTATCTTATCTGTTTATCTTATTGCTGCAACATGTATTTTTAATATAGCCTTCCGATAATTAGGTCTCAGTACTTCTTTGCCTTATCACATGTAGCAGACTGTCAGATTTTACATTTGAATCACTAGTTAGTTTGGGGTCAATTTTATTCCCACTTCATAATCTCATTCAAGAATAGTTTTCTTGGGGCTGGCCCAGTGGCCAAGTGATGAAGTTTGCATGCTCGACTTCGCCAGCCCAGGGTTTCACCAGTTGGGATCCTGGGCACGGACCTAGCATGGCTTATCAAACCATGCTGAGCAGTGTCCCACGCAGTAGTACTAGAAGGACCTACAGCTAGAATATACAACTATGTACTGGGGGGCCTTTTGGGAGGAGGAGGAGGAGGAAGAGAAGGAGGAGGAGAAGAAAGAAGAAGAAGAAGAAAGATTGACAATAGATGTTAGCTCAGGGCCAATCTTTTAAAAAAATTTTCTTAACTGTTTTTTAATAATTTATTTTTATGCCATTTATACCTTTTTACTATTATAATAAGGAATGTAATGAACATTTTTGTATATAAAGCCTTTTCCATATTTCTTTTTCTTAAGGTTTCTGAGAAATGAGTTAAATTTTCTGAAAACATTTCATTTTACTTCCCAATCCCCAGAAACTTGTGAGTCCTTTGAGGATTGTGAAAAACACCTTTAGGGCTGGACCCATGGCTGAGTGGTTAAGTTGGAGCACTCCCCTTCTGTGGCCCAGGTTTTCACCAGTTCAGATCCTGGGTGCAGACATGGCACCGCTCATCAGCCCACGCTGAGGTGGGGTCCCACATGCCACAACTAGAAGGACCCACAACTAAAATATGCAACTATGTACTGGGGGGATTTGGGAAGAAAAAGCAGAGAAAAAAAAGAAGATTGGCAACAGTTGTTCACTCAGGTGCCAATCTTTAAAAAAAAAAAAAAAAAAAAAGCACTAATCTACTCTCCAAAGTCTGAAGATTTAAGAACTCTAAATAGTTAATGGACTTTTGTGTCTAGTTAAAATTTATGAGTAATTTCTAGAAGCTAATTATTATGTGAGGAATAATATAAAGAATTGGCTATGTCCTGCTTTATCTTAAGTTTTCTCAGATTAGTAAATTACTCTATTGGTGAATAAGAAAACTAAGAAACATGTAATGCTATACACACCCAACTACTAAAATATTCCCTCTTACTGATCATTTCTAAAATCAAAGCTAAAGTAAACTTATAAATAATAGTAAAATAATGCCTTCTATATGTGTCCTTATGTGAAAAAAGATCACTGAAATATTGCCTTCTCTTTAGAGTGCCTCAGTTTAACTTTTCTGTCTTCTTATCTTTATTACTTATTTTAAGATTAGAGTGAGTTACCCATTGTTTTAGGCTTTGCAATTGCATTAGTGACTCATTCATTAAACATTGCAAAACGATTAGACTGTATACTCTATGAAAGATGCTGTTCTAAAGTTGGAGGACTCGCTGTGAACATGACAGTCACAGACATAGCTTGTGGCCTAGAATCTTCTATATGCAAAAATAATGAACAAATTCTCTTCCCAAACCTATTAACATTTCGCCAAGCCCATTTGCACAGGATGGGAGGTTAAAACTAGCTCTTGAACAGTAGATATTGTCTTACAAGGGAATTGAAAAGTTGTCCCAGATTCTCAAGGGTCAGCTCATGTAAGGAAGCTTGTTTCTGCACAGGTTGGGACTGGAGCCCAGACCTCCAACTCCCGGGACACTGTCTTCTCACCTACCTATTCTTCCATTTTTCAAGTCCATCCTTGTTCCTGGAAGGGATAAATGTGTCCCTCACACAATACACTACTGGAAATGGGCTTTGAGAATAAATATGCAAAAAGTTAAAAGAGAAAAAATTCTTAGAAAAAATCAGATTTTCTCCGAAAAAAATATATTACTTTATAAGCCTTATTGTACAGAAAGCTTTGGGTCGCTCCTAGATTTTCATTGCAAGTCAAACAACAGGAGTTTGACTTGCATTCTTTTGGGAGAAATAGGACGCGGAAAAGAAATGGTGCACACAAGAGATACTTTATTTACCAAGACTAGATTGCAGTAACAGGTTAGGACTCTGAGTGTCGCTGTTCACCAATCGGGGGGAAAAAAAAGACAACCAGGAATTCAATCCGAACCACAAGATTTCTGCATCATAAAGCACTGGCCCTGGTGCTTTACCAAAGCTTCAAACTGGACCCGCGAGAGCTTCAACATCCAACGGTGAAAGCCTATTATCTTGGACCTGGAAGATCCTGGGGCTCCTCAAGCCCCCACCGAGGGAACACCCCCGGCGCAAGCTATTCCGCAGCGGGGCTGTAATGGCGGCTCCTCCTTACCGCCCCGACTGCAGCTGGCTGGTCCGGATCTGCTTTCTCCTGGGGGCTCTGTGGGAAATGGGGGCCGAACAGATCCGCTACTCGGTGCCTGAGGAGCTGGAGAAAGGCTCTTTCGTGGGCAACATCGCCAAGGACCTGGGGCTGGAGCCCCGGGAGCTGGCGGAGCGCGGAGTCCGCATCGTCTCCAGAGGTAGGACGCAGCTATTCGCTCTGAACTCGCGAAGCGGCAGCTTGGTCACCGCGGGCAGGATAGACCGGGAAGAGCTCTGTGACAGATCTCCAAAATGTGTAGTAAGCCTGGAGATTCTCCTAGAGGACAAAGTGAAGATTTTTGGAGTAGAAGTGGAAATAATCGATGTTAATGATAATGCGCCCAACTTTGGGATAGAGCAAAGGGAAATAAAAGTCGCTGAAAATGAAAATCCTGGGACCAGATTTCCTCTTCCGGAAGCTTTTGATCCGGATGTAGGGGTAAACTCCCTGCAGGGTTACCAGCTCAGCTCGAATGTTCACTTCTCCCTAGACGTGCAAAGCGGAGCCGATGGAATTAAGTCCCCTGAGCTGGTGCTGGAGCGCGCCTTGGACCGCGAGGAAGAGGCGGTTCACCACCTCGTTCTCACCGCCTTCGACGGAGGCGACCGAGTTCACTCTGGCTCTGCTAGAATTCACATAACACTTGTGGATACCAATGACAATGCCCCTGTATTCACTCAGCCCGAGTACCACGTGAGTGTTCGGGAGAACGTGCCAGTCGGTTCCCGGGTACTCACCATAAAAGCCACTGATCCAGATGAAGGAGCCAATGGAGAAGTGACATATTCTTTCCGGAAAGTAAGAGATAAGATATCCCAGCTATTCCAATTGAATTCTCTGACTGGAGACATAACAATACTGGGAGAACTAGATTATGAGGACTCTGGATTCTATGATATAGACGTAGAAGCCCATGACGGACCTGGTCTCCGAGCCAGAAGTAAGGTACTGGTGACAGTTCTGGATGTAAATGACAATGCTCCAGAAGTCACAGTTACATCTCTCACCAGCTCTATTCAAGAAACTTCTTCCCCAGGCGCAGTAATTGCACTTTTCAATGTGCATGACAGTGATTCAGGAGAGAATGGCCTTGTCACATGTTCTATTCCGGGTAATCTGCCATTCACACTTGAAAAGACCTACGGAAATTATCATCAGTTGTTAACACACAGAACTCTAGATAGGGAAGAAGTCTCAGAGTATAACATCACGGTAACTGCCACTGACCACGGAACTCCACCACTGTCTACAGAAACTCACATCTCATTGCAGGTGGCAGACATCAATGACAACCCACCTGCCTTCCCTCATGACTCCTACTCTGCTTACATTCCTGAAAACAACCCCAGAGGTGCCTCCATTTTATCCATGACTGCTCAGGACCCTGACAGCATTGAGAATTCCAGAGTCACTTATTCCCTGGCTGAGGACACACTCCAGGGGGCGCCGCTGTCCACCTTCGTCTCCATCAACTCTGATACCGGGGTCCTGTATGCCCTGCGCTCCTTTGACTATGAGCAAATTAGAGACCTGCAGCTACTGGTGACAGCCAGTGACAGTGGAGACCCTCCACTCAGCAGCAACGTGTCTCTGAGTTTGTTCATTTTGGACCAGAACGACAACACACCCGAAATCCTGTACCCTGGCCTCCCCAACGACGGTTCCACTGGCGTCGAGTTGGCACCACGCTCTGCAGAGCCTGGCTACCTGGTGACCAAGGTGGTGGCAGTGGACAGAGACTCAGGCCAGAATGCCTGGCTGTCCTACCGCCTGCTCAAGGCCAGTGAACCAGGGCTCTTCACGGTGGGGCTGCACACCGGTGAGGTACGCACAGCGCGGGCCCTTCTGGACAGAGATGCACTCAAGCAGAGCCTGGTTGTCTCAGTCCAGGACCACGGCCAGCCCCCTCTCTCGGCCACCGTCACGCTCACCGTGGCCGTGGCTGACAGCATCCCAGACATCCTGACCGATCTGGGCAGCCTCAAGCCCTCAGCTGATCCTGACGACTCGGGCCTCACGCTGTCCCTGGTGGTGGCAGTGGCTGCAGTCTCCTGCGTCTTCCTCGCCTTTGTCATCGTGCTGCTGGCGCTCAGACTGCGGCGCTGGCACATGTCGCGCCTGCTCCAGGCTACTGGAGGCGAGTTGGCTGGCGTGCCAGCCTCGCACTTCGTGGGTGTGGACGACGTGCGCGCTTTCCTGCAGACCTATTCCCATGAGGTCTCCTATACCGCGGACTCGCGGAAGAGTCACCTGATCTTCCCCCAGCCCAACTACGCGGACACGCTCATCAGCCAAGAGAGCTGCGAGAAAAGCGAGCCTCTTCTGATAGCTCAGGATTTACTTGAAACAAAAGGAGACCCCAATCTTCATCAGGTGAGTCAACCTTGCCACACTGAAACGTAGGGAGAAAGCTGTATAAATGTCTTTAATTGTATAAGATAGTAATATATCAAATAAACGCACTTCGTTTTTAGTGTTCTTATTGTGTTAAAGGGGAGGGGCTGATGATCCTTTAATAATGATCAATAACAGTTACTGCACCTGAAAGTTATTTATTATTTATCCTTTGTACTCTTTATTTGGTTTTAGTTTCAGCAGCAATTTCTTAATTTTTATACCTCTAATCACCTTTCTTCTTTAAATGCAATTTTCTTTCAGGTATTACTGAAAAGATAGATTAAAACTGTGAAATAGAAGGGAATTGTATAAATTCGTCTTAAAGCATTCTGTCTTATGAAGCTATTCTTGAATCTGGACTGAGTGTTTTTCAATTTCTTCTTTTTACACCATAACATACTTTGCTTGAAGTTTACTTTTCTTTCATCGAAAGCGTATTTTCCATTATAATTAAACAATAGCAATTTATAAATACTGGGGAAAATCTTCTGTTAGATATAACTTTAACAGGGATAACTTCTCAACTGGACTGGTATGTTTCAAATATTTTGTTGTCACAGTTTGTGAGATGTACCAGTGGTGACTTTGTGTGATTTCTTTGGTGCACTTCTGTGATTGCCAAAAGTATTTCCCATTTTATTTCACTCATATTTAAGTAGTTGGATTAGTAATTTTAATAATTTTTAAAATAACCTACTGTAGCCTTGTTATGAGAACCTTCTCAACTGCTCAGGAAAATAAACTTAAAGTCTTTCTTTTTTCATCATGGGAGCCGCTTATAAAGGTTGGGTAACTTGGATTCTGAACTGATAGGATTTATGCTGCTTAGTAAGCAGGCCTCATCCTTGTTCCTGCAAATTACTCTCAGGTTGCTCTGTCACGATGTGGCTCTGAGGTGATCTGATAAGGGGGAAATATTCTGTGTGCCAGGGATATGCAACACTTTTGTTCCTTGTGCTTTCATTCTGCTCTGTGAGTTAATTCAGAATTCATGAATGTCTAGGGCTATACAAATTAGTGACCTTTAGACACCTGAAAATTGTAGCAAGAGATTGTGGACTATGCCTCAATTCAACTTAAGAAGGAGAGTTTTCGTTTTTAAATGTTTTTGTCATTGTGGGAAACTGTGGTGCAATACACAGAGTAAACAAGAATGTGATCTGACACACTTAGTGGGCACGGAGAGAGCAAAGAGGAAATAACAAATGAATACTGAGAGAAAAATCATATCTGAAGAGAGATTATTTAAAATACTGAAGCATTAAAATATAATTTGAAAATATCAGTTGGCCTGAAACTGTCAAATATATTTGGATGCTGGCATTTGGAATACATTCCAGGATCAGAGTGATACATATTTTAAATGCGTAGGAGAGCAGTAGATAATTTATAAGCTAATATTACATGGAAAATATATTTTTGTTTGAGCACTGGGTTTCTTTTAGAAAGTATTATTTCTGGTTAAATAAGTTATTATATAACCATATGATGGACTACTACATGGCTATGAGAAATAAATGGGAAACCTCTTTATGTACTGATATGAAATGATTTTCTAAATATAATAAGTAAAACAAGCAAGATGCAGAACATGGCATATTGTATACTTCCATCTGTGTCTAAAAAGGGGGAGAACATTTATAAAAACCTGTTGCACCATACAAAACATATCTCCAGAATGATACACAAAAAATGTAACACTCACTTCTCCTGGGAGAAATATGTTGTTGAAAGCAGAGAGGAAGACTCTATAGAATATGCCGTATCTACCTTTTGATTTTGGAACTGAATGAATGTATACCTATTTAAAAACAAATAAATACCCTTTACAAACGCAAAAAAGAAAAGATAAAAAATAGTTCTTTACAAAACATTTACAAGCCGTTGGTGCAGTTTCACGGGAAAACCTCTGGGCGTCGCTGTAGGTCAAAAGAAGAAAGAGATCAGCGACGCATTTGGGAGCCTCTTGGAGTAACTTCCTGCTCAAACCGACCACACAGAGGAGGCCAGTACAGATTCGGATACAGAAAACAAAAGCAAGAAAAGGGACCCTACCCCGGACTTAGCCATACACGGAGAACTTATTCCTCCTCCCGGCCCAGGAACAGAGCATCAGTGGAGGGAGGCAGAGGATGAGGCTGAGCGTAGAGAGGAGCGGCCCGGCGCGGTGGCGGCAGGTATTGTTGCCCTTCCTACTGTCTTTGTTCCGCGGGGTTCTCCCAGACCAAATTCGCTATTCAATTCCTGAGGAACTGGCCAAGAACTCGGTGGTAGGAAACCTCGCTAAGGATCTGGGGCTCAATGTCCGGGACTTGCCAGCCCGGAAGCTGCGGGTTAGCGCGGAGAAGGAATATTTCACTGTAAACCCTGAGAGCGGGGACTTACTTGTGAGTGACAGAATAGACCGAGAGCAGATTTGCGGGAAGAAGCCTCTGTGTATTCTGGATTTCGATACTGTCGCTGAAAACCCACTAAATATTTTCCATATAGCAGTAATAGTGCAGGATATAAATGACAACACCCCGATATTCAAACAGAGGAAGATTGATTTAAAAATTGGAGAATCCACTAAGCCAGGTAAAACGTTTCCATTAGACCCAGCCCTGGATTCGGATGCTGGTCCTAATTCACTACAAAGTTACTACCTTAATGACAATGAGCACTTTGATCTCACAGAGAAACAGACTCCAGATGGATATAAATATCCTGAGTTGATTCTGAAACATTCTCTGGACAGAGAAGAGCAGAATTTCCATCAACTGGTCCTAACAGCTGTGGACGGTGGGGACCCACCCCAAAGCGGCAGCACCGAGATCCAAATCCAAGTCACCGATGCCAACGATAATCCCCCGGTGTTCAGCCAGGACATGTACAGGGTCAGCCTGCAGGAGGGCGTGCCCCCAGGCTTCTCGGTGCTTCGAGTGACAGCCACTGACCAGGATGAGGGCATCAATGCAGAGATCACCTACTCCTTTCATAATGTGGACGAACAAGTGAAACAACTTTTTAACTTAGATAAAAGAACAGGCAAAATCACGACAAAGAATGATTTTGATTTCGAAATTGCTAGTAGTTACACTCTCAGTATAGAAGCAAAAGATCCTGGAGATCTAGCAGCCCACTGCAGTATCCAAGTCGAAATTCTCGATGAGAACGATTGTGCACCTGAAGTGATTGTGACTTCAGTGTTTACTCCGTTACCAGAGGATTCACCACCAGGAACAGTGATCGCCTTGATAAAAACAAGAGACAGAGACTCTGGAGAAAATGGAGAAGTTTACTGCCGCATCTTAGGAAAGGCTGAGTTTTTACTGAAATCTTACTCGAAGAACTATTACAAGCTAGTGACAGAGGGGGCCCTGGACCGGGAGGAGATCCCAGAATACAACGTCACTATAATGGCCACTGACAGAGGTAAGCCGCCCCTCTCCTCTAGTGTAAGCATCACTCTGCACATCGCAGATGTCAACGACAATGCTCCAGTTTTCCACCAGGCCTCCTACGTGGTCCACGTGGCCGAGAACAACCCGCCCGGCGCCTCCATCGCCCAAGTCAGCGCCTCAGATCCCGACCTGGGACCCAACGGCCGCGTCTCCTACTCCATCGTGGCCAGCGACCTGGAGCCGCGGGCGCTGTCGTCCTACGTGTCGGTGAGCGCGCAGAGCGGGGTGGTGTTCGCGCAGCGCGCCTTCGACCACGAGCAGCTGCGCGCCTTCGAGCTGACGCTGCAGGCCCGCGACCAGGGCTCGCCCGCGCTCAGCGCCAACGCGAGCCTGCGCGTGCTGGTGGGCGACCGCAACGACAACGCGCCAAGGGTGCTGTACCCGGCGCTGGGGCCCGACGGCTCGGCGCTCTTCGACACGGTGCCGCGCGCCGCGCAGCCCGGCTACCTGGTCACCAAGGTGGTGGCGGTGGACGCCGACTCGGGACACAACGCCTGGCTGTCCTACCACGTGCTGCAGGCCAGCGAGCCCGGACTCTTCAGCCTGGGGCTGCGCACGGGCGAGGTGCGCACGGCGCGTGCTTTGGGCGACAGGGACGCGGCCCGCCAGCGCCTGCTGGTCGTCGTGCGGGACGGGGGACAGCCGCCCCTCTCGGCCACCGCCACGCTGCTCCTGGTCTTCGCAGACAGCCTACAAGAGGCACTGCCGGACCTCGGCGACCATCCTGCACCCTCTGAGCCCCAGGCTGAGCTGCAGTTTTACCTGGTGGTGGCCTTGGCCTTGATCTCCGTGCTCTTCCTGCTCGCGGTGATTCTGGCCATTGCCCTGCGCCTGCGACGCTCCTCCAGCCCCGACGCCTGGGGCTGCTTTCAGCCTGGTCTCAGTTCCAAGTCTGGACCTGGGGTTCTCTCCAATTACAGTGAGGGAACACTGCCCTACTCCTACAATCTGTGTGTTGCCTCACAGTCAGCTAAGACAGAGTTTAATTTTCTCCATGTGACCCCGGAAATGGCTCCCCCTCGGGATCTCCTCTGCGAAGATGCCCTTGGGGTACCAAGTACAAATCATGGAGATGCTGCGGTCCCACTTGCTTCAGATACTATTTTAAAGGTGAGCTTTAATTTAATTCACTTATTTTCACTTTGGGTTTTAATGTTTCTTAAGAAATCATCTGACTGGGGTAGGAGTCCCCGTTTCTTTTTTATTGTCTTGTGGTTTGAACTAGGAAGTTTTCTGCTGTAATTACCTTAATCTTATCTAACTGAATTTTTTATGTAGATTTCCTATCTGATGTGTGAGATTTATTTGTTCATAATTACAAGCCTTTCTTACATAAGATACTTCTCTTCCTTCCTCATCTTTACATTCCTTCCCTGTGAAAGTTTATTACTGTTGGGACCTTAAGCTATTCCTTTCACCTTCAGGGTCTTTATTACTCAAATTTTAGTTTACTTCCTCTTAGAATTATAGTACTTCGGAGTAAAGAGAGCTCTTCTATTATCAATTTGGGGAAATGAGGAACCAAAGAAAGGAAGAATTTTACTCAATGTCGTGGCTTGTCAACAGCAGAGCATGGGTAGGATTCACTTGAACACCAGCACTCTAGATGTCTGTACAAGTTAAGTCTCTTGGGATCCCAGATCTATTTTTAAAAGATGGCAAGGGGCTGGCCTCAGTGCGCTGCACTTTGGTGGCCCAGGTTCACGAGCCCGGATCCTGGGCTTGGGCCTACACCACTTGCCAGCCATGCTGTGGAAGTGACCCACATACAAAGTAGAGGAAGATTAGCACAGATGTTAGCTCAGGGCAAATCTTCCTCATCAAAAAAAAAAAAAAAAAAGATAGGCAAAGTTTGAGATCTGCGGTGTCTGCTCTTAAGAATGCGTTTAATAAGTGTGTGAAGTCTTTCTCTCATGATACATAGTAACAAATTGCTCTTGTGCGAAACTGTACATGGAGAAAAATTTTGCAACCTATATTCACATCGTTTACTTAAAATTTTATTTTTTGAATTTCCTAGTTATTGATCTAGCAAGTCTTCATTTTTTTCATTTTTCTATGAAGGTGTCATTAAGTAAAAATTGTTTCCCTCATTTAATGGACTATCTGAAATGTCCTTTTTTTTCAGTCATAAGGTTTTTCTTTCTCTGCTTCCATATAAAGGGGATGACAGTAAATATCTGTCTCAATGTCGAAAGCACTCTCTGCCTGCTTGCTGACAAGTATCTGGATGTGTTTTCTGCATGAGTGATGAACCTAAGCCCTTCCCTGCACAGTCACTATACTTATTTTACCCCAAGAATCTGTCACTGTAAAACGTTTAACTCCAACTTAGATATGGTAATAGGAGAATATAAATAATACATAGTTAACCCCACTTCAACTCTGTCTGATATAATTTAGCCGCCATATTCTTAGTGTGAAAATCTGGAAACTTTCTCAAAGACCTCACAAGTAACAAAATGGCCCCCTTGTCTTTTATGCATGTGACAGCTAATATAATTTGCATGAATCACTAGGCCTTATTGAAAAGATGTATTGAGAGCTGTTTGTTTCCTTGGCATTCTTATGTACAAATAAGCATGTTTTCATAAATATCCTATTAAAAAGATGAAATCTCAAAACCTAGAAAAGTAAGAACTCCAATGTTCTAAATTAAAGGACTCAATATAGCTAAGAGGCAAATAAAGGACATAGGCTCAATGGCACACTGAATAAAACTTTTCTAAAGAAGTAAAAAGGAATCTAATATATTGATCTCAGGGGTTTGTGGAAGCCCTTTGCTATTTCAGAATTAAATCTTAATTAAATATAAACAATGTCGCACGGTAATACATTAAGGATACAGAAAAATTATTAGAAATAAAATATAATTAAACATTTAGGAATAAAAACAGAATTGGTGTAGTAACTGGTTAGGACTCTGAGCGTCGCTGTTCACCAAAGTGGGAAAGAAGCTGCTGCTGATGCGACCGGACTCTGCTCCTCCCGCGCTAAACACACACAGATCAGACAAGCTGCTGAGAAAATTAGCCCATCCGCGCCCCTCTTCCATTTCAACCAGGAAATGTGTGCCCCTTCGCTTTAAAGAAATAAGGAAACAGCAGGCTGGAACCAGAACTAAGAGAATACTGGTCGGAGAGAAGGCAATGGCGGAACCACTGAGGGGTTGGGTCTGCAGAGAGCTGCTCCCGCTCTTCGTGCTCCTGGGGACACTGTGGGGAGCTGGGGCCGGGCAGATCCGCTATTCAGTGCCAGAGGAGCTGGACAAAGGCTCTTTCGTGGGCAACATCGCCAAGGATCTGGGGCTGGAGCCCCGGCAGTTGGCGGAGCACGGAGTCCGCATCGTCTCCAGAGGAAGGACAAAGCTTTTCGCTCTAAACCCCGGAAGCGGCAGCTTGGTCACCGCGGACAGGATAGACCGGGAGGAGCTCTGCGCTCAGAGCGCGCGGTGCCTGGTGAGTTTTAACATCTTGGTTGAGAATAAAATGAAAATTTATGAAGTGCAAGTAGAAATAATCGATATTAATGATAACTTCCCGCGTTTCCGGGATGAGGAAGTAAAAGTAAAAGTTAATGAAAATGCGGCTAGGGGAACTCGGTTAGTGCTTCCCTTCGCTCGAGATGCGGATGTGGGTGTGAATTCCCTCCAGAGTTACCAGCTCAGCTCCAATATGCACTTCTCTCTGGATGAGAAAAACGGAACCGATGGACAAAAATACCCGGAGCTGGTACTGGAACGGCCCTTAGACCGCGAGAAAGTTGCTGTTCACGACCTCCTCCTCACAGCTTTAGACGGCGGAGACCCCATACTCTCTGGTACTACACACATCCGCATCATGGTCCTTGACGCAAACGATAACGCGCCCCTGTTCACGCAATCGGAGTACAGAGTGAGTGTTCCAGAGAACATACCTGTGGGCACTCGGCTGCTCACACTAACCGCCACGGATCCAGATGAGGGAATAAACGGGAAACTGACCTACTCTTTTCGCAATGAAGAAGACAAAATTTCAGAGACTTTCCAACTTGATTCCAACCTGGGTGAAATCTCAACTGTGCAATCACTGGATTATGAAGAATTCAGATTCTATGTCATGGAAGTGGTAGCTCAGGATGGAGGTGCTCTTCTTGCCAGCGCTAAGGTGCTGGTCACAGTACAGGACGTGAATGACAATGTCCCGGAAGTGATCCTCACTTCTCTCACCAGTTCCGTCCCTGAAGACTGTCTTCCTGGAACCGTAATTGCGCTGTTTAGTGTACATGATGGCGATTCCGGAGAGAATGGAGAGATTGCATGTTCTATTCCCAGGAACTTACCCTTTAAATTGGAAAAGTCAGTTGGTAATTACTATCATTTATTGACAACGAGAGCCCTGGACAGAGAAGGGATCTCAGATTATAACATCACAGTAACTGTCATTGACCGTGGAAACCCACCACTGTCTACAGAAAACCACATCTCCCTGAAAGTGGCAGACATCAATGACAACCCTCCTATCTTCCCTCAAACCCGCTACTCCACCTACATCCCAGAAAACAACCCCAGAGGCATCTCCATCTTCTCTGTAACTGCCCATGATCCCGACAGTGGCAGCAATGCCCAGGTCACCTACTCTCTGGCCAAGGACACATTTCAGGAAATGCCTTTGTCCTCCTATGTTTCCATCAACTCTGACACTGGTGTCCTCTATGCACTGGGCTCTTTCGACTATGAGCAGGTTGGAGACCTCCAGCTGTGGGTGATTGCCAGTGACAGCGGAGACCCTCCACTTAGCAGCAATGTGTCACTGAGCATATTTGTGCTAGACCAGAATGACAACGTGCCGGAGATCCTGTACCCCTCGCTCCCCACTGATGGTTCCACAGGCGTGGAGCTGGCACCTCGCTCTGCAGAGCCTGGCTACCTAGTGACCAAGGTGGTAGCAGTGGACAGAGACTCAGGCCAGAATGCCTGGCTGTCCTACCGCCTGCTCAAGGCCAGTGAGCCAGGGCTCTTCACGGTGGGGCTGCACACCGGTGAGGTACGCACAGCGCGGGCCCTTCTGGACAGAGATGCACTCAAGCAGAGCCTGGTGGTAGCAGTCCAGGACCATGGCCAGCCCCCTCTCTCAGCCACCGTCACGCTTACTGTCGCCATTGCTGACAACATCCCAGATGTCCTCGCGGACCTGGGAAGCCTGGAGCCCTCAGCCAATCCTGACAACTCCAGCCTCACCCTGTACTTGGTGGTGGCGGTGGCTGCTGTCTCCTGCGTCTTCCTCGCCTTTGTCATCGTGCTGCTGGCGCTCAGACTGCGGCGCTGGCACAGGTCCCGCTTGCTCCAGGCTTCAGGAGGCGGGTTGGTGGGCGTGCCCGCCTCGCACTTTTTGGGCGTGGACGGGGTGCGCGCTTTCCTGCAGACCTATTCCCACGAGGTCTCCCTCACTGCGGACTCGCGGAAGAGTCACCTGATCTTCCCCCAGCCCAACTACGCGGACATGCTCATTAGCGAAGAGAGTTGTGAGAAAAGTGAGCCTCTTCTGATACCTGAGAAGATAAATGCAAATGAAGAAGAACTAGGCATTGTTCAGGTGAGTTTTCTTTTTCAATAAGGATGCTTGAAGCATTTTCTTCCTTTGTTTCCTCAATCATTTTTCTGCCACATTCAAAATCTGTTAATTATATAAATAGTGAATCATTGTTTGCTTCATTTAGAGATTAACTTGCTTTAATATGATAATTGATGGTTTCTCCGTCTGCTTTCAAATTATATTTTGGGTTTAATGTCTTCTTTTTTAACACGTGGATATTTTAGAAAATCTAGCTGATATCCATAGACTTAAGTGAAACAACTACTTTAAAAGAAAATGGTTAGGGGCCAGTCCCGTGGCCGAGTGGTTAAGTTCATGTGCTCCGCTTTGGCGGCCCAGGGTTTCACCGGTTTGGGTCTTGGGTGCTGACATGGCACCGCTCATCAGGCCATGCTGAGGTGGCATCCCACATGCCACAACCAGATGACCTACAACTGGAACATACAACTATGTACTGGGGGGCTTTGGGGAGAAGAAGAAGGGAAAAAAAAGTGGTTAAACATAATCACCTTACCCAAAGACTTTCTTATGCTCGAAATGTTGCTATGTTAATAGGAGAGTTGTTTGATTAGTCCAAATTGTTAGATGTAATGTTCTCTTTTGAATATTTGCCTAAACACTAATACTGAATATGTTTTGGAGAGAATATTGTGCAGCATTGATATTTTAGTATACCTACTGTTTGCATAAGGAAATAATTTATTGTATTTGCATAAATCAGTGGAAGAATACGAAAAACTTCTACATGATAACTATCAGAAAAGTCAATTAAACTTATAGTGATGATATCTGTGACATTCTGAAATCTGGAAAGTTTGGATTGAACCATGTCATTATTGGACGTGTGTATTTGTTGAGAGAAGAATCAGTGAGGAGCCTTAGAATTGTGGTTTATTCTGTGATGCAGTTAAAAATCTCCAAAGAATAAAATACTGCTACATTCATTAAATACAAATATGCCATACACCTGGCATCTTCTTGTTACAGGTAGCCCCTTCACTTTTCAGAATCAATATCTACCTGAATGCTTGCATTTTTGCAGGTGTAGGTACAATTCTGCTTTATTACAAGAGTCTAAGATTTGTAATTTGAAAATCAACTCCACTTAAAAATGACTTGAAATTTAAAAATTCATTTCTCAGGGATGTGCTCATCTTAAATTTTTCTTAATGAAGTTCTGGTCTATGGGTCTCAAATTTCATGAGTATGTGTTGTGTAATGGAAGAACTACCCTATTCATCTTTCGCATCTGGTTTAAATGAAGATAATTTTGAGATGCTTCTTTTTAAAAGATTTTCCAATTTTTCAAATTTTGTACTTTCAACAACTTGCACATCAGCTGCAAAGTATGAATAAGTCGGGGAAATGGCAATAAAGTATTATTAATGAGATAGTAGGCTACATTGTTCAACCACATGAAAGGCTTATTCATACATTTGAAAACCTAGAACCTTGATTTTAATTTTTTAAACATTTATTTAAAGGGGATCCAATTATATTTACATATGGACAATTCTGATTTCAGTGTAAAATGTGCAAACTCACTGAATAGTGAATGCATCCAAAGAGTAACAAGAGAATCTGTATATAGATACTGACATCATTCACTCCTACATGAAAACTCATTTTTCCTTTTTTTTTTTTAAAGAAAAGGTTATAGATTTGGGTATGCATCCAGAGTTAGTTTTTCATACAATGGAAAAATATCTTTTAAACTTCTATAAACTTCTATAGAAGTTTGAACTTTACAAGATAAAGTGCTTGGTCTACACACTCTGACAGTATATACTATATGCTACTGTATATGCTTTTAAATATTTGAATCTTTTGTTCCATATGTGCTCTGAAAAGATAAATTTCCTGTACTGACTGAACTGTTCACACAGTGGTGGAAAAGCACTTGCTCAGTCCTGTTTTGGAGCAAAGACTTGAGTCAGTAGTGTTTTTAACATTTGCATAAAGTAGAGATGCCACTGAGTTTCTGTCTAGAATCTGGATACAATGAGCAGTTTAAGATGCTCTAATTCTATTGCACTATGAGTTCAGCATTGCTACACACCTGCCAAGTTTTAGCATGGCAATGTATTATGTAGGTTAAAAAACAATTTCTTTATGGAGATTTCTAGTTTGGAAATAGATTAAAACTGTAAGACATCTATCAGAAACATGGAAATTGACATGCTTATTGACAGGGGAAGAGTGTCAGTGACAGAGTTGAGATGATCAGAAAATAACTTGGAGACCAAGGAAAAGTGGATACAGAGATTGCTTTCTTTGGAATATATAATTATAAGGACTCATACTGCACCCCCCCAAATCCAAATAACTCACCACTGTTAAGCTACTTGAGAAAAAAACAGTACAATTAAAGACAATGGTAATGTAGTGTGTAAAATAAAACTAGTGGAATGATTTTCTAATCATAGTCATTTAATCAAAAGTAGACATTTGGAAACTAAGGAGAAGAGTGTCTTGCTTCTTACCATACCTTTATTTTATGAGGACAACCAATCTCCTTGCTACCTATCAATTATTTTGGGGAGAAGATAATAAAAATAAGAGAAGAAAGTGAAACAGATGGTAAAACTAAAAGCTATGAGATTTATAACTTTTATAAGTTTGAAGAAAAGGAAATAGAGTGGAATAACAATATATATCAAGCTGATATTTGAAGAATTTTCATATCACACTTTCTGCCACGACGAACACTGTCATTCATTTGTATCATTTTCTACGTATTATTTTATTTGGTCCTCAGTTCTACGAAGATATGCAGGAAAGATGTCATTATGACCATTTTATGAAAATGGAAACTAAAAGGACAACGATGTCAATAAAGATCTTCAGTGAGGTACTTCTGCTCTTTGATGAGTAAAAATCACTTTATTTGGATGAATAAAGTTCAAGTTCAAAGAAATGAAAGCCAGAGCGAAGATATAGTATTTAAAATGTTAAAATCCTTGTAAAATGAGAAGAATGAGTCTATCAGGACACAGTAGAGTTGTCTTCTAGCCACCTGTGTGTTTAAAGCTATTTAGTACCGGCTACTGCAGTTCTGCAGCCGAGGCGCGGGGTGCCGCTGTTGGCTAGTACTGAGCGAAGCATCGGCTCCTCCCGACGCAAAGGAATTCCCAGCGGACCACGGAATCCGGAGAACTGTGCACTCTCTCTCCGGCTCCCTGCCGCGGAGATGTCTATCGGAGAATCTGCCTGCAAGACAAATCAAGGAGTCGCTCCTGCTCAGAGAATTCTTAGGATCATTTAGCGATCGCACCTCTTCGGAATCATAAGGGCAAAGGCGCAGACGGGGGGATGGGAAACCGCTTGGGACTGAAAGGCCCGGCTGGGTGGAGGCGAATGCCATTTCTCCTTCTCCTGTCTTTGTTCAGCCGGGCGCTGTCGGAGCAAATCCGCTACACTATACTCGAGGAGCTGGCTAGGGGCTCGCTGGTGGGGAACCTCGCCAAGGATCTGGGGCTTGGTGTGCGAGATTTGCCTGCTTGGAACTTGCCGGTTAGTGCAGAGAAGAAATTCTTTACAATGAGCACGGAGAATGGGGACTTACTTGTGAGCGATCGTATAGACCGAGAACAGATTTGTGGCAAGAAGTCGACGTGTGTTCTGGAATTGGAAATGGTCTCTGAAAAGCCTTTGAACTTTTTTCATATAAATGTGGAGATTCAGGATGTAAACGACAACCCACCGACCTTTAGCCAAAATATCACCGAGCTGGAAATCAGTGAACTGGCCCCAACTGGAGCCACGTTTGCCCTGGAATCCGCGCAAGATTCAGATGTAGGTGTCAATTCCCTGCAGCAGTACTACCTCAGCCCTGACCCACACTTCTCTTTGATCCAGAAGGAGAACCCAGATGGCAGTAGGTACCCAGAACTGGTAGTGAAGGCTCTCCTGGACAGGGAAGAGCAGTCCTGCCACGACCTGGTCCTCACCGCTGTGGATGGGGGCCAGCCGGCCAGAAGCTGTACTACCCAGATCAGGGTAATTGTGGCAGATGCAAATGATAACCCCCCAGTGTTCACCCAGGATATGTACAGGGTCAGTGTGCCAGAGAACCTGCCAGTGGGCTCCTCTGTGCTAAGAGTGATCGCCACTGACTCTGATGAGGGCGTCAATGCTGAGATCACCTATGCTTTCATCAACATCGGTAAGGCAGTGAGACAACTGTTCAAGCTGGACAGTAAGACTGGTGAACTCACCACTGGCAAACGACTGGACTTTGAGGAGAGCGAGAGCTACACAATTGGGGTGGAAGCAAAGGACGGTGGACGTCACACTGCCCATTGTAAAGTACAAATAGATATTTTGGATGAAAATGACAATGCTCCTGAAATAACCCTGGATTCTGAATCTAAACATATACAAGAAGATGCTGAGCCAGGGACTGTTGTTGCTCTGATCAAAACACGTGATCTAGATTCTGGATTTAATGGGGAAATCCAATGCCGACTAAATGGAAAGTTCCCATTTAAAATAGTTCAAGACACAAAAAATACATACAAGTTGGTGACAGATGGAGCCCTAGATCGAGAGCAGACTCCAGAGTACAATGTCACCATCACAGCCACCGACAGGGGCAAGCCGCCCCTCTCCTCCAACAGAAGTGTCATCTTGAACATCGCTGACGTCAACGACAACGCTCCAGTTTTCCAACAGGCCTCTTACGTGGTCCACGTGGCTGAGAACAACCCTCCCGGCGCCTCCATCGCCCAAGTCAGGGCCTCGGATCCCGACCTGGGACCCAACGGCCGCGTCTCCTACTCCATCGTGGCCAGCGACCTAGAGCCGCGGGCGCTGTCGTCCTACGTGTCGGTGAGCGCGCAGAGCGGGGTGGTGTTCGCGCAGCGCGCCTTCGACCACGAGCAGCTGCGCGCCTTCGAGCTGACGCTGCAGGCCCGCGACCAGGGCTCGCCGGCGCTCAGCGCCAACGCGAGCCTGCGCGTGCTGGTGGGCGACCGCAACGACAACGCGCCAAGGGTGCTGTACCCGGCGCTGGGGCCCGACGGCTCGGCGCTCTTCGACACGGTGCCGCGCGCCGCGCAGCCCGGCTACCTGGTCACCAAGGTGGTGGCGGTGGACGCCGACTCGGGACACAACGCCTGGCTGTCCTACCACGTGCTGCAGGCCAGCGAGCCCGGACTCTTCAGCCTGGGGCTGCGCACGGGCGAGGTGCGCACGGCGCGTGCTTTGGGCGACAGGGACGCGGCCCGCCAGCGCCTGCTGGTCGCCGTGCGGGACGGGGGACAGCCGCCCCTCTCGGCCACCGCCACGCTGCTCCTGGTCTTCGCAGACAGCCTACAAGAGGCACTGCCGGACCTCGGCGACCATCCTGCACCCTCTGAGCCCCAGGCTGAGCTGCAGTTTTACCTGGTGGTGGCCTTGGCCTTGATCTCCGTGCTCTTCCTGCTCGCGGTGATTCTGGCCATTGCCCTGCGCCTGCGACGCTCCTCCAGCCCCGCCGCCTGGGGCTGCTTTCAGCCTGGTGTCTGCTCCAAGACGGAACCTGAAGTTCTCCCCAACTTTAGCCAAGGGACTTTGCCCTATTCCTACAATCTATGTGCTGCCTCTCATTCCTCAAAGACTGAGTTTAAATTTCGCAATATAAAGCCTGAAAATGCTCCAGCACAAGATCTTCTGTGTAATGAAACCTCCTGGTTTGAAAGTACCATTAATGACAATCCCCAAATGACTTCTAATTCAGTCAATTTGCAACAGGTGAGTTACTTCAAAACTCTTTCCTCCCTTGAGTATGAATAGGTTTCAATTCATTATCTTAGAGGGAAAAAGTATACAGGCCAAAAATGCCCTGATTTTATTGGTTTTTATTGACTTTTTCTGGGTATAGAATGGAGGGGTGTTAAAAATTCTTTGATCGCTTACCTATGTTGCAGTTGTTCTTTTATAGAAAGTCATGTTGTGATGGTCTTGAAATTTTTTAATCCTAAAGGAAATATACCCTGAAACGTTTTTAATACATTAGTATGTCACACTCTCATTGTGAGACATATTATCTATATATAATTAAGCGCAAATCTAGACAATTAAGTGATTTACTTGCTTTCAATGCAGTCAATCCTAAACTATTACATATAATATAAATATAAAAATGTTTTCATTGTAGCCTATATATTTTCACTTCTTTTGCATGTTTTTAAAAGTATACACAAATACTTACCAAATTAGGGCAGTTCTTTATATGTTAATAAAAATAATCACATCTAACTATGGTGACACTTGTAACTGGCACTAGTGGATTGGTTCCAAATATATGGGTGATTGGTGCCCTTGTTGAAAATAGGACAAATATAAATGATGATGAAGTGTGATAATTCAAGATTCACAGAAAAGTGTAATATTATTTCTGTTATCCAAGGCCCTAAAAGATATTGTCACAAAAATGAATGGTAAATCCCAGGGGACATATAAAATTATTCAAAACACCTCTTTTATTCTTCCAAATGCTTCTCATTCTTGGGGAGAGAAATATTATGTGTGTTATCTATGCAGATTTAGCAGAAATAAGATCCTACGTATGATGGTTTCACAAAACAGTGCAATATTAAGTTAGGACTCTAAGCGTCGCTGTTCACTAACCCGGGTAAGGAAAGCAATGAGAACTCGAGTTTGATCCTCCAAGCACAAAGCAGACTAGACACGAAAGCTCTCCAGCTGCGCAGAAATTCTGACCTAAAATGCTTCGCATCTTATCTCTGCTTGTTTATGGACCTTGACTTCTAATTCTGAGAAGCCCCAAAGTGATGCGAACTTGTTCCCCCTATTCACAATCCAGGTAAGTCCATAACAAGCGAATAATGGCGGCGCTGCAAAGGCGCCAGCACCGCCGCGGGTTAGTCGTGCTCTTCATGCTCCTGGAGACGTTGTCGGGGGCCGGGGCTGGACCGATCCGTTACTCCATTCCTGAGGAGCTGAACAAAGGCTCCTTCGTAGGCAACATTGCCAAGGATCTCGGGCTGGAGCCCCGGGAGCTGGCGGAGCGCGGACTCCGCATTGTCTCCAGAGATAGGACGCAGCTTTTCGCTCTGAATCCGCGAAGCGGCAGCTTGATCACCGCTGACAGGATAGACCGGGAGGAGCTTTGCTCTCAGAGCGCGCGGTGCCTGGTGAGTTTTAACATCCTCCTTGAGGATAAACTGAATCTTTATCCCATAGAAGTGGAAATAATGGACATTAATGACAATACACCCCGATTCTTAAGGGAAGAATTGGAAGTGAAAATTTCCGAAAACGCAGCCCCATCCTCTCGTTTTCCACTAATGGAGGTCTATGACCCAGATGTGGGAATGAACTCTCTTCAGGGCTTCGAGCTCAGCGGGAATAGTCACTTCTCAGTGAATGTGCTGAGCAAAGCCGATGGGCCCAAATATCCGGAGCTGGTGCTGGAACATGCCCTGGACCGGGAAAGAGAGGCCATTCACCACCTGGTCCTTACTGCCATGGATGGCGGTGACCCTGTCCGCTCAAGCATGGCACGAATTCTGGTGACTGTCCTAGATGCGAATGACAATCCTCCAGTGTTTACTCAGCCTATTTACCGTGTGAGTGTTCCTGAAAATCTGCCAGTAGGTACGCCAGTGTTGTCGGTAAATGCCACCGACCAGGATGAAGGAATCTACGCAGAAATAACATATTCCTTCGTGAGGATAACAGAAAAGATCTCCAAGATTTTCTGCTTGAATGCTTTGACTGGAGAAATATCAACTTCCGCAAATCTAGACTATGAGGACTCGAGCTTTTATGAGCTGGATGTTGAAGCCCGGGATGGGCCAGGTCTACAAGACAGAGCAAAAGTCTTAGTAACTATCTTGGATGTGAACGATAATGTACCAGAAGTGGTAGTAACATCTGGAAGCAGATCAGTTGCTGAAAGTGTGCCTCCAGGAACAGTAATCGCTCTTTTTCAAGTATATGATCGAGATTCAGGGCTGAATGGCCTGGTAACATGTTCCATCTCGGGAAATCTGCCATTTGAATTGGAAAAATCAGTAGACAATTATTATCGACTAGTGACCAATATAGAACTAGATCGAGAACAAGTATCCTTGTACAACATCACTGTGACAGCCACAGACAAAGGAATGCCACCTCTGTCTACAGAAATGCTCATCTCCCTAGATGTGGCAGATACCAACGACAACCCACCGGCCTTTCCCCACTCCTCCTACTCTGTCTATGTCCCTGAGAACAACCCCAGAGGTGCCTCCATCTTCTCTCTGACTGCACACGACCCCGACAGTGATGAGAATGCACGGGTCACCTACTCACTGCCTGAAGACACCATCCAGGGTGTACCTCTATCCTCCTATGTTTCCATCAACTCTGACACAGGCATCCTGTATGCACTGCACTCCTTCGACTATGAACAGTTCCGTGATCTGCAACTGAGAGTGATTGCACATGACGGTGGGGACCCACCACTCAGCAGCAACGTGTCACTGAGCATATTCGTGCTTGACCAGAATGACAACCCACCAGAGATCCTGTACCCCTCACTCCCCACTGACGGTTCCACAGGCGTGGAGCTGGCACCTCGCTCTGCAGAGCCTGGCTACCTGGTGACGAAAGTGGTGGCAGTGGACAGAGACTCAGGCCAGAACGCCTGGCTGTCCTACCGCCTGCTCAAGGCCAGTGAGCCAGGGCTTTTCACCGTGGGGCTGCACACGGGTGAGGTGCGCACGGCACGGGCCCTTCTGGACAGAGACGCACTCAAGCAGAGCCTGGTGGTGGCCGTCCAGGACCATGGCCAGCCCCCCCTCTCAGCCACTGTGACTCTCACCGTGGCTGTGGCTGACAGCATCCCAGATGTCCTGGCTGATCTGGGCAGCCTAGAGGTCCAGAACAACTCTGATGCCTCAGGCCTCACGCTGTACTTGGTGGTGGCAGTGGCTGTGGTCTCCTGCGTCTTCCTTGCCTTTGTCATTGTGTTGCTGGCCCTCAGACTGCGGCGCTGGCACACGTTACGCCTGCTCCAGGCTTCAGGAGGCGCGTTGGTGGGCGTGCCCGCCTCGCACTTCGTGGGCGTGGACGGGGTGCGCGCTTTCCTGCAGACCTATTCCCACGAGGTCTCCCTCACCGCGGACTCGCGGAAGAGTCACCTGATCTTCCCCCAGCCCAACTACGCGGACACGCTTCTCAGCCAGGAGAGCTGTGAGAAAAGCGAGCCTCTTCTGACTCAGGAAGATTCAGGTTTTTGTAAAGAGGGAGACTCCCTTGTTCAGGTGAGGTTTGATTCTTTTATTGGTTTTAAAGTTCTCTTTGATCAGTGCTTAGTTTTCTCAGTCTTTTCAGTGAATAGTAATTTTAAGAAGGTTTTTCTTTTATATCAATAGAATTCTATTAAAGCTTAGTTTTCTTGAATTTTACAAAATGAATCTTGATCACATATGCCCTAGATTTTCTTTACTTTTCTCCTCTTGGCAAGCTCTTTGTCCCTTAGGTTGCGTACATCTCATTTCTTAGGTTTCTTATTTTTTCTATTATGTGACATTTCTGAAACTCTTTTTCTAATGTGAAAAAAACTGAATTGCAGCCTCTGTTAGAAAATATCAAGATCTTATTTTTTTCCCCAATGTTAATTACTAGCAAGTGTTTTCTAAAATGGTGGAGATCTGCGAGAGAGATTTCCCCCCTTTCTTACTTAGGAATCAAAAATTACTTTTATAAAAGACGAGAGTAATTGTTGATGTCTGTACCAGGGAAGACATGATATTTGGTATTACAAGACCTGAATAATATTCCTGGAATTATCTGGTATTCGTCTCGAACCAGTCACAATATCTATAGTCTTCAAATTTAAATTGAAGGCTGGCCCTGGTGGTCTAGTGGTTAAGTTCAATGCACTCCACTTCAGTGGCCTGGGTTTGGTTCCCTGATACAGACCTACACCACTTGTCTGTCAGTGGCCTTCTGTGGTGCCAGCTCACATACAAAAAGAGGAAGATGATCAGTGGATGTTAGCTCAGGGTGAATCTTCCTCAGCAAAAGAAAAAAACAGACTTGTCTTATCTATCTCACACAAATTCTGGAAAACAAAAATAATTTTATAAAAATTTTTTCAGGGGCCCGCCCAATGGCCAAGTAGTTAAGTTCACATGCTCCGCTTTGGTGGCCCAGGGTTTCACTGGTTTGGATCCTGGGCACAGACATGGCGCCTCTCATCAGGCCACACTGAGGTGGCATCCCACATAGCACAGCCAGAAGGAGCTACAGCTAGAATATACATCTATGTACCAGGGGACTTTGGGGAGAAGAAGGAGAAGGAGAAAAAGAAGACTGGCAACAGATGTTAGCTCAGGTGCCAATCTTCAAAAAAAAAATGTTTTTTCAAACTATAAAGCACTATAGTGAAGAAATATTTGTTGACATAACCATTATTATAATTATTGGATTGTTAACAAATAAATATAAGCACCTGATGCTGTATCCCTACTACGATGTCTTCTGCAATGTTTGCCTAATAGTATTTAAAAATGAAAATGAATTTTAAAGTATGCTCCTTAGTGTCTGTGCCTACAGGATATGTCTCTAAAGATAGACGACTGCCTAGTGAATGGGAAAATGAAGGTTAATAGTGTTCAAATAAGAATTTTTGAAATTTAGCATATTTAACCCAGATTAAATAAGGTTTCTGTGATGTAGGAACTCTATTCAAATATTTATGAAAAGAGGGTTGTAATTTAGAAGAATGATTAGCCGAATTCATCCTGGCCCAAAGGTGTGAATGAAACTATGGTTTGTTAGTTGAAAAAAAGCAAAGTTTTGATTTGCCAAAGTTGTTCCAACAGAAAATGGATTCCTAAGGAGGTAGGAGATTCTATTATTGGCACTCTTCAAAAGTAACTTGATGGCCCTGGAATTAATGGAATACAGAGAATAATATAATTTGATGAGTTGTTGAACTACATGATACCCAAGATCTTTCCCAGTCCTGAGCTGGAGGATTCTATGACCTCATAAGACAGTGGATTGACTACTTTTGCATCTAAATTTAGTATGCATGTGTAAAATAAATAATTGAGAAGGTATCTTGAAAATGAATGAGAACCTCCTCTGTAACCTCAAATGGTCAGTCTTCATTAAGATAATATTGAGTCGACATCTTTAGCTACTAAGGGTAATACGTGTTTTTCTAAATCAATATTGTGGTATTTACATTTCAGCAATTATTACAGAATTATTTCTTTTAAGATTCCAAGTGTAAATGACTAAGAGATTCTAATCATACACATTTTCAAATCTTATTTGTTTTGACATTTTCATATAATTCTTTCATGGTTTTAATCAGAATTTAATAGTAAATAACAATTCTAAAGAACTTGAATCTTTGGTATTGGTCCTGGGAGTCAGATGGCCTCTTATACAAATATTATTTGTTTCCTACACTCTGAGAGTCTGAGTGCTATTTTATTATATCACCAATTCTGGATGATTTAAACTACATCTTGAACTTCCATTGTTATAAGCAAACCTCATGGATAGTAGACTGGTTTATTTTATTCTCTTATCTGGTTACCTGTGACCATTTCATTTAGACAAATAAAATATTTCACTGGCAGAAAATCTATCAGATACTACTCCCACAATAGTCATTCATTTATGTGGGCTGACCAAGTGTTCAATCCTGGCAATCATGGACATTGGCTAAATTCTGACTAAATGAGGCTCTTTACATAACATACAGATCATCATTAATAAGATAGGCAGTTAATAAGATTGTTAATAAGTTAATAAGATAGGAGATTTTGAGCATATAGTGAATTTTGGAGCATTAGGGAAAAATCTACCAAATTATTAGGCTATTTTATCATCTGTGAAAAACCGCCCATTTCTGATCAAACGTCTGTTAAGGTGGTAGTTGTCAAAGGGGAAGGAGTAAAATCCCAGGGAGAATCATTGTTAAATACCTACATCTTTGCCTGGGAAGGAAAACCTAAACAGAACTCCAAACAAATGTTCTTCAATAGAAAAAAGTTCCATAAAGAAAGGTGAGAGGATAATAACTTAATGCCTGGGAAGTCAATTGGACTTTACGTAGAATTTTTTTTATGCAAGTAAACGAAAGAAGGTCAAGATTCTTCCCAATAACTCAATCAATAATGACATACTCCCTTTAAAGCTATAAAATTATTCCAATTTTCTATAGTACTCTTATGTTATATTTAAACATATCTTGGTGGCCTAGTAGAGTTCTTTAATATTTAATTTTGTGTTGTAGAATAACTTAGAAAACTTGATTACTAGAGATAATGCAGCCATTTACTCCTGAAAGTATGCTTTATGTTCAGAGTATGTCTATAATCTCATTTATCTAGATCTTATTTATTTAGCTCCAAAGAAGATACTCAGAAGTAATAAGTTAATTCACACATTTTAATAGTAGAATAAGAAACAAACATGAGGGCCGGCCCTTGGCCAAGAGGTTAAAGTTTTGCACCTTCTGATTTGATGGCCCAGGTTCATGGGTTCGGATCCAGGTGTGGACCTACTCCACTCATCAGCCATGCTGTGGAGCATCCCACATACAAAATGGAGGAAGACTGGCACAGATATAGCTCAGAACTAATCTTCCTCAAGCAAAAAAATAAATAGAGGAAGACTGGCAATGGATGTTAGCTCAAGGCAAATCTTCCTCACCAAAAAAAAAAAAGAGAAACAAATGTGAGATGACTCTATGAATTTTGAAGTATCAGACAGGAAAAGATCACAACATTGGGAGCCGTAATACCAAGACATGAAAATTTTGTTTGAAATGTCTCCAAGTACTCATGATCTTTAATGACCATACATTTTGCTTACATCAACAAGAAGTTCAAAATTACTGGTAAACAAATAGTATTTAACTCATGTTTATGGAATTAACCTGTGATACACGTATTGGTTCATTTGAACAAAAAATTCTTTTATCTATTTGGTGAAAGCAAACATGGCTATGAATTATTTTGATAGATTGAAATAGCATTTCGTTCAAAGTATTCCTTATATTTTGGAGCAAGACCATCAGAAAGCAGAAATAGATTAGTTAGGAACTTCTAACCAACTAAGCTGTTTTTCAGTGTTCCTTCTGGTTCCTTTTCTGCTAGCTACTCCCTCAGGACTTAAAATAATTTATGAAGCAAGGCTATTTCTTGCCAAGTCTTCATTTCCGAATAGGTCACTCTCTTTTCTCCTGCAACTATGTGGAAGGAACTTTTTGTTTTATTTCTGCTGGCTGAGGGTAACCCCAGATCCATCAACAATTGAGTTTTACTTCATTAACGTCAACAGAGAAATGAGTACCTCTGAGAACCCTTTCAGGACAGTCCTGCTCAAAGGCAGTCTAGAGACTCACCTTTTCTCCATTATTCTGGAATAGGGTAGGATGATTATTTTAATTGCATAATGAAAAGAAGCAGTCAAGCCAACATCCATTTTCTTATGAATCCACAGCCAGTAGAATCTCAGCAAATTTCTGCCTTCTGTACAAAATGAGTTGCTTCTGTAGCTGATTGTTGCTGTGTGGCTTGTCACCTCATCTCTACTGGCACGTAAAACATCAACAAAGGCCAATAATGATTCCCTTTTGTCTTCTCAGAAGACTGGGAGTGAGGATATTTGTATTCCGGCATTGGTTCTACTGCAATTTGGTCAAGGACAAGGCAATTCCTTCTCATTTTTTAAATCATTAAAATGAAGTTATTGGACAAATCATCTCTAAGGTTTCATCCAATCAAAAACTTTATTGAATTACCTCTACACATTTTAAAGAAAATTTTGACTCTCTAAGTCTTACATGGTGGTGTCTAGAACATAGTACGTGTTCATTATTATTGAATTAATTTAAATTTATTATACTTTGATGTAAACAATTTCTATATAACATCTTTCTCATGTATACACACATCTTTTTAAAACAAATCATACTTTTTAACCTGCAACGGCTGATTTTTCTCTATGTGCGATAAAATGTGAGGCAATGCCCAAGAGTCATTTCAAAGTTGCGATGCAAAGCAGAGAATTTAAAAACAATTATCTGGGATTAATAAACACCCATCCATGAACATTGTTGCATTAATTCATAGTTTTCTAAAATGGGTTTTTAAATTATATCAGAGGTATATGGATTGAAGAAATATAAACGGAAGAATTTTGAAAAATAAAACTTTCTGAAAAATCAGTTATTTTGCTTCAGTATGGTGCAGTAACTTAGTAAGGACTCTGAGCGCCGCTGTTCACCAACCAGGGAAGAAATTGTGCAAAAGATCCGCCAGAACCACCGAGCTTTTACAGCACAAAGAAACGCCAAACTCTCTCCCAAGCTGCATCAAACTCAGGCCTCTATTCTGCTGGATTTGGGACTCCTTTTCCGAATACAGAGGGCTTGACGTGGACACGCTGGCCTCCAGAAGCACAGCGGGAGATAGCCCAGCGTCTAAACAAGATCGGCAGGACAACAATGGCGGCTCGGCAGAGGGACGGGGACTACAGAGGATTCTTTCTGCTCTCCATCCTCCTGGGGACCTGGAAAGAAGCTTGGACGGGACATATTCTCTACTCCGTGCTGGAGGAGACAGACAAAGGGTCTTTTGTGGGTAATATCGCCACGGATCTGGGGCTGCAGCCCCAGGAACTGGCGGGGCGTGGAGTCCGCATCGTCTCCAGAGGTAGGACGCAGCTCTTTGCTCTGAACCCCCGAAGCGGCAGCTTGGTCACCACGGGCAGAATAGACCGGGAGGAGCTCTGCGCTCAGAGCGCGCGGTGTTTGGTGAACTTGAACATTCTGATGGAAGATAAAATGAATCTTTACCCTATACAGGTGGAAATAATGGATGTTAATGACAACGCTCCTAGATTCTTGACAGAAGAAATGAATGTAAAAATAGTGGAGAATACAGCTCCTGGCGTGCGGTTTCCGTTAAATGAAGCTAGGGATCCGGATGTGGGCACGAACTCCCTCCAGAGCTACCAGCTCAACCCCAATCGCCACTTCTCCCTGGTTGTGCAAACTGGAGACGATGGAACTAAATATCCCGAATTAGTGCTGGACCGGGTGCTGGACCGGGAGGAAGAGGCGGTTCACCACCTCCTCCTCACAGCCTCTGACGGCGGCAGCCCTCCCCGATCAGGCACCGCCCGCATCCGAGTGACAGTGGTGGACGTTAATGATCATGCACCAGTCTTCTTTTTGCCTCAGTACCAAGTAACTGTCCCTGAAAATGTGCCGGTGGGCACAAGACTGCTAGCTGTAAACGCCACCGACCTGGACGAGGGAGTGAATGGGGAAGTGACATATTCTTTTCGGAAAATAACTCAGAAAATTCTACAGATATTCCAACTGAATTCCCATACAGGAGAATTATCAACTTTAGAAGGTCTAGATTATGAAGACTCCGGCTACTATGAAATGGAAGTTCAGGCTCAGGACGGTCCTGGTAGTATGACAAGGGCTAAAGTACTGATCACAATTTTAGATGTGAATGACAATGCTCCAGAAGTAACTGTCACATCTGTAAGCAGCTCAATCCCTGAAGACACTCCTCCTGGAACTGTAATTGCTCTTTTCTACCTTCAAGACCGAGATTCCGGAAAGAATGGTGAGGTGA
Organism: Equus caballus; assembly: GCF_041296265.1. Classification (NCBI taxonomy): domain Eukaryota; kingdom Metazoa; phylum Chordata; class Mammalia; order Perissodactyla; family Equidae; genus Equus; species Equus caballus. Next base: position 51,312,363 of record NC_091697.1, on the reverse strand, counting down.
CCTGCACTATTTCAGAAAATCTGCCTTTTAAATTAGAAAGATCAATAGACAATTATTATAGATTGGTGACAGCTGAAAACCTAGACCGGGAAAAACTCTCTGTGTATAACATCACGCTGAAAGCCACAGATGGAGGGACCCCACCCTTGTCCACGGAAACTCACATCTTGGTGAATGTGGCAGACACCAATGACAACCCACCTGCCTTCCCCCACTCTTCCTACTCTGTCTTCATCCCTGAGAACAACCCCAGAGGTGCCTCCATCTTCTCCGTGACTGCGCACGACCCCGATAGCGATGAGAATGCCCATGTCACTTACTCCCTGTCAGAAGACACTCTCCAGGATGTGTCCATTTCCTCCTACGTCTCCATCAATTCTGACACTGGCGTCCTGTATGCGTTGCATTCCTTTGACTATGAGCAGTTCCGTGACCTGCAATTGAGAGTGACTGCCCATGACAGTGGGGACCCACCACTCAGCAGCAATATGTCACTGAGCATATTCGTGCTTGACCAGAATGACAACCCACCAGAGATCCTGTACCCCTCACTTCCCACAGACGGTTCCACTGGTGTCGAGCTGGCACCCCGCTCTGCAGAGCCTGGCTACCTGGTGACAAAAGTGGTGGCAGTGGACAGAGACTCAGGCCAGAACGCTTGGCTGTCCTACCGCGTGCTCAAGGCCAGCGAGCCAGGGCTCTTCACGGTGGGGTTGCACACGGGAGAGGTGCGCACAGCGCGGGCCCTTCTGGACAGAGATGCACTCAAGCAGAGCCTGGTGGTAGTGGTCCAGGACCACGGTCAGCCCCCACTCTCAGCCACTGTCACTCTCACCGTGGCCGTGGCTGACAGCATCCCTGATGTGCTGGCTGACCTGGGCAGCATCAGGACCCCTGCCAACTCTGATGATTCAGATCTCACACTGTACCTGGTGGTGGCAGTGGCAGCAGTCTCCTGCATCTTCCTCGCCTTTGTCATAGTCCTGCTGGTGCTCAGAGTGCGGCGCTGGCACAAGTCTCGCCTGCTTCAGGCTTCAGGAAGCGGGTTGGGGGGAGTGCCCGCCTCACACTTTGTGGGTGTGGATGGGGTGCGCGCTTTCCTGCAGACCTATTCCCATGAGGTCTCCCTCACCGCGGACTCGCGGAAGAGTCACCTGATCTTCCCCCAGCCCAACTACGCGGACACGCTCCTCAGCCAGGAGAGCTGTGAGAAAAAGGATCCCTTGTTAACATCCATAGATTTTCAGCAATGTACGGATGAAGCCCAAAGTATTCAGGTGCGTTCAGTCTTTCATTTATCTTTATATTGTTGAGGATTTATATTTTGTGTAAATTTCTTTATCGTTTTGTGAAACAGGTGTTTTGAAGATAGGGTGAAAAAACTTTAAAGAGGTAAAGCAAGTTTAATGTTTCTTTCAGTGGCAATACTTTAACATGGAACACTTATTGACATAGGTTCTGGTATCACTTCCATAGTGAAAGCCTAGGGACAGGATTGTGAATAAGTGGACTATCACATTTAATACCTCTCACCTATTTTCCACTTGGTGTTCTTAATTTGTGTATTTTATAAATGAGAATGAATTGTTATGTCTTTCTCATTGCACTAGGCTAAAAAGAAGAAAATATACCTCACCCTACTTCTCAGGATTCTCTTTAGATCAGATTTATAAAAGGTGCTTCAAGATTTTGTTTGTGTGAAGACTTTTTCCGTGTCCTGCTTCTGCCTCTATGTACCTCAGCTTGGTAGCCTTGAAAATCTCAGTGGCTTCCCAACCTACTTAAAGCATAATAATATATTAAAGTCAGATCCTAGTGGAAGGTCATGCTGATGCCTAAAGAATGAAATGGGTGACTCAAGCCTTACTAAGATCTATGTCAATGACAGTCATGGAGTCTAAAGCCACACTATAGGTCATTGTCCAAAACCAATAAAATATGACATCTAATAAAATGTCATTTCAAGTGTTATAAGTGGCATTTTTGAAATAGGCAATTAAATGTTTTGACACAAAATTCCTATCTGCTGTTTTAGTGGTACAGCCATGTGAAGTGTGTCTGTGGGCTCTTCAAGTGGGATACTGAGGATGCTGGCTTTATGAAACAATCATTTCATATACTCAAGTCCTAGACCAGTAGTCTACTTAACTCATTGGATCTGCTGAAAAATTCGGTTAGAAATAACCAAACTATTATTAACTACTTCTCTACCCTTTGTGTGACATTTCAGTAAAGCCCAACACCTCAATTGATTAGCATCTGGAAGAAGTTGATGACAAGGTAATCTTGTTTACTGGGACCATTGACAGTTAATTAAAACAGCGTTTTTCCTAGCATAGTGTTGTGTTTGGTGGTATTTTGGATATAAAGGGCTGTGCAACAGTGCGGGAGTATATTTCATATATTCTGCAGTGTTCAGATGTGCAATCACTGGGGGAGGAGACAATGTTACTGACACTTTGTGAGACAGAAATGTGGTTGTCAGGTATTTCAAAAAAGAAAATCTCCTGACCAAATTTATTAGATGCTTTAAAATATTTTTAAACAAAGGGGAGAAATCATTACTAAACTCAATGAGATGTTGCAGGTAAGCTTTGTAGGGACTGTTTCCTTCAGTTGAGGTTGTTATGGGATATTACATAAGTGCAGAAGAGCCAGTGCCTCAGCGCAGTGGGTGGCAGTGAGTGACTCTGTAGTGCAAAGCAAAATATTATCCCCCTGGTAACTTTGAAGACTGGTGCTACATTTTGTAACGAAAATAATTGTGCAATGAGAAGGAGAGGGATAGGCTTACTTTTTTCTGGCTACGTCATTTCATTAACTGAGCTATTGGAAGTGAAAATCAGGTAACGTTACCATAAAGAAATCACTGAAACTATTTTGGAAGAAAGACTAAAGTTTGGAAGTATTAATTGTACCCTTTTAAAGACATAATTTCAGCATTACTGGTGCTTTCTGAAAAAATAGAAATGAATCAGCATAAAGTTATCCAAAAAATAAAAACAAGAAAAAAAGGAACAAAGAAAGAGGGATAAACTTTATCCAATATGTTGCTAATTAATAAGTATTCAAAATTACTATACTCTGAGATAGTTTAGGCCACGTTTGTGTTATAGTCATCTTTCTATTACAAGTGCAGATTTGAAGATTGGGAAATGATTATGTCAACAGAGAGATGTGTATGTATTAAATATACGTGATTTCTCTAAAAACATGGGAAGTTGGGATAAGGACGCTTCTAATAGTACAAATTAAATGTTACTAAGTATATAGACGTATAAAAATGGCTCGTTCAGTTAGGCACGCTATTGTGACTATCCTAGCTGGTAAAACTGAAGCAGCAGAGGCTGCAGTTTCCCAGTGCGGACTCTGGGCGCCGCTGTTGGCCAAAGTGGAGAGCTTGGAGCCAGTGATCTCGCGCAGCCGCAGCGCATTTTCCCCATCTCAGACTCCTTAGCGCCAGCCTTTACACCGCTTCCTCTTCTGGAAAAGGAGAAACCCTGACCACCACGCAGGAAATAAAGCCTATTCGGAGCTCCGGACATCTGCAGCACTGAGCTTATTTGTAATCCTGCGTCTCCAGGTCTGGTGAGCCAGCTGAGGGGAGCAAGAGGGATGGGGAGCGGCGCTGGGGAGAACAGCTGGGCTGAGAGGCGGCCAGTGCTCTTTCCCTTCCTGCTGTCTTTGTTCTGGCCCGCGCTGTCGGAGCAGATCCGCTACAGGATTCGCGAGGAAATGCCCGGGGGCTCGGTGGTGGGGAACCTCGCCAAGGACCTGGGACTGAGCGTCCTGGAGTTACCAACTCGAAAACTGCGCGTCAGTTCCGAGAAGCCTTACTTCACTGTGAGCGCAGAGAGCGGGGAGTTACTTGTGAGCAGCAGGCTAGACCGGGAGCAGATATGTGGGAAGAACCCAGCCTGTGCTCTTGAATTTGAGGCTGTTGCTGAAAACCCATTGAACTTTTATCACGTGAATGTGGAGATCGAGGATATTAATGACCACATGCCAAAATTCACACAAAATTCCTTTGAGCTACAAATAAGTGAGTCCACAAAGCCTGGGGCACGATTTATCTTAGGATCTGCCTATGATGCAGATATTGGTACCAACTCACTACAGAATTATCAGCTCAGTCCCAGTGATCATTTCTTACTCGTGAATAAAGAGAAATTAGATGGTAGTAAATACCCCGAGCTGGTACTGAAGATGCCCTTAGACCGGGAAGAGCAGAAGTCCTACCACTTAATCTTGACTGCCTTGGACTGCGGGGATCCACCACTCAGCAGCACTGCGCAGATACAGGTCCTAGTGACTGATGCCAATGATAACCCTCCAGTGTTCAGCCAGGAACTATACAGGGTGGACCTTCCAGAAAATGTGTTCCCAGGCACCACTGTGCTTCGAGTGATGGCCACGGACCAGGATGAGGGTGTCAATGCCGAGATCACCTTCTCTTTCACTGACGCAGGCCATATCACCCAGTTCGACCTGAATTCTAATACTGGGGAAATTACTATTCTAAATAAGTTAGATTTTGAGGAAGTCAAAGAATATTCCATAGTTCTGGAAGCAAGGGATGGTGGAGGAATGATTGCCCAATGTACGGTAGAGATAGAAGTCCTAGACGTAAATGATAACGTCCCAGAAGTGATATTCCAATCTCTGCCGGATCTTATTATGGAAGACGCCAACCTGGGAACACACATTGCTTTGCTCAAAATCCGTGACAAGGATTCCGGAGACAACAGAGAAGTTATTTGTAAATTAGAAGGTGAAGTTCCGTTTAAATTACTCACTTCTTCAAGAAACACGTATAAATTAGTGACAGATGGAGTTCTAGATCGGGAGCTGACTCCGGAGTACAATGTGACCATCACAGCCACTGACAGGGGCAAGCCGCCCCTCTCCGCCAGCACTACCATCACCGTGCGCATCGGAGATGTAAACGACAACGCTCCGGTTTTCCACCAGGCCTCCTACGTGGTCCACGTGGCCGAGAACAACCCGCCCGGCGCCTCCATCGCCCAAGTCAGCGCCTCAGATCCCGACCTGGGACCCAACGGCCGCGTCTCCTACTCCATCGTGGCCAGCGACCTGGAGCCGCGGGCGCTGTCGTCCTACGTGTCGGTGAGCGCGCAGAGCGGGGTGGTGTTCGCGCAGCGCGCCTTCGACCACGAGCAGCTGCGCGCCTTCGAGCTGACGCTGCAGGCCCGCGACCAGGGCTCGCCCGCGCTCAGCGCCAACGCGAGCCTGCGCGTGCTGGTGGGCGACCGCAACGACAACGCGCCAAGGGTGCTGTACCCGGCGCTGGGGCCCGACGGCTCGGCGCTCTTCGACACGGTGCCGCGCGCCGCGCAGCCCGGCTACCTGGTCACCAAGGTGGTGGCGGTGGACGCCGACTCGGGACACAACGCCTGGCTGTCCTACCACGTGCTGCAGGCCAGCGAGCCCGGACTCTTCAGCCTGGGGCTGCGCACGGGCGAGGTGCGCACGGCGCGTGCTTTGGGCGACAGGGACGCGGCCCGCCAGCGCCTGCTGGTCGCCGTGCGGGACGGGGGACAGCCGCCCCTCTCGGCCACCGCCACGCTGCTCCTGGTCTTCGCAGACAGCCTACAAGAGGCGCTGCCGGACCTCGGCGACCATCCTGCACCCTCTGAGCCCCAGGCTGAGCTGCAGTTTTACCTGGTGGTGGCCTTGGCCTTGATCTCCGTGCTCTTCCTGCTCGCAGTGATTCTGGCCATTGCCCTGCGCCTGCGACGCTCCTCCAGCCCCGCCGCCTGGGGCTGCTTTCGGCCTGATCTCTGCGTCAAGTCTGGACCTGGGGTTCCCCCCAACTACAGCGAAGGGACTTTACCTTATGCCTACAATTTGTGCGTTGCCCGTACTGGAAAGACAGAGTTTAATTTTCTAAAATGTACTGAGCAGTTGGGTTCAGGACAAGACATGCTTTGTGGTGATTCGTCTGGGCCGTTATTTCCGATTTGTAATTCCAGTGAGTCAGCCTTCCAGCCGGTGAGTTTCCTTTAAGCATAACCTGCTTCTTATGGTCTACCCAGTTCTCCATATTCACAGGAAAACAAACAATTTTCAGATCTAAAATTGTCTTTAAGAAAGTTGTAGCCAGTCAAAAATCTGTTACCCATTCTTCAAGGGAGGTTGAAGTAGGAGCAATTATGTGTCTTTTAGGGTTGTCTTACCAGACTCAGATTTTCAAAGCAGTGAGGGTATGGTTTTATCTACAAAGGCAAACATTGGACAATGTTCGAGGCTTTCTCATAAAAACCAATGAATTTTTCCCTGAGATTTTCTTCCTGTCGCTTAATGTACAATGATTTCTTCTTCTGGTTTGGACATACTGTAAATGTAAAAGTAGGCAGTAATTTAGATAAACCTTTAAAGCAAAACATTTTAAGCTAAAATTAGTTATTTTTCTTAACTGATTTAACTGTTATGGTTTCCATACTAATTTGATGTTTTATTTCTTATATTTACCTCCCTTTTGTTTCCAAAGCTCCTAGAATAAGGTATTTTAACCTGTATTTGTAGGTAGATGGACTCACTGTAATCGTATGCAATGTACCGTGTGTGCACGCGTGTGTGAGTGTAAAATCGCTTGAGTGAACAGTAGATCCATTATGCTCATCAGAAGGCAAAAGTCTGTTCTCCTTACTTGCTGCATAGGATTTCAGGATTAATCTGTGTCGAAGCTCATTCCATAGGCTCCTCCATCAAAGAAAAGATGTTTTCACCTCTGTTGCTTCTCTCACACACACTCCTATATAATTTTTGAACTGTCGTTTTTGGAGCCCTAAACTAATGTAGCTAGAGGTCTTCTGGTCATTCTACTATCTCAAGGAGGAAAACAGAGTCTTGAATTCTTCAAATTTTAGACAAAATTATCAGTCTGATGTGCATACAAATATATACACAAGATGATAATATGTTGTGTTAGCCTTTGCTAGATTTCCCCTTAGTAACTGCTTCCTTACATGTTCCTTACTGTGTTTGTAATTCTTTTGATCAAAGTACTAATTAAGGTAAAAATAACTTTAGAATATGTCTACTTAAGAAGTTGAGTAAGTCTACTCTAAAATGTAAATCATCTGTCATTGGGGGAAGAAGAGTATGGAGATTTGCTTTTCAATGTATATTCATTTGTACCTTTCAAGTATTTTCTATTCAAATAGAAAAAATATAAATAATTTAAATAAAACTAGCAAAATAGTATAATCTCTGATAAACCTTGAAAAGACCTTAACCTGTTAAAATTTCACCATATTAGTTTGAAAATATTGTCAATGTGTAATTATGACATTTTATAAAGAAAATGAAAAAGCAACAACTCTACAGAAAGCTTACTATAATGATTAATTGCTCTAAACCAAATAAAACAACGTTTTGAGTCAAACATCTCCAATAGGTCTATTTTAGTCTAAAAATGAATTAATTTCCAGTGACCACTGGTGTTCTTACTTATTTGACAATAGATATTGAAGACATTTATAATAAAGCTCAGAGCATAATAAATAAAATTTTAATAATTTATTTTTTAAAAGAGTAAATGTATTCCAGAAATTTTAGTAGTAATGCTAAACCATAAATCTGATTATTTAATAATACTTTGTAAGACTTTAACCCTACTTCATCCCACATTTCTTGGTAATTACTTTTAAAATATTAATTTAGGGACAAATTAAATTCAAAACAAACTATAAAAAGCAAGTAGTACTTTTTCCTCAGTAACCTAGCATACAATGTTACATATCTAAATGGGTGCAGTAACTGCTTGGGACTCTAAGCGCCGCTGTTCACCTACTTGGAGATAAATGTAAGCAAACTCCGCGGTCCGGATATTCAGGGCTGCACCTCGCAAAGACCTACAGATCCCACAAAACAACTGCAGGGGCTGCAGCGAAACTCCGTCTCTAAATTTGGGACGCTCCAGCTTTCGATAAGATCATCTCCATAGCTGCAGCAAAAAGGTAAACAAGACACAAATGCCCAATGAAGATTCTGAGTGGATTCCTTAGCGAAAGAACAATGGCTGCCCCAAGGGATTACCGAGGACGCGGAGAGCTGGTCCTGCTGTGCGCGCTCCTGGGCACGCTGTGGGAGATTGGGGGAGGACAGATCCACTATTCGGTGCCAGAAGAGAGCGACAAAGGATCTTTCGTGGGTAACGTCTCCAAGGACCTGGGGCTGGAACCCCGGGAGCTGGCGGAGCGCGGAGTCCGCATCGTCTCCAGAGGTAGGATACAGCTCTTTGCTCTGAACCGGAGAACCGGCAGCTTAATCACTGCAGGCAGGGTAGACCGGGAGGAGCTCTGTGCTCAGAGCGCGCGGTGTCTTGTAAATATCAACATCCTGGTAGAGGATGGAGGGAAACTTTTTGGGATAGAAATAGAAATCACTGATATCAATGATAACAACCCGAAATTCCAAGTCGAAAATCTGGAAGTAAAAATTAACGAAATCGCTGCACCTGGAACACGTTATCCACTCCCAAAGGCTGTTGACCCGGATGTGGGCTTGAATTCCCTGCAGAGCTACCAGCTCAGCCCCAGTCACCACTTCTCCCTGGACGTGCAAACTGGAGACGACGGAACTATAAACCCAGAGCTGGTGCTGGAGCGGGCCCTGGACCGTGAGGAAGAGGCTGCTCACCACCTGGTCCTCACCGCCTCCGACAGCGGCGATCCGCGTCGTTCCAGCACAGTGCACATCCAGGTGACAGTGTTGGATACAAACGACAATGCCCCTGTTTTTGCTCAACCGATTTACCGAGTGAAAGTCCCAGAGGACGTGCCCCAGGGCACCCGTCTGCTTACTGTAAGAGCTAGCGACCCGGATGAGGGAGCCAACGGAAGAGTGGCGTATAAATTCTGGAAAATGAGTGAAACACAATCTCCATTATTCGAGCTTAATGAAAATACTGGGGAAATATCAACAGCAAAGAATCTAGATTATGAAGAATGTGCATTTTATGAAATAGAAATACAAGCTGAAGATGTGGGGGCACTTCTGGGGAGGACCAAAGTGCTCATTTCAGTGGAAGATGTAAATGACAATAGACCCGAAGTGGTCGTTACATCTCTGTTTAGCCCGGTCTTGGAAAATACTCTTCCTGGGACGGTAATTGCCTTCTTGAATGTGCATGACCGAGACTCTGGGAAGAATGGTCAAGTTGTCTGTTACACACGTGATAATTTGCCTTTTCAATTAGAAAAATCAATAGATAATTATTATAGATTGGTGACATGGAAATATTTGGACAGAGAAAATATCTCTATGTACAATATCACAGTGATAGCCTCAGATCGAGGAACCCCGCCTCTGTCTACTGAAACTCACATTGCCTTGCATGTGGCAGACACAAATGACAATGCTCCCACTTTCTCTCATGCCTCCTACTCAACCTATATCCCAGAGAACAACCCCAGAGGAGCCTCCATCTTCTCTGTGACCGCCCATGATCCCGACAATGATGAAAACGCCCGAGTCACTTACTTTCTGATGGAGGACACCATCATGGGGGCACCTCTCTCCTCCTATGTCTCCATCAACTCTGACAGCGGTGTCTTGTATGCACTGCGCTCCTTTGATTATGAGCAAATCCGAGACTTGCAGCTACTGGTGATTGCCAGTGATGGTGGGGACCCTCCACTCAGTAGCAACGTGTCACTGAGTCTGAGTGTGTTGGACCAGAACGACAACGTGCCAGAGATCTTGTACCCTGTGCTCCCCAACGATGGTTCCACTGGCGTAGAGCTGGCACCCCGCTCTGCAGAACCTGGCTACCTAGTGACGAAAGTGGTGGCAGTGGACAGAGACTCAGGCCAGAACGCCTGGCTGTCCTACCGCCTGCTCAAGGCCAGTGAGCCAGGGCTCTTCGCAGTGGGGTTGCACACGGGAGAGGTGCGGACGGCACGGGCCCTTCTGGACAGAGACGTTCTCAAGCAGAGCCTGGTGGTGGCCGTCCAGGACCACGGCCAGCCCCCACTCTCAGCCACTGTCACTCTCACCGTGGCCATGGCTGACAGCATCCCAGACGTCCTGGCTGACCTGGGCAGCATCAGGACCCCTGTCAACTCTGATGATTCAGATCTCACATTGTACCTGGTGGTGGCCGTGGCGGCAGTCTCCTGCATCTTCCTCGCCTTTGTCATAGTGCTGCTGGCACTCAGACTGCGGCGCTGGCACAGGTCTCGTCTGCTCCAGGCTTCAGGAAGCGGGTTGGGGGGCGTGGCCACCTCGCACTTTGTGGGTGTGGACGGGGTGCGCGCTTTCCTGCAGACCTATTCCCACGAGGTCTCCCTCACCGCGGACTCGCGGAAGAGTCACCTGATCTTCCCCCAGCCCAACTACGCGGACACGCTCCTCAGCCAGGAGAGCTGTGAGAAAAAGGATCCCTTGTTAACATCCATAGATTTTCAGCAATGTACGGATGAAGCTGCGTCTGTTCAGGTGAGTTCAGTTCTCTGTTTACGTTTCTCAGAGGAATTATATTGGGTATAAATTTAATTTACGTCATCTGAAACACGTATTGTGAAGAAGTTTGAAATATTGTTTAAGGTGTACTACAAAGTTTTGGGTTATTTTAATTGTGATACTAAAAAGTTGAGCTCTAATTATAGTTTGTGGTGTCATTTGCTTTTCAAAGGCTTGGACAAGATTGTTTAAATGTGAACTCTCAATGTTTTAAACCTTCCGTATTTTACTATAATTGTCACTTATCACTTATTCACTTAAGAAGTAGTTACCCCACCACACATAGTAAGTTATATATTATAACTTACCATATATATACATATGGTGGAGTACAGAGAATGCCATTATGTGTATATATTTATATTTACTCCTATATATTACAGCTGAGGAAAAATTATTTTTTTAAAAGATTGGCACCTGAGCTAACATTTGTTGCCAATCTTCTTTTTTTTCTTCTTCTTCTTCTTCCCAAAGCCTCCCAGTACATAGTTATATATTCTAGTTGTGAGTGCCTCTGGTTGTACTATGTGGGATGCAGCCTGAGCATGGCCTGATGAGCGATGCCCTGTCTATGCCCAGGATCTGAACCAGGGAAACTCTGGGCCCCCTAAGGGAAGCACGGGGGAACTTAACCACTTGGCTATGGGCCGGCCCCAGGAAAAATTATTGAGACTTTTAATTCCTGTATTAGCTTAATAAAAGTAAAATACATCTCAGGATTTTTAGGATTTATGTTTAGGGTTTGGATCTAAAACTAGGCTCTTGAAGATTTCTTCACTTTAAACCTCTTTTCTTAGCCCTATGTCTTCTGCTTCAGTATCCTTCAAAGCTTTAATATGTCTTGTCATATTTCAAAGCATAAACACATTTTAGAGGGTGGATCCTGGTAGGTGAGATTGTCCCTAAATGTTCAGTTTCTGTATCAGTGGTGACCAAGGGTTTTGTACCAATGGAGACGTGGAACCTAAAGTCTAAAATGGCCATTGCCCCCCCCCAAAAAACCAAAAGCAATAAAGTCAGATTTGAAATGAAATGTTATTTTAAACTGTTGAAAGTGACTTTTGTAAAATACAGAAGAACATGTTTCAATACAGTTCCACTGAGCTGTTTTGATTGTGCAGTCATGTGAAACGTGCTGTGTTCTTATGGTGAGAGGGTTTGCACATGTTGACTTTAAGAACAGAAGTTTCATGCACTCATATTCTAAACAAGCTGATTAATTCAAATTAAAATGATTCTATCTGGACCATATGTCTTTGATATTCCTTCTTATAGCATTTTAATAAAAGTAATCCCTGATTTGTCATCAGATAAGAGTTGAAAACACAAGAAATCATTAGTTAGTAATAAAAAGGACACTTCTGAAAGATCTTGAAGTGTTCCCTCCTCTTTTGCATATACAGTGGGTGGGAGTTAACGTCATATTTTCTGTAGTGTTTTGGCACACAGTCATTTGAGGGGATAACTATATTATTGACACTTTGCAATTTTTTTTTTAGTTTTTTTTAATTAAGGTTATGAAAGTTAACATCCTTGTGAAATTACGGTTGTACATCATTATTAGTCATGTTGTAGGTATACCACTTCACCCCTAGTGCCCTCCCCCCACCCCCCTTTCCCCTGGCAACCACCGATCAGTTCTCTTTGTCCATATGTTAACTACCACCTATGAGTGGAGTCATACAGAGTTCGTCTTTCTCTGTCTGGCTTATTTCACTCAACATAATACTCTCAAGGTCTATCCATGTTGTTGTGACTGGGACGACTTTGTCCTTTTTATGAGTAGTATTCCATTGTATATATATACGACATCTCCTTTATCCAATCATCAGTTGCTGGGCACTTAGGTTGGTTCCATGACTTGGCTATTGTGAATAATGCTGCGATGAACATAGGGGTGTGTGGAACTTTTGGAATTGCTGATTGCAGGTTCTTGGGATAGATACCCAGTAGTGGGATGGCTGGGTCATAAGGTATTTCTATTCTTAACTTTTTGAGGAATCTCCATACTGTTTTTCATAGTGGCTGCACCAGTTTGCATTCCCACCAACAGTGTATGAGGGTTCCCTTTTCTTCACAGCCTCTCCAACATTTGTCACTCTTGGTTTTGGATATTTTTGCCATTCTAACAGGTGTAACATGATATCTTAGTGTAGATTTGATTTGCATTTCCCTGATGATTAGTGATGATGAGCATCTTTTCATGTGTCTATTGGCCATCTGTATATCTTCTTTGGAGAAATGTCTGTTCATGTCCCCTGCCCATTTTGTAACTGGGTTGTTTGATTTTTTATTGTTGAGTTGTGTGAGTTCTTTGTATATTATGGAGATTAACCCTTTGTCAGATAAATAACTTGTGAATATTTTTTCCCAATTAGTGGGCTGGTTTTTTTTGTTTCAATCCTGTTTTCCCTTGCCTTTAAGAAGCTCTTTAGTCTGATGAAGTCCCATTTGTTTATTCTTTCTATTGTTTCCCTCATGTGAGGGGTTATGGTGTCTGAAAAGATTCTTTTGAAGCTGATGTCAAAGAGTGTACTACCGATATTCTCTTCTAGAAGACTTATTGTTTCAGGCCTAATGTTTAGGTCTTTGATCCATTTTGAGTTTATTTTAGTAAATGGTGAAAAAGAATGGTTGATTTTCATTCTTTTACATGTGGCTGTCCAGTTTTCCCAGCACCATTTGTTGAAGAGACTTTCTTTCCTCCATTGTAGGCCCTCAGCTCCTTTGTCAAAGATTAGCTGTCCATAGATGTGTGGTTTTATTGCTGGGCTTTCAATTCTGTTCCAGACACTTTGCAATTTTTAAAAGTGTGTGGAATGCTCCCCCCAAAAGAAAATCCTTACTCTTGCTCAAACTATTCATTAATTGTCAAAAAAATTGTAATAAATGGAGTAAAATAATTAGAATAATGTCACTGTAGTCAGTAGATTTGTGTAAATACTTACCATGAGCTTAATTCCTCCAATTCCAAAGTCATTGCTTCAGTATAACCTAGGGACATAGATGAGGAATATCCCTTTGTGACTTTGTATTGAAGAATAGATAAGCATTTCCCCCAGTGACTTTTAAGAATGAATTTATGTACTATATTGCGTGTTACGTAACCCAAGTAATGTGGAGATGTGGAGAAGAGGGTAGAGCAAATCATCTCTTGGCTACATGACAGGAGCAGTTTTTTTGAATGAATACTTCTTGAGGTAGTCAGAAGAATAAAATTAAGGTATTTTTATAAAGAGACTGTTGATATTATCAGTAGGAGGAGATGTTTGAGGATTAGTACAAAACTGCACAACTTTACAAAATAGCTTTCAACAGTACTGATGTTCTCTAATACGTGTGCTATGAAACAGCATTACTTAGAAATGGGGGAAACAGGGATCAATCAAAGCAGGTTAAAAATTATTTCACATGTCATAGCTAATAAAGAGAAATGAATTTGTGAAATCAGTAGAGGACAAACTCTCCGATGGCAAGACCTGTGTCTTGTTCATTGTTATATCGCCACTGACGAGGGCAGTACTTAGCACAAGACAAGAGTTCAACGTAGGTTTGTGGATTGGTGAAATGAATGAACCAATATACATGTAGGTTTGTATAAAAATCCAACGTGATATTTCTAATTATTTTGGGAAAAAAGAAAAGATACCTTAGAGAATGCTTTATAGTTTAAGATATTAAATATATTAACATAAAAACATAGCTCGTTCAGTTAGGCGCACTGTCATGATTATCCTAGCTGGTAAAACTGAAGCAGCAGAGGCTGCAGTTTCCCAGTGCGGACTCTGGGCGCCGCTGTTGGCCAAAGTGGAGAGCTTGGAGCCAGTGATCTCGCGCAGCCGCAGCGCACTTTCCCCATCTCAGACTCCCTAGCGCCAGCCTTTACACCGCTTCCTCTTCTGGAAAAGGAGAAACCCTGACCACCACGCAGGAAATAAAGCCTATTCGGAGCTCCGGACATCTGCAGCACTGAGCTTATTTGTAATCCTGCGTCTCCAGGTCTGGTGAGCCAGCTGAGGGGAGCAAGAGGGATGGGGAGCGGCGCTGGGGAGAACGGCTGGGCTGAGAGGCGGCCAGTGCTCTTTCCCTTCCTGCTGTCTTTGTTCTGGCCCGCGCTGTCGGAGCAGATCCGCTACAGGATTCGCGAGGAAATGCCCGGGGGCTCGGTGGTGGGGAACCTCGCCAAGGACCTGGGACTGAGCGTCCTGGAGTTACCAACTCGAAAACTGCGCGTCAGTTCCGAGAAGCCTTACTTCACTGTGAGCGCAGAGAGCGGGGAGTTACTTGTGAGCAGCAGGCTAGACCGGGAGCAGATATGTGGGAAGAACCCAGCCTGTGCTCTTGAATTTGAGGCTGTTGCTGAAAACCCATTGAACTTTTATCACGTGAATGTGGAGATCGAGGATATTAATGACCACATGCCAAAATTCACACAAAATTCCTTTGACCTGCAAATAAGTGAGTCTACACTGCCAGGCACCCGATTTATATTAGAAGTAGCGGAAGATGCAGATATTGGCTTAAACTCTCTGCGAAATTATAAACTCTCTCTTAGTCCTAGTTTCTCATTGATAAATAAGGAGAAACAAGATGGTAGTAAATACCCGGAACTGACATTGGAGAAACCCTTAGACAGGGAACAACAGGGTTATCATCGTTTAGTCCTCACTGCGTTGGACGGCGGAGACCCACCCCTAAGCGGCACAACTGAGCTGCGCATCCAGGTCACTGATGCCAATGATAACCCCCCAGTATTCCACCAGGACGTGTACAGGGTCAGCCTTCGAGAAAACGTGCCCCCAGGCACTGCTGTGCTGCAGGTGTCAGCCACTGACCAGGATGAGGGTGTTAACTCCCAAATCACTTATTCCTTCTACAGGACCGGGCAAGTCTTTCATCTGAATTCAAAGAGTGGGGAAATTACAACTCTAAGGACACTGGATTTTGAAGAAATCAAGAAATATTCCATAGTGGTGGAAGGGAGGGATGGCGGAGGACTGGTTGCACAATGTACGGTTGAAATTAACATTCAAGATGAAAATGACAACAGCCCAGAAGTTACATTCCATACTCTAGTCGAAAACATTCTGGAAAACGCAGTGCCTGGAACGCTAATTGCTTTGATCAAAATACATGACCAAGATTCTGGGGAGAATGGGGAGGTTAATTGTCGATTAGAGGGTGAAGTCCCTTTTCAGATAATCTCTTCCTCCAAAAATTCTTATAAATTGGTAACAGACGGGACCCTGGACCGAGAGCAGACTCCAGAGTACAATGTCACCATCACAGCCACTGACAGGGGCAAGCCGCCCCTCTCCGCCAGCATAAGTGTCACCTTGCACATCACTGACGTCAACGACAATGCTCCGGTTTTCCACCAGGCCTCCTACGTGGTCCACGTGGCCGAGAACAACCCGCCCGGCGCCTCCATCGCCCAAGTCAGCGCCTCAGATCCCGACCTGGGACCCAACGGCCGCGTCTCCTACTCCATCGTGGCCAGCGACCTGGAGCCGCGGGCGCTGTCGTCCTACGTGTCGGTGAGCGCGCAGAGCGGGGTGGTGTTCGCGCAGCGCGCCTTCGACCACGAGCAGCTGCGCGCCTTCGAGCTGACGCTGCAGGCCCGCGACCAGGGCTCGCCCGCGCTCAGCGCCAACGCGAGCCTGCGCGTGCTGGTGGGCGACCGCAACGACAACGCGCCAAGGGTGCTGTACCCGGCGCTGGGGCCCGACGGCTCGGCGCTCTTCGACACGGTGCCGCGCGCCGCGCAGCCCGGCTACCTGGTCACCAAGGTGGTGGCGGTGGACGCCGACTCGGGACACAACGCCTGGCTGTCCTACCACGTGCTGCAGGCCAGCGAGCCCGGACTCTTCAGCCTGGGGCTGCGCACGGGCGAGGTGCGCACGGCGCGTGCTTTGGGCGACAGGGACGCGGCCCGCCAGCGCCTGCTGGTCGCCGTGCGGGACGGGGGACAGCCGCCCCTCTCGGCCACCGCCACGCTGCTCCTGGTCTTCGCAGACAGCCTACAAGAGGCGCTGCCGGACCTCGGCGACCATCCTGCACCCTCTGAGCCCCAGGCTGAGCTGCAGTTTTACCTGGTGGTGGCCTTGGCCTTGATCTCCGTGCTCTTCCTGCTCGCAGTGATTCTGGCCATTGCCCTGCGCCTGCGACGCTCCTCCAGCCCCGCCGCCTGGGGCTGCTTTCAGCCTGGTCTCTGTGTCAAGTCTGGACCTGGGGTTCCCCCCAACTACAGCGAAGGGACTTTACCTTATTCCTACAATTTGTGCGTTGCCCGTACTGGAAAGAAAGAGTTTAATTTTCTAAAATGTAATGAACAATTGAGTTCAGGACAGGACATGCTTTGTGGTGATTCGTCTGGGCCGTTATTTCCGGTTTGTAATTCCAGTGAGTTGACTTCCCATCCCGAAACTCTAACAGCGGTGAGTTCCATTTAAGTGTCTATTCCTTTTCATCATCTACCTAATTTTCACATTTATATCAAAATTATTACATTTCCAAGTCTACTAAGTTCTCTTAGAGACATTATAGTCCGACAGAAAGCTACATTTCCATTCTTTGAGAGGAGCGGTGAATGGGAGTAGTTATGTGACATAAAATAGAGTTATCTTACCAAGTTCAGATCTGGAAATTAGTGAGAGTACTCTTTGCTTCTGAGCACAAGTATTGTACCAATTTCTTATCTCTTTTTTCAAAGCTAATGAAATTTACCCATTGATTATCTCGTTCTTTATTAACATTTTTAAAATTTTGTGTGTAAGTAGACATTAAATTTAAAGCAGGCAATCACTTAATTCATCCTTTAAAACAAAGAAACTACTACTAGGTATCTTCCTGCACTGGTTTCCTGGTACAGTCTCCATCCCTTCCTCATGTTTATTTATCATGTCTAGTTCTTTACATCCACCTATTTGTGATTTTGTGAATCCATTAAAATTATAAGAAAAATACTGTGTGTGTAGGAGCGAGACTCAGTGAACTTATCAGAAGGTCCAAATCATTAAGTTCTTCAAGTTTTTGTGAATGCCAAATCCTCCTCTTCCTCTTTACACTCACCTCTTCATAGTTACTTGAGAAAAGAAAAGGCAGTGCTATGGCGTCTCTCACCTGCTCTCATTCCTGACCTATATTTTTTGAAGAGGGAAGGGGGGAAAAAAGTCACGGGATTTGTCTTATTTGGAGCCCTAAACATTAGTGACTAGAGATTTTCTCATCATCCTTTTATCTGTAGGATGGAATGGAGAATCCTAAGTTTTAAATTTTTAAGGCAAAAACTAATTTCATGCACATACAAAATTTCCATTACATAACTATCAGTCTTTTGCCCAGTTTCCTTAGAAACTTCTTCAGTAAATTGCTTCTTTACAAACTGCTGAAAGAAATTTCTCATAATGACATGTCCTTTTTACTTTTGTGGTAATAATTGGTTCTACTCTTGTGTTCTTTTCCCCAAATTACTACATAAGTTTAAGTGACCCTTAGAATAAGAAGTTTAAGACTTTGAAGTTGTGTAATTTCCTAAGGGGAGGATTGACATGGAAACTTGTTTTTCACTGTATATTGATTTGAATCTTCCAAATGCCATAGACTGAGCATGCATTATGTACTCACATAGAAAATTAAAAAGAAAAGTTTTAAATAGCATAAAAGTTTAAGAATCACAAATGTGTAAATTTTAAAAACCAATCCTTTGAAAATTCAGTAATATTTTTGAGATAAATCTATTATGATTGCCTAATTAAAATCATTTTTGTAAACAAAATCTTGAGGAAACCTCACTCCAGGAATTTTACTATCAAACTAAATTAACCTTATAAAACAACTTCAAAGGGAATAATCTATCCATATATATTCATTCAATATAGTTATGTAATATGCACATGTAAGTATAAATGTATAAAATTAACAAAATATGAATGTATTTCCAAAGAGGATTGAACTTTGTAATTACTCCAAAAAACAGATAACGGCATATAGAAAAATGTGAAACACTAAAAAAAGGAAATCAGAATAATTTACATATGTAGAGAGAGCAAAATTCTACCAAGAATAAGAGTAAGTTAATTTGTTATTAAGAAAAGATGGCGATTTAATAATACACTTAATAGAAATTTTATTCCACTTCATTTCCAACTAAGATATCCACAAATGGTAATTGCTTTTGAAATAGGAGTGCAAGAAACAATTAGAGAAATCTAAAATCATAATTAGAAGACCGTAGTGGTGTTCCTTTTACAGTCATCTATAATCAAGTACATTTTGCTAATCTCACTGGGTGTAGTAAAGGCTTAGGACTCTGAGCGCCGCTGTTCACCAACTCTGAGAAAAGCTCAGTCAGAGCTCGTCAGATATTAGGATCTGCAACTACACAAAGCCCCGCAGATACCACAGACCAACTCCGGGGGGCTGAAACAAAACTCAGCCTCCTAACCTGGGGCACTACGGGTTTCTCGAGAAAATAGATCACCATAATTTGCAGGAGGAAAAAAGAACCTAAGGAGTCAGCGTGCAGAGAAAGCATTCCGAAAAAAATCCGTAGTGAAAAAACAATGGCCGCTCCAAGGAATCGCCCGCACCACACAGGACTGGTCCTGCTGTGCCTTTTCCTGGGGAGACTGTGGGAGATCAGGGCCAGTCAGATCCACTACTCAGTGCCTGAAGAGACAGAAAAAGGCTATATCGTGGGGAATATCTCTAAGGAGCTGGGGCTGGAGCCCCGGGAGCTGGCGGAGCGCGGAGTCCGCATCGTCTCCAGAGGTAGGACGCAGCTCTTTGCTCTGAACCCGCGAAGCGGCAGCTTGGTCACCGCGGGCAGAATAGACCGGGAGGAGCTCTGCGCTCAGAGCACGCGGTGTCTGGTGAACTTTAAAGTCCTGGTTGAAGACAGAGTGCAACTTTATGGAATAGAAATAGAAGTAACTGATATAAACGACAATGCCCCAAAATTCCAGACCGAAAATCTGGAAGTAAAAATTAACGAAATCGCTGCACCTGGAACGCGTTATCCACTCCCAGAGGCTGTTGACCGGGATGTGGGCTTGAATTCCCTGCAGAGCTACCAGCTCAGCCCCAGTCACCACTTCTCCCTGGACGTGCAAACTGGAGACGACGGAACTATAAACCCAGAGCTGGTGCTGGAGCGGGCCCTGGACCGTGAGGAAGAGGCTGCTCACCACCTGGTCCTCACCGCCTCCGACAGCGGCGATCCGCGTCGTTCCAGCACAGTGCACATCCAGGTGACAGTGTTGGATACAAACGACAATGCCCCTGTTTTTGCTCAACCGATTTACCGAGTGAAAGTCCCAGAGGACGTGCCCCAGGGCACCCGTCTGCTTACTGTAAGAGCTAGCGACCCGGATGAGGGAGCCAACGGAAGAGTGGCGTATACATTCTGGAAAATTAGTGAAAAACAATCTCCATTATTCGAGCTTAATGAAAACACTGGGGAAATATCAACAGCAAAGAATCTAGATTATGAAGAATGTGCATTTTATGAAATGGAAATACAAGCTGAAGATGGTGGGGGATTGAAGGGGCGGACTAAAGTGCTCATTTCGCTGGAAGATGTAAATGACAATAGACCGGAAGTGATCATGACATCTCTGTTTAGCCCAGTGAGGGAAGATGCTCCTCCAGGAACAGTAATCCTTCTTTTCAATGCTCACGACAGAGACTCCGGGAAGAACGGCCAAGTTGTCTGTTCCATCCAGGAGAGCCTACCTTTTCAATTAGAAAAGTCGATAGAAGATTATTACAGATTGTTGACAGCTCAAATTCTTGACCGAGAAAAAAACTCTGAATATAACATCACAGTGACTGCAACTGACAGAGGAACGCCGCCCCTGTCCTCAGAAATTCACTTCACCCTGCACGTGGTCGACATCAACGACAATCCACCCTCCTTCTCTCAAACCTCCTACTCAGTCTACCTCCCTGAGAACAACCTTAGAGGCACCGCCATCTTCTCGGTGACAGCTCGTGATCCTGATAGCAACGAGAACGCCCGAATTATTTACTCCTTGGCCGAGGACACCATCCATGGGGCGCTTCTCTCATCCTACGTCTCCATCAACTCCGACACCGGCGAGTTATACGCGCTGCGCTCCTTCGACTATGAGCAGTTTCGAAATCTTCAAATGCAGGTGAGGGCAAGTGACAGCGGAGACCCTCCACTCAGCAGCAACGTGTCACTGAGCTTGTTTGTACTCGACCAGAACGACAACACGCCCGAGATTCTGTACCCCACCCTCCCCACCGACGGTTCCACGGGCGTGGAGCTGGCGCCCCGCTCCGCAGAGCCCGGCTATCTAGTGACGAAAGTGGTAGCGGTGGACCGAGACTCAGGCCAGAATGCCTGGCTGTCCTACCGCCTGCTCAAGGCCAGTGAGCCAGGGCTCTTCACGGTGGGGCTGCACACGGGAGAGGTGCGCACGGCGCGGGCCCTGCTGGACAGAGATGCACTCAAGCAGAGCCTGGTGGTGTCCGTCCAGGACCATGGCCAGCCCCCTCTCTCAGCCACCGTCACGCTCACCATAGCCGTGGCTGACAGCATCCCAGACGTCTTGGCTGACCTGGGCAGCTTCGAACCCTCGGCCAACCCGGATGATTCAGACCTCACACTGTACCTGGTTGTGGCTGTGGCCGCGGTCTCCTGCATCTTCCTCGCCTTTGTCATAGTGTTGCTGGCACTGAGGCTGCGGCGCTGGCGCACCTCAAGTCAGTTTCAGGCTGAGAGGATCGGATTGGCTGGCATGCCTGCTTCTCACTTTGTGGGCGTGGACGGGGTGCGGGCTTTCCTTCAGACCTATTCCGGGGAAATCTCCCTCACTGCGGACTCGCGGAAGAGTCACGTGATCTTCCCCCATCCCAACTATGCCGACACGCTCGTTAGCCAGGAGAGCTGTGAGAAAAATGAGGCTTTATGCGTTTCAGATGATTCCAAGTTTCCTATAGAAGACACTCCTTTGGTTCCAGTGAGTTCAGTTTTTCCTTTGCTTTCTATTACCATTGGTTTTCTCTTTGAGTGTTTGCACTTAAGGTAGGATAAGTTCATATTAACATATTTCTCACCATTTAAGTTTTCACTGGGCCTAATTTTTGCTCTAACATCTATTGGAGGCGTTTATGGGTTACATGGCTGATGTAATTTTCACTTTCAAATAATAATTAACCTGTGGTCAATGTAAACCTTCCCCTGGGGCCACTCTCATTCTCCTGCATTGACAGGGGCTTTTGGGGTGGGTTGCTTGATTGGTTACCATGGTTCACTACTAATCCTTAGGGCTGGTTTTCCATTCCTGAAATTTATTATTATTGTTACCTCTAATGGCCCCATTGTGAAAATCTTACCCTAAAAACATTCCTACAGCCAATACTATTTTTGTAGGGGTAAATTAATGAGACAGCAAATGCATTCTTCTTGGAGAAACAGCTGAAAGCCTGGATCTACTGATTCTGCTCTTCTGTTTCTATGACAGGACAATACCCCTTTGAGGTGATGTTTTTCAGATCACATGCTTGTAGAAATTGTTTGCTTTTAGCGATTATTTCTAAGAAAGATTCAAACTTCGATTATCGTGTATTTCCAAACCCTAGTAAGGAACTTTTTATTCTTTTAATAGTAAGAATTTTAACATCCCCTGTTACCATATCCTCCAAGATTTTAATTTCCTAATGCTATAATGTCAAGTTATTGATAGTTTAAAACTCTTCTTTCCTATAGTTTATGATTGCTAAAGAGGGGTTTCTGAGACTGAACGCTGTGAGACGACAAAACAAGGGAAATTAAAATTATTCTTCAACTGTATATTTTTTATGGCTCAGTTCTCCAACTTTGAGGCTAGAAATAAATGTGGATATGGGAGACAACTTAGGAAAATATTCTTGGAGACTGCTGTGGAGTTTCTAAGAATATTTCACTGGTTTTTAGCTATAAGGAAAAGAATAATGTGTTATTTAATTTGATTTTAAATGTAGCATTGTTTTAAGTAATAAATGACATTCCAGAAGACTGAAAATAAGCTTGAAGTTGACTCAAAAGTCAATGCTAAGAATGGGATCCATGATCATTGATGACTGCTGGCATTTCTATGGAAATAGAGAATTATTTTATTTTACTTGTCTTTACAATTATTTTTGGAATTTATGTTGTTTTACTTATAAGAATATAAATGTTAACATGTGTGAAAATCCATTGTGATATGCATACAGTATAATTATTTCAAATGCTCTTTCTTCCTTAAGCTGGTAGGAAAAAAGTAAAGCATCCTTCAGGGTCATATTTTTAGCCATGTAATAGGAAAACTCTCATTTAAAATTTCTGTCCTGGTAAGTAACCTCTAGTACTTAGTATTCGTAAATATTAAAATATGTGCTAATTTGAAAAACACCTAATATATATATTGATGAAGGCCTGTATGTCATGGTAGGTAACTACTATTCTCTACAATAAAAATGTCACTTGCCTTTAAAAATAGAACACAAGGCTCACCGGATGGATGACTGGGAAGAGTGTGGAAAATGCTCTATTCTAGTTTTCTTAAGCTACGTAGAACTTGTACATTGGTAACAGATTACATAACAGGCTTAAAGATAAAATTCTTGCTCATCTTGATGTCTCATCTTAGAGTTAATTAAAATATCTCAGATTTGCTTCAAAATAATGAGGGAGTGCAGTATATAAACAAAGATGACCTGTGTTGATCACTTTTTCAGTTGGGTGATGGGTATATAAAGATTGAATAATAATGCTCCCTACTTTTGTATAAGTTTGAAATTTTCCATAATAAATTTCTTGAAAACACTAAGTATATAGGCATCCGCTGTAATACTATGGCAAAGCTAAAATTTAGGGATATTATATAACTGCATTTTCGAAGAGCAATATATATATTCTGTATAAATATTCTGGAGATAAACTGGATTCAAGACGAAAATGTCAGACTGCGGTTCCACGTAGGGCCTCTGGGCGCCGCTGTCGGCCAGTGCAGGGCAAGCGCTGACGCCCGGGATACCTAAGCCTCTAGCCTGGGATTTCCTGCGCAGCCAACACAGAAAGAAGGAAACATTCACACGCTGAGGCTCTCGGCTGCGCACACTGACCAGCATACAAGGATTCCCAATTCCGCCTGTCCTGGGCCGAATGCTCTTCCAGTGAGGCCGTAAATTGCAGTTTCTTCGGCTTTCCAGAAAGACTGGGACCGAGCGAGAACTGGAGCGCGCAATGGGAGGGAGCTGCGCGCGGAGGCGCCCGGCCGGCCCGCGGCAGGTACTGTTTCCCTTCCTGCTGCCTTTGTTCTACCCCGCGCTCTCCGAACCGATCCGCTACTCGATTCCTGAGGAGCTGGCCAAGGGCTCGGTAGTCGGGAACCTCGCCAAGGATCTAGGGCTCAGTGTCCTGGATGTGTCGGCTCGGAAGCTGCGAGTTAGCGCAGAGAAGCTGCTTTTCAGCGTAGACGCGGAGAGCGGGGAGCTACTTGTGAAGGACCGAATAGACCGTGAGCAGATGTGCAAAGAGAGAAGAAGATGTGAATTGCAGTTGGAAGCTGTGGTGGAAAATCCTTTAAATATCTTTCATATCGTTGTGGTTGTTGAGGATATTAATGACCATGCCCCTCAATTTGATAAAAAGGAAATACATTTAGAAATTTTTGAGTCTGCATCCCTAGGTGCACGACTATCCCTTGACCCTGCCACTGACCCTGATATAAACATGAACTCGATTAAAGATTATCAGATAAATTCTAACCCTTATTTCTCATTAATGGTTAGAGTTAATTCCGATGGTGGCAAATATCCAGAGTTATCTTTGGAGAAACCTCTAGACCGGGAAGAGAAGCGGTTTCATCACTTGATATTGACTGCCTTGGACGGAGGGGACCCGCCACGAAGTGCCACTGCTCAAATAGAAATCTTTGTCAAGGACACCAATGATAACTCGCCAGTGTTCAGCAAAGACGAATATAGAATCAGTGTTAGTGAAAATCTGCTCCCTGGGTCCTCCGTGTTGCAGGTGACAGCCACTGACCAGGACGAGGGTGTCAATGCCGAAATAAACTACTACTTCAGGAGCACCGCTCAGAGTACAAGACACATGTTCTCATTGGATGAGAAAACAGGTATGATTAAGAATAACCAGTCATTGGATTTTGAGGATATAGAAAGATACACTATGGAAGTGGAAGCAAAGGATGGAGGTGGTCTCTCGACCCAATGTAAAGTAATCATAGAAATCCTAGACGAAAACGACAACAGCCCAGAAATAATCATCACTTCTCTCTCTGATGAGATTTTGGAGGATTCTCTTCCAGGAATGGTTGTTGCCATCTTCAAAACACGGGATCGGGATTTTGGAGAAAATGGAGAAGTCAAGTGTAATGTAGGAAGAGGGGTTCCTTTCAAGATTTCTTCTTCTAATAATAATTACTACAAGCTGGTAACAGATGGATTCTTGGACCGAGAGCAGACTCCAGAGTACAACATCACCATCACAGCCACTGACAGGGGCAAGCCGCCCCTCTCCTCCAGCACTACCATCACTCTGCACATCGCCGACATAAACGACAACGCGCCAATTTTCCACCAAGCCAACTACGTGGTCCACGTGGCTGAGAACAACCCGCCCGGCGCCTCCATCGCCCAAGTCAGCGCCTCAGATCCCGACCTGGGACCCAACGGCCGCGTCTCCTACTCCATCGTGGCCAGCGACCTGGAGCCGCGGGCGCTGTCGTCCTACGTGTCGGTGAGCGCGCAGAGCGGGGTGGTGTTCGCGCAGCGCTCCTTCGACCACGAGCAGCTGCGCGCCTTCGAGCTGACGCTGCAGGCCCGCGACCAGGGCTCGCCCGCGCTCAGCGCCAACGCGAGCCTGCGCGTGCTGGTGGGCGACCGCAACGACAACGCGCCAAGGGTGCTGTACCCGGCGCTGGGGCCCGACGGCTCGGCGCTCTTCGACACGGTGCCGCGCGCCGCGCAGCCCGGCTACCTGGTCACCAAGGTGGTGGCGGTGGACGCCGACTCGGGACACAACGCCTGGCTGTCCTACCACGTGCTGCAGGCCAGCGAGCCCGGACTCTTCAGCCTGGGGCTGCGCACGGGCGAGGTGCGCACGGCGCGTGCTTTGGGCGACAGGGACGCGGCCCGCCAGCGCCTGCTGGTCGCCGTGCGGGACGGGGGACAGCCGCCCCTCTCGGCCACCGCCACGCTGCTCCTGGTCTTCGCAGACAGCCTACAAGAGGCGCTGCCGGACCTCGGCGACCATCCTGCACCCTCTGAGCCCCAGGCTGAGCTGCAGTTTTACCTGGTGGTGGCCTTGGCCTTGATCTCTGTGCTCTTCCTGCTCGCGGTGATTCTGGCCATTGCCCTGCGCCTGCGACGCTCCTCCAGCCCCGCCACCTGGGGCTGCTTTCAGCCTGGTCTCTGTGTCAAGTCTGGACCTGTGGTTCCCCCCAACTACAGCGAAGGGACTTTACCTTATTCCTACAATTTGTGCGTTGCCCATACTGGAAAGACAGAGTTTAATTTCCTGAAATGCAGTGAGCCCTTGAATTCCACTCAAGACATAGTTTGCGGTGATTCTCCAGGGGCCTTAATTCCACTTCAGAGTGGGAATGCTTTAACTCCACATCCTGAGACTATACCACCGGTGAGTTTCATTTTTTGTGTCTTCTGTAATACTCTACTAGTTTCTCATATTTCAGGCATACTTCATTTTTATATTTAGAATCATATTTAGAAAATCCATAACTACCGTCTTTTCTTCTCAATGTTCGTTTTTCACTGATTATATTTTTCAAGATTTACGTGGTTCATAGGTTGCTCTATAATTCAGAAAAAAAATGTCACTAAATTAGAGGTATCTTTTCAAGCTCAGATTAGCAACACAGAGGCAGGGATCTTGGCTTCTTACCAAATACATAAATAAATAATTTCCTATCTACTCAAATGTGCTAAGATTTAAGATGAATTTTCCATATCCTAGTTATATATATATATTTAATACTATTCAGGCACTCATTAAATATCAAAGCAGGTGCTCCTTTCAAAGAAATGTTTAGTGCAAATAACCTTTTAGGTGCATTTAGGTATATGTCTTCGTTTATTTTAATAATTTTTTAAACTGTAAGCATTTGAGGGGGAATAAGGAGCAGATCCCTGAAATTATATGCAAAGTTATAGATGTTTGCATTTTTCTTGGGAGAGGAGTCAAAACTTTGTTTCCATTGCCAAGTTTTCTGTGGTCTCCAAAACTTAAAACTAACTACCGTAGACGAATTGTTTTCCTCCAACTTTTGGTCCTTCTGGTTCTCTTTTATATTTACAGTACTTACCTTTTCTTGATGCTCAAATGTACTCTTTCCCAATCGTTTTTCCTCTACACTGCAAGATAAAGAATTTCCAAGAAAGTACATGAAGTGCTATTGCCTTTTGCTCTCTGATTCTCTTATATAAAATCTTTGAAGACAAAAAGGTAAAATCTTTGAAGAATTCCATACTTGGGGGCATAGTGACATAAACACTTCTGAACAACCTGCTTTCTGTATGAAAGTGAACCTCTCAGGGCGGGCCTGTGGCATAGTGGTTAAGCTTGGTGCATTTCCATTTCGGTCTCCTGGGTTTGCGCCTTTGATCCCAGATCCTGGGCGGGGACTTACACCACTGTCAGCCACTCTGTGGTGGTGACCCACATATAAAGAAGAGGAAAATTTGCATCAGATGTTAGCTCAGGCCTAATCTTCCTCAGGGAAAAAGAAAAAGAAGTGAACCTCTTAAACCCCTCACCTTTGAGGAGAGAACTGATGCTGGGTTGATGGGCACATGCCATTGAAGATGTGTGAACCATTTTACCTTGGGCTTCCATACAAAATGCCTAAGAGGAGAGATTATCTTTATTGGAATCAATGTCCTGATGAAAACACGTCATCTGACATAAACACTTATTTTTTTAAAAAACTACATGATTATATCTGTCTTTGTTTTTTAAAATTGTAGCACTTGAAATTCTTGTACATATTTCTCTTCTGATTACAACACAGACAAGTTTCTTTTAGTTTGTGGTTACCTGTTCAATTCACTTAAATTGGTCAAATTAACTTCAAATAATATGCCTCTAATAATAAATATTTTCAAGGAAACATTCATTGAGGTTCAATAAAATTATTTTAGAAAAGAATATTTTGAAACCTTTTACACAATTTTATTCCTAAACAAATTTAATTAATTTGTTAATTAAATCTAAAAAGAGATTTTAAGTGAATTATAAGGGGTATAACTCAGTCTCTATATGAATGTCTACTAAACATAATGGGCCATTTAAATCACAATTGCACATAAAGTTGTAAGACTTTTATGCGTTATACCTAGAAGCTCATAGGAAATAAAATAAGCGTCACTTACCTTTTAAAGTGGGTACATTTCTATTGAGAAAACAAATGTTGCAAATATATATTTAAGCGACTATTTCCATTTAATATTTTATAGTACTTTCATTCCACTTTATCCCATCCAGTAAGAAACCTACAAATAGTAGTTTATTTAAGGATATCAGCCGAGAAAACAAAGAAATAATGTAAAATAAAATAAAATATCCAACGAAGAGTAGCGTTTGATTTCTATTGCACACGTACTGGATGCAGTAACTTCTTAGGACTCTGAGCGCCGCTGTTCACCTACGAGGAAAAAGGAGACCCCGCTCAATTCGGATTCTCAGGGCTCCAACTACACAAAGCGCCACAGTTCCCACAAACCAGCAACGAGGCTGCAGCGAAACTCACTCCAGAATTTAAGGAGCGCAGTTTACAGAGACTCCCTGCAGCCAGAGAAAGAAAAGGGAACCGGTCAAAACACAGAAGGTGTCAGTGAGGACTTTGCCAGAATTCCGTAACCAGACAACAATGGCCGCTCAAAGGAATCGCTCCGACCGCAGCGCGCTGGTCCTGCTCTGCCTTTTCCTCGGTATGCCACGGGAGGTTGAAGCCCGGCAGATCCGCTACTCGGTGCCTGAGGAGCTAGAGAAGGGCTCTTTCGTGGGCAACATCTCCAAGGACCTGGGTCTGGAGCCCCGGGAGCTGGCGGAGCGCGGAGTCCGCATCGTCTCCAGAGGTAGGACGCAGCTATTCGCTCTGAACTCGCGAAGCGGCAGCTTGGTCACTGCGGGCAGGATAGACCGGGAGGAGCTCTGCGCTCAGAGCTCGCGGTGCCTGGTGAATTTTAACATTCTTGTGGAAGATAGGGTGAAACTTTTCGGGATAGAAGTAGAAGTAACTGATATCAACGATAATGCTCCAAAATTCCAAGCAGAAAATCTAGACGTAAAAATTAATGAAAATGTCGCCCCAGGAATGCGTTTTCCTCTCCCGGAAGCTGTTGATCCGGATGTGGGCGTGAACTCTTTACAGAGCTACCAGCTCAGCCCCAATAAGCACTTCACCCTAGCAATTCAGAGCCGTGCC
Organism: Equus caballus; assembly: GCF_041296265.1. Classification (NCBI taxonomy): domain Eukaryota; kingdom Metazoa; phylum Chordata; class Mammalia; order Perissodactyla; family Equidae; genus Equus; species Equus caballus. The sequence goes on along the minus strand of NC_091697.1, from coordinate 51,283,414 downwards.
AATGGCGTCAAGTACCCGGAGTTGGTGCTGGAGCGCGCCCTGGATCGCGAGGAAGAGGCGCTGCACCACCTGGTCCTCACTGCCTCCGACGGGGGTGACCCTCTCCGATCTGGCACTGTTCTCATCATTGTGACTGTCTTCGATACAAATGACAATGCACCGGTCTTCACCTTGCCCGAATACCGAGTGAGTGTTCCGGAGAACTTGCCTGTGGGCACACAGCTGCTGACAGTCACTGCCACCGACAGAGATGAAGGAGCCAATGGAGAAGTAACATATTCATTCCGAAAATTACCTGATACACAATTGTTGAAATTCCAACTAAACAAAAATACTGGGGAAATAAAAATATCAGAAAATCTAGATTATGAAGAAACAGGTTTCTATGAAATAGAAATACAAGCGGAAGATGGAGGAGCGTATCTTGCAACTGCTAAAGTGTTGATTACAGTAGAAGATGTAAATGACAACAGTCCAGAGGTGACCATCACGTCTCTGTTTAGTCCCCTGATGGAAGATTCACCTTTGGGAACTGTTATAGCCCTTTTAAACGTGCATGATTTAGACTCTGGGCAGAATGGACAGGTCACCTGTTCCATATCGGGGAATCTACCATTTAAGTTAGAAAAGTCCATTGATAGTTATTATAGGTTGGTGACATACAGAGCCCTTGACAGGGAACAGGTATCCTCTTACAACATCACAGTAACAGCCACAGATGGAGGGAGTCCACCTCTATCAACAGGAATTCACTTCACCCTGCAAGTGGCAGATATCAATGACAACCCACCCACATTCTCTGACATCTCCTACTTTACCTATATCCCAGAGAACAACCCCCGAGGTGCCTCTGTCTTCTCAGTGACTGCACTAGACCCAGACAGCAAAGAAAATGCTCGCGTTATTTACTCTCTAGCTGAAGACACTATCCAGGGGGCACCTCTATCTTCCTACATCTCCATCAACTCTGAAACAGGAGTCCTGTATGCGCTGCAGTCCTTCGACTACGAGCAATTTCGTGATCTGCAGATGCAGGTGACTGCCACCGACAGTGGGGATCCACCACTCAGCAGCAACGTGTCACTAAGCCTGTTCATACTGGACCAAAATGACAACGCACCTGAGATCCTGTACCCCTCCCTCCCCACTGATGGTTCCACTGGCATTGAGCTGGCACCCCGCTCTGCAGAGCCCGGATATCTAGTGACCAAAGTGGTGGCAGTGGACAGAGACTCAGGCCAGAACGCCTGGCTGTCCTACCGCCTGCTCAAGGCCAGTGAGCCAGGGCTCTTCACCGTGGGGCTGCACACGGGCGAGGTGCGCACGGCGCGGGCACTGCTGGACAGAGACGCACTCAAGCAGAGCCTGGTGGTGGCCGTCCAGGACCATGGCCAGCCCCCTCTCTCGGCCACCGTCACGCTCACCGTGGCTGTGGCCGACAGCATCCCAGACATCCTGGCTGATCTGGGCAGTCTAGAGGTCCGGCACGACTCGGACGCTTCAGAACTCACCTTGTACTTGGTGGTGGCGATAGCTGCGGTCTCCTGCGTCTTCCTCGCTTTTGTCATTGTGCTGCTGGCGCTCAGACTGCGGCGCTGGCACAGGTCCCGCCTCCTCCAGGCTTCAGGAGGCGGGTTGGTGGGCGTGTCCGCCTCGCACTTCGTGGGCGTGGATGGGGTGCGCGCTTTCCTGCAGACCTATTCCCACGAGGTCTCCCTCACCGCGGACTCGCGGAAGAGTCACCTGATCTTCCCCCAGCCCAACTACGCGGACACGCTTCTCAGCCAGGAGAGCTGTGAGAAAAAGGATCCTTTGTCTTTGTTAGATGATTCGAAGTTTCCTATAGAAGATACCCCTTTGGTTCCAGTGAGTTCTATTTTTACTCTTTTACTTTCCTTTAAAAAATTATCATTGGTTTTACTTTTAGGTTTCCAGCATGATGATGGAAAATTTCTATATTTTTTTCACTTTTCTCTGTTTCAACGACCTTTGCTTCTTGCTAAAACATTCAAGAGTAGAACTTGATGGTTATTAAGGCTGATATGGTTACTTTCTCGTAAATAGTCACCTAATCCCAGTGAAGGCCTGTTGTCATAAGGCTGTTATGATTAGCTTTGCAGAGCCTTATATTTTATAGTTGTTGAATACACTGCTGACAATTCCTAAGAGAGGACTTCCGTACAGAAGTGTCTGTCAATATGTGCGCTTGCCCTATTGGCCACATACTGAAACCCTAGTCCCTCAGACAACCCTACCTCCTGTTTTGAAGGCAGGTCTGTTAAGAACAGGTAAACGTCAGAAACAAATGCATTAGCTTCACTGGAAACACAACCCAAGCGCAAAGCCAGTGTTCAGTGTTGTTCTTCCCAAGGAGAAGGACAATACACTCTGTGGCTATATTTTTCAAACTAGACCTTGGAGTGACAGTTACAGTTGAATACTTCCTAGAGAGATTTAAATTTTTCATTAATATTCTATCAACAATTCATAACAATGTGTGCTTAATTTTTTGTAAGTGTAATCATACCTGGTAACACTGTAGCATCCTTTCTGCCTGTGATTCTAGTTTCATACTGTTATGTGGGAGACAAAGCATTTTAATTTGACTTTCTTTGCTCAATAGGGATTCCACAGAGCCTATAGAAGGTTATATTAAGCGAATTTTGGGTTCTGCTCTCTCTGTATTTTTTGTTAAGTTATCCAGTCTTTAAGGCTTAAAAACATATAGACTGAGGAGACAGATTTGAACATGTTTCCAAGAACAGGAGCAAGGGATGTGGCCAAGGGTATTTTCAGTGGCTCCTTAATGTAGAGAAAGGAAGACCCACCTGAAATTCTGCAATTAAGAGTCAAAATAAACTTAAAGTCAGGAAAGAAATGTCATTTCTGCAGGGGATCTGAATATAAGCAGAGAAATACACAAAATTATTCTAAACGATGATCTGTGGAGTTACTGATGAGCCCATTTAGTGAGGATAGTGATTTATTTGGTTTGATTTATTACTTTTAATTTACTACTAATATTCTTCTAAACTACTATGGTAGTTTAAAGTCAAAGAGTGACCTAATGTGTCTCAAAAATACTTATGAGACCATGACTATTTTCATGTCATTCAACATTTGTTCAATGATAGGTCTGTGGAAGGAGAGCACACCCTTTAGGGTCATAGTTATTAACTTTTAGATCATTGAAACTGTCATTTTAAATTCCTGTGCATGAGCATCAAAATTACTATGCATCCATCTTAAGTCTAGTATTTTGAAAAATACGGGTTTTTAAAAAAAACTACTCTTTTGACACAGTAGCTATTGTAAGCAAATGTTTTTAAATATAATTATTTAAAAGCAGTAAAGGACACCCTGGATGATTGTAATGAATATGGCAATGGTTGCATTCCAGTTCCTAAAAATGGGGGGGATGGATTAATACCGTCTAGCCAAATATAAGCTAGGATTGAAGACAAAAAGGTTTTTTGCTTACCTCCAATACTTCCCTTCGTGGACAACTACTCTTAAAAGGAACAACAGCGACTGCTACTGAATGGAAGAACTGGGTAGCAGTGTGCCATGGGATAGCAGACATACTTTTCACTGTAAATTCCTAGGTGCCTTTTTCAATTTAAAGAAATAATTTTATCTACTCAAAACCTACATAAATTTTTAACATATAAAAACATATGATCTTTTTGACCATTTGAAAAATACGTTTCATGATGAAAACAGAATCGCTGACGAATAAGATTCAAATATTTTAGCTGTTTCTTGCATTTAAAGAAAAAGATTTCTGAAATAGAAAAACCAGGTTGCGGTTCCACACGGGGCCTCTGGGCGCCGCTGTCGGCCAGTGCAGGGCAAGCGCTGACGCCCAGGATTGCTGAGCCTCTAGCCTGGGATTTCCTGCGCAGCCAACACAGAGAAGGAAACCCGCTTACACACTGAGGCTCCTGGCGCCCCAGACTCTCCCCAGCACACACAGATTCCCAGCCCCAAGACTGGGAGCTCCGCCTGTCCTGGGCCGAATGCTTCCAGTGCAATAGTGTGCACTTTCTCCAACTGGAAAGACTGGGACCCAGCGAGAACTGGAGCGCGCAATGGGAGGGAGCTGCGCGCGGAGGCGCCCGGCCGGCCCGCGGCAGGTACTGTTTCCCTTCCTGCTGCCTTTGTTCTACCCCGCGCTCTCCGAACCGATCCGCTACTCGATTCCTGAGGAGCTGGCCAAGGGCTCGGTGGTCGGGAACCTCGCCAAGGATCTAGGACTCAGTGTCCTGGATGTGTCGGCTCGGAAGCTGCGAGTTAGCGCAGAGAAGCTGCTTTTCAGCGTAGACCCGGAGAGCGGGGAGCTACTTGTGAAGGACCGAATAGACCGTGAGCAGATATGCAAAGAGAGAAGAAGATGTGAATTGCAGTTGGAAGCTGTGGTGGAAAATCCTTTAAATATCTTTCATATCGTTGTGGTTGTTGAGGATATTAATGACCACGCCCCTCAATTCCATAAAGATGAAATAAACTTAGAAATCAGTGAGTCTGTCAGCCCGGGGATGGGAACAATTCTTGAGTGTGCAAAAGATCCCGATATTAGTATGAATTCACTGAGCAAGTACCAACTAAGTCCTAACGAGTATTTCTCGTTGGTGGTGAAAGACAATCCCGATGGTGGCAAATATCCAGAACTGGTATTGAAGAAGACCCTGGACCGAGAAACGCAGAGCACTCATCACTTGGTGCTGACAGCCTTAGACAGCGGGGAACCGCCGCGAAGCGGCACCACTCAAATCCGAATCCTGGTGGTGGATGCCAACGATAACCCCCCAGTGTTCAGCCAAGACGTGTACAGGGTCAGCCTTCCGGAAGACGTGCCCCCAGGCAGCTCGGTGTTGAAGGTGAGTGCCACAGACCAAGACGAAGGCTTCAACGCGGAGATCACCTACTCATTCCTTGGTGTGACTGATAACGCCCAGCACGTGTTCTCTCTGGATCCCGCTACAGGAAACATTATAACTCACCAACCCTTGGATTTTGAAGAAGTAGAAAGATATACCATGGGTGTAGAAGCAAAGGACCGAGGATCCCTCTCTACACAGTGTAAAGTAATTATAGAAGTTCTAGACGAAAATGACAACCTCCCAGAAATAATCATCACTTCCCTCTCTGATCAGATTTTGGAGGATTCTCGTCCCGGAATGGTTGTGGCTCTCTTCAAAACACGGGACCGGGATTCCAGGGAAAATGGAGAAGTCACATGCAATTTAAGTAGAGATGTTCCATTTAAGATTCATTCTTCTTCTAATAATTACTACAAGCTTGTAACAGATGGGGCCCTGGACAGGGAGCAGACCCCAGAGTATAATGTGACAATCACAGCCACCGACAGGGGCAAGCCGCCCCTCTCCTCCAGCACTACCATCACCCTGCACGTCACCGACGTCAACGACAACGCGCCGGTTTTCCGACAGTCAGCCTACTTGGTCCACGTGCCAGAAAACAACCCGCCCGGCGCCTCCATCGCCCAAGTCAGCGCCTCAGATCCCGACCTGGGACCCAACGGCCGCGTCTCCTACTCCATCGTGGCCAGCGACCTGGAGCCGCGGGCGCTGTCGTCCTACGTGTCGGTGAGCGCGCAGAGCGGGGTGGTGTTCGCGCAGCGCTCCTTCGACCACGAGCAGCTGCGCGCCTTCGAGCTGACGCTGCAGGCCCGCGACCAGGGCTCGCCCGCGCTCAGCGCCAACGCGAGCCTGCGCGTGCTGGTGGGCGACCGCAACGACAACGCGCCAAGGGTGCTGTACCCGGCGCTGGGGCCCGACGGCTCGGCGCTCTTCGACACGGTGCCGCGCGCCGCGCAGCCCGGCTACCTGGTCACCAAGGTGGTGGCGGTGGACGCCGACTCGGGACACAACGCCTGGCTGTCCTACCACGTGCTGCAGGCCAGCGAGCCCGGACTCTTCAGCCTGGGGCTGCGCACGGGCGAGGTGCGCACGGCGCGTGCTTTGGGCGACAGGGACGCGGCCCGCCAGCGCCTGCTGGTCGCCGTGCGGGACGGGGGACAGCCGCCCCTCTCGGCCACCGCCACGCTGCTCCTGGTCTTCGCAGACAGCCTACAAGAGGCACTGCCGGACCTCGGCGACCATCCTGCACCCTCTGAGCCCCAGGCTGAGCTGCAGTTTTACCTGGTGGTGGCCTTGGCCTTGATCTCTGTGCTCTTCCTGCTCGCGGTGATTCTGGCCATTGCCCTGCGCCTGCGACGCTCCTCCAGCCCCGCCACTGGGGGCTGCTTTGGGTCTGTTCTCTGCTCCAAATCTGGACCCGAGATTCCCCCCAACTACAGTGAGGGAACGTTGCCCTATGCCTATAACTTGTGTGTGCCTGGGGATCAGACTAACCCAGAATTTAATTTTCTCACATCTGTCGATCATTGTCCAGCCACACAAGATATTCTCAACAAAGATAGCTCTTCAGTGCTGTTGGCTAGCATTTTAACTCCAAGTATCGAAGCAGATAAGAAGACTTTTAAACAAGTAAGTATCTAAAATAATGTTTTTTATATTCCAATATGCCAATACATCTCAATATAGAGGTTATCTCTAGAATCTAAAATATCTAGATTCAATCTCTTGATAAAGTTCCTAAAAATATATCTAGGTCAAATCTATGGGTATCACTAAGAGTAAAGTTCACAATGCTGCACTCCTACTATTCAAATGTATTTGAACCTAAAATACATAGAGAAATCTCAGGTGAAATTTTCATGAAATAGAATGCCTTCTAATTAAGGATATGGAATACAGTTAGATTTTCATATCGTGGGGTTTTAAATGACAAACCTAATGCCATCCAAATTTTCTCAAACATTTCATCTTTATTTTACTCAATAAAGAAACATTGGTAAGAATTATAGTCATGCATCCTATCTGATTATTTTGTTGGGACCATGCTAGTTCCCTATCCACAAATGCTGTTCCCCTCAGTCGGTAAAAATCAATAGGAACCAAATCTAACCTGTAAGTTTTTAGTGCCAGTAGTATGTGAAAGCTTTTTAAAAAATTAAGCAAGCTCTTTTAATAATTACTTTCATATGTGCTCTTGGTGAACCTTTAACATAGCATCGTATAACTCTTTATTATATGCAATTTTAAGCTTTACCAATACGTAAAGGTGTATTACACCATTCTTGAAGAGGTGAGTGTAATAATTTCTAAAATCAGCACATTAGTTGGATTTTTCTTACTCGGTGCAATAATAAGATTGGACTCCAGGCGCCGCTGTTCACCAATCAGGGAATGGGAAGCTGCGAGCTACAGAGTCCCTCCCTCCCCCGCCTCAACAACACAAAGAGTGAGATGGATACTCACAGATCCTCCTGATGCTGGAAACTTAAAGTACTTCCCTTCGCTCTGTAATATATTTTGGACGCAGTCGGCCCCGTACTTCGTAGATACACAAGCTGATTAAGAACAAAACGGCTCAAGAAATCACAGAATATAGGCTCAGCCACTGCCATGGCGAATCGGCTACTGCGCCTGGACCGCCGGGGGCTGGTCCTAGTGTACATTTTTCTGGGGACGCTGCGGGAGTCTGGGGCCAGGAAGATCCGATATTCGGTGCCCGAAGAGACAGACAAAGGCTTCTTCGTGGGCAATATTTCCAAGGATCTGGGGCTGGAGCCCTGGGAGCTGACGGAACGCCGAGTCCGCATTGTCTCCAGAGGAAAGACGCAGCTTTTCGCTCTGAGTCCGCGAAGTGGCAGCTTGATCACTGCGGGTAGGATAGACCGAGAGGAGCTCTGTGAGACACTATCCTCCTGCTTATTAAATATGGAGATACTTGTGGAAGATACTCTGAGGATTTACGGAGTGGAGGTGGAAATAATGGATATTAATGATAACGCCCCCAGCTTCCGGGAGGAGGAAGTAGAGATAAAAGTCAGTGAGCACGCAACTCCAGGATCACGATTTCCCCTTCCTAACGCTAGGGATCCGGATGTGGGAGTAAACTCCCTCCAGCGCTACCAGCTCAACTCTAATAGTTACTTTTCCTTGCAAGTGCGAGGCGGAACGGATGGGGCCAAGAATCCCGAGCTAGTGCTGGAGGGGAGCCTGGACCGGGAGAAACAGGCTGCTCATCACCTCCTCCTCACAGCCTTAGATGGAGGAGATCCCATTCGCCAGGGCGCTGTTCCCATTCGTGTGGTGGTCCTCGATGTAAATGACCATATCCCAAAGTTTACACAGTCTGTTTATCGAGTGAGTGTTCCCGAGAACCTCAGCTCTGGAACTCGGGTGCTCATGGTAAACGCAACTGATCCAGATGAAGGAATCAACGGGGAAGTGGTGTATTCATTCCGGAATATGGAAAGCAAAGCTTCTGAAATTTTCCAGTTGGATCCTCGAACTGGAGAAGTCTTAATACAGGGGTCTCTGGATTTTGAGAAATATAGGTTCTATGAGATGGAAATTCAAGGCCAAGATGGTGGAGGTCTCTCCACCAGTGCTAAGATGTTGATCACAATTGTGGACGTTAACGATAATGCTCCAGAAATAACTATCACATCTTCTACTAATTCAGTGCTGGAGAATTCTCCTCCAGGTACAGTAATTTCTCTTCTAAATGTGCAAGATCAAGACTCCGGAGAAAATGGTCAAGTCTCCTGTTTCATTCCTAACAATCTGCCTTTTAAATTAGAAAAGACCTATGAAAATTATTACAAGTTGATAACAAACAGCGAGCTGGACAGGGAGCAGGTCCAGAGCTACAATATAACGTTGACAGCCACAGATCATGGAAGTCCGCCCTTGTCTACAGAAACTCACATTTCACTGAATGTAGCGGATGACAATGATAACCCGCCCACTTTTGCTTACTCCTCTTACTCTGCCTACGTTCCTGAAAACAACCCCAGAGGAGCCTCCTTCTTCTCAGTGACTGCTGTGGACCGGGACAGTAGAGAGAACGCCCAGATCACTTACTCTCTGGTTGAGGATACCCTCCAGGGAGCACCTCTATCTTCCTATGTCTCCATCAACTCTGACACCGGAGTCCTGTATGCACTGAGCTCCTTTGACTATGAACAGTTCCGTGACCTGAAGCTGTGGGTGACAGCACTGGACAGCGGGAACCCACCACTCAGTAGCAACGTGTCACTGAGCATATTTGTGCTAGACCAGAATGACAATGCACCAGAGATCCTGTACCCCACCCTCCCCACCGATGGCTCCACAGGCGTGGAGCTGGCACCCCGTTCTGCAGAGCCCGGCTACCTGGTGACCAAAGTGGTGGCAGTGGACCAAGATTCTGGCCAGAATGCCTGGCTGTCCTACCTCCTGCTCAAGGCCAGTGAGCCAGGGCTTTTCACCGTGGGGCTGCACACGGGCGAGGTGCGCACGGCAAGGGCCCTTCTGGACAGAGATGCACTCAAGCAGAGCTTGGTGGTGGCCGTCCAGGACCACGGCCAGCCTCCACTCTCAGCCACTGTCACACTTACGGTAGCTGTGGCTGACAGCATCCCAGACATCCTGGCTGACCTGGACAGCCTCGAGTCTCCCGCCAATCCTGATGAATCTAGCCTCACACTCTACCTGGTGGTGGCAGTAGCCGCTGTCTCCTGCGTCTTCCTCGCCTTTGTCATTGTGCTGCTGGCGCTCAGACTGCGGCGCTGGCACACGTCTCGCCTGCTCCAGGCTTCAGGAGGCGGGTTGGTGGGCGTTCCCGCCTCGCACTTCGTGGGCGTGGATGGGGTGCGCGCTTTCCTGCAGACCTATTCCCACGAGGTCTCCCTCACTGCGGACTCGCGGAAGAGTCACCTGATCTTCCCCCAGCCCAACTACGCGGACACGCTCATCAGCCAGGAGAGCTGTGAGAAAAGCGAGCCACTCTTAATTGCTGAAGATTCAGCTACTGGTTTTGGCAAATGTGACCCTACGAGTAATCAGGTGAGATTTATTTCCTGCTTCCCAATTGCTGGTGTCTCTGCACAAGTCTTAAGTGGCTTTTTTCCCCTAAGCCTATTATAAAAACTGTTTCCGGGGGAGGGACATGTTCAGTTCATACAGAGCAATACATGTGAGTATCTGTACTTTACCTTTCGTGAAATTACCATCCTTTTTCAGAAAGCTTTTGTGAAAGTCATTTTTTCTTAGTCCTGGAATATTTCCTTTTGATTCCAAAGATCCAGTTCGGTTATCATGGCATGCTTTATAGTAAGTTGAATTTTAGTAATATTTTTCCATCATCAGTGTCTGTGGCTTTCCATGTCAACTGGTTATGATTCGAATTAATGATTCACAAACACTTTTTATTTATTTCCGTGCTTCAACTTCACATTGCCTCTGCTGATTTATAATTTTATGCTACCATTATTTGCTTTATTTCTAATATTCAAATTTGACCCTGTTGATTCAATAGCACCCTCTCTCTAGCTCTTTTCCTTGTCTATCTATATACATATACACACACGCACACACATACACATTTACACTTGTAGGCTTTTCTCTGAGCAGGAAACAATTCTATTTTGATTTTTGATGACTGGTAATATGTTTAGATCCTGTTGATTATTTCAACTTTGTCTCATTTATTTATTCCACCAAAATGGACATACTGACTGCCTTTTAATTACTAGACTCTCTTGGGAGAGGAAATGTAGAACACATTTTTTCCCTTAAGTTCTAGATATCTTTCTTATTTCTATAGCAATCCTATCTTCAAAATAATTGTTCTGAAGAAATCATTGAGTTGTCGAACTGGTATTATTACCTTTTATTCGTTTACTTGTACTTTAGTGTCTGTGTGTATATGTGTTGAAGTGTTTATTGTTTTGTTTTTGGGGTTTTTTGGTGAGGAAGGTTGGCCCTGGGCTAACATTTGTTGCCCATCCTCCTCATTTTGCTTGAGGAAGATTGTCCCTGAGCTAACATCTGTGCCAGTCCCCCTCTGTTTTGTTTTTGCAATGCTGCCACAGCATGGATTGATGAGCAGTATGTAGGTCCATGCCTGGGATCCAGGCCCGCAAACCCCAGGCCACCAAAGCGAGCACACGAACTTAACCACTATGCCCCCAAGCTGGCCCCTGTGTTGAAGGTTTCTTTTCATGCAGTAAATTCACTTACAGAAATCATTTTGATCTGGAATTTCTTAAAAAGTTATTTTCAAATCTGCTAAACATGCTTACTTTTTCCAGATTTATTCATATAGGTTAGTTTGTGTATATAAGAGATGGAGTAGATATGTAGACTTTATGAGACTGATTTAGCTGGTATTCTACTGGATATTTTTTCTTTGTCTTCAATATGCCTATGAGTCATGCATTCCTTCTTTATTTCCTTCAAACCTCATTTTATTACATAGAAGTATATTTAATTCTTATATTCAGAACCAACTTGTTACTGAAGCCCTGAGAGTTACCTGATAACATGTGTGTTATCTGAAGCAATGTCTAGGAAAGTCACGTGAGGAAAGGAGACTTATCTAGGCTATCTGATCCATAATCAGTTCAGCTCAGCACTCTCAAACCACTTCTAGATATTTAGCCCAAATTACTTGCATATTCATATTACCTTTCAAGTTTTCCTTCCCAATTTAGGAATTGACCTTAATATAATTAACTATAAATTGAGTGACTAATGTTTGAGTGAAAAGAATTTCACCTGTAGGAGAGGGAAGTCCTGCAACAGATGCCTACATTTGTCTTGAAGTCAAGAAAAATGTTAGAGTGTGTGAGCATGTAGTGATAGAATTTATGTTTATGGAATTCCAAACTGAGAAAAAAGATTTAGGGTATTTTACTTGAACAGAATTAGATGAATAAAAAGGATATGAAGTATTTGCTGGTAAAGGGAAGTTGTTCCATAATCTTTTAACATAGCCTGAACTAGTTCTTGGAGAATAAAAAGGAAAGGTTGGCATTGAAACTTGAGATTAAGAAGGTTATTTTGACTCAGAGGTAGTGATAAAGTTCTGTTAATGTGCAACATACAGTCCAGTTAAAGAAAAGAATAAAAATAAAACTCTCTCACATTTCATGTCGTTAAATTTCTATGGTAATCTACTAGCATATGCTTTTATATTCTGTTTATGATGAAAGTGTAAAACACTTAACAATCCTCTGCATAAATCTCTTTTATAAGTAAGAAGGAAGGCTTTATGGCATTGGCCATCCTTATCCTGTGTATATCTTACATAGCTTTGAGCTCTCCTCTAGTTTCCTCTGATAAACAGAGGAGGAAAATTATCTGCACATCCGACTGAAGATAATACTGGGTGTTATTTCATGGCTGTCGAAATTTCCCCATACCACTTGGTAGGGCTGTTTTCCCACGTGGTCTTGTTCTAAGTCTTGTTCTTCCAATATATGTATTGCCTCTGATTAAGAAAAGACAAACTTTTCTCATTACTGGATTGATAGCTTTTCTATAGGATGCCATCTCTAAGGAACCTTCTTTGGTAGTAAACGCTGGAAAATAGACACATCCAAAACTCGTAAACTGCCTCCTTCCCTATACATCAGTCCAACATACCTGTCGGAGTACCGAATCTCATTCCGTAGTTTCGTCTTCTGACTGCAGTTTTCTAAATAGACTCTGAGCGCCGCTGTTGGCCGATACGCTGCAGGAGTTGGAGTCCGGGATCCACCCGGGTGGTTTTCTGCGCAGTCACAGAAGCAAGTCGGAAAGAGAGGAGCCCGGTCTCGGGCTCTCCGCTTGGCAAATCTGATTCCGGAATACGGACTGGGATGCCTTTAAACTGGGAGCGTTGAGTTTTCTACGCGGTGGAATAGATATTTTAGACGCAATTTGTAAAGCATCTTCTCTTAACATCCGAGACTGCAGCAACGCGGAGAAGGATGGGAAATAGGGCGAAGCTGAGGAGCAGTACCTGGCGGCGGCAAGTACTCTTTCCCTTCCTGCTGCCTTTGTTCTCCGGGGCGCTCTCCGAGCAGATTCTCTATTCTATTCCAGAAGAAATGGCCAGGGGCTCTGTGGTGGGGAACCTCGCTGAGGACCTGGGGCTGCATGTACAGGATTTATTGACCCGCAACCTCAGAATTAGTGCAGAGAAACAATACTTTACCATAGACAAGGAGACCGGGAACTTACTTGTGAGTGACAGAATAGATCGGGAGTCGCTCTGCTCCCAAAACCCTCTGTGTGTCTTACCCTTAGAGATTGTAGCAGAGAATCCTCTAAATGTTTTTCACATAAATGTGATGATAGATGATATAAATGACAATCCACCTCATTTCCCGCAAAACAACATTGTTTTACAAATTAATGAATTTGTAATTCCAGGGACTCAGTTTGGGCTGGAATCCGCTATAGATGCAGATGTAGGGCCTAACTCTCTCCAGAGTTACCAACTCAGCTACAGTGAGCATTTCTCTCTGATAGTGAAGGATAAGACTGAAGGCAAGAATGCCCCGGAATTAGTGTTGGAGAAGTCCCTGGACCGGGAACAACAGAGCTCCCATCTTCTGGTCCTGACAGCAATGGATGGGGGTGACCCGGTCCGAACTAGCACCACTCAAATCAGGATCAAGGTTACTGACGCCAATGATAACCCCCCAGTGTTCAGTCAGAATGTGTACAAAGTTAGCCTGCGGGAGAACTTGCCCCCAGGCACCTCTGTGCTAAAGGTGACAGCCACCGACCAGGATGAGGGCATCAATGCAGAGATCACCTACTCCTTCAAAACACTACGAGATATTGGAAACAAGTTTATGCTAGACCATCAAAGTGGAGAAATTAAATCCAAAGACCCCATAGACTTTGAAATCAGTAGCAGTTATACCATGAGCATAGAGGCCGAGGACGGTGGAGGCATGGCTGCTGAATGTAAAATTATACTAGAAATTGTAGATGAGAACGACAACACCCCAGAGGTGGTTTTCACTTCAGTGTCCAGTTCCATAACCGAGGACGCAGAACCAGGGACGGTGATAGCTCTGTTCAAAACATATGATCAAGATTCGGGAGAAAATGGAGAAGTCACATGCCTCATAGAAGAAAAAGTTCCTTTCAGAATTGTACCTTCCTCCAATAATTACTACAAGCTTGTAACAGATGGGGCCCTGGACAGGGAGCAGACTCCAGAGTACAATGTCACCATCACAGCCACCGATAGGGGCAAGCCGCCCCTCTCCTCCAGCAGAAGTGTCACACTACACATTGGCGACATCAACGACAATGCTCCGGTTTTCCACCAGGCCTCCTACGTGGTCCACGTGGCTGAGAACAACCCGCCCGGCGCCTCCATCGCCCAAGTCAGCGCCTCAGATCCCGACCTGGGACCCAACGGCCGCGTCTCCTACTCCATCGTGGCCAGCGACCTGGAGCCGCGGGCGCTGTCGTCCTACGTGTCGGTGAGCGCGCAGAGCGGGATGGTGTTCGCGCAGCGCGCCTTCGACCACGAGCAGCTGCGCGCCTTCGAGCTGACGCTGCAGGCCCGCGACCAAGGCTCGCCCGCGCTCAGCGCCAACGCGAGCCTGCGCGTGCTGGTGGGCGACCGCAACGACAACGCGCCAAGGGTGCTGTACCCGGCGCTGGGGCCCGACGGCTCGGCGCTCTTCGACACGGTGCCGCGCGCCGCGCAGCCCGGCTACCTGGTCACCAAGGTGGTGGCGGTGGACGCCGACTCGGGACACAACGCCTGGCTGTCCTACCACGTGCTGCAGGCCAGCGAGCCCGGACTCTTCAGCCTGGGGCTGCGCACGGGCGAGGTGCGCACGGCGCGTGCTTTGGGCGACAGGGACGCGGCCCGCCAGCGCCTGCTGGTCGCCGTGCGGGACGGGGGACAGCCGCCCCTCTCGGCCACCGCCACGCTGCTCCTGGTCTTCGCAGACAGCCTACAAGAGGCGCTGCCGGACCTCAGCGACCATCCTGCACCCTCTGAGCCCCAGGCTGAGCTGCAGTTTTACCTGGTGGTGGCCTTGGCCTTGATCTCCGTGCTCTTCCTGCTCGCGGTGATTCTGGCCATTGCCCTGCGCCTGCGACGCTCCTCCAGCCCCGCCGCCTGGGGCTGCTTTCAGCCTGGTCTCTGTTCTAAGACTGGGACAGGGGTTTCTCCCAACTACAGTGAAGGAACTTTGCCTTATTCCTACAATCTGTACGTTGCCTCCGATTCTCAGAAAACAAGATGTAATTTTCTCACTATGACGCCAGAAATGGTCCCCCCACAAGATCTTTCCAAGGAAGCTTCTTTGGTAGTAAGTGTCACTGACGAGAACAACAAGTTAAGCTCTAAGTGTGTTGCTTCTACTCGCGTGACTTTCAGTGAATGCCTTTCATCTACAAATGGGTTTTCAATATAATTTCAATTTTGAAATAATTTTCAAATATTTCAAAATATTTTCACAATAATTTCAAAGTATTAATTTTCAAATCAATATTTTGGCAAGAAAATCTTAAACAGATTATATCTACTATCACTTCAAGTTTGTTTGCCCATTCTCAATATTTTCCTTTCCTTTTTGTGTGAGCCAGTAACTTCATTATGAGCCCTCAAGTATTTTGAAATATTCTGACCCTTTCACCTGATATATTCTTTATCCACACACACACAATCTCCTTTACTGTCAGAAGTGGGTTTTGTGTGGTACTGCCATTCAAATATTTTTAATTGAAGCATAAATGTTTTCTTTCTATAGATGTTTCTCTTTCCTATAACATCAATATCTGGATTATATAAGGCTTTATTAACTACAAAGTGAGGGGAAAATGCATGAGAAAAGGCTTTAAAAAATAAGGACATAGTAATGATTTGATAATATTCAGGTGCATTTGCTAGAGATTCTTTGAGTCCCACTGAATAGGTCAATTTTATGCCTAATCTTTTCTCAGAGCTAACTGTAGATTTCCTCCCAACTTTAAAGATGTTATATATAGTATACCTGCCACACAAGCTTATCCTCAGAATCTAAATATTTACATTTATGAAAGCACAATAACAAAATTTTTTTCCTGTATTTTGATGGGCTTCCAAATGTATTACCAGTAATACTCGGTAATTGGAATTAGGTTTGTTACCCAAAAAAAGGTAAGTTTATAATATTCTTTGGGTTACTAGTTTTCCTAGACATTCTTTTCAAATATATTTGTAAGTTGTGGAGTACTACCCTTATTTCCAGTAAATGTGAGTTGGAATGCTTCCACTTTCTTCTAAAAATGTTAATGTGCCTTCTTCACTTGACTTCCTGCCAGGTGTGATTCTGATAACATGTACAATCACGTTTCTTATTTTTAGGTTTCCATATTATCATGAACATTTTATTTTTAAATGTTAAATGTCAACACCCTGTTAAATTAGTTCTTCCATTTGGGGAAATTTAAGAATCTATCAAAAAATTTTGCCCTAAGTTATAGCTGAGTGAGAAAGTTTAAATGATTTCTCAAAATGGGAAACTGCCAAGGAGATGGCCCATAATAGGTGTGTTGGGGGGGAGGGTGATATCAAGGCCCGTGCACTAAAATTATAAGGTGAAAATTACTGTGTATGGAAACTTCGAATTCATTTAAAAGCTCATTGGAAAAATCAGAATATGCCTACGGCTACAGAAAATCTCAAGAAAATGGCTCTGTGTGAAAAATTTTAGAGAAATAAAAAGACGCTCACTGAAATTTCCATTAAAATGAATGCTGTAGTTTTAGTCAGCTCCCCTTCCATCCCTATTTGAAGAACAGTAGGTGGAGCTATTTAAGGTCTAAAAACCAAAAATCCTTTCCCGGAGTTCAAGATTGTGCAGTAATTGGTTAGGACTCTGAGCGCCGCTGTTCACCAATCAGGGAGAGAAAAGCAGCGAGATCCTGCTTGCCGTGCACGCGCCTGAAGCACAAAGCACAGATAGTTCGCAACGAACCGTCTCCGAGACTGTGAGGAAACTCGGCAGAGGAGCTCTGATCCCCAACTGTCAGATTCCAGGACGGAAGATCTGATCCTGACTTCGGTGGTCAAAGGAAGAATTGGAAGTAATCTTCGAGGAAGGTGACAATGAAACCTGCGCGACTGCCCCAGGACTGCAAAGGGCTGGTCCTGCTGGGAGTTCTTCTGGGGATTCTGTGGGAAACTGGATGCACCCAAATCCACTATTCAGTTCTTGAGGAGCTGGAGAAAGGCTCCAGGGTGGGCGACATCGCCAAGGATCTGGGGCTGGAGCCCCGGGAACTGGAGGAGCGAGGAGTCCGCATCGTCTCCAGAGGTAGGACTCAACTTTTCGCTCTGAACCCGCGCAGCGGCAGCTTGATATCCGCGGGCAGGATAGACCGCGAGGAGCTCTGTATGGGGGCCATCAAGTGTCAACTAAATCTGGAGATTCTGATGGAGGATAAAGTGAAAATATACGGGGTGGTGGTAGAAGTGAGGGACATTAATGATAATGCTCCCTACTTCCCAGAAAGCGAATTAGAAATAAAAATGAGTGAAAACGCAGCCCCAGGGATGCGGTTCCCCCTTCCCCACGCTTGGGATCCGGATATCGGGAAGAACTCTCTCCAGAGCTACGAGCTCAGTAGCAATACTCACTTCTCCCTGGACGTGCAAAGCGGAGCGGATGGTAACAAGTACCCGGAATTGGTGCTGGAGCGCGCCCTGGACCGCGAGAAAAAGGCCGTTCACCACCTGGTCCTCACGGCCTCCGACGGGGGCGACCCGGTCCGCACTGGCACCGCGCGCATCCGCGTGATGGTTGTTGATGTGAACGACAACGCGCCGGCGTTTGCTCAGTCCGAGTACCGCGTGAGCGTTCCGGAGAACGTGGCCGTGGGCACTGAGCTGCTTCTGGTAAACGCCACGGACCCTGACGAAGGAGCCAATGCGGAAGTGACGTATTCCTTCCGGTACGTGGACAACAAGGCGGCCCAAATTTTCAAGCTAGATTGTAATTTAGGGACAATTTCAACAATAGGGGAGCTGAACCACGAGGAATCGGGATTCTACGAGATGGAAGTGCAAGCAATGGATAACGCAGGATATTCTGCACGAGCCAAAGTCCTGATCACAGTTTTGGACGTGAATGACAACGCCCCTGAAGTAGTTGTCACCTCTCTCTCCAGCTCCATTCTGGAAAACTCTCCCAGTGGGACGTTAATTGCCCTTTTAAATGTAAATGATCAGGACTCTGGGGAAAACGGACAAGTAATCTGTTTCATCCAAGGGAATCTGCCCTTTAAATTAGAAAAATCTTATGGAAATTACTATAGTTTAGTGACAGACACACTCCTAGACAGAGAACTGGTTCCTAGCTACAACATCACAGTGACTGCTACTGACCGAGGAAGTCCGCCCCTGGCCACGGACACTCACATTTCACTGACTGTGGCAGACACTAACGACAACCCGCCCACCTTCTCTCGTGCCTCCTATTCTGCCTATATCCCAGAGAACAACCCTAGAGGAGCCTCCATAGTCTCCGTGACTGCCCGAGACCCTGACTATGGAGAGAACGCCCAAGTCACTTACTCCCTGGCTGAGGACACCCTCCAGGGAGCACCCCTGTCCTCCTACATCTCCATTAACTCTGACACTGGAGTCCTGTATGCGCTGTGCTCGTTTGATTATGAGCAGTTTAGAGACCTGCAACTGCAAGTGATGGCGCATGACAGTGGGGACCCTCCTCTCAGCAGCAATGTGTCGCTGAGCCTGTTTGTACTGGACCAGAATGACAATGTGCCCGAGATCCTGTACCCCACCCTCCCCACCGATGGCTCCACAGGCGTGGAACTGGCACCCCGCTCTGCAGAGCCTGGCTACCTGGTGACCAAGGTGGTGGCGGTGGACAGAGACTCAGGCCAGAATGCCTGGCTGTCCTACCTCCTGCTCAAGGCCAGTGAGCCAGGGCTCTTCACAGTGGGGCTGCACACCGGTGAGCTGCGCACTGCGCGGGCCCTGCTGGACAGAGATGCTCTCAAGCAGAGCTTGGTGGTGGCCGTCCAGGACCACGGCCAGCCCCCACTCTCAGCCACTGTCACTCTCACCGTGGCCGTGGCCAACAGCATCCCAGACGTCCTGGCCGACCTAAGCAGCCTCGAATCTCCCATCAACCCTGACGACTCTGGCCTCACGCTGTACCTCGTGGTAGCGGTGGCTGCGGTCTCCTGCGTCTTCCTCGCCTTTGTCATAGTCCTGCTGGCGCTCAGACTGAGGCGCTGGCACACGTCACGCCTGCTCCAGGCTTCAGGAGGCGGGTTGGTAGGCGTGCCCACCTCGCACTTCGTGGGCGTGGACGGGGTGCGCGCTTTCCTGCAGACCTATTCCCACGAGGTCTCCCTCACCGCGGACTCGCGGAAGAGTCACCTGATCTTCCCCCAGCCCAACTACGCGGACACGCTTCTCAGCCAGGAGAGCTGTGAGAAAAGCGAGCCTCTTTTGCTGTCAGGTGACTCGGTATTTTCTAAAGATAATCATGCCTTAGTTCAGGTGAGTCCACATCAAATATTCTTCTCTGAGCTTTAAAGAAAATATCTCTTATATAGGTAATTATTATATATTTGGAATTTATAAAGCAGACAACAATAAATTTATACATACATGGCAGATACCAATGACAACCTGGTCGCCTTCCCTCATGACTTATTTATAACAATTTTTATATGTTATATATAAAAATTTACATCCTCTTTATAAAGTACTTTTTTTTTTGTTAAGCATTGCTTCAAAATTGCAGTAATTGTTTCTGGTCATTAGGAATGCATACATTTATGCTTTCTCAGTGGACTGAGTCATTTCATGGTTTCAAGTCATTCATGAACTTCCAAATAGGGTGAGTTTATTTCTTACCCATTTAAATTTTTCTCACTGAAATATGCAAACTGTGTCATCATGAGGAAAGACTGAAGAGATTGTTTCTTTTTCATTTTTTTTTTATTGAGGTAACATTAGTTTATAATATTATGTACATTTCAGGTGTACATGATTATATTTTGATTTCTGTGTAGACTACTTCGTGTTCACCACCCAGAGACTAATTACCATCCATCACCGCACACGTATGCTCTTTTGCTCCTGTCGCCCTCCCCCTCTGGTAACCACCAATCTAATCTTTATATCTATGTGTTTGTTGTTGTTGTTGTTGTTTTCTTCCACTTATGAGTGAAATCATATGGTATTTTACTTTCTCTGTTTGATTTATTTCACTTACCATAATACTCTTAAGGTCCATCCATGTTGTTGCAAATGGCAAGATTTCATCTTTTTTATGGCTGAGTAGTATTGCATTGTGTATGTATACCACATCTTCTTTATCCATTCATCTAATGATAAGCACTTAGGTTGCTTCCAAGTCATGGCTATTGTAAATAATGCTGCAATGAATATAGGGGTGCACATATCTTTTCGAATTAGGTTTTCCTGCTCTTTGGATAAACACCCAGAAGTGGAGTGGCTGGGTTGTACGGTAGTTCTATTGTTAATATTTTGAGAAATCTCCATACTGTTTTCCATGGTGGCTGTACCAGCTTGCATTCCCTCCAGCACTGTATGTGTTCCTTTTTCTCAATATCCTCTCCAATACTTGTTATTTCTTGTCTTGTTAATTATAGCCATTCTGACGGGGCATGAGGTGATATCTCATTGTAGTTTTGATTTGCATTTCCCTGATAATTAGTGAATTGAACGTGTTTTCATGTGCCTTTTGGCCATCTGTATATCTTCTTTGGAAAAATGTCTGTTCAGATTCTTTGCCCATTTTTTAATTGGGTTTTTTGGTTTTTTGTTGTTGAGATTGTTTCTTTTTCAACCCCATTATAGATTTTGGGACTATAATATCTGTATACGTTTCCAGATTAGATATTTCTTTTGCCCATTTTACCCATACTGATGATCTTAATGATGACTTTGCAAAACATTCAGAGTTAACAAATTGTGTTTTGAGTGTATTTTGGGTACTGTGGTGAATTTGCAGTAATTCTCTCTTCTTCTTATATTAAATTTCCCATAACTTTCGCATACATGGAAAGTTTTCTGGAAAGTGCACAGATTCTAAGTGTTTCCTGAGAACTTTATGCTTATTGTAGAATGTTGAACAGAAATTGAATTCTATAGTATATTATTCTTGGGAAGGTATTGCTGGAACCTGTGAGAAGCCTAGTTTCTTTTGGTGAATTCTGTAAAGGTGTAGGGAATCATAACATCCTAATTATTTTCTCTTTACCTATTTGTTGCATATCTACTTTCAAAAGTACAACAGTTAATTAAAATCTAGACTTATATAAGAGATTGGAAACCATTTAGAGAATGAAAGATAATCAAATGGTCCTAAAATGAGACAGTTACTGCTACTGAGATTCACATGTCACTTTATGCTTCTTGACAACCAAGACAAAAAAAAGAATGATTCCAGTTATCTGGTTTTTTTAAAGGGAAGTTTTTGTGTTTATCTAAAAATGCAAACTTTGTGTTGACATTAAGTTACAAATGGAATTTAATTTCTACGTAATATTGAGAGGAATAGAGGGCAATATACCTCCTGTTGTTTTGTAAAAGTTATCAAAATGTTTATCACAGGGCCATTTCTCATATGGTGGTCAATTCAAAGTGAAAGACATAACACACAACAGAAATTATTTGAGAAGCCAACCTAGTATAGTTCCAATTATGCTGACTTCTGTCCACTGAACCTGAGTTAGGGACAACTCATTAAGAGGTAGGGCAAGAATAGTCATGACTCTTCAGCTGTATCTCAAATATAAGTGATCTCAACTATGCTTCAGGTTTGAGCTAAATAGGCTTCATTAAATAGCTGTTGAGTGAATGAATAAACAAATGTATGTGCTCTGGGGATTACCTGATATCAGTATTCTAAGGTGTAGTATGATAGAAAAATAGCAGCTTTGCAGTGAAGTAACTCATAACTGTGTGACCTTTAACAAGTTATTTAATCTCTTTCAGCTTCAACAAAGTAGGGATAATACTACCATATAATTTGAAATATTGTGGTGAGGACTGGTGGTAATATATAAAGCATCTGGTTCATAATATGTACTTAATTAACAGTAGCCATATTTTTTACTGTTGATAGAAAAAGGAGTTGTGCTTCCAGTGTTAGCACACTTAACATTCTGTTGGGAAAAGTAATAATGATTTGTGCGCTTCTCCACGTGGTACAATGGGATGACCTGTGGGTGATAGCAAAACTGTTCTAAAATTTTTATGAAAGCTAATTTTAAAATCTTAAGTGCCTAGTCACCTTCTTGATTGGGAAGCTCCTGTTTGGGGTCATAAAAGATGGGGGAAAGTTTGTTTTGGATGAAACAATTTTATGAGTGTTAATTTTTCTCTTTCTGAATCTAATGTAACCTAAACAAGGGTCGTATGAAACTTCTTATTTAAAGGACCAATTTACCCCAGTAGGATTGCTAGGATGATTTAACTGGAAAATGGATCACCAAAACCTGAAAGTTGGAGTTACTTGGTTTTGGCCACATGAGAGCTTAAGATAACGGCTGCAAAAAATATCAATCTTAGCTTTAGGATATTTGCTATAATTTAAGATTGATAATTAGGATATTTGTTGATTGTTTTTTTTAGCGTAACTGGGCAATGGGTTTGGATGTTTACATTTCTTCTGGTTCCAGTAATGAAATTATGTCAGGGACTTTGCTTATCTTCCTATCTGTTGTGGAACATGGGTATGCATTCACTTAATCTAATGAGTTAATCAAAGTGTTCAGCTATAACTTAAAAGTTGTAGCTCCACTATTTTATAGCACCTAAAATTGGAATGTAATCTATCAGCAGACATTCTTCTCGCCTCTTCCAACCTAGAAGAAATATTATGCTCCTTGAAGCAGCAGTAGCCTAGGATCCTTGCGGAGACTGTACAACTTGTTGAGACTATGCAATTCATAGATCATTTTAAACTGAATTAGAAGGCTAATGATAAATGAGTGGACTGTGTCACAATTTTCTCAGTTACATGTAAGAGAGTATAGCTGTCCTCATTAACTGAATAGTTCTGGTGAAAGATCTGCTTTTTCCTCATGCAAGACATCAAGTTCAAAAAAGTAAGAACCTCCATATTAAGTACGTGCAGTTTTCTGTATATCAATTATACCTCAATAGAGCTATTTTTAACATTTTTTGAAGCAAACACATAGTTGTGAAGGGATGTTGATCAAACTAATGAGTGTATATATTAGGAAAGAGACAGATTTACTCTCTACTATTACCCTTAGAGTTCATTTTTAGGAAACCATACCTAATGAAAAGTTACCAATAACAGAGCACACTGTTTAGGACACATTCTTAAAATGCTGATCAGAAAAGATAACCTATGGCAAAGAAAATTGAAAAGAATCTTTGAGAGAGGAGGAGTTTTCTGGATATCAAATGAGAAGAGCTCTGGTTCAGGAAAATGTGAAGAAATTGTCATCAGATGGAGCATAGAGTCAAATAAAATAATTTATCTATATGCAAAAGAAATCAGCACCTCTACAATTTCTCTTAGAGAAGCCATGAAAAGATCTACTACGTATAATATTGAGGACAAGTATAATCTCTTAGTTTATCTTTAAGTCTCTGAAGCATTTCACACAGTGGTGTGTATACATTCTAAATTCTCAGTAAAAGGCTTGAGTTCAATGATTAGAAAGTGGTCTTTTGGGAAAAAAAATCCTTTGCAAACCCAATTATGTTACATGTGCTTTCCCTCTATATCAAACTCCTAATAATAGCCAACTCTCTGACCTATCTGTATAAACTAAGGAACTGGAGATTTGTCAAATTTTTAAAATAGATGCCTTAATCCTTAAGATTTCCATAATGTAAAACTTCTTAGAAGCTTTCTGTATATTTACAGCTGGAGATTCAGCAATAGTTCATCCTGAGACTGTGTTATAGGAAAAAAGTAAATCCTTCTCCTCCAAAAAAAGTAAAAATAAAAAGAAAGATTCAGCCTAAAAATACTCTTAAACGTCAAGAAGAAATAAAAAGAAGTCATCATTTTCATATCATATGCTGGAGTCACTGAGGATATAAATTCCCATGAATATTTAATTGCGTGAAAAAGACCGCACTGCTGCCTTTCAACTTGCGAATTCCAGACACATCTTTCTCTTTGCTCTCAACTCTTCAGAACCTTGACCTCTGATTGCGTCAGGCTGCAGTTCTAGAGTAGGGATTCGGAGCACTGCTATCAGAGATAAACGAGGAAATCTCCTAAGTTTCCGCTGAGTAACTTTCCTAATCCGACCTTGCCAAAGATCTGGGGCTAGTTGTCCAGGGTTTACCCGCTCTGAAGCTTCCAGTCAATGCAGAAAAAGAATGAGAAAGTGGAGACTTACTTGTGAGTGACAGGATGGACGAGAGCAGATATGCCCACATACTATAGTTTGTGTCATACGTTTAGAAACGTAGTTGAAAATCCCTTTAAGTGTTTTTCACATTAACATAGATATTCGAGATGTAAATGATAATACCCCCAGTTTAGCAGGAATGTTATTGAGTTAAGTCTCTGAGTTGTCCCAGCCTGGAGCAAAATTTGCAATAGGACCTACGGAAGATCGTGATGTTGGAAGCAATTCCTTTACAAAATTACCACCTTAGCAGCAACTCTATATTTGTCTTCAAAGTAAAAGAGACCAGTGGAAACAAACACATTGAACTTGTGTTAGAGAAGCCACTAGGCTGGGAAAAGCAAAGCTTGCACCACTTAGTCCTGACAGGCTTAGATGGTAAGGACCACCGGGAGGCAGCACTGCTCAGATTCTGACCCTGGTGAGCGAGGCAGCTACAACCCTCCCCACCTGATTTTAGCCAGAATGTATACAGGGTCAGCCTTCAAGAAGACATTCCCCCAGGCACCGTCACAGTGAGGGTGAGGGCCACCGACCCAGATGAGGGCATTCAAGCAGAGATCAAGCATGCCTTTGCAGTCCAGAATACTCATATCCAGTTTGGCTTTGATCACAGTAGTGGAGAAACGAAAACCTTAAGCACATTGGACAACAAAGAGATCTAGAAATATTATAGTTTTGGACGCAAGGAATGGGGGTACTGCTTGCCCAGTGTAGTTGAGAGTAAAATCCTAGATGATAATGACAAAGTCCCAGAGGTGATTTTTACTTCTATTTCCACAATGATTCCCAGAGATTCTGCACCTCAGACAGTAATCACTGTTTAAAACACAGGATACAGATTTAGGAGAAAATGGGAGGTCATGTGTCTTGTACAAGAAAATATATCTTTCGGAATTGAATCTTCTGCCAATGATTACTACAGGCTTGTAACAGATGGGGCCCGTGACCGGGAGCAAACCCTGGAGTACAGTGTCACCATCATGGCCACTGACAGAAGCAAGCCACCCTTCTCCTCCAGCAGAAGCTTTACCCTACTCATTGGTGACATCAACAATAATGCACCAGTTTTCCACCGGACCTCCTACATGGTCCACGTGGCAGAGAACAGTCACCATGCCCCACCCCCACACCTCCACTGCCCAAGTCTGTGCCTCAGATCCTGACCTGGGACCCAGTGGCCATATCTCCTACTCCACTGTGGCCAATTCAAATGCTTTAAGAGAATTTGAGTTAGCACAGAATGCTGGATAAGGACTGTTCCTCATAATCAGGTGATTGTACAAGTGGATCCAAATAATGTTAGCATAGCATTTCACTGAACTTGCAGTTTACAAACACCTCAAAAATTATAGAATAACATTTGCATATAAAACTCCATTATATATCACTGTCACTGATTTGGAAGCTTGCAGTCTATAATATAACAAAAAAGGAAAAGGAAACAGATACCTTTGGAAAGTGAAATCAGGTAAGTGGGTAGCATGGAAATTCTGAAAAGAGTGAAGGAGAATACTGGTAAGTCAAAAGAAAGAAAATATTAGTAGGAAGATGCAAAAAAGTATGTCTGATTGATTAGTCACAGTAGGGTTCCTTATTGGTGTGGGTTCTGTTGTCTATCTAAGCTATCTTAATTTTATTAGAAATGCTACTTGGCTGTTGGTCTCTGAAAAGAATTCAGCAAATCAGATAATTTGGCATCTTTAGCCTGGATTCTGATGCTCACCTGAAGAATTCGCTAAAGCTTGGAAACCAAGAAAAGGCAAGCATCTTAATATGTGTCACTTGCATATACTGGCTTTACCTTGTGTAATGCTTGCTCTGTCAATATATTAGGGGAGGCGGTGAATATTCCTTGTGAGCAAAGGGCACTTATGTGACACCTATTGACTCTTCTATTTACCTTATTTAAAATTGATTTTTGCATGGGTTATGAGGTAGCAATTCAATGAGGTAGGGGTCAAGGTTATTTTTCCCCATATGGATGCCCAGTTTTCTAGCATCATTTGTCAAAAAGATTTTTCTTTCCCTGTTGAGTTGCTTTGGCACCCTTGTTGAAAATCATTTGACTGATATATGTGGGTCTATTTGTAGACTCTCTATCATGTGCCATTGATCTGTCTATCCTTTTTCCAGTACCATACTGTCTTGATTATTGTAGCTTTATAGCAAGTCTTGAAGTTAGGTAGATAAGTCTTCCAACTTTTTTCTTCTTTTCCAACATTGTTTTGACAATTCTTGGTCCTTTGTCTTTCCAAATAATCTTGTTACCTTCCCAAGGGGAAAAGCCTGTTTTGAATGGGATTGCATTGAGTCTATAAATCTATTGGGAGAAGGGTCATCTTAACAATATTGAGACTTGCAATCCATGAGAATGGTATCTACTTCCCTTTACTTAGGTCTTATTTAACTTCTCTCAGCAATTTTTTTATGGTTTTCAGTGTAGAGGTCTTGTATATCTTTCATTAAATTATCCCTACATATTTGATGGTTTTGGATGTTGTAAATTGTACTTTTTAAATTTCATTTTCTGATTGCTCATTGCTAGTTTGCAGAAAAACTATTGATCTTTATATATTCCATATGCTTTGAAAAACAAGAGGTGCAGGGTGCTCTATCCTCATATTGTGTGAGAATATAATGTAATAGAATATAATATAAGCTTAAACCACCTCTGCATAGGTTCAGGCTTCCATTCTCTGCAGGGTATTGGTTGGAAGAACCCACCCAAAAACAGAGTAAACACTAGCATCTGCCCCAAGTCTAGTAGTGTGTGGATCATTCATTTATTTATATAACAAATTTGTATTAACTGCCTACTATATGCAAGGCACTGTCCTAGGTGCCAAGGATGTAGCAATAAACAAGGCAGATATGATTCCTGCCTTAATGGCCCCCATTCAAAGATAAGGTCTTTTATAAGTCAATAAATGCCACCAAGGAGAAAAACAAGGGTGCCAAGAGAGCTTGCAATAGGGAGGCCAACCCAGTCTGAAGGGGTAGGGAAGGCTTCTTTCAGGAAATTATATTTAGCATGAGATCTGAAGGATGAGTAAAAGTTAGCTAAGTAGGAAAGAGATTAAAGAAGAAATTGTCAGGTAGAAGGAATAGCATATGTAAAGGTTATAAAAACAGAAAAGGGCTAAGGAAGGCTAGAAATGGAAAATAAGTAGATAAGGTACATCTATTACAAGGCTTGTCAACCATATTAAAGGTTCTGGATTTTACTTTAGGTACCCTTGTGCTGAGTTGTGTTTGAAAGGTTTTAAACAATGCAGTGACAGGATATGACTTTAATTTTAAAAGATTATTCTGGCTGTTCTGTGGTGAATTGATTTATGAGGGTTATAAATGAAAGTAGAGATAAATGAAAGATGGGAGACTATGGCAATGTTCCTGGTAAGAAATGGCACTGGATTGGATTAAAGGGAAGGCAGTAGATATAGAAATAAGTGGATAGATTGGAGATATATTTAGGAAGTAGATTCAATAAGACAATAATGGAATGGGTGGAATGCAAACTCCTGAGGGCAGGGACTATTTTATTATTATATGCTTCAGTGTCTGGCAAGATCGTTGCCTGGCGAGTGGTAGATCCTCAATAAAATATTACTGACTGAATAAATACAATAGATGAAAGAGAGAAGGGATTAAGAGTCATTTCCAGGTGTCTGAATTAAGGAACTGGATGGACAAAGGTACCACTGAGTGAGATGTGGAAGACTAGAGAAGGGTCGATTTCAGAGGAATCAAGAGTTGAGTTGTAAACATGCTAACTTTGAGGTTCTGAGAAACATGCAAGTGCATTTATTGAGTGTGGTTGGACATATGGTCAACATTCTTTTACTCTGCTTTCTTCCATTGTGATAATCCATTCAGATGGGTAGAGCCTTACCAGGCTGATGATGATAAGATTCCTGATAGCTCTATGCTGGTATGTTTCTGGGTTCATGGCAAAGCTACTCCTGTGTTTTATTTTTCTTCATCTCTCTTTTTCACCATTAGAAACATCCAGCACCCAGAGAACCTTACCGTGTCTAATTCATGCTCACCCAACTCTTCAGACTAGGCCTGGGGCCCAGTTCTTTTCTGCCTCTGGAATTTTGTTTGGATTATAATTTATCAGGCTGTTTTAATTTGTTGTTATTTAATTTTCTTTGACTTGATTGTTTGCTTTGCATGGGAATGTTTAAGCTCAGTTTTTCTTCACCATCTGTTTTGGTTTACAAACAGTAAAATTTCAGATAAGGAATGTGTAGAATAAAATATGCATAGCAACAATAATAAAATTGTTGGATTTTATTATTATGAATACACTTGGAAGATTGTATGCCCACACATACTTTAAACATCCTATAGAGTCCTCAGTAACCATGTTAAAAATACACTACTTTTTGTTCTGTGACTTTCAGCTGATATATATTTGCTTCTTCATCAATGTGTTAGCTCTCTCTCCTCAACAAGAATATAAGCTCTTTGATGGCAAGGATTTACTTACTTTTCTCATGCTACGTTTTTAAGGCCTGGAACAGTGCTCGACACTGTTAAGCTCTAAATTAATATTTCTTGGATGAATTAACAGTAATTAAGCATTTTAAGTTGCAACTAACAAGATTAATGATGGTAGAACTTCCTTTCCTCCTATGGGGATGGAACTTTTCCACATTTTTAGAGGGGTGGATTATATGGGTGTATACATTTGCCAAACTCACTGAACTTAAGATCCTTGTGTTTCACTGTATAGAAACAATACTTCAATTTAAAAAGAAAATAGAACATCAGATTCCCCCTTCCACCCTTACCTTGTGTGCAGACTTATCCTCAAGAAGTCTCTGCTGTTAATACCTGATTATGTACACCTCCAAGCTTTTTTTGTATATGTAAATATGTGTGTGCTTTTTTTTTGCACAACAGAGATCATTTTATGGTATATATACTGTTCCGCAACTTGCTTTTCCTAGTTAATAATATCTCAGGGGTACCTTTCCGTTTGAGTTCTTACAGTTCTGCCATCTACCTCAGTCTTAGTAACTTCCTTTCATTTATTTTATTGTGGGCTAGGAAACACATTCACATGGTTCAAAAGTCAAAAGGATATCATAGGTATATATTATCTCAGTCTCATTGCTGTCCTACTCCTGTTCCACCCCTGTTTCCTGCTGCCCCCATAGGTAAGCATTTTATTAGTTTCTTAAGTATCCTTTCAGCATTTCTTTATGCAAATATGGACAAATACGAATATATGTTTTTATTTCCCCACTTTTCCTACAAAAAAGATAGCATGCTATACACTGTTCTATATCTTGCTTTCTTCACTCCACAATGTATCCTTTAAAAGTCTTTCCATATTAACACATAAGAAAGCGGTTTTTAAAAACAGTTACTTAGTATTCCATTGTGCTATTAGTCAGTCTCCTGGTTAATAAGTTTATAATTGAGTTGTTTCCAATCTTTGACTATTACAAACAACTGCATCGGATAGCCTTGTACCTACATTATTTTGTACATATGAAGTATATCTGTGGGATGAATTCCCAGAAGGGGAATTGCTGGGTCAAAGAATAAATAGGTTTGTAATTTTGATAGGTACCTTCAGAGTCTTCTTTTTAACTTTCTATTTTGAAATGACTTCAAGTTTACAGAAGGCTTGCAAGAACTGTACAAAGAATTATATATCCTTCACCAAGATTCACCTATTGTTACTATTTCGTATTTTGCTACATTTCCTTTATCAATTCTCCCTTTCATTCTCTCTTTATCATTCTCATATATATGTGTGTACACATGTGTTTATGTATATGTATTTGTGTGTGTGTGTACAACGTTATTATTTTCTATGACCCATTTGAGAGTAAGTTGTAGACATGTCTCTTTATTCCCCAGCACTTCATTGTGTATTTCCTAAGAACAAGGACATTCTTTTATATAACCCAATTTCAATAAGGAAAATCAGAAAGTTTAACATTGATACAATATGATTATCTATAGTCTATACTCAAACTTTACCAATACTTGATAGTAATTTATTCAAGTCCAGGACCACACATTGCATTTAGTTGTCATGTCTCTTTAGCTTACTTTAATCTGCAACAGTTCCTCAGCCTTGCTTTGTCTTTTATAACACTGATATTTTTAAAAGACTGTAAGCCATTTATTTTATAGAATGCCCTTAATTTTGGTTTGTTTTATGCTTCCTCATGATTATATTTAAACTAGGCATTTTTTGGCAGTATATTAGTTATCCATTGCTGTGTAACAAATTACCCCAAAACTTAGTGGCTTACAACAGCTAACATTTATTATCTCTTACATTTTGTGGTTCAAGAATCTGGGTATAGCTTGCTGGTTGCCTCTGCCTCAGAGTTTCTCACAAGGCTGCAAACAAGGTGTCAGCTAGGCTGTTGTCTTATCTAAAGGCTCGACTGAGGGAGGATCCACTTCTAATCTCTCTCACATAGTTATTGGCGAGATTAATTTCCTCATGGGTTGTTGGAATGAGGGCCCCAGTTTCTTGCTGGCTTTTAGTTAGAGGCCTGCCTCAGTTCCTTGCCATGTGGACCTCTCCACAGGGCAGCTCAAAATGTAACATCTGGCTTCCATCAAAGCAAGTAAAGAAGAGAGCCAGAGAGGGCAAACAAGATGGATGAAGGCCACAGTCTTTTTGTAAACATAATTTTGAGAGTGACATACCATCACTTTTGCTGTATTCAGTTCATTAGAAGCAAGTCACTTGGTCTAGCCCTCACTCAAGGAGAGAGAATTTTCTAACTCCATTTGTAATCATTCCTTCTACCTTTATTAGTTGGCATTATACTGTAAGGAAGAGCTTTCCCTTTTTTATTTATTCATTTATGGCTCATGGGTTTTTTTTTAATGAATTATATTCCATTATTGCCATCATTTCTTTTGATACCAAATTATTTCAGATTTATTTTATTTAGATTTAGATTTATTTTGATCCCAAATTGTTTTGCCAGTGAGACTCTCTTCAAGCTGGTTCCTGTGTCCTTTTGCCATACCCCTATCATTTTCTTGAGCACTTTCTTACTTTTTGATGCAAGATGTTACAGAATTAGCTTATACTTTCTGTGTTTCAGTCATGAGATTAGACATGTATCCAAAAAGCCTTCTTGTTTTTAGTAGGGAGTAGTGTTTAGAAACTAAGATCTGGGTGTTAGGAGTACTCATTGCTAATGGGCTGTTACTGTTTGTAGGCCTTTTCAGCAAACAGAGCTAGGAACACACGCACACAAACATACACATATCTGTATCTATACACATACACCTTCCAAGTCATGAGTTCATATTAATACCTCCAATTCAGGCTATTCCTAGCCTTCCCTCTTTCCATCTTTGTATTCTCCAAAAGTGAGAACTCTGGCTCCCAACATTATAAATATATTTATTCAGTCCTTAAATACACAGAGAGTAGTTTCAGAATTGCTATACCCATACCAAAGAGAAAAACAAACCTACAGAGTTCAAGATTTGCTTGCAATTGCTTTCCTTTATGCTGAGGGTATATAGTCAAAGTACTGTGTTCAAAGTTACTTGTAGTATGATTATGTTATTCATTTGAAATGAAGTTAAGTTTATTCATTTCTATTGTAATCCATTTTAGAGTTTTTTCACAGTCTAAAATTGATTATAAAGGGTTTATTAGTATTCTTTTTTGAATATGTAAAACATTAACACAATTAAAGTCAAAACAATTTTTTTAAAAAGCGTACTCAGAAGATTATCACTCCTGCCTATCTCTTCTGCCTTGTTCATATCACCCACTGTAGATCATCAATTTCATTTGTTTCTGGTTTATTCTCCCTGTGTTTCTTTTTGTAAAAAATGACCACATATATTTATATTTTCTTATTTCTTTTTTTTTGCACAAAAGATAACATACTATGCAGGCAGTCTTGGCTTTGAACAGTTACAATATACACAAATTTCAGTTACCATACTTTAAGTAATCTCCATCTCCTAAAAACAGTTCAAACTTAATGAGTAATTGCATAAAGTACAAATTTCACTGTTAGTCCTTCAGTCCACAAATTACTTTGCAAACAGCAGATGTGCACCCTGATCAGTGACCAGTCACAGGGCTTCTTTCAGTCTGTTAGTGATTGGTTACTACGCATGTTATTTAATTCTTGCACAGACAGCAGAGCATGTAGTTGTGTTGTTTTCTTCTCTCCCAGTGATAAATCCACATGACATTTTACAAAAATGTACGGAGGGAATTGGCCAACAAAGATGAAAGTGAAGCCAAGAAACAAGAGTAAATACCTAGAAGCAAAGTTTCTGGGTCATATAATATGGGAAGTGTATATTTAGCTTCATAAGAAGCTGCAAAACTATTTTTCAAAGTGGTAATATCACTTTACATTCCCATCAGCAGTGTATGAGAGTTCCACTTGCTCCACATCTTCACCAATGCATCCTATTGCCAAACCCTTTAATTTTAGCCATTCTATTGGGTGTGTAGCACTATCTCATTGTGGTTTTAATTTGTGTTTTCCTGTTGACTAAAGATATTGAACATCTTTTCATGTGCTTATTGGCTATTTGTATACCTCTTCTTGAAGGCTGTTCAAATCTTTTGTTCATCTTTAACAGAGTTATTTGTCTTCTTAAAATTGAGTTATGAGAATCTTAAAAAATATATTCTGGATGTGAGTTCTTTGTCACAAACATGTTTTGTGGCTATTGTGACTTGTCTTAAAGACTGACTTGACTTTTCTTAGTAGTGTCTTTTGAGACATAGAAATTGTAATTTTGATAAAACCCAATTTATTCATTTTTTCTTTTATAGGTTGTATTTCTTATGTCCTATTTAAGAAGTCTTTGTCTATTGCAAAGTTCTGATGATTTTCTTCTATGTTTTCTTCTAGAAGTTTCATAGTTTTACCATTTACAATCTGTTATATGATTCATTTTTATTTGATGCTGTGTATGGTGTGATGTAAGGGTGAAAGTTCATATTATTCCAAAGGGATATCCAGTTCACCCTTTGGAAAACTTTGCTGAGACGACTATCCTTTCCCTATTAAACTATCTTGGCACCTTCCTCAAAATTCATTTGACTATATATATAAGTGTTTTTCTGGGATCTCTGTTCTAATACATATATATCTGTAGCACTGTAACGAAGTCTTGAAATCAGATAGTGTTAGTTCTCCAACTTTGGTTTCCTTTTCCAAAATTGTTTTTGCTGTTCTAGATCCTTTAATTTTCATATAAATTTTGGAATCATCCTGTCACTTTCTTTAAAAACAAAAAGACTTCTGAATATTTATTAGGGTGCATTGAAGCTATAGCTTCATTTTCGGAAAAATTAACAACATTATTGAAGTTTTCAATCCATGAACATGGTATATCTCTTCATTTATTTAAATATTCTTTAATTTCTCTAAGCAAATTTTGTGTTTTTCAGTGTGCAGACCTTCTGTATATTTTAATAAATTCATTGCTTAGTATTTAATGTTTTCTACTATTCTAAGTGGCATTTTAAAAACTTCATTTTCTAATTGATCATTGCCAGCATATAGAAACACAATTAATTTTCATATATTGACCTTTTATCCTGTGCCCTTAATAAATTGACTTATTTGTTCTAGTGGGTTTTGGGTTTTTTTCTAGATTCTTTAGGATTCTCTACATACACAAACATGTTTTTTGCAAGTAAAGACAGTTTTATTTTTTCCTTTCCAATCTGTATGCCTTTTCTTTCTTTTACTTGCCCTATTGCATTGGTTAGACAGGGCAAAACTGAATAGAAATGACAAGAGTGGACATCCTTGCCTTGTTTCTGATCTTTTCTGAGGGAAAGCATTTAGTCTTACACCATTAAGTTTCCACAGATACATTTTAGCAGATTGAGGAAGTTCCTCTATTTCTAGTTTGTTGAGAGTTTTCATTATGAATTAGTGTTAAGTTTTGTCAAATGCTTTTTTGCATCTATTGAAATGATCATATAACTTTTCTATTTTACTCTGTTAATATGGTAAGTTACACAGATTGAGTTTTGAATGTTTAATCAACTTTGCATTTTTATAATATACTCAACTTGGTCATCATATTCTTTTCTATATTGCTTTTCTATTTTCTATACAGTCTTTTCTATTTTGCTGGATTCAACATGTTAATTCAACATGCTAGGTAAAGAATTGTTGGGATGTATGTTGTGAAGGATATTGGTCTGTAGTTTACTCTTCTTATAATTTCTTTGTCTTGTTTTGTTATTAGGGTAACAGCTTTTGGTTTCATTGATTTTTCTCTATTATTTGTCTGTTTCATTAATTTCCACTCTTATCTTTATTATTTCTTTCCTTCTACCTATTTTGGTTTAATGTACTCTTCTTTTTCTAACTTCTTAAGGTTGTAGCCTGGATAATTGTCTTCACACCTTTTTTTTCTAATATAGGTATTTACTGAGCTTTAGCTGCATCCAACTAATTTGGGGTGTTATGTTTCCAGTAAAGTTAGGTTCAAAATGTTTTCTAATACATCTTGCAATTTCCTCTTTGACCCATGGATTATTTAAAAGTATGTTAATTTCCAAATATTTGAGGATTACTCAAATATCTTTCTGTCATCGATTTCTAACTTAATTTTATATGACCCAAGAACATAGTTTGTATGCTTTCTTTTTTTAATTTGTTAAATTTTTTTTGTAGCACAGGATATAGTCTATCTTGGTGACTCTTCCTTGCACACCTGAAAACAATGTGTATTCTGCTATTAGTGTTTGTTGTGTCTTATAATTGTCACCTAGATCAAGTTAGTTGATAGTGTTGTTCAGGCCTTCTGTATCCTTACTGATTCTTTGTCTACTCATTCTATCAATCACTGACAGAGGAGAGTTGACATTTCTAACTATAAATATGGATTTTTCTTTCTCCTTTCAGATATATCAGTTTTGTATCATATATTGTTTCATATATTAAGCTGTATTATTAACTACATACAGTTTTTAAAAAGTTTTTATTTTAAAATCCTTATTGATTCACAGGAAGTTGCAAAAATAGTGCAGAGAGGTCCTATGTATCCACCACCCAGCTTCTCCCAATAGTAATGTCTTACATTACCATAATATATAATATCAAAACCAGGAAGTTAACATTGCTTCAATCTACAGTTATTCAAACTTCAATCTACAATTATTCAAATTTCAACAGTTTTTACATGCACTCATTGTGTGTGTGTGTGTGAATAGTTCTATGTAACTTTATCATCTGCATCGATTTGTGTAAACGCCATCACAATCAAATACAGAACTGTTCCATCACCATAAAGAATTCCCTCATATTGCCTTAACCCCTGGCAGCCATTAATCTGTTCAACACTCCTATAAATTTGTCATTTGGAAAATGTTATATAAATGGTACCATACAGTATGTAACATTTTGAGATTAGCTTTTTTTTTTCAACTCAGAATAATGCCCTTGAGATCCATCAAGGTTGTTGCTGGTATCAAGAGTTTGCTTCTTTTTATGACTGAGTAGTATTCCATTATACAGATATACTACAGTTAGTTTATCCATTCACTTCTTGGAAGACATTTGGGTTGTTTCCATTTTGAGTCTATTACAACTAAAGCTGCTGTGAACATTGTATAAAAGTTTTTATGACACAAGTTTACATTTCTCTGCTCAGAGAATATGCTCAGGAGTGCAATTGCTATATCAGATGGTAAGTATGTTTAGTTTTATAAGAAACTATGAAAGTATTTTCCAGAAGACTGTACCATTTTTGCATTCTTAGTTGCAATTTATGAGAGATCCAGTTTTTCCATATTCTCACCAGCATTTGGTATTGTCACTATTTTTTATTTTAGCTGTTCTAATAGGTTTATGATATCTCGTTGTGGTTTTAATTTGCATTTGTATAATAGCTAGTGATATTGAACATCTTTTCATATGCTTGTTTGCCATTACTTCTTCAGTAAGAAGTCTGTTTTTCTGTTTTGCCCATTTTCTAATTGGATTTTTAAATTGCTGTTAAATTTTGAGAGTTCTTTATATAGTCTAGATATAAGTCCTTTGTCAGATATGTAGTTTGGAAATATTGTCTCCTCCTCTATAGCTTGTCTGTTCATCCTCTTAACAGGATCTTCCTAAAACAAAAGTTTTAAATTTCAATGGAGTATAATTTATTAATTTCTTTTATGGATCATGCTTTTGGTATCATATCTAAGAACTGTTAACATGTTCTAAGTCCTGAAGATTTTTCCATGTTTTCTTCTAAAAGTTTTTTAGTTTTATGTTGGCACCTATGATCCATTTTGAGTTAATTTTTGTAGAAGGTATGAGGTTTGGCTCAAGAGTCAATTTTTTATCCATGGATGACCAATGGCTTCATTACCACTTGTTGAAAAGACTTTTCTTCCTCCACTGAATCACTTCTACACTTTGTCAAAAATAAGTTGGCTAAACAAAGCTAGTGGGAGGGGTATTCTGCTGATCTGAGGAAGATGCTTTTTTATTCCTCAGGAAATGGAAGTATGTGGGGACTGGTGGCAGCCATGTTAAGTCCATGAGAGGAGGCAGGCAGCCTTAGCATGAAGCTGTACCATGAAGAATACCACTGTATGTTAAGTAGAGAGAAGGAAGGAAATCAGGTCCTTGGTGACATACTTATGCCCCTGGGTCAAAGTAATCATGACACCTACTTACTTCTGGACCTCAGTTGTGTGAGCCAACACATCTTTATGGCTTAAAAAAAGCCCAGTTGGCCATACTTGTGTGGGTCTATTTCTGGGTTCTCTATTCTGTTTTATTGAGCTATGTGTGTATCTCTCTTCCAATACCACACTGTCCTGATTACTGTAACTATATTGTAAGTCTTAAAATTGGTTACAATAATTCCTCCCACTTTATTTTTCTTTTTCAAGATTGTTTTAGCTATTCTAGGGCCTGTTCCTTTACATATAAATTTTAGAATAAGCTTGTATATATTACAAAAAAAATCTTGCTCATATTTTGATAGGAAACATGTTAAACCTAGAGATCAAAATATGGGGAATCGACATCTTTACTATGTTGAACCTTCCAATCCACGAATATTGTATGTCTCCCTCTCCATTCATTTAGATATTATTTGATTTCTTTTTTCTTTTAATTTTTCTTTGCTTTTTGTTTTTGTTTTTGAATTTTTTTGAGGAAGATTAGACCTGAGCTAATATCTGATGCCAATCCTCCTCTTATTGCTGAGGAAGACTGGCCATGAGCTAACATCCGTGCCCATCTTCCTCTACTTTCTATGTGGGACGCCTGCCACAGCATGGCTTGCCAAGTGGTCCCATGTCCGCACCCAGGATCTGAACTGGCAAACCCTGGGCCGCCGAAGCAGAACGTGTGCACTTAACCTCTGCACCACCGGGCCAGCCCCTATTTGATTTCTTTCACCAGCATTTTGTAAGTTTCAGCCTAGAAGTTTTGTGCAAATTTTGTTAGAGTTATACCCAAGAATTTCATTTTTTGAGCAATTGTAAATGACATTGGGTTTTTAATTTCAATTTCCATATGTTCATTGATAGTATATAGAAATACAATTGATTTTTATGTGCTGATTTTGTATCCTGTGACCTTGCTAAATTCACTTATTAGTTCTAGGAGTTTTCTTGTAGATTCCTTGGGATTTTCTATGTAGACAATCATGTCTTCTGCAAATACAGTTTCACTTCTTCCTTTCATTCTGCACATGAAATACTATTCTTTTATGAAATACATATCTTCTTTCTTTTTCTAGCCTTAATACATTGGCTAGAGCTTCTAGCATTATGTTGAATAAGAAGAGTGAGAGTGGACATCTGCTTTGTTCTTGATCTTAGGTGGGAAATTTAGTCTTTCACTATTAAGTATAATGTTTACTGTTGGTTTGTGTGGATACTCTTTATTAAGTAGAGGAAGATCTCCTCTATTTCTAGTTTTCTAAGAGGTTTTTTATGTTGAACCAGCCTTGCATCCCTGAAATAAACTCCACTTGGTCATGGTGTATAATTCTTTTTAAATGTTGCTGAATTCTACTTGCTAATATTTTGTTAAGGATTTTTGTATCCATATTCATGAAAGATATTGATTTGTAGTTTTCTTTTTTTGTGTTTTCTTTGTCTGGCTTTGATATCAGGGTAATACTTGTTTCATAAAAGTCAGTTGGAAAGTATCTTCTCTTCTATTTTCTGGAAGAGATTGTATAGAATTGGTGCTAATACTTCTTTAAAAATTTGGTAGAATTCTCCATTGCAAGCATCTGGGCCTCAAGATTTCTTTTTGGTAATTTTTAAACTATGAATTCAATTTCTCCATTAGCTATAGGACTATTTAAATTATCCAGTTTATATTGTATAAGTTGTAATAGTTTTGTTTTTTAGTAATTGGTTCATTTCATCTAAATTGTTGAGTTTATGTGCATAAAGTTGTTCATAATATTCCTTTATATTCTTCTTCATGTCTGTGAGGTCTGTAGTAATATCCTGTTTCATTGTGGATATTGGTTTGTCACTCTTGCTAGTTTGTCAATTTATTGTTTTACCAATTTTATTGGTTTTCAAAGAACCAGTTTTTTGTGCCATTGATTTTTCTCTATTGTTTTCCTGTTTTCAATTTTATTGATTTCCATTTTTCTTTTTAAATAGCTTTATTGAAGTATAATTTACATATCATAAATTTCACCTATTTCAATGGTATAGTTATGCAAGTTTTAGTAAATTTCTACAGTTGTACAACCATCCCCACTATCCCATTTTAGAACATTTCCTTCACCCCAAAGTTTCCTTTGTGCCTGATTTCAGTCAGTTCCCACTACCATCCCCAGCCCAGGAAACCACTCATCTGCTTTTAGGCTCTACAGTTTTTCCTTTTCTAGAAATTTCATATAAATATAATCATACAATATTTAGGTATTTTGTGTGTTGGTTTCTTTCACTTGGCATGTTTTTGAGGTTCATCCATATTTAGCTGGTATCAGCACTTCGTTTTATCGTTGAATAGTATGTCATTGTATGGATATAACACATTTTGTTTCTATTCATTTATTGATGGGCGTTTGAGTTGATTCCAGTTTTTGGCTATTATGAAAAATGTTGCTATGAATATTTGCTACAAGTCTTGGTATGAACATGTGTTTTAATTCCTCTTGGGTGTATACCTAGGAGGTCAGTTTCATTGATTTCTGCTCTTATATTTATTATTTCTTTGCTTCTGCTCACTTTGTGTTTATTTTTCTCTTTTTTTTTCTAGTTTCTTGAGGTAGAATCATAGTTTATTAATTTGAGACCCTTTATCTTTAGTGCTATACATTTCCCTCTCAGGACTACTTTAGTTGCATCCCATAAATTTTTATATGTTGTAATTCATTTCCATTCAGTTTAATGTATTTTTAAATTTCCTTTGAGACTTACTCTTTGACCCATGGATTATTTAGAACTGTGTTGTTTTATTTCCAAGTATTTGGAGATTTTCCTGCTATCTTTCAGTTACTGATTTTTGGTTTAACTCCAGGATGGTCAAAGTATATATTCTATGTGATTTCCATTCTTTAAATTCGTTGAGCTTTGTTTTCTGACCCTGGATATGATCAGAATGTTCCATGGGTAATTGAAAATAATATATATTCTGTCATTGGGTGGTATGTTCTCTAAGTGTCAGTTAGGTCCTGTTCGTTAATGATGCTGTTCTTCTATATCCTTGTTAGTAATTCTATGAATTCTTTTTTTGTTTTTTTGAAGATTGGCATCTGAGCTAACAACTATCGCCAATATTCTTTTTTTTCTGCTTTTTCTCTCCAAATCCCCCTAGTACATAGTTGCATATTTTAGTTGTGGGTCCTTCTAGTTGTGGCATATGGGACACTGCCTCAGCGTGCTCTAACGAGTGGTGCCATGTCCGCGCCTAGGATCTGAACCAGTGAAACCCTGGGCTGCCGAAGCAGAGTGCATGAACTTAACCACTCAGCCACAGGGCTGGCCCCTATCAATTCTTGAAAAAGAGTTTTATCAATTATTCTTCACTTCTTCCATATCCTTGTTAGTAGTTCTGTCAATTGTTGTCACATTTTTGAAGTCTCTAACTGTAATGATGGACTTGTCTATTTTACCTTTCAATTATATCAGTTTTTACTTCATGTGTTTGGAAGTTTTGTTATTGGTACATACACATTTAAGATGGCTATGTCTTCCTGGTAGATCGACCCTTTTCTCATTATATAATGTCTTTCTTTGTCCCTGCCAATTTTCTCTGGATAAAGAGACATTTAAGATTGTTAAATCTTCTTGATACTTGATAAATTGACCCTTTTGTCGTTTTGAAATGTCTCTCTCTCTCTCTCTGCTAATATGTCTGTCTTAAGGCCTACTGTTTTCTGATATTAATATAGCCACTCCAGCTTTCTTATAATTAGTGTTTGCATGGTATATCTTTTTCCATTCTTTATATATAAAATGCGTTTTCTGTAGACAGGATAGATATAGTTGGGTCTTGCTTTTTTACCTATCTCTCACTTTTAATTGGAATGTTCAGACCACTTACATTTAATATAATACTGATATGATTATGTCTACCATCTTGCTCTTTGTTTTTTTTTCTTATCCCATCAGTTATTTATTTCTTTTTAATCTTTTCTTTCCTTCTTTTAGATTGAGTATTGTTCAGCATTCCATTTTGTCTCGGATATTAGTTTATTTACAATATGCACCTTTAACTTACCATAAATATAATTTAAATAATATTATACCACTTCACATATAATGTCCTTACCCTTTAACAATATACTTCTATTTCCCTCCTGTGGTTTTTTGAGCTGTTGTTGTCACACATTTTACTTCTGCATATATTTTAAGCCACAATATGTTGTTATTTTTGCTTTAAATAATTTGCTTTAATTAATTTGTTTTTTTAAAGAAATTAAAAAGTGAGAAGAAAAGCCTTTAATATGTAACGTACATTTTTATCATTTGTGTCACTAATTTCTTTACATAAATCCAAGTTTCCACCTGGTGTCATTTTCCTTCAGACTAAAGAACTTCCTTTGATGTTTCTTGCACTACAGATCTGTTGGTTGCAAATTTTCTTGATTTTTGTTTGTCTAAAAAAAATCTTTATTCCACCTTTGTTTTTGAGAGATATTTTTGCTGGATATAGAATCCTAGGCTGAAATTTTTTGTCTTTCAGCACTTTAAAGACATTGTTCCTCTTTCTTCCGCTTTGCATTGTTTCTGGTGAGAAGTCTACAATCTTTCTAATCTTTGTTCCCCTGTATTTAATGTTTCTTTTCCTTTTACTGCTTCTAAATTTTTCTCTTTATCGATGGTTTTCAGAAATTTGATTATGATGCTTTGGTGTGTTTTTCTTTATGTTTATCCTACTTGTGGTTCATTGAAATTCTTGATTCTGTGGGTCTATAATTTTCTTTAAATTTAGGAAGTTTTAGATTATATTCAGTCAAATATTATTTATCACACACACACAATTATGGAACTCCAATTGCACTTATGTTAGACTACTTTATATTTTCCACTTTATATATTTCTGGTTGCTGAAACTCTATTCATTTTGTTTTTCAATCTGATTCTGTGTGTTTCAGTTTGGATAGTTTCTATTGCTATGTCTTCAGGTTAGGTGATCTTTTCTTCTTCAGTGTCTGGTCTGCTGCTACTCCCGTCTAGTTAAGTTTTCATTTCATTTATTGTATTTTTCACCTCTGGAAGTTCCATCTCATTCTTTCATCTCTCTTATTATCTTCATGTTTTCCTTTAAATCCTTGAGAAAATTTACAATAGCTGCTGTAGAGTCCTTGTCTGCTAATTTTATCACCTCTCTCATTTCTAGTGATGATTTTCTTCCTGGTTTTAGATCACAATTTGCTGCTTATTTGCATGTCTCGTAATGTTTTTATTGGATGGTAGACATTGTAAATACCACATTGTTGAGTGTTTGGGTTTTGTTTCTTTCTTTAAGAAGTACAGATGGTCTCTAACTTACAATAGTTTGAATTACAATTTTTCAACTTTACAATGGTGTGAAAGTGATACACATTGACTAGAAACTGTACTTTGAGTTTTGAATTTTGATCTTTTCCTGGGCTAGCAATATGTGGTACAATACTCTCTTAAGATGCTGGGCAGTAGCAGCAAGCCACACTCCCAGTCAGCCACTGCATACTGAG
This sequence comes from Equus caballus, assembly GCF_041296265.1. Taxonomy (NCBI): domain Eukaryota; kingdom Metazoa; phylum Chordata; class Mammalia; order Perissodactyla; family Equidae; genus Equus; species Equus caballus. The sequence continues at coordinate 51,240,986 of NC_091697.1, read as the reverse complement.
GGTAAACAACCAATACACTTACAACCATTCTATACCCATATAACCATTCTGTTTTTCACTTTCAGTACAGTATTCAATAAATTACATGCGCTATTCAACACTTTATCATAAAATAGGTTTGTGTTAGATGATTTTGCCCAACTGTAGGCCAATGTAGTGTTCTGAGCACATTTAAGGTAGGCTAGGCTAAAGCTATGATGGTCAGTAGGTTAGGTGTATTAAGTGCATTTTTGACTTAATGATATTTTCAACTTACGATGGGTTTATTGAGACATAACTTCATCATAAGTCAAGGAAGATCTGGTTGATCTTTTCAAGGCTTATTTTTAAGCTTTGTTAGGGCAGGTTTATAGCAGCCTTGGCTTTGGGCGAGTGTAGTCCTACTATTCAGTTGTGACTCTTTTTTTCTGCTTTGAGTGTTCAGCAGAGACTCTGATTCTGGCTGAATGGAATTCAAATATTTCCCATTGCTGTGCGAGCTCTGGGACCTCTGCAGCTAATAGCTCCCTTGACATTTGCTCTTTGCCCAGCTTCAGAAGAGTGTCAGTCTGTGCACATTCAGTTTATTATTCAGCCAAAGACTCAGTGAGATCTTTATCCCGATTTCTGGAGAACTTTGTGTGGCTCCATTCTCTCTGATATTCTGTCCCACAAATTCTAGCTACCTTAGTCTCCTCAAATTCTAATTTCTACCCTCAACTCAGCAAGGCCATTTTGTTATTCTTGGATTTCCCCTTTCCTGCCCCATGGTTTAAAAGTTGCCTCTAGGCAAAATACCAGAGATCCTAGAACTCACTTCATTTGCTTTCCTTCTCTCAGTCTTGCACTCTTTTTGAGCCAATGTCTAAAAGCATTTTCCACATATTTTCATCAATTTTCTAGTTGTTTATAGTGGTATAGCTAGTTCCACATGGTCAAAAGCAAAGTTTTCACTTTCATAATATATCCTGGAAATCTTTTGTATCAATTTCTAGAGATCTTTGTGGATTTTTTTTTATATATAGCTTCATAAAACTCCACTGTATGTGTACATATTATAGTCTACTCAACCAATCTATAGTTTGTCATTTAGGTAGTTTCCAGTCTTTTTTGCAATTACAAATAATGCTATAATAAATAACCTGGCACATATGTATTTTAATAATTTTTGATGTGTATATTCAGGGTAAATTCCTAAAAGTGTGATTGCTAGGTCATAGGGTATGCATATGTAGTTTTGCTAGATATAATTATTTTCCTCCATATAAACCATTTTGCATTCCTATCAATAGATGAGAATGCTTATTTTCCCACAGCCTCATCTACAGAGTACATTGTCAAGCTTTTCAAGTTTACCAATATGATCAGTAAAAAAATCTCAAAATAGTTTTGATTAGAATTTTCTCTTATTATGATTGAAGTTAAATATCTCTTCATAATTAAAGAGCTAGTTTATCTCTTTTTTAAAATTGTCTGTTCATATCTTGTGTTCATTTTTCTATTAGAGTTTCTGAGTGTTTTGTCCTAAAATTTTAAAAACTTAATTTATATATTTAGAGATATTAGCCCTTTGTCCAAGAAATAAGTTGCAAATATTTTCTTCCAGTATGTCATTTGCCTTTCACCTTTGTTTATATTATTTTTTTGCAATGCGACCTTTTTCCCCCTTTATTTTTATGTAATCAAATGAATCAGTCTTATATTGCATTTAGGTTTTGAGTCACACTTAGAAAGCCGTGCCCCACATTCAAGTTATAGAAAAAATCATCAGTTTTCTTCCAGTGCTTGTATGTTTTTTTGGTTTTTACATTTAGATCTCTGATCTGTATGGACTTTATTCTTGTGTTTGCTGAGGTATGGAACTAATTTTATCTTTTTCCTAAGTGGCTATCCAGTTGTACCAATACCATTTATTAAAAACTTCATCTTTGTCCTAGTGATTTGAGATAGCATCTTTATCGTGTACTAAACTTCTGTATTGCCAAAAGGTTCTAATGATCAGAAAGCCACACTTCTTTCCCACTCAATGTTACTATTATATGTTGAAGTGAATTACTTTATTTCAAAAAAATAAAGAAACAACTAAGCCATACAAGGCTAACCCCTTGGTGAGAACTGATAATAATTTAGATAAAATAATAACAGCATGCTGGGGAGAAATTGAACAAATACTGTTTCTCTAAGGAGAATTTAGATCTTTGAGGAGATTTTCATGTGGACAAATTTAGTAATTTTTTGCAGGTAGTTTCCTGGTGTATTTAAGCTTTGAAATATAATAAACAGTAAGAGAGTACTAATGTGATCAAGACTAGAAGAGAATAGTGCTTAAATGGACGAAGAGGTAAACATCTTTTTTTCCCTTAAACTTTTTTTTTTTTTAAAGATTTTATTTTTTCCTTTTTCTCCCCAAAGTCCCCCCCCCCCCCCCGGTACATAGTTGTATATTCTTCGTTGTGGGTCCTTCTAGTTGTGGCATGTGGGACGCTGCCTCAGTGTGGTTTGATGAGCAGTGCCATGTCCGCGCCCAGGATTCGAACCAACGAAACACTGGGCCGCCTGCAGCGGAGCGCGTGAACTTAACCACTCGGCCACGGGGCCAGCCCCTTTCCCTTAAACTTTTCATCCCTAAAATCACTGATTATAGTTCCAAAATATTTTGATGAGATAATTCCTTCTTGTTCTAAGGTTAGATAGACTAGAGGTCTTATAAAACTTACTCTTAAGATTCTTAGATTATTTTATTAAACCGAAGTATGCAAAACATTTTTTCATATAAATAAATTTCAGGTAAACTTCAGATAAAAATTAAGGCTAAACCATCCAGCTTCTTCACCAAATGCTTGAATCTCCCACTTGTCTAAATTGTGATACATGTTTGATTGATTTATTGGTTATCTGTTTTTATACCATTTATCCTTAAATGATCCCTTAAGTTGACTTTAGGATATTTCTCAAATAGGCAAATCATATTGAATTGAAAGATTACTAGATGATATTTAGAATTTTAAGGGAATAACACATATATGTTTTCACTTGAATGCTGTAATTTAATAGTATCATTAATAGGCTTTTCTGATATTACTGACTCTCAGGGAATAAATAATATTAGGTAACTACCTAACATTAAAAAATAATATTAGGTAGGGGCCAGCCCAGTGCAGAGCGGTTAAGCGCACCTTCTGCTTCGGTGGCCTGGGGTTCACCGGTTCGGATCCCAGGTGTGGGCCTATGCACAGCTTGTCAAGCCATGCTGTGGCAGGCATCCCACATGTAAAGTAGAGGAAAATGGGCACAGATGTTAGCTTAGGGCCAGTTTTCCTCAGCAAAAAAGAGCAGGATTGGCAGCAGATGTTAGCTAAGGGCTAATCTTCCTCAAAAATAATAATAACAATAATAATAATATTAGGTAATATTTATGGAGAGCTTCCTCTGTTCTAGGCAAGGCCAGTGTCATGGGCAGGTGACCTGTGCTGTCACATGGACCCCATTCTTAGAAGGGTCCTGCATTTGGATTAATGCCCTGCTGTCACCATCTTGAAATCCTTAATAATTTTGAAACAAAGAGCCCCCTATTTTCATTTTGCATTGTCCCCACAAATTATGTAGCCAATCCTGGTACCAAGCACTATATTTATCAAGGAGAGTATATAATTTAATTTATATTTTTGAAAGATCCCTCAGGTTTGTGTATGTGAAATGGAGTTTAAGGAAAGCGCAAGAGGATATAAGAAGACCAGAGAGGAAGCTATGGCAGTGTTTAAGGTGGCTTTGACTCAGGTGGTGGCAGTAAAGAGGGAAAGTAATTGAAAGATTCAAAATATATTTTGGGGGCTGGCCCCGTGGCCGAGTGGTTAAATTCGTGTGCTCAGCTTCAGCGGCCCGGGGTTCCGCTGGTTAGGATCCTGGGTACAGACATGGCACTGCTCATCAGGTCACACTGAGGTGGCGTCCCACATGCTACAACTAGAAGGACCCACAAATAAAATATACAACTATGTACTGGGGGGGGGGGGGGTTGGGAGAAAAAGCAGAAAATATATATATATATATATATATATATTTTTTTTTTTTTTTTGGAGGTAGCAAGTATTGGCATGAACTGGTGAAGAATTGAATGTGGGGATGTTGAAAAAGATGTTGAAAATAACTTGGAAGTTTTTGACTGGACTAGAAATGCCCCTTGTTAGATGAAGAAGGTTGGACAATGTACAGATTTGAGAGTGTAGTTAAGAGTTGGGTTTGATATTATGCTAAGTGAAAGAAGCCAGATACAAAAGGCTATGTATTTTGTAATTCCCTTTTTATGAAATTTCAAAAAGGCAAAAGAACATAGAAAGTAGATCAGTGGTTGCCTGAGGCTTGGGGTAGGAGCAAGGATTGAGTACAGACAGGCATGGGGGAACTTTTAGGGGGTGATGAAAGTATTCTAAAATTAGATTGTGGTGTTGGTTGCATAACTGTATAAATTTACTAAAAATCATTGATTGTCTAGGAGAACTCTATGGCAAGTATAAACTGTTAAGGATTGAAATAAGAGATTGAGGTGCCTGTAGTTATGTCAAGGAGTGCTATTATTATTCCCATTTTACAGATAAAGAAAATAAAAGCGAAGTTAAAAATGAAAGCTTCATGGTTACATAGCTACTAAGTGTAATATCCACTATTGGAACTTGAGTCTTTTAGACACTAAGGCCCCACTCTTGACCACTATAATATATTCACTTTCTATTTTAAAATTATATTGCTGCATCTCATTGATCAGAGGATCTCTTGAAATTATAAAACAGAGAGAAAAGAAGATAGAGACTAGAAAATTGTATTGATCCTGTACACTGGTGCTTCCATTTCCCCTGGATAGAGGTAACAGGGGAAGTTACACCATCTCTCTGTTTTTTTCCAGTGTGAGTTGTGTTACCACACCTTACTTGGCTCTTTGGCAAACTATGTTTTCTCTTTGAAATCATTACGTTAAGAAATAGTTTCATTAGGCCCACTGGCAGCTTGAAAGAGTGACTGTATCTTTGACAAATGCTTACCCCTTGGGAAAATGGATGCACACAAATGAATATATATAGTTCTTAGTGTATTTTATGATTACTATGCCATCAGCATGAAGATTGCTATATTAAGAAGCGTTAAATATAGGGAGAAGTTGGTCAAAGGGTACAAACTTTCAGTTATAAGATGAATAAGTTCTGGGAATCTGATGACTATAGTTAACAGTACTGTAGTGTGTACTTGAAATTTGCTAGGACAGTAGATCTTAAATCTTCTTACCACACACACACACAAGGCAAGATGATGGATGTGTTAACTATATTCTGGTAATCATTTCACAATATATACATATAGCAAATCATGTTGTACACTTTAAATTTATACAATTTTATTTGTCAAGTATACTTCAATAAAGCTGGGAGGAAAAACCATTAAGTGCCTACTGTGCTAGATACTGGGAATATAAGCGATCATCAAAACAGGCATGGTCTGTGCCCTCCTGCAGCTTTTATTTTAGTGGAAGATACAGATATTATGCTTAAACAAAAATATAATTATAAAATTTTAACTTGTGCTGGGTTCAACACAGGAAAATATAAAGTGCCCTAAGAGAGCATAACAAGGATCATAGTTTAAACTGATCCCTAATGGAAGATGCCTATTAGGAAGTAACATTTAAAGTGAGACCAGAAAGATTTGTAGAAATTAGCAAGGCAAAGAGAGGGAAGGGAAAGAAGCCTTCCTGGGAGAGGAGCGGGCTGCATGAAGGCCCTGAGGCAGAAAAGAGCTTGGCTAACGACCATACTGTGAAAGCAGTGTAAATGGAGTATCAAGAGAAGGAGAAGCATGAGAACTTGGATACTACGCAAAGGATTTGGTATTTTATTTCAAAAGCAGTAAGATGCTACTGAGGAGTTTTGAGCTGGAGAATCGTATGATCCAATTAAAATTTTAAGGTCACTCTGGCTACTGTGGACAATGGATCCAAGAGAGTTCTGCTGGCTAATGAAGAGGTCTTAGGGAAACTATGGGCCTTATTACTAATGGGAATACTACTTCAACTTTTAAAAGCTAGTTTTTAAAAATCAGACTGTCAATGAAGTGATGGTGAATGGGAAAAAATGATTGATAAACCAGTATATCTTTGAATAACCCACTAGATCAGTGCTTCTGAAACTTTAATGTACATTCAGATCACCCAGGTATTTTGTTAAAATGCAGATTCTGGTTTGGTAGGTCTGTAGTGGGGCATTTCTGCATTTCTAACAAGCTCCCAGGTGATGCCTATGCCATTGGTCCTTGGCTCACACTCTGAGTAACAAGTGACTGGGCTGTATCCTATATTCTAAATTCGACATATATTCTGTAGTATATAGTCTTTCTTCTAATACCTATCAGCCTTCTTGGTGGTCTGGCCAATTGTCAAACTTGAGTATTTAAAACTGGAGGTTTTAAGAGATGAATTAAGGTATTGAGGATGTGGAGAGACAAGTCAAATATGGCTTTTCATCCCTCCAATAAATATCCTATATATACTTCCTATCTACCTAACTAACCTGTCTGCCTACCTCCCTGCCTTAAGGTTCAGGTACATGCAGACAGGACTATATGCAGTCAAAGTGATGTCCAAGACAAGTATACAGAAATAGTATGAAGCTCTAAAACTTTACATCTAGTATCTAATGGGGTGATTTGCATAATTTATTGAGGCTTATTCTGTACCAGGTATTTGACTTGCCTTACTCCTTTAGTAGGAGAGGAACCCAGGGGCCCTCAGAGGGTAGTTTCTTGTCTAAGGATGTACAACTCAGCCCTGACATTTCATAGCAGACTATCTTACTTATTATCCTAATCATTGCTATTTTCTTTGGTGACTACAATCCTAAATGCAGAAAACTCAAGGCTCTTTATTCTATGGCTACAGGCTTTGTATTTCTGCCATGTTTCAATCATTTTATAAAGGTCCAAGGTGGTAAAGAGGCCTGTTTCTTTCTTTTTTTGGGGGTGGGGAGGAAGGAGGATGTTATCCTTTGTTAGCAATGCAACATCTCTCTGTGGCATATGAACCCAAGACCTTGGGAAATGATTGATTAAGTAAAAGGAAGTGTTTGAGATTATGCTTTATGATTGAGATCATGCTCACTGGGAAAGACAGGGTGGGAAAATTTCACACTGCCCCTGGTGATTAAGCAATGAGAGCTAAAAAATCCAGTTGTAAAAGAAACCTGAATTGTATTTTTAATTTCATAAAACAGAGTTAAACCAAACAGCTCCTGTTAATTTTCTCTACTGAGGAAGTGACAGGGAATTAATTCTACAGTCTCATTTGCTAAGAGAGAAAACTGAAATTATTAACATCTCCACAGAAATGCTAAAAGCCTCCTTACAAGTAGAGCCCAGCTAGATAGATTTTACCCAGTCCTCCAACAAACCCAAGATGTTAGTGTTTCTCCAGATAACGTTGTGTCGTTTTCGGTTTGGTTTGGTCCCCCTTCTTGCGATTGAAGAAAACGATTAAAGTGTTTAATAGGCCTTGGTTTGGCTTGAAGACTTGCAGCACCGCCAGCTTCATCGCCCTGCTTTCCAGGCTAAGGTAGGCTTCCGACGGAGGGATACTGCCAAGGCGCTTCGGCCGGCCGTAAACTCTGGGAGGAAGCCAGAAGAAAGTGAAGTTCCTGGCGCTAGCGCTTGTCCCGCTCAGAGCCCGGCGCTAGCGCATTCTTCGTGCAGTTATTGGCTGGGACTCTGCGTGCCGCTGTCGGCCAATGAAGACGCTGGAGATCTGGCCCCGGCCCGTCCCCTCTCGGCGCCCCGGGATGAGGCAGAGACCGAACAGCCGGCGAGCAAATCAACGGCATCCAGAAAGCCATGTCCGACTCGGCGCCCAGCGCCCAAGCGCTAACCCGCTGAAAGTTTCTCAGCGAAAAAGCCGGGACGATCTGGACCCCGCTAAGAGAAACTGCCTTTGAGTGAGATGGTCCCAGAAGCCTGGAGGAGCGGACTGGTAAGCAGTGGGAGAGTGGTGGGAGTTTTGCTTCTGCTTGGTGCCTTGCACAAGGCTTCTGCCGTCATTCGCTATGAGATCCTGGAGGAAAGAGAGAAAGGTTTCGCGGTGGGCAACGTGGTCACAGACCTTGGCTTGGATCTCGGCAGCCTGTCAACCCGCAGGCTCCGGGTGGTGTCTGGAGCTAGCCGAAGATTCTTTGAGGTGAACCGGGAGACCGGAGAGATGTTCGTGAACGACCGTCTGGATCGAGAGGAGCTTTGTGGGACCCTGCCTTCCTGCACCGTAACTCTGGAGTTGGTAGTGGAGAGCCCACTAGAGCTGTTCAGCGCGGAAGTGGTGATCCAGGATATCAACGACAACAATCCCGCTTTCCCTACCCGGGAAATGAAATTGGAGATTAGCGAGGCCGTGGTGCCAGGCACGCGCTTTCCGCTCGAGAGCGCGCACGATCCGGATGTGGGAAGCAACTCTTTACAAACCTACGAGCTCAGCCGAAACGAGTACTTTGCGCTTCGCGTGCAGACGCGGGAGGACAGCACCAAGTACGCGGAGCTGGTGCTGGAGCGCGCCCTGGACCGGGAAAGAGAGCCAAGTCTCCAGTTGGTGCTGACGGCGTTGGACGGAGGAACCCCGGCTCGCTCCGCCAGCCTTCCTATTCTCATCGCCGTGCTAGACGCGAATGACAATGCGCCTGCCTTCAACCAGTCCTTGTACCGGGCTCGCGTCCTGGAGGATGCACCCCCCGGCACCCGCGTGGTACAAGTCCGCGCAACGGACCTGGATGAAGGCCTCAATGGTGAAATCGTTTACTCCTTTGGTAGCCACAACCGCGCCGGGGTGCGGGAACTATTCTCCTTAGACCTTGTAACCGGAGTGCTGACAATCAAGGGTCGACTGGATTTCGAAGACACGAAACTCCACGAGATTTACATACAGGCCAAAGACAAGGGCGCCAATCCCGAAGGAGCACATTGCAAAGTTTTGGTAGAGGTTTTGGACGTAAATGACAATGCCCCGGAGATCACAGTCACCTCCGTGTACAGCCCAGTCCCTGAGGATGCCCCTCTAGGAACTGTCATCGCTTTGCTCAGTGTGACCGATCTGGATGCTGGAGAGAACGGGCTGGTGACTTGTGAAGTTCCACCAGGTCTTCCCTTCAGCCTTACTTCTTCTCTCAAGAATTACTTTACTTTGAAAACCAGCGCAGCCCTGGATCGGGAGACTGTGCCAGAATACAACCTCAGCATCACAGCTCGAGACTCGGGAGCCCCGTCCCTCTCAGCCCTTACAACACTGCGGGTGCAAGTGTCCGACATCAACGACAACCCTCCACAATCTTCCCAGTCTTCCTACGACGTTTACGTGGAGGAAAATAATCTCCCCGGGGTTCCCATACTAAATCTAAGTGTCTGGGACCCCGACGCCCCGCAGAATGCTCGCCTTTCCTTCTTTCTTTTGGAGCAAGGAGCTGAAACTGGGCTAGTGGGTCGCTATTTCACGATAAATCGTGACAGTGGCGTCGTGTCATCCTTAGTGCCCCTGGACTATGAGGATCAGCGGGAGTTCGAATTAACAGCTCATATCAGCGACGGGGGCACTCCGGTCTTGACCACCAACATCAGTGTAAACATATTTGTCACTGATCGCAACGACAACGCCCCCCAGGTCCTATACCCCCGACCTGGCGGGAGCTCGGTGGAGATGCTGCCTCGAGGTACCGCCGCTGGCCACGTGGTCACGCGGGTGGTAGGCTGGGACCCAGATGCAGGGCACAATGCCTGGCTCTCCTACAGCCTCTTGGGAGCCCCCAACCAGAGCCTTTTTGCCGTGGGGCTTCACACGGGTCAAGTCAGCACTGCCCGTCCAGTCCAGGACACAGATTCGCCCAGGCAGACTCTCACGGTCTTAATCATGGACAATGGGGAGCCGTCGCTGTCCACCACCGCGACCCTGACTGTGTCAGTAACCGAGGAATCTCCTGAAGCCCGGGCCGAGTTCCCCTCTGGCTCTGCCCCTCGTGAGCAAAATAAAAATCTCACCTTTTATCTACTCCTCTCTCTAATCCTGGTCTCGGTGGGGTTCGCAGTCACAGTATTGGGAGTGATCATATTCAAAGTTTACAAGTGGAAACAGTCCAGGGACCTATACCGAGCTCCCGTGAGCTCCTTGTACCGAACACCAGGGCCTTCTCTGCACGCAGACGCCGTGCGGGGAGGCCTGATGCCGCCGCACCTCTACCATCAGGTGTACCTCACCACCGACTCGCGCCGCAGCGACCCGCTGCTGAAGAAGCCTGGCGCCGCCAGCCCCCTGGCCAGCCGCCAGAACACGCTGCGCAGCTGCGATCCGGTGTTCTATAGGCAAGTGTTGGGTGCAGAGAGCTCCCCTCCCGGACAGGTAAGAGTTAGCAAGTCATCCCATAATGATAGTAATGCTTTTTGATTCCTGCACCATGTTGTGGAAGGTATGAGGTGTTTTTTAGTGATGAAGATATTTACCTAATTATGCATCTACATTTTCACCTGGCCCTTCCTAGAGCAAACGTTGTACCTTTGTGAGGGGGATGGCCTGGCTAGAGTGTGGTTTGTAGTCTCACACAGTGTGGAGTTAATTGACTCATCTGTAGACGCAATCCACACACACCCTCAGCATTCACTTGCCATCACAACTAACCAATCTTGGTAAGGGATCTTTAAGCTATAACCCAAGATCCCAGCACTCAGAGCGTAGCTTGGTGTCATTGGGAACAAGCTGCTGGATACCTCTAACCAGTGGCAGCCGCTAGGAATATAAAAACTACCTCATTCGTCCATCTTGCAAATGATTGTGAGATCTGCATTAAAACTCATGGTTTGCTTCTAATTTTCCTTTGCCGACACAGATCCTGTACCTCATTCTCAGACGATTTTCTATGAAAGAAATAAAATTTTACACATCCTTTAAATTTTATTTCAAGCACACTACTGGAAATGATGTGTATGTTATTTACAAAATATTTTTATGTTATAGTAATAATGCATGTGCATTATAGAAAATTTGGAAAATGCATAAAATTATAAAGAAAAAGTTAAAACTAACTATAATCCCCAAATCCAAAGATAACCACCATTAATTATAAAAGTAATCATTTATTTTGAAAATAAATTCAGACAATCTAAAAAAAGATAAAGTACAAAATGAAAGTTCTTTTGTACCCGCAGTGTTATTCCCTATCCTTCCAGCATTATTCTTCTTAGGTATACACACAGTGTGAAAGGTAGGTAAACTCCTATCTTGAGAAAGGTAAAGCTTTCATTCATTCAGGATGGTGTGCAAGTGACTGCAAGGCCTTTGTCTTGGAGTGATACTTACACACACTTCCAATTGTGGGAAAATCATTGTTATTTTGTTACTAATAAGTGTATTATTGCTACCAACCCTTAGATTTGACAGTTAGACAAATGAGGCTTCACCACTTACCAACCATGAGTCCTTGGCCAAGTTAGTCTCCTTTCTAAGCCCAGTTCTCAGATGCAAAAAGGGAATAAAAAGGACTTCATAAGATTACTGCATGACACATGCACAGTGCCTGGTGTATCATACATGTTAAAAAATTCTTACTATTACCATTATTTTTTTGTTAGTTCTTTACCCACCCCAAATCTTAAACACATCTTGGAAATGAGCAAATCTGGAGACACCAAAGATGACAAAGTAGAGGCATATATGGAATGGCCAAGGAGGGATGAAAGCCAGAGAGAAACAGCTGCTGCTCTTCCGATCAGACTAGAAATCAACTGGCATTTTCCCTAGAACAATGTTCTCAAACTTGGTTACACACTAGAATCACCTAGGGATCTTGTAGAAATTCTGAAGCCCAGACCACACCCCAGACCAATTAGAGCACAATCTCTGGGGGTGGGACACAAGCATCAGTATTTTTTGAAGGTCCTCCAGTGATTCCAGTGTGCAGACAAGTTTGAAAACCACTGCCCTAGAACCTGCCAGTCTATCAGTTGGCATATTTATGAAGTAAAGTATTATTCTGGTGTTCACGGAACCAGGAGCCAGCCCTATTGGGCCAGGCTGAACTTGAAAAAATTCTGTCATGTTATTTCCTAACCTTATAACTTTACATAGATTAGATCTAGAAGAGTATTGTAGGGGAGATATAAGAAGATATGTCAATCATTTAAAGAGAAAACCTTCCTAAACTACTTGCACTTGGGCAACTGTTCTTTAAAAATCTAGAGCTGGGCAATGGGTATGGAATTTCTTTTGGGAGTGACAAAAACTTTCTACAATTAGATTGTGGTGATGGTTGCATCATTTTAGTGTAAATGAATATACTAAAAACTATTGAATTGTACACTTTAAATGAATGAATTGTATGGTATGTGATGTACATCTTGATAAAGCTGTTTAAAAAATCTAGAGGTGGGAGAATCACCTTCCTGAAATAAAAAGGTCAAATCAAGGATATGTAAGATTAAGGCTTCATGATGCTCCAGTTCTAGAAATACAGACTGTGTGCCTGTTGGTTTTGGTGCGAACTTGCAAATATAAGGAATTGAGACCTATAGGAGGTATAATTCTTGGCATTAGTAAAGGGCCAGTTTATGGTTATAGGGATGACAAACTGGTGGGAAAATCATTTAAGATGTTATAGAAAGAGGCTTTGTTTCTTACCAGATGGACCAGGGGTACAGTAGGGGATATGAGTACTGCACAGACTAGTTGTTTAGCTTAGGCAAGTCTCTTAACCTTTCTGAATTCTGGTTTCCTCATCTATAAAATAAAGATAATACCTCCTTTCAAAATTGTCATGAGAGTGAAAAGTAATGCATATAAAGTGTTTGTACTCAATGTAAAGTACTCATATAAAGTACAAGTATTCAATAAATATTTGTTGAACTAACAAATGATAATATCAATAATTCACCATTTACTGAGCATCCCTATTTGCCAGACATTGTAAAAGATGAAAAGACACAGTCCCTGCCATTATGGTACATGGAGTTCCACAGGAGACAGATATGCAAAAAAAAAAAAAAAAAAAAAAAAGGATAATGGAGATTTGCATAATACAAGAAGCAATGGGAGCAAAGGGAAAGAAACACCTAAGCTAGCCTGGGGAAATCAGGAAGGCTTCATAGAGGTGGTGATGCCTGAGCTAAAGGTTGAGTAGTAGTTTATCAAATAGTAAAGGGGGAAGGGGGGCAGGGAGGGGCCCTTGCAGGAAATTCCATGCAGAGGGATAATGATATTTCATTACTGCTGAAGCTTAAAGTATGTTTGTAAAACAGACAGTCTTTGCAAGAAAGTGAAGCCAGTAGGCAGGAGTTAGATCTTGAGGTTAGGTCAGGCCAAGGAGTTTTTATTTTATTATATATAGATGATAGTCATTGCAGAATTTTGAACTGACATAGATATGATATTATCAGGGATTTTTTGTTTGTTTTACAGACATTATTCTGGTAGCCATAAGTGAAATGGATTGGGGATATTGGGACTGAGGCAAACAGAACAGTTGAAGGCTATTATAATATATGAGGAGAAGACTGACAAATGCTTGAAGCACCACAGTGGCAGTATAGATGGAGAGAGATGACTGTGTAAAATCGTCAGGACTTGTTGATTACATGCCATAGGGAGTCAGGGAGAGGAATGAGTCAAGGATGACCCTCCCCATCCCTCCCTCATTCTGAATGAGGCAGCTGGGTGGACAATGGTGTCATTCACTGAGGTAGTAAATCCTGGTGTAAGAACACAGAAACCCAGATCCCTCTCTTTGAGACCAGAATATTGGTTCCTGGCCTTACCAGTCAAAAGGATATTCCTAAGGATGAAGGGTGTGGAAAACATCTGGGGACAATAAGAACCCCAGGTTTTACCACTGGTTTTGGCAGCCAGTGGTAGTCTAGGTGAGGATTCAGATGAGCTAAGAAATCTCATGTCCAGATCAGGCTGGATTTTCCTTTTTTGTCCTCTGGTATGTTTGCCACTCGGATTACAGTTTGCTGTGTTTCTGCATTTGTGCAAGGTGGTAGCCTGGCTCCTGGGACGGTCTGGATCAGGGTGAGGGTGGAGTGAGATCAAGTCTCCAGCTCCAAGAGGCTTCCTGGGGCTAAGTGAAAAGCTGGCTCTTTTGAAACAGTCTATGTTGCTAGTTAACAACATATCAAGCATACCGTGGTGTCAAATAAAGGGGATTTGTAGGCACAATGCTGTTGGTAGCTGATCTCAATCATTCAAGGAAGCTATTAAATCTGTGAACGTTAGCATTCTGCCAGGTAATGAGATCTAGTCCTTAGCGCCTCCCAGACACTGATTCTTTACTGATTTGGATCATCTCCCTCTCCTGGCTTCCTCCACCTTGCTTCACCTCCTTCCATACTGTCCTTGAAATCAATGAATGATAATTTAGTATATCACTAGCAAGTGTCTGAATAAAAAGGGTTTGGTTTCCACTGCGCCTCCTGTTACAACAAAAACGTGTACTGCATAAATGTAATTGGCTACATTAATGTGTGAGCCTTTTCTGCAAAGAGATGGATACATTTCGGAACAATCTGCAGAGAGTTTTGACTATATGGCAATGCTTCTAATTAGCTGTAGCTCTAATACAATCAGACTGAGGCAGAAGCTACTCATTTAGAATATTGGTGGATGACAACACTGGCTTGAACAAAGTGACCAGTCTCAAATGGCTACTCACTCTCTGGGCTGCAGGTTGCTAGGGCTCTGGCTGTCGCTGTTTTCCCCGCTGAAAAGGGGCGGGGGAAGTTGGTGTGTTAAGGGAAAAAAAAAAAAGCCCTACATGTATGTTGTCTGCCTCTCTATAGAGGTAACAACCCGTGGAAAGAAATGCTGTTGAGCGGGAGGAAGGTGAAAAAATAGGTGGGTTTTTTGTTTTTTGTATGTGTATGTTTTTTTTTTCCTCCAATGCTGCGACGCATTAACCCTGCTGCTATTGGGATGTTCTCTGCTCAGCCTATTGGCTGAGCCCAGGAGCCGCTGCCTGCCAATCGGGTGGTGGAAGGCAGACAAATCTACCCCGCCACCAGCAAAAAACGGCGCGTAACCCTTGCGGCGCCGGCCCAGCCGCGCCAGAGCTGGCGCGGGGAAAGGGAGATAGGTGTCTCCAGCTGCTGTGGCCATTTGGGGTGGGTTGGCTTCTTCCGCTTCTCAGGACCGGGTAGAGAACTAGCAGGCGGCAGCAATGCTCCGCAAGGTGAGAAGCTGGATAGAAATCTGCAGGGGGGCTACCCTTTTGTTCCTCTGTTGCCACCTGGGTTACGTTTTTGGGCAGATCCGATACCCGGTCCCAGAGGAGTCACAGGAAGGGACTTTTGTAGGGAATGTCGCCCAAGATTTCCTGCTGGATACAGAGAGTCTGTCAGCTCGCAGGCTGCAGGTCGCTGGAGAGGTGAACCAAAGACACTTCCGTGTGGATTTGGACAGCGGAGCCCTGCTCATCAAGAATCCAATCGATCGAGAGGCACTGTGTGGGCTCAGTGCCAGCTGCATCGTGCCCCTGGAGTTTGTAACCGAAGGGCCTTTGGAAATGTACCGAGCAGAGGTAGAAATCGTGGATGTGAATGATCACGCCCCCCGATTTCCTCGGCAGCAGCTGGACTTGGAAATTGGAGAGGCAGCTCCTCCAGGACAGCGTTTCCCCTTGGAAAAGGCTCAGGATGCAGATGTGGGGAGCAACTCCATCAGCAGCTATAGACTAAGCTCCAATGAACACTTTGCACTGGATGTCAAGAAGCGCAGCGACGGCAGCCTGGTCCCAGAGCTGCTCCTGGAGAAACCTTTGGATCGGGAGAAGCAATCAGACTACCGCCTGGTGCTGACTGCTGTGGATGGAGGGAACCCCCCAAGATCTGGCACCGCAGAACTCCGGGTATCAGTGCTGGACGTGAACGACAACGCCCCAGCCTTCCAGCAATCCAGCTACAGGATAAGTGTGTTGGAGAGTGCACCGGCCGGCATGCTGCTCATCCAGCTCAATGCCTCTGACCCGGACCTGGGTCCCAGTGGTAACGTCACTTTTTCTTTCAGTGGTCACACCCCTGATCGTGTAAGAAACCTCTTTAGCCTGCACCCCACTACTGGAAAGCTTACCCTTCAGGGGCCCCTAGACTTTGAGAGTGAGAATTATTATGAATTTGATGTTCGCGCTCGTGACGGGGGTTCTCCAGCCATGGAGCAACATTGCAGCCTTCGGGTGGATCTCCTGGATGTAAATGACAATGCCCCCCACATCACGGTGACCTCAGAGCTTGGGACTCTCCCAGAGAGTGCAGAACCTGGCACTGTGGTGGCGCTCATCAGTGTGCAGGACCCTGACTCAGGGTCAAATGGAGATGTGAGCCTCCGTATTCCTGACCACCTGCCATTTGCCCTCAAGTCTGCCTTCAGGAACCAGTTCTCCCTGGTGACTGCTGGGCCCTTGGACCGAGAGGCCAGATCCAGCTATGACATCATGGTCACTGCTTCTGATGCTGGGAACCCTCCTCTGAGTACCCAGAGGACTATTTTCCTCAATATTTCAGATGTGAATGATAACCCACCTTCTTTCTTCCAGAGATCACATGAGGTGTTTGTTCCTGAGAACAATCGCCCAGGGGACCTGCTTTGCTCCCTTGCAGCCTCTGATCCAGACTCTGGCTTGAATGCGCTTATCTCCTACTCTCTCCTAGAGCCCAGAAATCGAGATGTGTCAGCTTCCTCCTTCATCTCTCTGAACCCCCAGACAGGAGCTGTTCATGCTACTCGATCCTTTGACTATGAACAAACACAGACACTGCAGTTTGAGGTGCAGGCCCGGGATCGGGGCAACCCACCCCTTAGTAGCACTGTGACAGTTCGTCTATTTGTGCTGGACCTCAATGACAATGCCCCAGCTGTGCTCCGTCCTAGGGCCCGGCCTGGTTCCTTATGTCCCCAAGCACTGCCTCCATCAGTTGGTGCTGGCCACCTAGTCACAAAGGTGACTGCTGTGGACTTGGATTCAGGTTACAACGCTTGGGTTTCATATCAGCTCCTGGAGGCCCCAGATCCCAGCCTGTTTGCAGTCTCTCGCTATGCTGGGGAGGTACGGACGGCTGTTCCCATCCCAGCTGATCTCCCACCACAGAAGTTGGTCATTGTGGTAAAGGATAGTGGTAGCCCACCACTCTCTACCTCCGTTACTCTCCTAGTGTCCTTGGAGGAAGACACTCATCCAGTTGTTCCTGATCTTCGAGAATCTTCAGCTCCAAGGGAAGGAGAATCCCGCCTGACCCTCTACTTGGCTGTATCACTAGTGGCAATTTGCTTTGTCTCCTTTGGCTCATTCGTGGCACTGCTCTCTAAGTGTCTGCGTGGGGCTGCCTGTGGAGTGACCTGCCTTCCTGCTGGCACCTGTGCCTGTCTCACCCGATCTCGAAGGAGGGAGGGGCTTCCTCCTTCCAATGGGATCCTCCGAATCCAGCTAGGGTCAGATGATCCTATCAAGTTTGTTGATGTGGGTGGCCACTCTCATGGCTGTACACCCTTGGCTTCTGCACCCACTCGGAGCGATAGCTTCATGATGGTGAAGTCACCCAGTGCACCTATGGCAGGGGAGCCTGTTCGCCCAAGCTGCCCACCCTCTGATCTTCTCTATGGGCTAGAGGTGAGACCTTTACAGGCTCAGCCAATGCCTGAGGGTTATTCTGATCCAGGCATATGGCTGGGCCATGTCCCAGAGAGTACTAGCCTCTCTGTAAGAGCCTGTAGTGATGTCACCATTTTTGTGAGTGGTAACTATGTGGTAGATGCTGTGCTTTAGAAGTGTTTTGTGAATTAACCAGGGAGTTGTCACAGATTAGTACTTGGGGGTGGGTTATGCCCTTATCTGAGAGTAAGAAATGAAAGTAAGTGATCAAGAGCCAGAGTATTGTGGAAGCATGCTACCAGAATGTGGGAGCATACAAGGCTATAGTGCATAAGGGTAGGATGCACCAGGCAGTCACCTAAACCCAGGTGACTCTTTCTCTACTCTTCCTGAATGAGGGGGCCAGGTTCTGGACTACCTTAACTCTAAGTTACCATTTCCCAATGGATTGAGGAGAGCTAGTGTCTTTGCCCCACAGTATCAAGTACACCCTAGTCCATTGTAAAGGGAACTCTGCTTGAAACACAGCAGAGAGCACAAAGAGGAAAGAGCCAAGGGAGTGGAGAGGCATCAAAGTAGAAGCAGAGATCTTTAGTCCAGGTCTTTCGGAGGCCCAATCAAGTCCCCACTGTGGGATTTGAGCTAGATGCAGTCGATTGAGGGCAGGGGAGTATTACCTTTTTGGGAAAAAAACAGTAAGTGAAATCACTTAATGTCAGAAAACTGGTTTACAGCATGCTGCTGTAATTCATAGAGACAGCCACTCTCGGAGTCTTTAAGTAGAGTTCTTCTGAATTGGTGAAACCATAAATCCTAGAGGCCATGCCTAGACTCTAGTCACTCTCCTGGTGACCTGAATCAGTCCCATAAATGTTCCCCCTACCACAAACTGTGATGGTCATTCCATAGCTGAAGTCTGGGATCTCAGGAGAGCTGAGTCCTATAGCCATCAGCTGACATGGAGGTTCCTCAAAGCACTGCTGGAGAGTCAGAGCAAGACTCTGCAGGGTCCTAACGAAATTTTTCTCTCACCTTAGCAGCATTTAGTAGGATGACGGAGGGTGGGGGGAAGCGTGGGTTTTGCTTCTCTCTCCCAGAAGGACAAAGTTTTGGTGGTTCAAGCAAAGTAGTGGAAGCTTCCGAAGTCATGCAGGAAGTTGCTGGGACAGGACACTGAGAAGTTCTGTACCACTTTGTCTTCCTGTTGAGTGCCATCTGAGCTGTCAAACTTTGCTGCCAAGGGGGCTGAATCAACCTGCAGCACGAAATGAGTGGGGAGGTAGAAGGCTTCTGTGACACAGATTTGCAGCGCCTGTTCCTAAGGTTTCCAGGACTGAGGAGACTTTATAATTGGTTGAGAGCAGACAGACTTTTTAGCCAATCAGACTCAGAGCTGAGGTGGGAGATCTGCTCTTCCTGCCCACCTCTCCTCCCCCAGCTCCCCAGCTCCACTCAGATTAATTCCCCTCCCCCCCCACCCCCGCCATTTGGTGACTAAGAAGAACTGCTGCAGGCAGACAGACCTCGGAGCAGTTTTTAAGAGGCTGGAAGGAGACATAGGAGATTTCAGCTGCTACATTCCAAGCTCTGGGTCTACCTTGGAGACAGGACAGCACAGAGTCAGTGTCCAGGAAGGGACTTCTGGGTCATGGGGCCCAAGACACCCCCACAGCTCGCTGGGAAATGGCAAGTGCTGTGCATGTTGTCCTTGTGCTGCTGGGGCTGGGTGTCTGGGCAGCTTCGTTACTCAGTGGTGGAGGAGTCTGAGCCGGGGACGCTGGTGGGGAATGTTGCCCAGGATCTAGGCTTAAAGGTGACAGATCTGTTGAGCCGCCGACTGCGGTTGGGCTCTGAGGAGAATGGACACTATTTTTCCCTGAGCTTGATGAGTGGTGCTCTGGCAGTGAATCAAAAGATTGACCGAGAAAGCCTGTGTGGAGCCAGCACCAGCTGTCTGCTGCCAGTGCAGGTGGTGACTGAACACCCCCTGGAACTAATCCGTGTAGAGGTAGAGATCCTGGATCTCAATGACAACTCTCCTAGGTTTGCCACCCCTGAGCGAGAGATACGCATCTCGGAATCAGCTGCCCTTGGGGCACGATTTCCACTGGATAGTGCCCAGGATCCAGATGTGGGGACCAATACTGTGAGCTTCTACACTCTAAGCCCCAGCATCCACTTCTCTCTGAATGTGAAGACCCTAAAAGATGGGAAGCTGTTCCCAGAGCTGGTGCTAGAGCAGCAACTCGACCGTGAAGCCCAGGCAAGACATCAGCTGGTACTCACTGCTGTGGATGGGGGTATCCCAGCCCACTCAGGGACCACCCTCATCTCTGTCACTGTGCTGGACATCAATGATAATGCTCCAACCTTCCAGTCCTCAGTTCTACGTGTGGGACTCCCTGAGAATGCACCCATGGGTACACTGCTGCTCCGCCTTAATGCCACTGATCCAGATGAGGGCACCAATGGCCAACTAGACTATTCTTTTGGAGATCATACATCTGAAGCAGTGCGGAATCTCTTTGACCTAGACCCTAGCAGTGGAGCAATCCATGTATTGGGTCCCATAGACTTTGAGGAGTCAAGTTTCTATGAAATTCATGCAAGAGCCCGTGACCAGGGACAGCCAGCCATGGAAGGCCACTGTGTGATTCAAGTGGATGTGGGAGATGACAATGACAATGCCCCAGAGGTACTACTGGCCTCTTTAGTCAACCCTGTCCTGGAGAACACACCAGTGGGCACAGTAGTGGGATTGTTTAACGTGCGGGACCGAGACTCAGGGAAAAATAGTGAAGTGAGCCTTGATATCTCTCCAGACCTGCCATTTCAGATTAAGCCTTCTGGGAACCACTACTCACTGCTAACCAGCCAGCCCTTGGACCGTGAGGCCACATCCCACTATATCATTGAGCTGCTGGCCAGTGATGCAGGCTCACCTCCCCTGCATGCACATCTCACCATCAGGCTCAACATTTCAGATGTTAATGACAATGCACCCTTCTTCACCCAGCAGCTCTACACTGCTTACATCCCAGAAAACCAGCCTCCAGGCTCCCTTCTCTGCACTGTGGCTGCCTCTGATCCAGACACTGGGGATAATGCCCGCCTCACCTACTCCATTGTTGGGAATCAGATTCAGGGAGCCCCAGCCTCCTCCTTTGTGTATGTCAACCCTGAAGATGGGCGGGTCTTTGCCCAGCGTACCTTTGACTATGAATTGCTGCAGATGCTGCAGATCGTGGTAGGGGTTCAAGACTCTGGCTCTCCTCCATTGCATGCCAACACATCTCTGCATCTGTTTGTCCTAGACCAGAATGATAATGCCCCAGCTGTGCTGCACCCAAGACCAGGCCAGGAACTCTCAGTCCCCCAGCGTCTCCCTCGCTCTGCTCCTCCTGGCTCCTTGGTCACCAAGGTGACAGCAGTGGATGCTGATGCAGGCCACAATGCATGGCTCTCCTATTCACTGTTGCCACAGTCCACAGCCCCAGGACTGTTCCTGGTGTCTGCACATACTGGTGAGGTGCGCACAGCCCGGGCCTTACTGGAGGATGACTCTGACACCCAGCAGGTGGTGGTCCTGGTGAGGGACAATGGTGACCCTTCACTTTCCTCTACAGCCACAGTGCTGCTGGTTCTGGAGGACAAGGACCCTGAAGAAATGCCCAAATCCAGCGACTTCCTCACACACCCTCCTGAGCGTTCAGACCTTACCCTTTACCTCATTGTGGCTCTTGCAGCCATCAGTCTCTTATCCTTAGTCACCTTCACCTTTCTGTCGGCTAAGTGCCTTCGGGGGCATGCAGACGAGGATGGGGGTGGGGGCTGGTGCTGCAGGCACCAGGACTCACCCTCCCGGGACTTCTATAAACAGTCCAGCCCCAGCCTACACGTGAGCTCAGATGGCACGCTCAAGTACATGGAGGTGACGCTGCGGCCCACAGACTCGCAGAGCCATTGCTACAGGACGTGCTTTTCACCAGCCTCGGACGGCAGTGACTTCACTTTTCTAAGGCCTCTCAGCGTCCAGCAGCCTTCAGCCCTGGCGCTGGAGCCTGACACCTTCCGGTCCCGCTCTAACACGCTGCGGGAGCGGAGCCAGGTGAGGGGCTGGGCGCGACCCCTGAGGGCGGCAATGGAGAAGCCGCCTCATAAGGGACCTTGAACTTGCATCCACAACTCTCCGGCGGGCGGGCTCGTCCGCTAGCTGCGCTCCACCCGATTGTCGGGACCCTTTGGACTGATTGCGTGGAACCAGAGATGTAGCCGAGGCAGGCATGGGGCTCTGAGCCCTGGGAGATGGTGGTGATTGTGGGCGAGGGGGGTAGGACCGATCCCCGCCCCCACACTCAGAAACGGCTGGGGCCTGGCGATGTTTCTGGCGATTTCCGCCTGGGTCGGGGGTCCCGGGTGGAGGCAGATCACGCCCGCAGCAGCCTCCTAGGCTGGGCGCCGGCCTGCTCCCCCGGTCTCTAGGTTTCTTCCTACGTTTATCTCCTGTCCCTCGATCTGTGACTTCGCTGTTCTTCTCACCCTCCTTATTCCCACATCAAACAAACGCATCTGTGGACAGGACACAGGTGCACACGCAGGGCTCACGCGTGTCCTCCCTGCGGAACACACCCACGGGCCACACCCAGCGCCCGGGCTCGCCGCGCCTCACCTGCACACACGCGCGCCTCTCGCGCTTGGCTTTACACGCACGCCGCCTTTCACGGCCAGCCGCTGGTTGCCAGGTTCACACGCTCGGGCTGTCCCCGGCCCACCCGGCCTCCCTCCCCCGCTGCCGGCTTCAGAGGTGCTCAGTACTCACCGCTGACCGAGCGCGCTGGCGAGGATCCCGGGTCGTGGCCTCCTCTCCGCTCCGCCCGGGCTGGGCCGGGTCGCCTCCGGGCTGGCCTGGGCCAGGTGGCGGCGCCTGGAGCGCGGGAGCCACTCTGGGCGCTCTAGACGCGGGGCGGGCAGGACTCTATGACCCGCGGGCCGGCCAGTCCCGCTGGGCCTGGGGCTCCCGGCGGAGGGCGGCGGCGCCTCCAGCCCAGAACCCGCGGGTGGGCAGGAGGGCCAAGCTGCTTGTGGCCCTAGGGGCGGCAGGGCCCGGCCTTAGGCGAATAAGCAGGCCTACAGGACAGGCAGCCTGGGACCTCAGTGGCACCGGAGGCCACGTCCTCTCGCAGGAAGTGGGAGCCTGGTGCACCCCGGCTCTGGAGCTCAGAGACAGGCTTTTAGCTCTGTCGTGACCACAGTGTGCCCAGCGATCTAGGATCAGGGCTTTGGGGGTGACCAAAGTATCTGAGACTCTGGCAAGTCCTTCCTTCCCTGGTGGATGGAAAGCCACAGCCTCTGCCAGATGCCAGGGTGCCCTCATATATGGGGCAACTATAATAGTGAAAAGCACAGGTTTCCAGGACCCTGGGAGCTTTGATTCAAAATATATCTATGCCCCACTGTGCCCCTACTGAATCAGAATTGTATTTTGAAACAACACCCCTAAGTGATTTTGACAGCCGACTGAGAGAGCCTTACTACACACCTCCTCTGAGAACCACAGCATTTCAGTTGCTCTTCCCAACACTTTTGTTGGATAGGTACTGGCATCCCCACTTTGTAACTGAGTTTCACACAGGTCAAGTGACTTGCTCAAGTTCATAGGGTAAGTGATAAAGATCTAGGCCTGTCTAACTCCAGAATTTGTGCTTTCAATCACTGGGTGCCTATAAAGCTGGAGGACAGGAGGGACGGTATGCATCTGCCGGAATGGGGCAGAAGTGGGGATCTTTCCCGCTTAGGGCCTTCCGTGTGGAGAAGGCTTCTGAGGCTCCTTATCCTTGAGCAGCACTAACTGAACTTGGACCCGCCGTCCTCATGTAGGTTGTGAGTTTTGCCCAGCACCACTCCGCCAATCTGTCAGAGTTCCTGCATGTCTGTGTAGATTCTGCCGTGCCTAAGAATACAGTGGCTGAGGGCTGGACATCCCTGTGCCCTTCCCCACAGCAGTCCTGGAATGGTGTGGTGACTCCTGTTGCACCTTGAATGCCAATTTTCTGGGTTCTGCTCACAGCACTGCCACTTGTGAGCCTCAGAGTATGTCACTTGGCTGCCCTGGGTCTTCCTTCTCCCCAGTGTAATCGGAGATGCTCACACCTTCTCTGCTCCTGGGAGTGAGTGTGAGAATTAATTACCAGCACACCCCAGAAACGGGGAGGAAATGGCTCTAGGAGTGCTCCATGTGAGGGTGCAATGGGATACACACCCTCTGGAGAGGCTGGGAGGGAATCAGGAGTGAATTGCTGGCCAGAGTCCCACACCTTCATTCAGGTGGGAGATGGCTACAAATGAGCCCCTTGGGAACCCTGGAGTCTTAGCTGGCTTTGCTTGGAGGCTGTGGGAGCTTGATCTCTGCTGGGCTCCATCCCAACCGTTTTCTGTATCCCAGACAGAGTGGCCTTGTTCTCTCCTTCTTAGTCACAGCCATTGTCTGGCATGAGCTCTGGGGTGAGAGGTGTCCTGGGGCTTGGATGCCCTGCAAAGGCCCAGTCTGGCATGACTCCTAAATTAATAATGTATTTAGCTGTGGGAAGGGATCCTTGAGAGCCAAGGGCCTAGAGGAGGTGTCCCTCTGAATGTGTTAGAGCATAACCTGGCACAAAAAGGGTTACCCGGAGCAGCAGCCATCTTGCTGCAGAGGATGCTTTGTCCCCAGCTGAGGAGCTGAATAAATTCTTTCTAGGGCTGACAGAATTCTCATCTAAAAGCCTCCTCTGGCGCTTTTGGGGGCCTTCTCTGCACCCCTCCCTCCTGGTTCCGCAGAAGACACGTTCAGCCCTTGAATCTCAGCTCAGAAGCTTTGAGTCTGGGGGCAGGGAGGAGGGGCCATTTCTTTAGCAAAGGAATCTGGGTTTGCTCTCTGTGGTCAGATAAATGTTATTTTCTCTCTTTGTCGCTGGTACCTCAGACCTGTGAGACCTGAGTTGTATTTTGTCTTTGAAGATGTCTACCCCTTGCTGATCTCACCCCATTTTCATCTCTGTGTCCACTCCCCTCTTTCCCCCCAGTCCATCCCCAGGGGCTCGGGTGATGTTCTGACTTCTCTGGGTACTCAGTCCCTTTCCCTCTGTTTTCTCTACAGCAAGCCCCGCCCAACACGGACTGGCGTTTCTCTCAGGCCCAGAGACCTGGCACCAGCAGGTAGGTGACTGCCTCTCCAGCCCACCCTCTTCTCTGCGGCATTTTCTCAGCGATGACGTGGGAGGAGGTGGGGGGAGGGCTCAGCATTTGCTACAAATGGCTTCTCCCCTCTGTTCCAGATTTCAGGGAGATTTTTGTATATTGGGAACCAGAAGGAAGAGGCGCCTACTCTGGCTATTTTGGAAGCTCAATTCACACACTCATCCTCTCCCTTCTCCCCACCATATGAAACTTTTCCTATCTTCTTGGGGCTCTGTGGGACCAAAGGA
Organism: Equus caballus; assembly: GCF_041296265.1. Lineage (NCBI taxonomy): Eukaryota > Metazoa > Chordata > Mammalia > Perissodactyla > Equidae > Equus > Equus caballus. Next base: position 51,215,914 of record NC_091697.1, on the reverse strand, counting down.
TAGTCTTAAGGTGGTCTCTGGGTGGAGAGGAAGCTTTTTATACCCATCTACTGCTTTCATCCTTCTGCCAAAAGTTGGGCTGGGCTCCATCCTGACCTGGGGGTTCAGGTAGAAAAATTCTGGGACAGGAGGAGGAGTGGAGAAGCTGTCTTAAGTCAGAGCCTCCTCGAGAGCCCGCAGGAGAGAGCAGAGGCAGAGGGGAAGGAGGTCAGGCAGCTGTGGGGAGAGCAGAGACAGCACAGCTGGAGGTGGGGCTGAGGAGGAGAGCCCAGGCTGGGAGCTCTGGGGGCAGGTCTCCCTCTTCCAGGCTGCCCTCTGGTCCCTGCCCTCTCTGTCTGCAGGCTTTTTGTCTCTGCCACTCTCTCTTATCTCTGCATCCTTACCTCAGTCTCTATCTCAGTTTGCAATCTCTCCCTCTCTTTCCAGGTCTCTATCTCAGTTTCTGTCTTTATTACTGCATCTCAGTCCCTACCATTTGTGTCTACTTGCATTGATCTGTGCCTTACACTGCGCCTGCCACGGCTAGGTGCTCGATAGCTGTGGAATCAATGAATAAATGTGACTCTTCCTTAGTCTCAGTCTCTGTTTCTCCTTTTCTCTCTGTGTCTGCCTTCCTGTCTCTGACCTTGACCTCTATTCTGTCTCTCCTTCCTTCATCATTTCCTGGTGTCCTTGTGTTCCTCTATCTCCAGACTTGCTTCTCAGTCCCTCACTGCTTCTGCTCTCCTCTCTGTTCTCAGCCTCTCTGTGTCTCTTTCCTTGTCTCTGTCTCTCTTTGTATATCTTTCTAAGTCTTTAGCTTGTCTCTTTGTGCCTCGCTGAGTCTCTTTCTACGTTACTCTTTCTTTATCTCTGTTTCTCTTTTATCCTATCTTTTACTTTGTATCCCTGTCTCTCTCTCTCTCATTTCTCTGTACTTATGGGCAAGCCAGCACATGCATGCCCCCCTACACGCACTCGACCCCCCCTGCCCCTCACACACAGAGCCTTTGATCACCACTCTACACCACACGCCCTCCCCTCCAGGCTGGCCCAGCTGCTCATTTCATGCGGGTTTGAATCCCTGCTGAGCTAGGAACCCCCTGTGAGGAGGGGAAGGGAAACTTCAGTGGAAAGACCTTCACTTGGTCTGAGGGGTGTGGGGTGGGTGCTGGGCCAGGCCTCCCTGGTAGAAGTCAGGAGCCTGGAGGAGTCCAAGGAGCTCAGGAGAGAGAAGGAGAGAGTAACTCCTCACTTGTTGGGCACTTGCTGCCCACACTTCCCAGGATGCTACCGTGCTGTCACAAGAACCCAGGAGACCTTGGTGTATGGTGGAGACTCCAGCTCCTGGGCATGTGCAGTTCTGCCACTGGTATTAGGATATCAAGACACTTCCTGGAAGGCCCTTAGAAGGCAGCAAACCAGATGGCTTGGACTGCCCTTGCTCCTCCCTTGACCCCAGCTGTCTCGTTTCTCCCTACTAGCCTTCCCAGCCTTCCCATAGGTTATCCATTAGGTCATTCATGTATTCAGGTATTCATTCAAGTAGTCATTCATTCAGCAAATATTTATTGAGCATCTACTATGAGCCAGGTCCTGTGCTAACCACTGGCCTATAAGAGTAAATAAGCAGACATGATCCTTGAACTCACAGATTTCCAGGCTAGCAAGTGAAACAGAAAATTGACAACAAATCTGGTTACAAATCACAAGTTCTGAGAAGAAGAAGATAATGTGAGTGTAATGGGGGAGGGGGATAGAGGAGGCCTCCAGGAGGAGGTGACATTGAGCTGAGGCGATGAGAAGTACTGGGCAGGTTTTGTTCCCTTTACCCACTCCCACCCCAGGCCAGATACTGGCCCTGAAACAGAATCCACCACTGAAGCTGGAAGCCCCTCCAGTTCCTCTGAGGTGTCCTCTGGGTTGAGGACCTTACTTCTGCCTCAAGTCCCCCCTCATCATGTGAGAGACCTGGTGGCCTGAAATGCACGCAGGAGCTCTTGGCAGCTGGAGAAGGCTCAGGAACACTCCCTTCCTTAGTTAACTTGAGGGGTGTGAGACAAACATTTCTGATTTAGCTCCAAAGGCCCAGATGAAATAAGTATTCAGGGCCCAGTCCAGCCACTGGCACCCCCCCTCCTTCATTCATTCAATAAACAGTTAGTAAGCCTCTACTGTAGGCCAGGTAGTACTCTAGGTGTAGGAGATGTAAAAGAGACATAGTTCCTGCCCTCGAGAAGTTTACAGTGTGTTGAGGGAAACAAATATTAATCAAATAATCACAAAAGATAGATGTAAGGTGGCAGGTATCATAAGTGCTATGAAGAGCAGTGCCTGGAGGTGAGAGCGTAAAGTAGGGATTTGACCTGGTCAGGGAGCAGGAGGACATCCAGGAGGAAATGAGTTATGCTGAGATCTGAAAGATGAATATGAATTAACCAGCTGAAGGAAAGAGGGAAGAGCATTCCAGGTGGTGGGAAGGGCATATGCAAAGGCCCTGTGGTGAGGTCCCTTAGGATCAACAGAACGACAGGGAGTTTTTTCTTTGCTGCCATTTTGATGAGTAAATTGGAGTGAGAAGATGAAGAGGGGAGATTTCTTTTATTCAGTCTAACCCTGGTTCCAGCCCTCCACTGCTTCTCTGCCCCACTCCCTCCCCACCATCTTGGCTAGTGGCACACCAGGTTCAGAGCAGGGCTAGTGTTGAGTTCTTCAGTAAACCTGATTCAAGTTCAAGTCAGCACTGGGTCACATTTCCTAGACAAAAGGGAAAAAGACTCACGTTCTTAAGTCCCTGCCTGCCAGGTGCTCTACCTCCCCACCAATATCCCTTCTCAGGTCATCCTTTTGGCTTCTTATCCCAACAGCTGTTATCTCAAGCTCTGAATCCAGCAAGCCAGTTCTCCCTTCTCAGGCTGTAACCCAGGCTCCACCCTGCAGCTGTTTCCCACCTCTGCACAGAGAAGAGAGTCTCCACTTGGCTTCCTCTGGTCTCTACTCTGTTCTCCTTTGATGGCTCAACACTACCCTTCCCCAACTCTGGATTCCCTTCTATTCCCCCTCCTCTGAGAGACCTCTCCTTGCTCTTCCTCAGTTTGATTAGTCATTCAACAAACAAATAAATAGAAACTTGTTTTTTTTTCAGCTTTTAAAAGAATACATGCTCACTATAGAAACATGAGAAATAGAGAAAAAAATTAAAAGAAAAAGAACTCTAATTTCACAACCCAGGGAAACCACCACTAACATTGTTTTTAATATGGAACATTTCAAATCTGTATAAAAGCAGTAAGAATGGTATAATGAACCTCTACGATCCCACTATCCAGCTTCGACCAATGCCTTACCTCGTTCCGCTTCTATCTCCACTCCCGTCCTCCCTTGAGTTATTTTGAAGCAAGTCTCAGCCATCATATAATTTCATCTGAGTCTTCACTATCTTTAACAGGTGATTCTTTTTTTAAACACATATGTACCAAAAATAGCATTAACAAACTAATAATTAGTATATTAATAATAAATAATATAATATTAATAAACAAATGTTTTCAAATAGCCAGTCAGTATTCACATTTCCCCAATTGTCTATCTCACTCTTTCTGTTCATTTTTTTGCATACTTATCCAAATGAAGGCCCACATTTTGTATTTTTTTGAGCACCTCAAATCTCTTAAGCTCTTTTAATATTTTCCTATTTATATTTCTAGACCTTTTCTTTGTGTAGTCAGCATGCACAGGCTTCTTCCTCTTCTTTTTCTTTTTTAAATTTGATTCACCTAAATAAATCGTTCACAAACTTTTTCACGGAATATCAAGAACTTTCATTCCTAGTCAAGGCTGGTATATTTCTCACCAGTTTGGGATTTTTTTTTAGTAATCGAGGTCATACTTTCCATCAGTGTTATAGCCTGTTCTTTTCTCTCTTTGCCATATATATCATGAGAATTTCCCCATGTCAGTAAAAAATTCTTCAGAAGTCATTTAATTGTTGCATAACAGCCCCTCATATGGACACATGCATATATTTTAAAATGCTGATAGGCTTTTACGATGTTAAAAAAATACAGAGGCATTTATATTTTAAGCCAGTTAAATTCAGGCTGTTGTCCAGGGTGCCTTCCTAGAGTTCTCCTTTTTTTGAGCATGATGCAGGGGGCATCTGACCACAGTCCAGCCTCTGAGGTGCTCCCTCACCCTCACACCTTGCACGCCAGAACCCACACTCCTTAGGGCCAGAACTGTATCTCTGTCCCTAAACCCTAGGGCCTGTCACAGACACTGGTACCCAGGGGGCACTTGGAAAGTGGTCAAATGGATATAGGCCATCCCCTCCACTGTTATTTTTCACTGTTCCTCAAACCCTAGGAGAGTCCCTGATCCCTGCTGAAGCCCCGTATGTTGTCGCCTATAGGATCGTACGTAGGCTTTGGAGTCCCGTTAGGCCTCTTTCAGGTTGCAGCTCTGCCCGTTACCAGCTTGTGACTTTGGGAAAGTCTCTCAACTTCTCTGAGCCCCGAGTTCATCTGCTGGCAAATAAGAATAATCATAACACTTATCTGCGGCTGGTTCTGGCGCTGAAATAGACAGTCCATATAATTTATTCAGCGCAGAACCCAGAGAATAGGAAGCTCTCAGTAAATGGTTCAAAAAGAAGTTTCTCCCCCTACACTCTCTCTTGCCCAACTTCAAAGAGCTGGCAGGCTGCCCATGTGCTTGATCTCCAGCCTTCAACAGTTCCCAAGAATCCTCCTGACAGCCCAGCCCATGGTTCCAGGCCCTCCCTCCCACTCACCTTTATTCCCTCAACACCACTACCCACCCCCCACAGGGCGTCCTCCTAACCTGGATTCTGACCCTGTTGTCTACCCCACAGCCCCAAAGCTCTTCTCCGGCTGCCGCCCCCCTCCGCCTCCTCTCCCCACTCTATCCCCACCTGGGCCTGAGCCCACCTGCCTCATCCCTGAGCCCTCAGGCAGGCCCAGGGAGAGCTCAGCAGGGCTGCAAGGAACGACCTCTGGATTTTCATGGAGACAGAGGCGGCTGAGGCCCCATCACTGGGCTCCTGTCCTCCCAGATGTCTGTATCCTCAACCCCGAGTCCTCTCCCAGGAGCAAGGGTGACTTTTGAATATTTAACTCCTATCATGACAACCCCACCCCCACCCCGTCCCCTTTAAACACCTCAGTGGCTTCCCAGAGCTCTTAGGATGAGACCAAAATCTTTGGCGTCCACTCTGCAGCCCCAGCCCCTGACCTGACCTCCCTTTGTGACAGCCACGCTGGCTTTCCCTTAGTCCTTTGAATTGGCCAGGCTCCTCCCAGCCTCAGAAGCTCAGGGCCTGTTGCTCCCCCTGCCTGGAGCTCTCTCCCACAACACTGCACCTTCTCCAAGATAATTTAATTTTACCCTTCAATTTTTTACTTTGAAATGTTTCAAACCTATCGAAAAGTTGAAAGAATAGTATGATGAATATCCAAATATTCTTTTTACCTGGATTCATCAAGTATTAATATTTTGCCCATTTGTTTTCTCTCTCTCTACACACATACACCGTTTTTTTCCTGAACCATTTGAGAGTTGCAAACATCATAACATTTGAAATACTTCAGTATATATATCCTAATAACAATAATACCCTCATACATAACCACAAAAGAATGATCACATTTGAGGAATTTAACACTAATGCAATAATATGCAGTCCACTAGTAGATTTTCATAAATGATCCCCAAATGTCCTTTTAACCTGTTTTTTTTTTTTTTAACTCCAGGATTCAGTCAAGGAGCATGAATTGCATTTGCCATGTCGCTTTCATCTCCTTTAATCTAAAACAGCCTCCTTACCTTTTTTTGTTTCCTTTTTATGACATAGACATTTTTTAAAGAGTCCAGGCCAGTTGTCTTTTAAAATGTCCCACAGTCTGGGTTACCCGATCATTTTCGCGTGGCGAGATTCAGGGGAAACAGGCTTGGAGAGAATACTGCGTGGGTGGCATCGTGTACTCCCACTGCATCACATCGGGAATCACTTCACGTCAGTCTGTCCTATCATCAGTGATGTTCAGTTTGTTCACGCGGTTAGAGTGGTCCCCAGATCTCTCTATTACAAAGCTATTTTAAAATATTTGTGATTACGAAGTAATCTGTAGGTGATATTTGAGACTGGGAAGCCTGAATCTGTTTTTATATATCGGTGGTTACCAAGCGGTGATTTTCTATTGTTCCTCCTACATTTGTTTAGCTGGGATTCTTTTCCAAATCACCTGGATAATTTCCTCAGATTTAAATTCCCTGTCTTTTCGGTAGGGAAGCCTGGACTGGCTGAGCTCCTAACCCCGACTAAGTCAGGACTCCCCTGGACCTCCTGCTCTTTGCCACCATGGCACTTGTCACAATTGCAATTAAATAATTGTATGATTATCTATCTTATTTTATTTTATTTTATTTTTTTTGAGGAAGATTAGCCCTGAGCTAACTACTGCCAATCCTCCTCTTTTTGCTGAGAAAGACTGGCCCTGAGCTAACATCCATGCCCATCTTCCTCTACTTTATACATGGGACGCCTACCACAGCATGGCATGCCTAGCGGTGCCGTGTCCACACCTGGGATCCAAACTGGTGGACCCCGGGACGCCGAGAAGCAGAACGTGCTAACTTAACCGCTGAGCCACCGGGCAGGCCCTGATTATTTAATATCAGCCTCTCAATATAGATTGTGAGCACTGTAGAGACCGACTATTTCAGTCATGTTCACAGCCTTAACCCCAGCACCTAGCCCAGTGTCTGGTGCCCAGTAATTGCTCAATAAATATTGATTGAGTAAATGGACACAGAATTCCACCTCTGCGGAGGAAGAAATGAGACTCCTGCTTCCCCCTCCAACCTAACTCTGCATTTGCTGTGACGGCACAGAGGGCGCACACAGCAGCTGTGGGCTCTGATCTGAGCCTTGGACTGAGCCCGCCTACCTGGGGGTGGGGAGTCCCAGGTTGAAGGAAACCATAAGCGGGGACAGACCTGGGGAAAATTGTAAAGCAGTTCTTGGCTGTGCCCACCCACCATGACAAAACATGCACATGCGCTCGCGAACACATGCTTGCATGCCTTCCAGGCCTGCCCTGCAGCCCCTTCCCTGGTGCCAAATCCTTCTTACCGCATAGTGACCTGACTCTCCGGGCCTTTCCCGCTACGTTCAACCACGAGCATTTATTGAGGAACTTCGGTGTGCCAGATGGTGCCACGGGTCACCTAAGAGACTGCGTGCCTGTCAGGGTGCTTCCCTCTCTCCTCAAAAATGGAAATGATTTGATCCTTGAAAATTCCAAAAGAACATGGAAATAGTCGCTATGGGAAAAATCTCAGTTGGGTTGGAATTCCTTAGGGTTCTTTCACAGGTTTGCATTTTTAACAGTTGGGAATCACTTCATGTTTTTCTCAAAGCTTAGAGCGTCTAAAGGTCTTAATTAGGTGCTTCTATAGGAAGCAGGCAGACACAGTCCTGGTGGAGCAGACAGGGACAACAGCAGTACCCAGTAACGGGGGGTGGGGGTGGGGGGGGGTGGAGGGGACCAGAACTGCCACGGAGGGGTACCTGACTCAGCCTGGGGGCGCTTAGGGATGGCTCTGACAAATTTTATTCTTGTTACCAAGGCAGAGGGTGGGAACTGGCGTTCCAGAGACCAGTACCTGCCTGGGAGTCGCTGTAAGAGAGAGCTTGAGGAACTAGGGAAGTGCCTCAGAAAAGAGGTGATGATAGAATGTTTGGGAACAGAGCTGGAGGTGTTCCTGTAAAATAGGAGGGGCGGGTCCTTCTGTGCCCTGAGGATTTAGCAAGCCGTGGAAGTGATCAGATTTCAGTTTTAGACCTCTCCCTGCTCCAGGGTCCCTGCAGGCTCCCTCCCTCTCCCCCTGCTTCTCTCTAGTCCTCACCCCTTTCTGGGCTCTGATTCATTTTCTCCCACTTCCCACCTTCACTGCCCTCAGGGGAGGGCCTGACCTCCCTTGCTGTGTGTGAGGCTGTGACATTGAGCCACTGCCCTCTCATGGGGAGCAAGCTGCAGTTTCTCCTGCTCTATCCCTCCAAGGGCCCTGGTGTCTGAGACAGGACAGAGCTGGTTTGGGGACTGACACATGGGGGTCTGGCTTCTGAAGGATTGTATAAGCTACCTCCTATCTTGTTGAAAGGGAGCAGGTCTTGGGCATGGGGTGGGGATAGGGTACTAGATCTGGAAGCCCTGGAACAGGACAGGAGGGGCATGAGCTGGGCTAGCCTGGGACATCATGCTCACCATCCCACTCTCTCCCCAGCTCCCAAAATGGCGATGAAACCGGTACCTGGCCCAACAACCAGTTTGACACAGAGATGCTACAAGCCATGATCTTGGCCTCTGCCAGTGGTAAGTTGTGCCAATATGTGTGTTGGGATGGAAGACCTGGGGTTCTGGGACATCCCACAGCCACCATGCCCTGAAAGTGGCTATCAACCTGCATGGTTTCTCTGGATCTTTCAGCTGCTCTGAGAGGACCCATAATTCCAGGTCATAAAGCCAGGTCAGGGAACAGATGATGGACTGGGGGTCCTGGGATGCCCAGAGGGGAGTGAACAAGGAAAGATCCATCAAGAAGATGTGGGGAGTAGTTGTTATGAGTCTAACTATGGAAGGGGGAGAGCATAGGTTGGGTCCAAGCTTTGCCACTTACTATCTTTGTGAATTTGATCAATTTGCTTAATCTCACTAAACCTCAGTTTCCTCAGCCCAGAAAAAGGGTTGTTGTGAGGATGAAATGAGATGATCCCATCAAACACGGAGTACTGGGCCAGACACATACAAGCCCTCCATCCATGGAAGTGGTTGTGGATTCTCCCAGCAGAGAGAACACTCTGGATGTGTGAGACCCCCTTTCTTTTTGGTAGCCCCCACCTCCAGAGCAGGATTTTGGTTTCCCCACAAGGCTAAGAGAGAACTTTACACGCAATAGAGATTCAGCTGTTGGTGGTTGTCCCTGAAGAGTCACAAGGGTCCTCAGCAGGGGAAGCAGAATAATATCATGTACTTAAGAGGACAGGCTTTGGAGGAAGGGCAACCTGGACTCAAATCCTGGTGTCCCCACTTAGCTGTGAGTCCTCAGGCAAGTCACTAAGCCCCTCTGGGCCTTAGTTTCACTGACTGTGAAATAGGTACAATGACAATAGATCTCACTGTGGCGTCATGAGGGCCAAATGTAAGGCCTCAGCACAGGATCAGCAGAAAGTAAGGGCACGATACACAGTGGCTAAAATTGATTAATTAGTATCTTTTCTGACCTACAGAAAGCAGAATTAGAATAATGCCTATTAATAAGGACTGGCTTCTGGAGCAGCAAATCCTGGGGCTTATATGGCGGCTGGCAGCGGATTAAGGCACTGGCCTTACAGAGTGACCTACCCTCCAGCACATCTGGAGGGCTGGTGGGCAGAGAATCAGGTAGAATCAGAACCCCACTCACTATAATCATGCCTGTGCCTCATCCTGGGCGTGTGCTAGACAAACTGTAGGGGCCTCCCGTGAGTGACTCCTCTCCCTCGCTCTGCCAGGCGAGTCTGACTCCTTACACTTGACCGATGAGAAAACTGAGAGATTGCTTGCTCCAAGGCCCCATTTTGAGCTGCACGTTGGTGATTCTAGCCCAGCCCAACCCCCTTTTCTACTACAGTGATCACGTCTGCCTTTAGATCCAGCCTCAGTTTCCCTTTTAGTGGAATAGGTCTGGAGGCTGAACTCCTCTGACTGCCCTGCATTATTCTCCCAGCTTAGGGTTGCCGGATAAAATACAGGATGTCCAGTTAAATTTTCATTTCAAACAAACAACAAATAATGTTTTAGCAGAAGTAGGTCCCAAAGGTGCGTGCTGGGACATACTATACTAAAAAATGGCTCTTGTTTACCTGAAATTCAACTTTAACTGAGTGCCCTGCATTTTTATTTGTTAAATCTGGCAAGCCTCTCCCAGAAGGCTGTGAGGCTGAGTGGGGCCATTCCTGTGGTTGGTGAAGGGGCAGAGGGAGGGAGAAGTGGCAGGGGTGGCCAGCCTGCTGGGACACAGCTGGCCCAGGTCTGGGGGGCTCAAACTCTGGAGAGGCCAGATGCTGAATCTGAAAGAGGCAGGCGGCCAGGCCTGGGGAGATGCTAAGTTGGGTTCTTGAGGGAAATAAACAGACAGGCAGGTATGTTTAGCTGTTGTGGTCTCGAGCTCTAAGGCCAGGAAGCAGACTTCTCAGCCTAAATCCAGATTTGAAAAACAGAAATGGAATCAGTATTTATGGCCCAAAACCCTCCTGGGTCACTGCAATCTGGCTCTCCTGTCAGGGCCCCACCCTTCTGGCCCACACGGGGCCTTGGGGAATGGCCCCTGAGGGTTGAGGTGGCGGGGTCAGACCCTACTCTCACTTTCACACCCGCTTCCCGGCCCTGGAGCCAAGAGGTTCCTGGAGTCCAGCCCAGGCAGGCCTGTGGGGCTGCTGAGGGGGAGTAAGTAAGAGGGAGAGTGAGTACACTTGGGAGGCTTTTAAAATAAACTTCTGGGAGGAGGTGTGCTCTCAAGGAGGCTGTGGTTTGCAGTTCAGCTGGCTCTGGTCTGGCTTGACCAGGCCTCCCTGGGCTGCTCTGGAGTTGCTGCCTCAGCCCTGGGCTGTGGAGGGGAGGGAAAGGTGGGGGTGTGTGTGTGGTGGGGAGGACATGGTGCCCTGGGGCCCATTACCCTGAGGGGATGCTGGCACAGGAGAGGAGGCCCGCACCACTGCACCTCCTCCCGGCCAGAGGTTGCCCAGTTTCTTTCTTGCTGCTTTTCAAAGTCTGTTCTCCTTGGACTAAGGGAAGATCCTCGTCCCTGCAGATGTGGGTCTGGCAGGGGTGGAAGGAGGGGCCGCTGGAGAAATTGATTCTCCGTTCTACGGAAGGTCAGAGACTGCATTCCAACTTCTCCCTCTCAGTTATAGATAGGGAAACTGAGGCCTGAGTCACGCAGGGCCTCAGCCAGAGTCACACTGCTCCTTAGTGGCAGAGCTGGCCAGACGGAACTCAAGTGTCAGCCTCTTTCAGTTACACTCTGTATTTCCACATCTTCTCCCTCCTGGGCCAGCACAACTTCACACCAACATCAGGTCTGTGCTGCTGGGGAGGAGGTGGCAGGGGCTGGCTTTGTCATTTTCACCCATTCTGGGTGCTCCTCCGAGCCTGGCTTCCACTTACCCAGTTAAGCCCTCCCTATTTTTCTCTTTCTTCCTCTTCTCCCTGTTTCTCCCCATTTCCTCATCTTTGTCTTCTCTGTGTGTGTATAGGTCTCTCTTTCTCTCTCCCTGGCGCCTCTGAGGTCTCCCCTCTAGCTCCTAAATCACTCTGGAATCCCAGCTCTTTGAAGCTGGAGGGGGGGCCCTCCCCCCAACCCTCCATTCCCAGGCTGGAAGAGGGAACGCTGGAGGGGAGGGGTGGGCAGTGGAGGACCCAGCTCACTCCTGGAGTTAATTAGGGAAAACAGAAATGTCGGTGGAATGAAGGGGCTGGAGGAGGGGACCAGCCACGGGGAGGAGAGAAGGAAGTGGGCAGCTGCTCCCTCCCCTCCAACTCCTCTTTCCCGCCCCCTCCCCCCTCTCTCCTCCCCAAACCCTCAGATCCTGGGATTTGGGACTTGAAATGGTTTAGAAACCTGAGCTCTGGAGGGAGGAGGCGGAAGGATCGAGGCTCATCTCTCCTTTCCTTTTCTTATGTCCCTCCCCCTTCTTGTGCCATTCTTTGAAAATATTTCCTGTCTCTCTATTTCTCAATCCCTGGTTAAAGTCCCAGGATTACTCAGCCTCTCGGCTTTAGTCACCCTCTCTGTCCACTCCCAGGGTCTGGGGTGGGGGTAGAAGGAGGCCGGGAGGAGAGCTCTTCTGCTGGTTGGGCTGGGCATTCCTGGGGCTTTAACCCTCTCGCTGCCAGCAGGATCCCTTGTGATCTCAGCCAGAGAACTCTTGATCCAGCCCCCAGTGAGGGAGCACGCAGGGTAGAAGTAATGACACACTGTGTGGTGAGGATGATGATGAAGAGGATGATAATGGCTGCAGCTAACATTTCGTGGGCACTTACCAAGTGCCTGGGCACTGGGTGAAGCACCGTCTCAGTTAAGCCTCAGAAACCCACTGAGGTAGGGACTTCTGTGCTTCTCCACTTTTAATGTGCATACCAATCACCTGGAGATCTTGTTAAAATGCAGACTCTGAGAGTCTGCATTTCTAACGACTCCCAGGTGATGCTGAGCTAGGGCCAGAATTCGTACTTCTCTGGACCCCTGTTTCTTCACATGCACAGCGGGAAGGTGGGCTGGAGGTGCTGTCTGATGTCACCTCACTCTAGCACCGGAAGCCTATGTCTACGTTGTACCTAAGATATCTGGCCCCCCGGGATCGTTGTCTTCTCAGCCTCACAGAACATTGCTCATCAGCTCATCTCATCTTCTCCCACCTGCTTTACCCTCAGAGCAGTGAGGAGGCCCCAGCTGCCACGCGGTGGCAGGGGCAACACCCTACATCATCCGTTGCGATACACTTAGGCCTCACCCCTGCTCCAGCCTGCACGGGCTCATATGGCCTTGGGCTAGTCTTTTACCTCCTCTGAGCCTTGCTTTCCTCATTTGTAAAGTGGGGATAATACCACCTACCTCACTGGGTTATTGCATTGAGGTTGAAGGCCATCAAGCATGTGCAACATCTAGCAAAGTGCGTGACACAGAGTAGGCATCAACTGCTGTTATGAAAGGAAGGCCTGGGAGAGCACCCTTCCTAACTGACAGGACTACGAAATGCCTGCTCCGTGCCCAGCACTGGTTGAGAAGGGTAGGAGGGTGCACAAACCATGGTCGCGGCCCCCAGAGCCTGTGGGCTAGTGTGGGAACCACAGGCTCCCTTGAGAAGGACTGGGATTTGACAGCCACTGTCTCAGCCCTGAGAGAAATAACAGCCAGCGTGTGTTCAGCCCTTAACCACGCAGCAGGCACCATTCTAGGTGCTTAACATACATAATCTTGGTGAGCCTTCACCAAAACCAAAAGAGGTAGATACTATTATTATCCCCATTTCACAGATCAGAAAACTGAGGAGACAGAGCGGTGAGGTAGACTTGCCCCGGATCACAGTTAGTAGGTAAAAGAGCTAGGAATGAAACCTAGGCTGTCTCACCCTGGACCTCTTACCTCCACACTTTGTGGATGGAGCCCATATTTCCAGTGCTCGGCCTGGTCAGGGCAGGCTGCTTTGTAGGCATTCAGTAACTGCTTGTGCTATAAGAGAGTGACTGTTGGGGACCGGAAGTTTAGCCCCTGACCTTTCTCTGTCTCTGCAGAAGCCGCTGATGGGAGCTCCACCCTGGGAGGAGGTGCCGGCACCATGGGCTTGAGTGCCCGCTATGGGCCCCAGTTCACCCTGCAGCACGTGCCCGACTACCGCCAGAACGTCTACATCCCTGGCAGCAATGCCACACTGACCAACGCAGCTGGCAAGCGGGATGGCAAGGCACCGGCCGGTGGCAATGGCAACAAGAAGAAGTCGGGCAAGAAGGAGAAGAAATAATGTGGAGGCCAGGCCCGGAGCCACAGGGCAGCCTCCCTCCCCAACCAGCCCAGCCTCTCCCTACCTGTACCCAGGCCTCGGATTTTCAGGGCTCACCCCAGGATACTGGTAGGGGCCCAGGCCATGCTCCCCTTGGGAAACAGAAACAAGTGCCCAGTCAACACCCCCCTCTCTGCCCCCAGGGGATTGAATATGCAAAGGGAGTTCTGCTGGGAACCCCTATCCAATCAATTGCTGTGCCCATGGGGGTAGTGGGGTTAGTGTAGACACCATTTATCACACCCCCTTTAGTTATAGCTGAACTCCTCCATCTTCCAGATTCAATCAGGCCCATCCATCCCCTGCCTCATTCCTACGCATCCCAGCCCACCCCACTCCTTCAACAGCTCCTCTCTGTTGAGTAAAGTGGTTGGGGTGTTGAGGTTCCAGGTGACCTAAAAAGGCTCATAGTTCTGAAGAGTTGGAAGGGCATCATGACCTCCTGGCCTCTCCTTCAATTCTCAAATCCCCCCAAAGCATGGTTTGGTGCCAGTCCCTTCACCTCCTTCCAGAGCCTGAGACTAAGCTCAAGTTTTGGGAAATATGGTCACCATTTCCATGGTACTGATGCTTGCTGGATTTAGGGAGGGCATTTTGCTACCATGCCTCTTCCCAATGCCCTGGGGACCAGTCTTTTGTTTTGTTTTCCATTGTTTGACGTTCCCACTGCATGCTGTGACTTCCCTCTCCCCAAACAAGAGACTCCACTGCATGTTCCAAGACAGTATGAGATGGTAAGATAAAGAAGGGAAGGGTGTGTATGTGGATGGGGGAATGGATGAAGCTTGACCCATCAGTTACTGGGTCTTGCAGGAGGCTCTGCATGCCCCCAGGGTTCTGACCAGATCCCCAAATTCCAGCCATAAACCAAGCACCAGGCTGGATCCTCATCCACCACATGCAGGGCTCAGCCCAGACAGTCAGCTTTGTGCTGAGCTACCAGCACCAATGGATTTAAACTGGCATTACAGTCCAAGGAAGCTCTGAGCAGGTTTGGGACCAGGTCCCCTGGAGAGGTCAGAGGGGCCTCTGTGGGTGCTGGGTACTCCAGAGGTGCCGCTGGTGGAAGGAAGAATCAGTGTGGTCCCAGCAGGAAGGGAGGGCCCGCTAGGCCATTCTTGGTCCCTGGGTTGGGGAGGCAAGGAGCTAGAGCAGGGACCAAGTGGACAGAAAGTCTCAGTCCAGGATCAGGGCTTCTCCACGGGGCCCCTGCACTCCCCAAGCCTCGGTCCTTCACCTTGCCAGGTGCCATTTCTTCTCTGTGAAGGCCACTGCCCAGGCCCCCAGTCCGCCCCCTAGTGGCCAGAGCCTGGTTAAAGTCCCCCAGTGCCTCCTTGTGCATAGACCTTCCTTTGCTCACCCTCTTCTGCCCCGGAGTCCCGTTCATCCAGCGGGGCTGCGCGAGAACCCCACCCCAGCCCTTACAGTAGCGTAGAGCACCCCCCCCCTCTTTCGGCTGGTGTAGAATAGCCAATAGTGTAGTGTGGTGTGCTTTTCCGTGATGGCGAATGGGCAGCGGGCGGCGTCCGCGCAGCCGTCTGTCCCGGATTCCGCCTGCGGCGGCCTGTGCTGTGTTTTGTGCTGTGTCCACACGCTGCAGCGATCCCCTCCCGCGTACTGACTCTTATAAGCGCTTTTCTTCGCATAGTCACGTAGTTCCCCACCCCACTCCTTTCCTGTCTCACGCAAGTTTTATACTCTAATATTTATATGGCTTTTTTTCTTTGAAAAAAATTAAAAAGTTTCTTCTGAAAGGTTGAACGTTTCTGTTTAAGAGATGTAGGCTCCTGGCATGTGTGGATGAAGTGATGAGCTGAGAAGTGTATGCTGAAAGAGAAGCGGGATGGGGAGGGATGCTTGTGTTTGCGTCCTGGTTTTGTGTCATTGCTGAGGAGTCTGTGTATGACTGTCAAATGTGACTGTGCATGCTTGGAACACCGTTGTGCATAGGTAATAGCGTGCGATTGACTGTAACTGTGCTTGTGGATCTGTGTACCGTGGTGTGTAATCGACGAGCGGGTTCGTAGTGGGGGAGGGGATCCCTGAGCGCGGCGTATCAGTGTGTGCAATTGAGTGCGCAGTTGTATGCTTGCGGCTGTCTCCGTTCCGGTTCGAAGCGCCAGTCTCCAGGCAGAAGAGGAGGCGCGGGCGCGGGGGCGGGAGGGGGTTGGCGCGCAGCAAACAGGGCTGGAGAGGTTGGCGGATATTTCCTTAGTTCCCGCCCCTTCCCCGCTAAAATTACCACCCCGGAGCGCCCTCGCGGGCTTCGCGAGAGGAGGGTGGCCTCTCATTTGCCCGCCCCCCTCTGCCTCCGCTGCCTCGGGGGGTTTGGGAACACCGCAGGAGTAGGAGGAGGGAATGTTGGAGGCGATTCTCCGAAAGCCGAGTCTATAGCTTGGTCTCAGTTTCCCTTCCCGCTCGCCTCTCCGCAGCAAAGCCAAGGAAATTGTTGGTTTCATCGTCTTCTTGCGGGGCGTGTCAAAGGGACTGAAAAGGCGTGCAGGAAAAGAGATTGCCTGCAGACCCAGATCGCCCGCCCTCCTCCGTCTCTCCCCACTCCGTGCTTTTCCACTCACTCCTGGGCTAGCCCATCTCCCCGCCTCCTCCCGGCTGCCTCCTCGAGGCACAGTGGGATTCTGAGGTTGCTGCAGCCAGACGGGCTGCAGGAAACACAGAGGGGGAGGGAAGACCGAGAGGGGCGGAAGAAAGAGAGAAAAGAGAGACCCACTGGGGTTAACGGGAGGGTCAGTGAGGGTAAGCCCAACCGCAGGCGGGAGGAGGCTGTCTCTGGACTTCCTCTCTGCGGAGTCTCTGAGAGCCGGGTCCTGCATTCTGCCAGTTCCCCCGAAGTGTGTTGTCATGGAAACCAAACCTTCCAGCTAAGCATCTGGGGGCGACTTTCTTGGGTGGGAGAAAGAGTGGTGTATGCCTTTGCTGAGATGGAAGCAAGGTTTTGTTTCTGAGAGCCAGGCTGTAGAGGGCGGGGTGCTGGGCACCTGGGTTCTATTCCAGGCACGGCAGTAGACTGGCAGAGCGCGTGAGCAGCTGTGGTTGGTCCCCTAATTGGTATGTGTGCCCATAAAGCTCTGAGCCAGAAACGCGTGGCCTCGGGGGTAGGGAGGGAGGAGGCAGGCAGCCCACCCCCATATCCCCAGCCATACTGGGGAGGCAGCTGCCCAGGCTCCAGGGCTATTTAAAAGGCTTTTATTTTCAGTTCCAGAGCCTGGCCAAATGGGTTTGTGGTCCTCTCCAAGCCCCTCCCTGTCTATTCTGGGCCTGCTCATAGCTTGTAAGGTTTCTTTGTGCAGGTCACAACGTGCTCAAACAAGTATGGCTCGGAGTAGCAAGTCATCTGGAGCGTGACCTCTGGCTTTTGACCTCTGCTGGGCAGGTTCAGGTTTCCCCCCCAGTGCAAGCCCCTCTACTCTGGAATGTGGTCTGTAGCCACCAAACGGGGTGGGGTGGGGTGGGGTGGGGCGGGGCAAGAGAATGGGAGTCAGATGCTTCCCTCAGTAAAAGAGGCACAGGTACTGCCAGGAAACAGAGAGACATGGGGGGGGGGGGGGGGCATGGGGAGGCGGGGAGCTAGAACTGAGTTCAACAAAAGGGTTCTAAACCAAGAGGCAGCAACGCAGGAGGACAAGGAGGCTGAACTGGGGCCCTACTCCTTTATGAGGGGCCAATGGCAGCGCAGAAACCACGGTATATTAATCAATCATCTCTAGCCCTGCACCCAGCCAAAGCGTCTGGCACATAATGGGGACCTTAAACTTTGGGACAATGATTTGCCAAGTCAATCAGGGATTTGAAGCAAGACAAGAGTAGAGGAGCCTGGACAAGAGTGAAAGGAAAATAGCTCAGAAATTCACAAAGGAGGCTGTAAGGCGTTACTGTCTCAATGGTTTATTAACAGTTGGAAACAAACCCAACAAACTGGAGGTGATGACATCCCAGAAGGCCAAGAGGCGAGGGAAATAGGTTTGCATTTTGTCCCTTTTTAAAATTTTTTATTAAATGCATCTTAGCAAAAGTAGATTAAAAAAGGAAAGGGTCAAAGCCCCAGATGTCAGCAGGGAAAATGAGGGGAGCCAGGGGAGCAGCAGGCCCCCCAGAACCACAGTCTTCCCGGGAATAGTTCAAAGGAGCTGCTGTTGCCCCTTCACACACAGGCTCTGGCAACCAGAACCTCCCTCCTGGTCTCAAGGCCTCCCTGCAGGCGCCCTTAGGCCTCCTAAGCTCCCCCTTGCTCTAACAACTATAATCTGGGCCAAGCCCTAACAGTGCCATTCTCTCTTCCCACCCGAGGGGGAAGGGGGTAAGGGACTCAAAAGAGCATAAGGAGGGCAAACTGTCACCTTGAGCCAGAGAATCTCAGCTTCCTGTGGCTGGGGGCACCAAACAGTTTGGCTTGCCCCTGTTCAGAAGGGAGCAGGGTACAATGTGTGTGGGGGGGTACTCCCTATGCCCACTTCTCCAGAATGTCCAGTTAGCATTTGCACATTTGGCTTGATAAATATATTAAATTTATAAAAACTCTGTGGTCTCAAAGCTCCCACTACTCTTAGACCTGGTCCAGCTCAACCAGAGAAGAGCGTCCTCCTGCCCCAGAAGGCTTGAGGGCTGAGGTGGAGGTCCAGGTGCTCATTCAGGATTGGGGCCTGTGGGGAGGAATCCCAGGGACTCTGGAACCTGCCATCAAAGCCTCTTACATTATGGAGGGGAAGGGGGAAGGAAGAGTTATTTTTCTTTAAAAAAAAAATCTCATATAAAAATAGATCCATTTGCAAAACAATTTCTCAGCCAGGAGGCTCAACCTCCCATTTCCTTGGAGACAGAGGGTGAGGTGTTGGGATGGTCACAATACAGCCGTAGTCCAGATGAGATGCACCAAAGCTCCGGGGAGGTGTGAGGAGGGACCGTGGCTCAGTAGCCTGGGGCTGGTGCAGAGGGTCCAGAGAGGCTGGGGTGTAAAGCATGGCAGCAGGCTGGGGGTGGGTCCCACAATGTCTCTGTGCCCTGCCTGCCTGCCCACAGGCTCTGACCTAGGCCACTGCAGAAGAGATGAAGTGGGCCAGGTCCTTTTTGTTTGAGGAGGTCTTTCCTAGGAAGGTGGGGTGAGGGTGGGATTTGCTCCCCACTTCCTTAGAAGCAGCTCCCAGTGCCACGACAGTAGTAATAAATAACAACAGCCAGGAGAGAAAAGGGCAGAGCAGAGGTGGCAGCAATGAAAGGAGGGAGACAGCCCAGAGGTGCACAAGCCCCATGCTGTTCTCAGGGCCAGAGAAACCACAAAAGAAAAGCACAAATCCAGCAAGATTGACCTAGGGGAAAGCCCCCTGGAAAGGCAGGGGCTGAGAAAGCAGGCAGGGCCTTGTCTGAGACGAGGCCTGAGAGTAACAGAGAGGAGACACTTGGGGTTAAGGCAGCAAACACGGAGCCTGCTTTGGTAATACAGCAGCCAGGGCTGGCTGGGTTGGGCTCAGGCCTCCCCCCACACTGCCCTTTCCTTCTGGCCTCCAGGCAGCTGAAGCTGTGTGTGATGTACAGAGAGCAGCAGGCCAGAGAAAAAGACAGGGTCAGGGTGGTGGGAGCAGCCACCCCAGAGGAATACCTCTGTGATCCTTTTTTAGGCACATGCTGCAGGGCAGGACTGTCTGGGGCTCCACCGAGGAGCTGCCATGGCCACAGGACCCAGCTTATTTAGCTTGCACGGCCAACCAACTCCTTGGTTTCCTCAAGGATTGTGGGCACTCCCTCACTGTTTCTGGGCACCTTCGCAGGAGGAACAGCCATGGCATCGTCCTTGGTCAGCTCTGAGGCTAGCAGAGATGTGACTGCACACCCGGCCTTCCTGTTGGCTGCAAGAGAAGACAGGAGATCTTGTCCACAGAAGGCCCAGTTTCTAATCCCTTTCAAATTCTACTGAACCAGCAGACATTCAGCTAGAAGCCATGCAAACATGGCTGCCCTGTCCAGTTCACAGAGGCCCTTATTTTGAAGAAGTCAGTGCAGAGATCCAAGAATATGTGTAATATACCTTTCAGGGGAGGGCAGAGAATATGAGAGAGTTTGGTGCAGGCAGGAGAGCAAGCCTTGCTCTTGCTTTCCTGTGCAAAAATAGTACAAAGGTTTGAATACATCTAGACAGACAGAACGGGGTTCAAGTGTTAGCTATGTAACTTTAAGAAACAGGAAATATTCAAAATCTGTTTTCTCATCATAGAGTTGTTGGAATTAAATTGGCTCAAGCATAGCAAATAGTATTGTTTTTGTTTTCTTGGCATTTCCCAGGAAGCTCCTAGGTCAAAATCACTTTCAGTCAGCCCAGGGAGGGTTGTCCCAAGCAGAGGAAGGCCTTCAGCAGGCTGCCGGGGGGGACGCCTGCAAAGAGGAGCAGCAGCCATGCACTGACATCACGTGCATGTCACACTCCCACGTGTTCCACCACCAACCCTCCCACCCTCTCCCCAGATGCCCACACGCCCAGCTCTTTCCCACCTTTTAAAGGGTAGCAGCTGAGATACAAATGCCAAGAGCCCTAACAAGGTGTGTAATGTGTGCATGTGTGTGGGGGTGGGGCAATGAAAGGTATATCAGAGAAGGCAGAGCTGGGGTCAAGGATGGCCAGGAGAGCCCTCTAGAAAGAAACCTAGCACAATGGACTAAGGAACTGTGAAGCTCTAGTTGTCATCCTAAATTGGAAGAGGAACCAATCAATCCATGAGTTTCTGTTCTAACTGCCGGGAGCTGTCCCGACGACTCTCATAATCGTTTATGGAATCCAGATTTATGGCCCCAGCATCCTCAACAAGAAGGCAGTTCCTTGGGACCATGCCCATCTCATGCTGTCTGCCTCTGCCCATGCCCTAGAAGCAGCACAGAGAGACCACATGTACACAGAGAGCTGTCTGCCTGGCGTGAAGGAAGCCAGACACAAAAGGCCACATATGCTATAATTCCATTTCTATGAAATGTCTAGGATGGGCAAATCCATAGAGACAGAAAGTAGATTAGTGGTTGCCAGGGGCTGGGGGAGGGGAGAATGGGGAGTGACTGCTTATGGGCATGGAGTTTCTTTTTGGGAAGATTAAAATGTTCTGGAATTAGAGTGTGGTGATGGTTGCACAACCTTATGAATATACTAAAAAACAACAAATTGTATACTTTAAAAGGGTGAATTTTAGGCATGTGATTTATGTCTCAATTAAAAAAAAAAACAGGTTGCTGATTCATGGGAAAGCTGAGAGGAGAAAGCAGTGCCTCCGCCTTAATGAACAGGGAACGATGCAGGAAGCCCAGCACTCCTACGGGAGTAGGAGGCTACATGGCGGGGCAGCTGTGAGACCTGGCAGGAAGAGTCCAGAGGAACCAGTGAACAAAGCACCCAGAACACCTTTGCCTTCTTCAGACCAGCAAAAAGCATTAGGAAGAGCAGAAGCCAAACAGGGTCAGAGGGCCCAGGTCTTCACCAGGGCTGTCAGCCTCTCTGCAGAAGTGTGACCCAGAGCCACTTGTTCACACTGCAGGTGCTACCCACAGGTCAGCAGGGAGCACACACATGCCTACAGGTTACCAATGTATAGGACTCCTCCTCCTCCTCCTCCCAGGGGCACAAAGAGGAGAAAGAATAGTGAAGGCCCTGGCTGACAGGCACAGGGCTCTCATCTGGTTACAGGTGGAAGGTGTGTGACCTAGACTCCAGGGTTCCACACAAACCACTCCTTGGATTATGAACACATACTATTGTCTCAGTGACTGATGGGAGGAAAAGGAGCCCACAGGAGTGTGACTAGGATGGTCTACATGTACACGCTTCTCCTATCTTCCTTCTTAGTCTCTCTAGCAAAATCTTCCTGAGCCCCACTTAGTTTCTGCTCTTTTCTGAAATACTCCCTCCTCTAAGAGCCTACTTCTCATGTCTCAAAAGGCAGTGGCTTGATATCACTTTACTGCTCTTCTGAATTCAGTCTCCAGCAGTTCAGAAAATACTGCCCCACTATTTGTGTGTGTCCATATGTGCATGTGTGACTCAAGGGGTGTGTATGTGTTGAAATAATTTCTGACTCTAGAACCCAGGAAAGAACCCTGGGTCTTCAGGGACACTTGTCCTGGGCAACACAGGAAAAGTCAGAGTTCACATGTGGCTTAAGTTGCTTCTCTCTTTGGTTTCTTCCTCTAAACTAAGAAGATACCAGCTGTACCTAATCAAGCAGTGTTTCTAGATTTTTTTTAGATTCAAAAAGCTTCTCATGTATTACAGATTTCATAAAAACTAAGAGTGAATGGCAGGTGGGGAGAAGGCGAAAACTTCCTTCTTTAAGCCAAAAAGTAGGTACAGTAGACATGGACATGATTGTGGCCTAAGGTGAGAATCAGAAATGAGAGAGCTCGTATTGGAACTGGGAACAGAATCAACAGAATCGAAGAATCCCGGCTTTCACTCTGTCTTCAGGGCCACAATTACACTGAACAGTTTGAACAATCTGGACAAAGTCACCTCTCCTGTCCTTTCCCTGACATGGGGACTTGTTAAGACTATGGGAGGGGCCGGCCCAGTGGCACAGCAGTTAAGTGCGCACGTTCTGCTTCAGCGGCCCAGGATTCACCGGTTCGGATCCCAGGTGCGGACATGGCACCACTTGGGACACCATGCTGTGGTAGGCGCCCCACATATAAAGTGGAGGAGGATGGGCATGGATGTTAGCTCAGGGCCGGTCTTCCTCAGCAAAAAGAGGAGGAGTGGCAGATGTTAGCTCAGGGCTAGTCTTCCTCAAAAAAAAAAAAACAAAAAAAAAAGACACTATGGGAAAGTAGCTGCAGAAGCAGATATATATTTTGACTCTGTGGTATCAGGGAGGATTATGAACTCATAAGAGAACAGTCCCACAGACTGAGGGGAAAAGGGAACAATCTTGACACTCTGGTCAAAGCTCTCTGAGACCAGATTCCTGTAAGTTAGGGGTGGGCTAGGATAAAAACACCAGCCACATCAACCGTATAACACTAGTATAGGTGAATTGGAAAATGTTAGTGATTTGGAAAAAGCTATTTCTAAAACACAGCCTAGGAACTACTACTAAAGAGGAAGTGCTCTTGTTAATAAGCTTCCTTAGGGAAGAGGAAACTAGGACAGATGGGGCAATCATTACTATCCTAAAGAACTCATTATTGTCTGACCTCTCCTAATTATAATTCCTGTCCTATTTTTACAAAAGTAGGGGGAGAATAAGTGGTGGCATAGGAAATACTCTTAACCTTCTCTAGACAGGTGGTCACCAGAAAACCCCCTGAAGCAATTTCACATGTCCAGGGCTCTCCTTGCCAGAAGGTACGAAAGAATATTTCTGGCCCACACAGAGGGGTCACTGTCATCTCCTGCCCATCACATAGGCTTAGTGGAAAGAGCCCTGGACTTGGAGTCACAAAAGTGGGCTACAGCCCTGGCTCTGTCATTGGCCAGCTCTGCAGACCTGGGCAAGGCCTTATCTGGGTGTTCATTCCTGTTCCTGTGAGGAGGTTAGATGCTAATCACTAGAGGTCTGTAGAGTCTTTCCCAGCTCTGAGGTTCTATTAGTGGAGGGGGACCGTACAGGGAAGCTGGGAAGTGGCAGAGGGAGGGAAAGTGAGAAAGATGAATTTCTTTCTTCCCTTGACTTCTACTCGATTGATCAGATGGCCTGTATATAAGAGGCCACAATTCAGACATGGAGATAAAGTTGAGTCATTAACACCACAAGCTGACTCAATCATCAGCCTGAAACAGTAGCTGTAACACAATCACATGGATTCTTCCCCCGACACTCAAACCGCTGTTCTCCTGCACCCTGCAGATCACAGCGGTTTACACGTCACTGCTAATGAACCAGGCCTGACAGTAACTCTCCTCTTCCAACTCCTCAATGGGTCTTTGTATACTGGTCACTCCCTCAGGTCTCCAGAGACTGGGAGATTTTTTTTAACATTCCTTTAATTCCTAGGGAAAAGGCTAGTGTCTCTGAATGGGGACAGCTGCCTCTCTGGGACTGAGGAGGGCTGTGAGGCAGATCTACCTGATGGGGCTTTGGTTTTTTGGCTCAAAGCAATCGGCTAGGAGGAAGAGTCAGAGACAGCCAAGCACGGGGTGGACCAGCTAAGACACCGGCCACTGAGGGAAACCCACAGTCACCAGAGCCTTTGTAGTTTAAGAATGAGGCCTTCTGGGTCCACCCTCTTTCTCTTCTTCTCCTCTTAATCCTATTGTTGCTCTACAAAAAAAAAAACACATTAAAGCTGTAAAGGACCCTAGGTTCCATTCTAGCCCAACTCTCACTTTATACAAGAAGAAAGTGAGTCCCAGAAATTTGTCCACAGTAACCTAGACAGGATCAGAGTTCTACTTGACTTTGGGTCTTTTGATCTCTGCCTAGTCCTGTGCTCTTTGCACTCTCATGCTTAGCCTTTTGTTTACTTTTTTTTAATATTTCATTTTTTTTTTTAAAGATTGGCCCTGAACTAACAACTGCTGCTAATCTTTTTCTTTTTTCTTCTTTTTCCCAAAGCCCCCAGTACACAGTTGTATATTCTAGTTGTAGGTCCGCACCCAGGATCTGAACCAGGGAAACCCCAGGCTGCTGAGGCAGAGCGTACAAACCTAACCACTCAGCCACGGGGCCGGCCCCTCTGTTTACATTTAATGTAAGGCCACATGACTTTATAGGATGTGAATGCACCAAGTCTAAAGAGCTTACCAGAGTAACTAAAAATATCTCCCCTGAGAGATTCTCCCAGATATCTTCAGGCGTGTTTAGTGAACCCAGAGCTCAGAAAGATAAGGCTACAGGATGAATCCAATTTAAAAAGAAGGTAGTTCTCATTTTCACCTTCTTTTTGCTTCACTATCTCTGAGCATAAGCCCCTGCTATTCCTTCTTGCCCTGGGAAACAGTACTGTACTAATTCAGGTCCTCTGCTGAAAGGTTATTCTACCAGATCCCCGCTTCCTCTGCCTGTGAGTCCTGGCTTCCCATTTGGGAAGAAGTGGAGGATGGGGCCTCCCCAACAGGGGGAAGTCATTGATGTCTGGCTGCCTGTGTACAGGAAGCATCTGGGATTCTAGTATAGTTCCACAGGAAGAGGCTTGAAAGGGAATTCCCCACCAAAAGTCTGATGCAGGTTGGTACTTCACTGAGAGGACAGAGGAAAACAGGGAGATGCAACATACTTTTGTCTGGCTAGAAAGGCTTACTGAAGGCCACATTACCTTATATGGTGGGTAGGAAACAAAGAGGCAAAAACCTCTAAAGACTAAACACAAAACAAATACTACAAGCTGCACGCTCTACCCAAACACTGCTCTGTCTCAGGGAGTTTGAAGCCCATCATACTCACCGCTCCTCCCCTCTAGAGAGCCTGTACTCAGAGGATGCTAGAAAATGGGTAAGAGTTGTAACTAGGGATTCTTCTGTTTAGGGAAGGTTCTGAAGTCATACGGAAGAGCCCTCAGAAGGGAATTCCCCTCTGGATTTTCAGTGTTGGAAGAAACAGGCAGTCGGCCATTACAGATAAAACTCACAGTGACCTACAACATCTGGGCCAGGGCACTGGGTTTATGTGGGCTAGCATGCTCTATATCCTTGATCCTAAGGTTCCCTTTCCAAGCTGTGACAGGTACTATAGACCCTATAGATACCACTGTGTAAATAGCTAAGCACTGGCCAAAGCAAGGTGTACAACTCCTATTTGCCATAATCTTAAAGTGAAGCACATATCAAACAGGTCTAGAGAATGTACCAGCCAGGGAACAGGGAATACAGCTTTAACTCCCTCACAAGTAGAAACCCGAATGCCACCTTTTCTGTAATTGCCACCCTTCAACCTAGGAAAGAAGCCATCACTCCTAGCCCCAAAGGGCCTTCACCAGACACAATGGTGCAGGTCAACCCTACATGAGGGGTAGCTTTGGTTATACCTTCTTCTGGACTGCTCTCTTGGCCACTGTCTGCTTCTCTCAAAGAAAAATTATCCACTGATCCTTCCCCATACTGATGCCTGGATCATTTACCCTCCTATCCCCATAATTCTTCTTAGAGGCGCTGGCTCGGTGTAATCCCCACTTAAATCTTCTGAAGATCAGGAGAGGAGCTTGTGGGGGAGTAACTGGGGAAGGCAAGGGCAGCCAAGGCTACCCGCACCCAAGGAAAAGGCAGTAGTCAGCACAATCCTTCTGTTGAGATGCTCCTCTGTATTCTTACATCTGGGGATCTCTCTATAGGATTCGATACTTTCTAGTATTCTCTCTATATCTCTTCTGTTTGTGAAGTTGAGAGTAAGGACTCGACTTATTTTTTCTTTGTGTTTTCTACATCTAATGTACAATTTTGTATTTAGTTCAATTTTTTGTTCATACACTCAAAGGTCCCCCCAAATCTCTGCCCTGCACAATGGTTCCCTTGTTCCAGGTTTCTGCTTCAAGAATGGGGAAAAATGCAAGAATAACCAAACGTAACTGACCCATTGTCAGTCCCTCAAGTCCCAGTTCTCCAAGTCAGAACTTTCTACTGTGGGAAGAAGACAACTAGATAATCCACTCTAGGCGCAGGGACGACTGTGGGGAAGGCTCTAAACCCGCAGAACACAGCACCTGCTCTCCAGCCCAGGACAAGCAGGACCGGGAGCAGAGAGGCTTCACCCCCTTCCACACCCAGGCTGGGCTCCATCTTCTTACTTACCCTGACGGGGTCCTCTCTTCCGTCGGAAAGCTGCGCCTGACTGCAAGGCTTCTAGAAGACTGTCCATCACACCTGTCTCATCGCCCTCTGTCATGAACAAAAATGGAGATGTAAGCTTCAGCCCAAGCAGAATGCATATGTTGCGCCCCACACAAAATGCATGGCTACTGCTTGGGTTCCCCTCGCCCACAGTGGCTGGGGGCTCAGAGCAGACAGAGGGCTCAACCTCAAGCTTCACAGCCCATATTTACTTGTGTCTGTTTGAAAATGGTTAAAACAAAAAGGTTTCATTGCCTGCTAACCCCTGCAAACCTTGGCATATTTTCCTGCATTTCCCTCCTTCCTTCCCATTCCAATCAGGACTAGCACAGAGAATGGCAGAACTGCCCAACTCTAAGACCAGGATAAGTACAGAGACTGGGATTATGAAATTAATAAGGAACTATATCACTCTCTCTTTACCCTAAAGTGTTTCACTCCAATTTACATACACCTCTCATGGAGAGCCTGGTTCCGGTTTCAGAGAAGGGCTGAGGAAAGATGAGAGACCACTGATCAAGAGTGCATTTCACTTAAGTACTGCTGCCAGTGCCTGCATCTTCCTAAAGCCAGCTCTGCATCTAAGAGGAGCATCCTGACTGGAATACAAAGAGTTAATGCAGAATCCTTATTCCAGCCTGGCTCTGTTTCCACGGCAACAGCTCAGGGTGGTGAAATCTGAAACTGTGAAATCCCAAGGAGCCAGCAGGCTGCCAACTACAAGGCTGGGCTCACTGCTCCCAGCGCCATCTGCTGGCTGAACATCACCAGTGCAGCTGACCTACATTCCAACCTCATTTGCTTGCCCTGGGGACCCAGCAAGGGCAAGGTCGGCTGCGCCACCTGATGACTAGGTGCAGCCCTCATCCTGCATGTCAGCTGGAATGTACCTTTCCTCATTGCATCCCAGACAGTACCTGGGGACAAACCCTAGAGGCCTGGGGAGAATGGGGGGAGGTGAAGGATACTCGGTGTGGGCTTTAATAGAACAGTTCGTTTGTGGCTTATAGACAACTGGAATGAGGGCAGGGAATTGCTTCCCAGAAAAGTATAAAGAAAAATTGAAATGTAGGTTATTCCTGCTGCTTCAGGTCCCTGATCATACCACAACAGGAGCGGCCAAAGAAATGTCCCTGAGAGCAAGAGGTGGTCGAGCAGCCCTTGCCTCTTGAGCTCACTCAGCAAAGCACTCTGATTCTTGCCAGATCTGGCAGCCCTGAGAAGCCCCTCACATTCAAGAAAGGTGGCATCAGCTCAGTGCTGTGCGCAGCGTATGCTCTATTTCCGCTGCCCACGGAGAAAGCAGCCAGAGGGGGGCAGGGAATCGGCAGCAGGAAAGAAACAGAGACAGGAAACACAGGGCCAGTAATTGAGGCCATATGTTTCAACAAAGACATGCTTCTTGTAGTGAAAAAGAGATTCTGCTGAAGAAAGAAGAGGGTGGCCAGCTCCCCTGGCCGCTTTCCAGAAGTTCAATCCATTTACAATCTGATAGGTGTGTACAACTATGCTGAGGTACTGGGGACACAGTACTCCGTTAAATAAGCAGAAAGGGAGGGCAAGCCACCATTAAAAGATAATAAAATGCCATTAAAATATTTTGGGGAAAAGAACAAGAGATTAAGTAGGGGGTCAAAAAACAGGCCAGAGGAACTTTTGGACAAGCAGAAGAAAAGAGTAAGTGTTGCAGCAATGCTAAAATCACTGGGGAGATGAGACATAATACAGGAACCAGCAAAGAAGAGAAAAAGACTGAGTGTGGAGAACTGGAATTTGCATGTAACTGAGTCAGGGTTAAGGTCCAGTGTCAGGATCTTAGAGGTAGAAGGCTGCCAACAATCATTTGCCAGGAGTTGAGCTCAGACATGAGCTGTTCTCTCTGGCCTCTAGATTCCAGACAGAGAAGCCTTCCAAATGTTCCTGTCTCAGCGCATCAGCCCTTCTCCTTCACTGCTTACCTGCATTCATGTCTATGAGTTGCTCTCTTTTCTGCTGCTTCTCCAGCCGCTCCTTCTCTGCCTTCTCCTTGGCTAGCTTTGCTCGCCGCATCTTCTCCTCTGTCTCCCGCCGCTTCTGGTTCTCCTTGACTGCTTGCTGTGGGGACAAAAGATTAACCTGTGGGCATGTATGCACTCACATGTACGCACACCCACCACCAACCAACATGAGCCCGGTGGAAAATGAGAAACGTCCACAAAAGATTCAGTCAGCAGGTATGCCTTGCTCACCACAAACATATTCCTAAAGTTGTGTAGATCCATGAAGAATTCTTCCACAGGCACCTTCTTGGGGTCAAAGAGGAAGTACTCGCCCAGCTCCTTATAGAGTGTCTCCATGTTAGAGTGCATCATCCGCAGCTTGTTATATTGTTCCTGTGCATCTTTCACAAAGCTGTGCAGCCAAAGAATAAAGGAGCAACAGCAAGAAGCAGACCTTTTTCTAGCCCAAAGGAATACTCAAAGATGCATAGTGGCATCACACGGATGTTCAGTACAGCACTGTTTATAATAGCAAAGACCAGAAACAATCTAAATATTCAAAATAGGGGAATGGTAAAACATAAACTATGGAATAGGAGGTGGCAATTAAAAAAGAGGCTGTTCTGCATATACTGCTATGGAAACAGAGCTAAGAGATATTATGTGCAAAAAGCAACACAATGCTTTTTTGTTTAAAATAAATTCATGAGGGCGCAAATCAGAAAGAAGCCCAGTGGCAGTGATTATCTTGGGAAGTGGAGAGAAAAGGGAATAGGTACGTGGTGTATGTAGTAGAGACAGGGCAGAGAGCAAGGGATCAAGGGGGACTTTTAGTTTATCTCTGTGGTTTGCTTCCCTTTCTGCAACAATGAGAATGCTTTCAAGAACTATGTGTTTAATGAAAAAAAATTTTTTGAAGAGGGAAAAATTGTGTATCACCAGATCTATCTTACCGTCCACCCATGGGAAGTTCTTTCCTTTCCAAGGGAGCAATTACTCTCCTTTCAAGAAAGGATATAGTCATTTTTTCAACAAACTTGTCTTTCTCATCTGTGGCAGCTGGGAAATTCTGAACATCACGTTCCACATCAGAAATTTGTTTCTTCATCTGATCTAGGTTCTTTTGCATGTTTTCAGCAGAAACTAAAGAAGACACAACAACAGACAGCAAGAGCCTACTAAATGTATTCTCCAGACCCTCAGCTTCTGCCCTTCAGGGCACAGCACAGTCTATACATACAGCTGGTACTTAACTATTTGAGTTCTCTTATGGCCCCTCTAGTTGTTTCATACATCTTTCCAGGGAAACTATAAATTACGTGATGATTGAACCTCCAGCCTCCATAAGCTGTACAGTACTAAGAAAAGAAGAGAGGCTTCATTCAATTTAACAAGAATCTATGAAATCCCCTGGGATCTCGGTCTCATTTATTTTAGAGAACAGGGTTTGGGAGGAAGGAGATATACACAAAAATGCAAAGGTACGGCAGAAATCTGTTCCCATTTCGACCGAATGCTGCTTTTTCTTTGCCTAGTTCCTGGTTTTTGTTAATCCAGTCTATGCTTTCTGAACGAGAAAAATCATTGACCTAGAACAACCAGAAGGACCTACAACTAGATTATACAACTATGTACTGAGGGGCTTTGGGGAGAAGAAGAAGAAAAAAAAATCATTGACCTAGACTAAAAACACCCGCCTTTCTTCCAGTTGTTTTTTGGTGTTTGGTGTTTCCCTAGGAAGGGAAAGAGTGCTTCTCATTTCTATACATGGAGACCTCTTTTCTGCCTGATACTCCTCCCTTGTGCCTTAGACATCATGCCTGTACCCTCTCCCATTTCCACTTAAAATACTGTGAACTGCAAATGATCTACATCTAGACCATGTCTCATTTCCCTCCCCATGCAGAAATTTGGGGAGCTTGGAACCACCTTCTAGCTTCACTCCAACCTGCCCCACCTCGGCTGGCTTTCTCCACATGGGCAAGCTCATCTGGAAACTTGAGGACATCGGGATGGTCAGTCTCACACAACTCAGCCAAGAAGTGCAATAATGTCATCTTCTGATCTGTGGACTTGGTGTCTCGAAGCTGGAGGGAAGAGAAGAAACTGTTAGTCCTGACACGCCCGAGATCATCTCAGGCTGACGGCAGTTTGTCACACTGGGCTCACAGAGGCCAGCAGCCTTCCCTTCTGTTGTCCTGCTCTAAGCCCCCAGCTCACCTTACAGAGAAAGCTGATACTGAAGCCAAAGGCACCAGCATTCCTGGAGCCAGCATTCATATAATTTCCAACAAGCAAGGTAATCTCCAGGAGGCTAGAGAAGTTCTCGCTCTTTCGCAACTCCTCGCATGCAGCAGTCACGGAAACAATCTCTGGCTTGATATTCTCCACTTGCTCACTAAACTGGAGCTTGAAGAGGATAGCATTGAGGCGAGGCCGCAGGCGGGGCACAGTGCCCATCTGGTGGGGAAGAGAAGCAGTTCCGTTATACCCAACAGAGAGAGAAGTAAGAAAAAGATACAGGCTTGAGCCTCTTATGGGAGGATCTGAGTTCCAGAGTAGGGAGAAGAGAGAGATAAAGACAGGTTCAGAATAGATAAGAGGCAATGAGGAAGTGCCCCACTGCTCTCGGGGAGGAGGGGAGCAAAGGGGTCGGAGAAGGGCCTATTGCCACAGGCCTCACTCACCACCACACCAAACTGCTCTGACTCAGCCAGATCATCGTATTCATCCTTCAGTTCGGAAAGCATTTTTAACTGCTCTGGCTCTGGCATCTGCTTAATGAGGTTCTGAAAGAGAGAAGGGACTGTCTCAGTTTGAAGGGGACAAGCTGACAACTTGAGTCTAAATGGCTATTCTACTCTCCTATCAGTCCCTCACTCGGCCCAAGGACCACTAAGAAGAAAACATGGGCTGGGGAGGTATGTGAGGTGGCAGGACTTTTGAAAAATATACCAGAAACAAGCTGACCAGCAGAGAGATGGAAGCTTACCCAAAGCTAGCATTCTTTAAGCCAACAATGCTAGAGGAGCATCCTCATACTCGAAGCAGAGAGGCGATGAGGCCAGTGTACAGTGATGCAAAGAGCCAGCTCCAGCAGAACCACCTTGCTCCTTACCTGGATCATAGACTCAGTCAGAACAGCCTCATTCACCTCCAGGATGACATTCTTAATCTCTTGATAGGGCATGCGGAAGGAACCCAAAAAGATTGCTGCAAGAAAATGAGATATAAAGACATGTTCTTCTCAGACTCTTCCCTTTTCTAGTCCATCCTGCAAGCCTGTGGTGGACAATTTCCTAAGAGCGCTCTTTTGAAGTCACCGTCAGAAACCTCCACCAGCTCCTCACTGCCTATATAGTTAAAAGCCAAGTTCTTGAGTCCAGTGTTTAAGGTTCCCACCTGCCACCTTTCTCTCTCATTAATCTCCACATTTATGTCACATACCAGCCACATTGTTCCAAGCACCAAATTCTACCAAGTCTGTGACTCCTTGTCTTTGCTCACACAGGAAGTCTTTGATCTTCTCTATGTACATCAAAGATGTTCACCCTACTCTATTTTAGTTCCCCATTCCCATGACTCCATCCTCAAAGCTGCCACTGCTTCAAAATGCTCTGATTCTTAAACTGCCATATCCCATTCACTAACAAAGACTTCCTAGCTTTCCAGCTCTCTTGCTTACTAATCTCTAATTTGACCCTTCAGCCTCGTCAGAGTGCTCTCTCTCTCTGGCAAGAGAGCTGACCATTCCATTTTCTCTCAATGTATCAGTTCCACTTTGCCTTCCCTCTTTAACCTAGACCCTATAGTCTATCACTTCACTCACTCTCTGCTGTTACTTCCACTTCTATTACTACTATTCCTACTGTCTTTTTCCTTCTCCTCCAGGCCCTGGTTAATCCAGCTATCTCATTTCTCTACTCTTACTCCTGGGCTGATGAATACTGCAGATCAGAATCTATGAATCTGTAGTGGCACCAACGACAGCTGTGGCTTCGGCGCTGCCTAGCAATCCTTCTATGTGTCCCTAGCTCATGCTCTTCTGACCCTCTTGGCAGCTCCTTCAAAATATCCCCCTTTTCGCGGCTGGCCCCGTGGCCGAGTGGTTAAGTTCGCGCGCTCCGCTGCAGGTGGCCCAGTGTTTCGTTGGTTCGAATCCTGGGCGCGGACGTGGCACTGCTCATCAAAACACGCTGAGGCAGCATCACACATGCCACAACTAGAAGGACCCACAACGAAGAATATACAACTATGTACCGGGGGGCCTTGGGGAGAAAGAGGAAAAAATAAAATCTTAAAAAAAAAAAAAATCCCCCTTCTCCCAACTCTCCCACCACTTCCCCATTTGTTCTAAGATCTTGCTCACCTTCACTGAGAGAAACTGAAGCTATTGGTCAAATTAATTACTAAGCTTTCTCTTATGCCACTAACAAGCAGAGTATTGGGGACCCTCAGCTGGAGCCA
Organism: Equus caballus; assembly: GCF_041296265.1. Classification (NCBI taxonomy): domain Eukaryota; kingdom Metazoa; phylum Chordata; class Mammalia; order Perissodactyla; family Equidae; genus Equus; species Equus caballus. The sequence goes on along the minus strand of NC_091697.1, from coordinate 51,183,123 downwards.
GACTAGAAAAGGCTTGGTTAAGGACTACTTTGGAATTATCTAGAAGAAAACTTGTGCCAACACTTCTGCAAGCTTATCAGCAACTATACCCATACACTCATCCTTTCCTCATCTTTCAATAGAACAGGTGGCCCTAAGGACATTTTCCTTCAGCATATATACATAATCAAGTTTCTCATATCTGAAAAAAGAAAAACAAAAAACCCTCCTCAACCCATAGTCCTCTCTAACTACCAAATTACTTTTTTCCTTCACTTTAACAACATTCTAAAAATACAAGTCTATTCCTTCTCACTTCCACAGCTCGCATTTATTCGTCTGTCTCCACATAATCAATGAAAAGATGGCAACTATTTATTCAGTGTATAATTCATGTAAGACATAGCACCTTAAACACAATCTACAGACATGCTCTCATTTAACCCTATTCATAATATCCCTATAAGTTTGCCCCATTATTAGCCCCTATTATTAGCCCCATTTGATAGAAAAGGAAACTAATACTTAAAGAAGTTAAGCTACCCATCCAAAGTCACACTTCTAGTAGGGTTGGAGCCAGGATTTAAATACAAATGGATTCCAGGGCCTCTGTTCTTAACCTCTATGCTATACTGAAATTATTCTTGCTTAGGCTACTGACTTTCCTAATGCCAGATCCAAAGGAGACCTGCCTTGTCTTGATTTAACTTAACGCCTGTCTTCGTTTGACACTGCTGACTACTCCCACTTCTTAGGACTATGTCATAGTATTTTCCTTGCTGCTCCTTTCCAGCCTCCTTTTAGGTTTCTCCCCACCCTTCGTTTTTTTACTTGCACCTTAAATATCAATCGCCTTCAAAGCAAACTCATGGCTTCAACTATGACTCAAATGCTATCTCCTAAATTTTTATCTCCACCAAAATCTTCCTCCTGATTTCTACACTCAAATGCCTAATACACTCATCCTTTTGGAGGAGTGCCACAGGCATCTTAAATTCTATCCTAAAATTAATCATTTCTACCCACCACCTTGACACCTCTCATTCATGTCCACTACCCAATACTTCTCTCCCAAAAGACAGAGAATGTGCTCCTGCTGCATGTTCCTATTTCAGTAAATGGTATCGCTCTCTATAGAGTGATCTAAACCCAAGAAAACACCTCCTTCCTTATCCCCTCAGTCAATCACTAAGTTCTAGTAATTCTTATATCTTCTGCCTTTCTGTTCATTCTCACTACTTTAGTTTCAGACCCTGATTACCTCTCAGCCAGTTTAAAACAAAGACATAATTCACCTCTATACCTAGCCTTCCCCTACCCTAGCAATCCAGCCTCAAAATCACTGCTGAAGTAGCCTCCCCTCAAATTACATAGGGTTGTATCACTTATCTTCCTGAGTAAGATCACTTCAATAACTGCCATTGCCTAAGCCTACCAGAATTCTTTATGATGTAGCCTCTATTTCTAGGAAGCTTCTTCTCCCACCACTTCCTCACATATGGCCTTCACTCGGCTGTGCTCAACTACTTGCACAATGTTGACTCATGCCTCTGTGCCATCAGACATGCTGATCCCTCTGCCTGGAACAAGCCAGCCCTCACCCTTCACTTAATCCACTGTTAACAGTTCCCTCAATTCAGTTTAAGCAGCACCTCCTTTAGAATGACATCTCGGATGTGCTCCCTCCAACTTGATTTAGATGCCCACTTTCCTAGTGCTCTCATTAGCATCCCAGCACACTTCTATTACAGCATTTATTAATCCATGCTATTACCAGTATTTATTTTTCTGTCTCCACCAGACACATGTTTCATGAGGGCAGGACTTGGCTTTGTGTCTCCAGCACACAAGGGCACTTAGTAATGTTGGAATCACTAAATTACGTTGCCTAGACCAGCCCACCCTGCACTAACCTCAATTCTCTTTCTGAGTTCTGCTTTTCATATCGATATTACTCCACTGGAAATAACAATGTACTATCCCAGTCTTGGATCATTTTCCAAAATAACAGGTATTCATGTTTTATGTTCCTAGAGACAATCTTGAGAAGAGGAGACATTACTTTAGTCTCCATAAGAGGACTTACCCACAGACACTCTTTAGAATTATTTGCTGTCAGTGACCTAATATTATATCACCAAGAACAATGTAAAGGCCTACTGTTCTCATTGTATCACTGACTTCACTTATAGGTATATGTACTCACTACTTGTGTGACCTTGACCAAGTCACCACATCTGAACTTCAGTTTTCTCATTTAGAAAAATGAGGACAACAGCCACATCACAAGACTGTGAGTGGGTATTATGGAATACATACCCTTTCATCTCTGGAACACATGCCTGCTATGTGCCTAATAGAGCCTGCAACACGGCAGACCCTCAAGTATTTGGTGAACAAATATTTAAATCTGTTATTATTCAACATAAAGTAAGGAGATCAACAGTCAAAATGAACAAAAATAAACATTCATCCTAATTATCAAATAAGTACTACCTATATCAACTTTGCAGAGGAGTTTCTGATCTGAAATTTTGCCACCAATCAGAGTTATGAGCAGAGGTAGCAAGTTCAGAACAGAACTTTTCAGAGTTACTGAGCCTGCTCTGAGACGTACAGGATTTACATTATTTATTCTAAACCACAAAGTTATTTTACATTTAACTGAAGTCAGGCCAGTACCTGCATTTAAAGGAAATACTTAAAAGAAAGTGAGAAAGAAGGAAATGTATAGTGCCTAGAACATTTGTGGTAAATTTCCTGCAGATGCAATGGAAATAACAAGGGCTTTGAAATAAGGAAATCCAAGATTCAAATCCCAGACCTGTCTCTTACTAGCTACATGACTAGGCAAATTCCTAAAAGCCTTAGCCTCCCTTTCCTTGACATAAAGCCAGATACTAACAATCTTGCAGGGCTACTGGAGGGATTCAATGAGATATCGGAAATTCACTATGCAATGCCCGGCATACAGCAGGAACTCAACAAACAAAAGTTTCATAACAAGGGACCTTGGACCCACCAGAATTAAGTTCTTAGAAGAACTCCTTCACATTTCAAATAGTTGGCATCACAGAATTACTCACAGAGATTCTGGGCTGTCTTTGAATCCAACACCTTTAACTCTTTTACTTTTTTCTTCTGCACAGATTTCTTTTCTTCTCCACCTTCCTGATCCTTCTTGGCTGACGAGGGAAAAATTAGAAAGCAGGATTAAGGGCAAGCCACACTTGTGTCTTATTGAACTATTGTCCCAGCCTGGAATGGCCCCTCACTTCCTCTCTATTAATAATGGTCTCCTTACTGTATTCCTTCAAGGCTAACCTCCTCTTTAACCACTCACCCTTTTAGGACTGACCGCCCCCCCAACTATAATAAACATCTTATTTTCATTTCTTTAATAGTTACAATAATGCTTTCCCACCTATATCTTATCTACCTGCAGGGAGCAGCAAACTTTCTGTAAAGGGCCAGATAGTAAATATTTTCGGCTTTGCAGACCATATGGTCTGTCTCAACTGCTCAACTTTGCCATCACAGCATGAAAGCAGTCATAGATAGCACATAAAAGAATGAGTACAGCTGTATTCCAATAAAACTTTATTCACAAAAACAGGTAGTCTGCCTGAGAGCTGCAGTTTGCCAATCCCTGTACTAGAATCTTCCACTGTGTTATCCTTTCGTGCCTATTAAAAATCCTATTTATTTTACAAGCTCCATCTTAAACATAAGTTCCCTATAAAAATTTTCTTGATTTCCCCAAATGCCTATGATCTCTCTCTGACCCGACTGCACTGGAACCTTCTTCACAGCAAGTCCTCGCACTGACTTTGTTACAAGCGTATATAGTCTCTCCTTGACAAGATGAGGGCTTTGTTATTCCTCTTTGCTAGTCTCATGGCAGGAAAATATATTCCTAGTGGGATCTTACTGCTTAAATAGCACATTAGTGCACACAGGAGGTATAATATACTCCTTTCCTTCTACACTCTTTGCAGACTACCCAAAGCCAATGTATTTCTCCTTTTCTGTGAAGCTTTCCCTGATAAATATAATCACTTTCTGCTTTGATGAACTAGTTTTCATGGTATTTATTACTTATACCTCATTTGACGATTAGTTATTCAACATTTTGTGATATTTCGTATGCATCATCTTGATCTTTTAAAACCCTGTGTTACTTTGTTAGTGTGGATACTTTCCCATCCCACCCAGGTTTTGAACTTCAAGAGCGTGGGCAAAATAGTATTTCATTATCTCACTCCCTCAGCAGCTAGCATGATACTAACATTCACTAAAAAATGGTTGATACTGGCTATTGATGAGGATTGAGCAGTAGATAGAAAGTACAACAGGAACTGTTCTAGACAGACATAATTGTAAAGTATTGTCAACTTTCTAGAAAGCCATATGGGAATGTCTCTGTAAGAAGTGTCAAGAAACTGACAAAGCTAGTTGCTTCTAAGAGAGAAACAGGTGCTTGAATATGGAAGTGGGAGGAATACTTTTCAACACAAACCCTTTTGTACCGTTTGAACTTTAAACCATATGAAAAGTATTACCTGGCACAAATAAATAAGAAATAAAGCAAACAAAAAAGAAAGTTATATGACAAAAGGTATAAAGAACTACAAAAAAATTCACCTTTGGCCTGATAACCCTGACTTGAAGAAGGAAAATGCTAAATACAAGATTAGTTATTTAAATAAATACTTATTGAGTACCTATATGTGCCAGACTCTGTTCTGGGCAGTGGGAATAAAACAGTGAACAAAACAGAGAAAGATTCCTGCCTTCATGGAACTGATATTCTAATAGACAAATAGACAATAAACCAGCTAATAGATCAAACAGCACATTAGATGGCCGTAAGTGCTATGAGGAGAAAATCAAGTAAGGAAGAGAATAGGGCAATTTGATGGGGGATGAACTACAACCTTAGGAGGTAGTCAGGGAAGGTCATGGTGAGAATGTGACATTTGCGTAAAGACCTTTTAGAAGGGGAGAGAGCAAGCCATCTGAATATCTGGGGGCAAAGGGGAAACACTTCAGGCAGATAGAACATCAAATGCAAAGGCCTGAGACAGAAACACACCTCGTGTGCTAAAGGAGAAGCAAAAAGGTCATGATATCAGGCCAGTGGAGATGGAGTAAGGGAGAGAGCAGAGGATGAGGTCAGAGAGGTAGATAAAGCAGAGCACAGAAAAAAATGAAAATTAGGTATATTCAGATAAAAATGGAGACTTAAAACATCCAGACTGTATCACAAAAACTTAGAAGCAGGGAATGAGAAAAGTAAAAGCAAATCTCTCATTTTTATACAGGCAGAGGGAAAAGATACAGAGTCAATGCTGATGTTGAAAAACAGAAAAAACAGACAACATTTTTGCTTGGCAATAAGATAAAAATAAAAGGTATGGACACAAGAAAGAAAGGGGTGAAAACATCCTTTCTGTAGACGATACAACCATACACAGCAACTCAAGACAACTGCTGGAAGTAATAAAGAGCTACTAGGGCTAACAGTTCAGTAAGGATGACAGACAAAAGACAAGCACACGGACCCCCAGTCCTACCAAGATGGAACAACCGCATGCAGAGGAAACACAATCATATTTAAACACTGGGGAGGGTAAACGGACCTAAATGGAAATAGTTTCTACACTTCACTTGAGTTGATAAAATATCATTAGACTGGGCTAAGTTGTGTATGCATACTGTAATACCCAGAGCAACACTCAGCAAACTGTACAGAGCAATATACTCAGGCATTATAAAGAAATCAAAATAGAACCTTAAAATAACTTTCAAAGAAACCACAGGAAAGCAAGAAAAGAGAAACAGACGAAACAATTCACTGGCGGACTTGAGCCCTAACATATCAATAATTACCTTTAATCTAAATGGTCTAAATATACCAATTAACAGAGACTGGCTGTAGTGTAACTGCCTAACAATTAGCCTTTTTGATTGTAATGTAAGTGCCTGACATTAAGCTTTTGATTGCCAAAGCATCCATTTCAAAAACATCTACCTTGAATAAACATATTGCCAGCTACACAACCGGAGAGTCAGGCCACCTCACACAAGAAGTTCCCCTTTTAGAAAGCCCTGGGTGTCCTAGATAACTGTTAGAATGACCCTGCTTTTCCCTTCCTGTGCTTTACTTGCCGCTCTTATGTTTGAAATTCACCAACAAACAGTGAACCCTCAAAACCCTAAGCATCCCACGCTGGACTCCACTAAAGGCAGAACCTCAGGTCCATCCTCTCTCTACCTGTGACCACGCTGTGTGGCCCTAGGCGTGCCACATATCCTCTAGGACCTGTGAGTAATAAACCTTGTTTTTTCAAAGTTCCATGACGGTTGTTGCTAAGGTACCACTTGCAATCATAATAAGAATCACAAGGGCCAGTCCAGCCACAACATTGGTTCTGGAGGGGTAAATGTCTGTGGGGGCTTGCCAAAAGTATACAGGGACCAGGTGAGCACCCCTAGGCATTCCCAGACAATAAGAGCATCAGTACATATAGGCTGAGACTGGCACAAAACACTGGCAGAGGGGCCAGCCCCATGGCCTAGTGGTTGAGTTCAGCATGTTCTACTTCGGCAGCCCTGGTTCATGGGTTAGGATCTCTGGTGTGGACATACACCACTCGCCAGCCATGCTGTGGCAGCATCCCACACATAAAACAGAGGAAGACTGGCACAGACGTTAGCTCAGAGCTTATCTTCCTCAAGCAAAAAAAGAGGAAGACTGGCAACAGATGTTAGCTCAGGGCTAATCTGCCTTAGCAAAACAAACAAACAAACAAACAAAAAATGGCAGAGAGGACTAACAAAAGACCCAACAACATGCTGTCTATAAGAAACTTACTTCAAATACAAAGACATAGCTAGGTTGAAAGTAAAAGGCTGAAAAAAGATACATCATGCAGACATTACTTTAAAAAAAAAAGCAGAGTGGCTATATTACTATCAGGTAAGCAGACTTCAGAACAAAGAAAATAACTAGAGGCAAAGACAGACATTACATTAACAATTAAAAGATCAATCCACCAGGAAGACATAACAATTCTAAATGGATGTACCAAACAACAGAGCCTTGAATATAAGAAACAAAACTAATAGAGATGAAATGAGAAACTGACATAGGCAAGCCATAAGTTGGAGACACAATACCCTACTCTCAGTAATGAGTACAACTCCTAGACAGAAAATCAGCAAGGATATATAAGAAGTGAACAGTACAATCACTCAACAGAGTCCAACTGATAGATAAAGAACACTTCACCCAACAACCGCAGAACAAATATTTTTTTCAAGTGCTCATTGAACATTCCACCAAGAAAGACCATATCCTAGCCATAAAATAAATCTCAAAAAATTTAAAGGATTGAAATCATAGAGCATGTTCACTGCCCATAATGGAACCAAACTACAAATCAATAACAGAAAGATAAGGGGGAAATACCCAAACACTTGGAAACTAAAGAATCACTTCTAAATCATTTGTGGGTCAAAGCAGAAGTCTCAAGAGAATTTTAAAAATACACAGACCTGAAGGAAAATGAAATCTAATGTATGAAAATAGATAGGGCACAGCCAAAGCAATGCTAAGAGGGAAATTTACAGTAGTTTAAGTTTACATTAGAAAAGAAGAAAGATCTCAAATCAGTAATCTAATTTACTATATCAAAAAACTAGAAAAAGAAGAGCAAAATAAACCCAAAACAAGCAGAAGGAAGGAAATAAAAAAGATAGAAATCAATAACAATGAAAACAACTGAGAAAAATCAACGACTCAAAAAGCTGCTTTAAAAACAATCTATAAAACCTCTAGAACGATTGACAAAGATAAAAAGAGAGAAAACAGAGATCACTAGTATCAGGAATGAAACAGAATATCACTACAGGTCCTGCAGTGATTAAAAGGATAATAAAGAAATACTACAAACAACTTATACTCATAAATCCGACATTTCTAAGAAATGGATCAATTCCACGAAACCCACAAACTACCAAAACTCAACCAAGGTGAAATAAATAACTTGAATACTACCGAAACCAATTTAAGAACTGAATTCCTAATTAAAAGGCTCATTAGGGGCCAGCCCAGTGGTGCAGCGGCTAAGTTCACATGCTGCACTTTGGCGACCCAGGGTTCGCCAGTTTGAATCTCAGGTGCAGACCTACGCACGGCTTATCAAGCCATGCTGTGGCAGGCGTCCCACATATAAAATAGAGGAAGATGGGCTTAGATGTTATTAGCTCGGAGCCTATCTTCCTCAGCAAAAAGAGGAGGACTGGTGGTGGATGTTAGCTCAGGGTTAATCTTCCTAAAAAAAAAAAAGAAGGCTCATGAAAAGGAAATCTCCTGGCCCAGAAGGTTTCACTAGAGAATTCTACCTAACATGTAAAGAAAAATTAATGCCAATTTTACACAATCTCTTTTGGAAAATAGAAGAGGAGAGAACGCTTTCCACTTCATTTTGTGAATGCCACTGAATTGTTCACTTTAAAAGTGGTTAATTTTATGTTATGTGGATTTCCCCTCAATTAAAAAATTGCTAATTGTTTAGGATGTTTAAAATCACTATTTAAATCAGTAAAATTTGAATATGGAGTGTATATTACAGTATTATATCAATGATAAATTTCCTAAATGTGATAATTGCACTGTAGGTATGGAAAAGAATGTCCTTGTAGTTGGGAGAGGCATGCTGAAGAATTTAGGAGTAACGGGCCAGGATTTTGGTATTTTATCTCAGTTCAGCTAAATAAAAAGAGGAAAATGTTCATAGCAGCATTATAGCATTATTCAAAATAGCCAAAAAGTGGAAATGACCTAATGTCCATCAACTGATGAAGGGAAAAACAAAATGTGGTGTATCTGTAGGGAAGAATATTCAGCCATAAAAAGCTATTAAGCACTGATACATGCTCCAACATGGATGAACCTTTCAAACATCACGATTAGTGAAAAAGCAAGACACAAAAAGGCACATATTGTATGATGATATTGATACAAAATGTACAGGACAGGCAAATCCAGAGACAGAAAGTAGATTAGTGGTTGCCAAATTGGGGGAAGAGGAAATAGGGAGTCACTGCTAACAGATGCAGGGTTTCTTTCGTGTGTGATGAGAATCTTGTAGAATTAAATAGTGGCAGTGGTTGAACCACTTTGTGATATTAAAAAACCCATAGAATTGTACAGTTTAATAGTGAATTTCATGGTATGTGAATTCTATCTCAAAACAACAAATAAACAAACAAATGCATACATACATATACATATAAAATGGACCACAGATCTAAATGGAAAAGCTAAAACTAATAAACTTCCAGGAGAAATTAGAAAAATCTTTACAACTTTGAGGTAGGCAAGGATTTCTTAGAAACAAAAAAGTATAAACCATGTGGCAGGAAAAATTCTAAGTTGGTCACCAAGTTTCCTTCCTCCTAGTGTGCACACCCAGTATAACCTTTTTCCTTGAGTGTGTGAGTGGGCCTGACCTACTCTGGTAAGACCTTTTAAACAAGAGTTTAGAGGCCAGAGACATAAGAAGGCAAAGAGATTTGTAGTTGCAACAGATGCTCTCCTGCTGTCCTTGAAAAAACAAACTGCCACGCTGTGGAGATGGCCATGTGGCAGGAAATGGTGGGCAGCCTCTAGAAACTGAGAACAGTCCACAGCTGATGATCAGCAAGAAAACAGGAATCTATGCCCTACAATTACAAGGAACTGGATTCAGCCAAACACCACATGAGCTTGGAAGAGGACAACGAGCTCAAGAAAGTAATGTGGCCCAGCCAGAACCTTGAATTCAGTTTGGTGTGACCCTGAGCAGATGATCCAGCTAATTTGGATTCCAGACCTATGGAAACTGTGAGATAATAAGTTTATGTGGTTTCAAACCACTAAGTTTATGGTAATGTGTTATATAGCAATAGAAAATAATACAAAACATAAAGGAAAAATTGATAAAGTGGACTTCATCAAAATTAAAAACTTCTATTCTGTGAAAGACACTGTTAAGCAATGAAAAGACAGGCTATAGACTGGGAGAGACAATTATCTGATAAAGAACTAGTATCTAGAACAAATAAAAAATGACTCAATCATAAGAACAAACAACTCAATTTTTTAAATGGGCAAAACATTTGGACAGACACTTCACCAAAGAAGATATACCACTGTAAGAAAGCACAGAGGATGGTCAACATCATTAAGTCATTAGGGATATGTTCTAGGAATTAAAACTACAATGCTTAACCCATTAGAATGACTAAAATTAAAAAACAAAACTGATATCCCAATAACATTCTTCATAAAAACAGAACAAAGAACCCTAAAATTCACATGGAACAACAAAAGATTCTGAATAACCAAAGCAATCCTGAAACAAAAGAACAAAGCTAGAAGTATCACACTCCCTGAATTCAAAATATACTACATAGCTATAGTAATCAAAATAGCATGGTATTGACAGAAAAAACAGACATACGGATCAGTGGAATAGAACTGAGAGCCCAGAAATAAAACCACACATCTATGGACAGCTAATCTTTGACAGAGGAGCCAAGAATATACAATGGAAGAAAAGTCTCTTCAATAAATGGTGGTGAGAAAACTGGACAGCAAAGTGCAAAAGAATGAAAGTAGATCATTATATTACACCATACCCATAAATGAACTCAAAATGGATTAAAGACTTCAATGTAAGACATGAAACCATACGACTCCTAGAAGAAAACATAGGCAGTATGCTCTTTGACATGGGTCTTAGCAGTATGTTTCTGAATACCATGTCTCCTCAGGCAAGAGAAACAAAAGAAAAAGTAAACAAATGGGACTACATCAGACTAAAAAGCTTCTGCACGGCAGAGGAAACCATCAACAAAAGGAAAAGACAACCCACAAACTGGGTTTGCAAGTCATATATCTGACAAGGGGTTAATTTCCAAAATCTATAAAGAACTCATACAACTCAGCAACAACAAAATGAACAACCCAATCAAATAATGGACAGGGGGCCGGCCCGGTGGCCGAGTGGTTAAGTTCACATGCTCTGCTTTGGCATCCCAGGGTTTCTCCAGTTTGAATCCTGGGCATGGACATGGCACTGCTCATCAAGCCATGCTGAGGTGGCATCCCACATGCCAGAATTAGAAGGACCCACAACTAAAAAATACACAACTGTGTACCAGGGGCCTTTGGGAGAAAAAGGAAAAAAAAAAAAAAAAAAAAAAACGGGCAGAGGATATGAACAGATATTTTTCCAAAGAAGATATACAGATAGCCAACAGGCACATGAAAAGATGTCCAACATCACTAAGTATTAGGGAAATGCAAATCAAAACCACAATGAGATACCACCTTACACCCATCAGAATGGCTATAATTAACAAGACAAGAAATAACAAGTGTTGGAGAGGATGTAGAGAAAAGAGAACCCTCGTACATTGTCAGTGGGAATGCAAACTGGTACAGCCACTACGGAAAACAATTTGGAGATTTCTCAAAAAATTAAAAATAGAAATACCATTTGACCCAGCTATCCCACTACTGGTTATCTATCCAAAGAACATGAAAGCAACAATTCAAAGAGATTTTATGCATCCCCATGTTCATCGCAGCATTATTCACAATAGCTAGGACAGGAAAGCAATCCAAATTCCCATCAACAGATGAATGGATAAAAAAGATGTGGTATATCTGTGTGTGTGTATACATACACACCCACACCCACACACCCACAGAGGAATACTACTGAGCCATAAAAAAGACAAAATCAGGCCATTTGTGACAACATGGATAGACCCTGAGGGTATTATGCTAAGTGAAATAAGTCAGACAGAGAAAGACAAATACCATATGATTTCACTCATATGTGGAAGACAAACAAACAAACAAACACATACATAGATAAGGAGAACAGACTGGTAGTTACCAGAGGGGAAAGGAGTGGGAGGAGGGCAAAATGGGGTAAAGGGGTACATATGAATGGTGACAGATAAAAACTAGACTATTGGTGGTGAACATGAGGCAGTCTACACAGAAACTGAAATATAATAATGTGCATCTGCAATTTATACACTTTTCTAAACCAATATGACCTCAATAAAAAAAAAAAACCTAATGATACTAAATGCTGGTGAGGATGAAAACCTGGTGGAAATGAAAAAATGGAATACCCACCATAGAAAACAGTTCAGCAGTTTCCTATATAGTTAAATATACATTTACTGTAACATATGACCCAACGTTCCTATTCCTCAGTATTTGCCCAAGAAAAATGAAAACATATATGTCCAGATAAATCTTGTAGGCAAATGTTCCTATCAACTTTATTCATAATTGCCAAAAACTGGATTCAATCCAAAGGTCCCTTGACCGTAAATGGATATAAGAGAATACTTCTCAACAACAAAAGGGAAATAAACATGTTCACAACATAGACCAAACTCAAATACATTATCCTAGGTGGAAGAATCCAGACTGAAAAGGGTACTTAGGGGGCCAGCCTGGTGGCGTAGTGGTTAAGTTTGTGCACTTCATTTTGGTGGCCCAGGGTTCACAGGTTTGGATCCCAGGAACGGACCTAGCCCCACTCATCAAGCCATGCTCTGGCAGCACCCCACAGAAAGTAGAGGAAGACTGGCATAGATGTTAGCTCAGCAACAATCTTCCCCAAGCAAAAAGAGGAAGATTGGCAACAGATGTTAGCTCAGAGCCAATCTTTCTCACATCATACACACAAAAGGCTACTTAGTGTATGATTCCATTTATATGAGATTCTGGAAAAAAATAAAACTCTAGGGACAGGGGCCAGCCCAGTGGCTAAGTGGTTAAGTTTGCATGGTCTGCTTTGGCAGCCTAGGGTCTCACCAGTTTGTATCCTGGGCGAGAACCTAGCACTGCTCATCAAGCCATGCTGAGGTGGCATCCCACATAGCAGAACTAGCAGGACCTACAACTAGAATATGCAACTATGTACTGGGGGCTTTGGGGAGAGAAGAAAAAAGAAAAAGACTGGCAACAGATGTTAGCTCAGGGCCAATGTTTAAAAAAATACTATAGGGACAGAAAACAGATCAGTGGTTGCCAGGGCCTGGTGGTGAGGACAGGGAATGGACAAATGGACAGTAGGGAACTTTTTGGAGTGATAAAAATGTTCTCTGTCTTGACTGTGGTCGTTACATGGCTGTATACATTTGTTGAAACTCATAGAACTGTATGCATAAAAAGGGTAAATTTTACTGTATGCAAATTATACTTCAATAAACCTGACTAAACAAATTATATCTTCAAGGACAGTAAAATACAGTAGTATAAAGCTACAATAATTATAAAAGAGTATAATATTCTTATAAAAGAGGAATATATGACATGAATAAAGAAATAGAAGAAATTCCAGAAATCGGTACAAGACATTTAGTATATGCTAAAGTAGAAGCTCAGATCAATGAAAAAAAGATGGTCTAATCCAGGGCTTGGTAAACTTTTTCTTAAATGACCAGAAAGTAAATATTTTAGGCTTTGTGGACCACATAGTTTCTGTTGCAACTACTCAACTCTGCTAGTGTAATACGAAATAAGTCATAGAGAATATGTAATCAAATGGGCATGACTGTGTTCCGATAAAACTTTATTAACAAAAATGGGTTGGCCATCAACAAGACCAGAGTGACGTCAGCATCATGGCAGAGTGAGCTCTCCCAGTAATCTCTCCCCTCCACTACACAATGAAAAAGATATTCATACTCCAACAGATGATATCCACACAACACAAAAGATATCTGAGCCAGACATTGGAGGGCAGAGAGACTGGAGCCTCCCTCAGAGAAGGTGGAATGGGCTAAGAGAAAACTTTTCTCCTTCCCTGAAAGACTGTGATCAGACACTGTGTGGAGCCTTTGAGAGGGAAGGAACAGGGGAGGTGACATTCATTCATGGAAACATCAAAGATCCCTGAGGGCCCTTGCAGCCTAGGGGAAAGCCCCTACCGAGGTGAAAGCTAATGCAGGGCTGACTTCATCAAGCCAACACCCCAGGAGAGCAGATAGCAAGAGCAGAGTGAGAGCACACAGAAGAAAGCACCCCTCCTCCCCACCCACCCAGCACCAGCTCCAGTGCCTGGGATCCCAGCAGAGTGCAGAGGGCTCAGAATACACAGTTCTTGACCCCCACCCAGTGGCAAGAGGTGGTAACTATGACCAAATAATACCACAATGCGCAAAAACAGAGCCACACCCTCTAGCAGTATCAAAAATTATATTAAATCTCCACACCTGAAAGAAAATGACAAGTACCCAGAAATCAGTCTTGAGGACACAGAAATATGTAATCTAAATGACAGAGAATTCAAAACAGCTATCACCAAAAAACCCAACAAGTTAAAAGAGAATGTAGAGAAACAATTCAATGAGTTCAGGACCTACTTTACAAAAGAGATTGAAACTATAAAGAAGAACCAATCAGAAATACTGGAGATGAAAGACAATGGATGAGATAAAAGAAAATATGGATTCCCTGGATGTTTGAGTGGACATCATAGAGGAGTGATAGACATGTTGAAATGCTCCAGATAGAGGAATAGATAGATCTCCAGATAGAGAGAACTAAGACTAAAAAGAAATGAAGAAAGTCTCGGAGAAATAGCCAACTCAATTAGGAAATGCAACATAAGAATTACAGGTATTCAAGATGGAAAAAGAGAAGGAGAATGGAGCAGAAAGCTCATTCAAGGAAAAAACAGCAGAGAACTTCCCAAACCTGGGAAGGAGATGGAAAGCCATGTGGAAGAGGCTACCAGATCTCCTAAATATGTGAAGACCTATTGCAAGACCTACGGCAAGGCATATAGCAATGACACTGGCAAAAGTGAATGACATAGAAAAAATACTAAGCGCAGCAAGGCATAGGAAAATAACCTACAAAGGAACTCCTATCAGGCTTTCAGTGGATATCTCTGCAGAAACCTTACAACCTAGGATAGACTAGAATGACATATTCAAATCTTTGAAGGACAAAAACTTTCAGCCAAGAACACTCTATCCAGCAAAAATATCCTTCAGATATGATGGAGAAATAAACTTTCCCAGATAAACAAAAACTAAGGAAGTTCGTAGCCATGAGATCCCCCTACCCCCACACAAGAAATCCTGAAGAAGGCCCTCACATCTGGGAAAAAAAGGGAGAAAGGGGTTACAAAGCATGCAGTAAGGAGATAAATAGGTAGACAAAATTAGAAAATTGCAGCTATACATCAGAACAAGTTAGCAAATACTCAAGTATAGTATTAAAGATAAAGGTAAGGAAAACACCAAAAACAAAGATAATCTTGTCATTTTAACCACAAACTCACAACACAAGATGGAATAAGATGTGAGAAAAACAACTTAGGAGGGGAAGAGGAAAAGGACTGAATCAGTTTAGTCTAAGGAAATAAGAGGCCATCGGAAAATGGACTATCTTATCTACGAGATTTTGAATACCAACCTCATGGTAACCACTAAACAGAAAAGCAGAACAGAGACACAAATAATAAATAAGGAGAAAACAAAGAAACACAACATAAAACACTAAAAAACTCAATTGGTAGACCAAAACACACAGGAAGAGAAACAAAGGCAAAGCAGGAGAACCAGAAAACAAGTGATAAAATGGCAGCATTAAGCCTTCATGTATCAATAGTCAGCCTAAATGTAAATGGATTGAATTCTCCAATAAAAAAACAGAGTGGTGAGATGGATTAAAATACAAGACCCAAGAATATGCTGCCTCCAGGAAACACATCTCAGCTCCAAAGACAAACACAGGCTCAGAGTGAAGGGATGGAAGGTGATACTACAAGCTAATGGCAAACAAAAGAAAGCAGGCATTGCAATACTTATATCAGACAAAGTAGACTTCAAGATAAGACAGATAGAGAGAGACAAAGAGGGGCAGTATATAATGATCAAAGGGACACTCCACCAAGAAGACATAACACTTATAAATATCTATGCACCCAACACAGGAGCACCAAAGTACATAAAGAAACTATTATCAAACCTAAAAGGAGATATTAATAATAACACAATAATAGTAGGGGATCTGAACATTCCATTCACATCAATGGGTAGATCATCCAGGCAGAAAATCAACGAGGAAACAGTGGAATTAAATGAAACGCTAGACCAGTTGGACTTAATAGACATATATAGAACACTCCATCCAAAAACAGCAGAATACACATCCTTCTCAAGTGTGCATGGAACATTCTCAAGGATAGACCATACGTTGGGAAACAAGGCAAGCTTCAATAAATTTAAGAAGATTGAAATAATAACAAGCATCTTTTCCAATCACAATGCTATGAAGCTACAAATTAATTACAAGAAATAGCTGAGAAAAGGACAAAGATGTGGAGACTAAACAATATGCTATTGAACAACCAATGGATCATTGAAGAAATTAAAGGAGAAGTCAAAAAATATCTGAAGACAAATGAAAACATACCATACCAACTCACATGGGATGCAGCAAAAGCGGTACTAAGAGGGAAATTCATTGCAATACAGCCTCACCTTAACAAATGAGAAAAATCCCAAATAAGCAATCTCAAACTACGCCTAACTGAATTAGAAAAAGAAGACCAAAGCCCAAAATCAGCATAAGGAGAGAAATAATAAAAATCAGAGGAGAAATAAATGCAAGTGAAACAAAAAAGGCAGTAGAAAGGATCAATGAAACAAAGAGCTGGTTCTTTGAGAAGATAAACAAAATTGACAAACCCTTAGCCAGACTTACAAAGAAAAAAAGAGAGAAAGCTCAGATAAATAAAATTAGAAATGAAAGAGGAGAAATAACAACGGATACCACAGAAATACAAAGGATTATAAGAGAATACTATGAAAAGCTATACGCCAACAAATGGACAATCTAGAAGAAATGGATAAATTCTATCAACCTCCCAAAGTGGAGTAAAGAAGAAATAGAGAATTTGAATAGACCAATCACAAGTAGAGATTGAAATAGTAATCAAAAGCATCTGAAAAAATAAAAGCCCAGGACCAGATGACTTCCCTGGAGAATTCTACCAAACTTTCAGAGAGGATTTAATACCTATCCTTCTCAAGATATTCCAAAAAATTAGGGAAGATGGAATACTTCCTAACACATTCTATGAGGCAAACATCACTCTGATCCCAAAGCCTGACAAGGACAACACAAAAAAGGAAAACTAGAGGCCAGTATCACTGATGAACATAGATGCAAAAATCCTCAACAAAATTTTGGCAAACCGAATACAGCAATATATCAAAAAGATCACACATCATGATCAAGTGGGATTTATACCAAGGACACAGGGATGGCTCAACATCCACAAATCAATCAATGTGATACACCACATTAACAAAATGAGGAATAAAAACCACATGATCTCAAGAGATGCAGAGAAAGCATTTGACAAGATCCAACAGCAATTATGATAAAAACCCTTAAAAAAATGGGGACAGAAGTAAATCACCTCAACATAATAAAGGCTATGTATGACAAACCCGCAGCCAACATCCTACTCAATGGGGAAAAACTGAACGCCATCCCTCTCAGAACAGGAACAAGACAAGGATGCCCACTATCACCACTCTTATTCAATATAGTACTGGAGGTTTTGGCTAGAGCAATTAGGCAAGAGAAAGGAATAAAAGGAATCCAAATAGGGAGTGAAGAAGTGAAACTCTTGCTGTTTGCAGATGACATGATCTTATATATAAAAAATCCTAAAGTATCCATTGGAAAACTATTAGAAATAATTAACAACTACAGTAAAGTTGCAGGGTACAAAATCAACTCACAAAAATGAGTTGCATTCCTATACTCTTAATAACGAACTTATAGACAGAGACCTCAAGAATACAATTCCATGTACAATTGCAAGAAGAAAATATCTAGGAATAAATTTAACCAAGGAAGTGAAGGACTTACACAATGAAAACTATAAGACATTATTGAAAGAAATAGATGATGACATAAAGATATGGAAAGAGATTCCATGCACATGGATTGGAAGAATAAACATAGTTAAAATATCCATACTACCCAAAGCAGTCTACAGATTCAACGCAATCCCAATCAGAATCCCAATGACATTCTTCACGGAAAGAGAAAATTCATATGGAGCAACCAAAGACCCCAAATTGCTAAAGCAACACTGAGAAAAAAGAACAAAGCTGAAGGCATCACAATCCCTGATTTCAAAATGTACTATGAAGTCAAAGTAATCAAAACAGCATGGTACTGGTACAAAAACAGGCACATAGATCAATGGAACAGAACTGAAAGCTCAGAAATAAAACAGCACATTTACGGACAGGTAATCTTTGACAAAGGTGCCAAGAACATAAAATGGAGAAAAGATAGTCTCTTCAATAAATGGTGTTGGGAAATTCAGACAACCACTTGCAAAAGAATGAAAGTAGACCACTATCTCATGCCATACACAAAAATAAACTCAAAATGGATCAAAGATTTGAAGACAAGTCCTGAAACCATAAAACTCCTGGAAGATAATATAGGTAGTACGCTCTTTGACATGGAACTCCAAAGGATCTTTTCGAATACTGTGTCTTCTTAGACAAGGGTAACAAAAGAAAAAACAAACAAGTGGGGAGTTCATCAGACTAAAGAGCTTCTGCAAGGCAAAAGAAACTAGGATCAACACAAAAAGACAACCCATCAATTGGGAGAAAATATTTGCAAATCATATATCTGACAAGGGGTTAATCTCCATAATATATAAGGAACACACACAACCAAACAACAAAAAAACAAACAGCCCGATCCAAAAATGGGCAGATGCTATGAATGGATATTTTTCTAAAGAAGACATACAGATGGTCAATAAACACCTGAAAAGATGTTCAACATCACTAATCATCAGGGAAATGCAAATCAAAACTACACTAAGATAACACCTAACACTTATTAAAATGGCTATAATCACTAAGACTAAAAACAACAAATGTTGGAGAGGGTGTGGAGAAAAGGGAACCCTCACACGCTGCTGGTGGGAATGCAAACTGGTGCAGCCACAATGGAGATTCCTCAAAAAACTAAAAATAGAAATACCATATGACCCAGCTATCCCCTACTGGATATCTACCCAAACAACTTGAAATCAACAATCCAAAGTAACATATGTACCCCATGTTCATTGCAGCACTATTCGCAATAGCCAAGACATGGAAACAATCCAAGTGCCCCTCAACTGATGAGTAGATAAAGAAGATGTGGTATACATACACAACAGAATACTACTCAGCCATAAAAAGACAAAATCATTCCATTTGTAACAACATGGATAGACCTGGAGGGTATTATTCTAAGCAAAATAAGTAAGATTGAGAAAGACAAACACCATATGATTTCACTCATATGTGGAATATAAACACATGGACTAAGAAAACAGTTCACTGGTTACTAGGGGAAGGGATGCTGGGGGTGGGCTCAGGGGGTGAAGGGGAGCACTCATGTGGTGACAGACAAGAAATAATGTACAACTGAAATTTCACAATGATGTAAACTATTATGAACTCCATAAAAAAAGAGCAGATTTAAAAAAAAAAGGGTTGGCCATAGTTTGCTGACTTCTGGTCTAATCAATAGTGTTGGAAAAACTGGATTCCCATTTTGAAGGAGTAAGTCCTAAATTTTGCTTATTCACAAAAATAAATTCCAGATACATTAAACATCTAAATGTTAAAAAGAAATACAACATAAGTTTGAATAAATGAAAATTTTCCTAAGACTAACACAAAATCAAGATGATATAAAGTAAAAGAGACAGACTGACTTGATTACATAAAATTTTAATTTTTCAATATGGTGAAAATCATCATATAAAACATGAAAAGCAATGAGAACTTCCATTTCTAGTAATAGGGCCAAATCTCCCATGGAAAACATCTTAAAATGCTGGAATGAGGTTTACAAAATCGCCTTGAAAGCACGAAAGAGCTGACCAGATGCTGACGAACTGCTTCAGCGGTAAGCACAACGGTGAGGCACTGCTCCAGCGCCAGCTTGACGGCTCTGTGCAGGGGTGCACAGGGGCCAAGGTCCAGTTTCTGCCAAGTTTGGTGAGTCTCATACAAGACTCTTTTGTCATTAGCTGGGAACTCAAAATGCCACATCCTCAGAGTAAAGGTGAACACAACAGGCTCACAGTTGGAAGCCCTAGAAAGCCTATACTCTAGGAACAGGACGGACCAGAGGTAGATCAAGTCTTTCCAAAACCATGACCAAGCCTTGGCACAGCTCACTCCCTGAAGGGATTAAGGTGATCAGCCATATCTGTCTAGAAAGTAAAAAACAAATAGGAAAAGATCCATGCACGATCCAGACACTGGAGTTAACCAATAAGGAGTTGAAAGTAACTATGGTTAACATGTTCAAGAATACAGAGGGAAAAATAAAAATAGATGAAGACAGAGAAGTTCACCAGAGAACTAGAATTTATTTTTAAAAAAATCAACAAACATACTAGAACTAAAAAATATTATAAATGAAATTAAGAGCACACTAGATGGATGGATTTAGCAGGAGACACAGAAGACTAAGAAGTTAGGGAATTGGAAGAGAGGTCAATAAGAAAACAAACTAAAGCGCAGAAACAAAAGATGGGAAGCAACAAAAAAGAGTATAAGGAACATGTGAAAAAGTCCAACATATGTGTAATTGGAGGCTCAGAAAGAGAAGAAAAAGTTGGACAGAGCAGTTCACAACATGGTGTTGTGCATGTTAAAACTTAAGAGGGTAGATCTCATGTTGAGTGTTCTTACCACAAAAACAAAAACAAAGAGACATAAGAAATCTTTTGGAGGTGATTTGTTTTTACTTCCGTAATTTGTTTATTATTGGAGGTAATATGCTTATTACCTTGATTGTGGTGATGGTATCACAGGTGTGTGCATATGTCCAAACTCATCAAAATGTATACATTAAATATGTATAATTTTTTGTACATTAAATATACCTCAATAAAGCTTGAGGCAGGGGGAGGTACTGACTATTAAATGTGACTTGGAGCATGGAAGAAGTTCCAGGATTTCAGTTTCAAAGGGAAGCCTTAGGTGAGCAGAGAAAGTAAATGCAGAGAGTAAACTATTTTAAAAAAACAGCAAAAGCAAAAGAAAACAAACAACCCCCCCGACACATATATAAAATGGCATGCTAAATGTGATATTCACTGGCATTGAACTTGAAAGCAAAATGCCAATAATTTTTTTAAAAACTGGACAGAAGCAACATCTGGAGAAAACAGCTGTGAATTTTCTAAAAGTGATGAAAGACTTCTACACACAGAATTAAGATGCTCAGAGAATCCCAACAATAAATACAAAGAAAACCACACAATGGTACATCATCACCGTAAAACTGCTAAAAACCAAAGTAAAAAACATTCTCAAAGTATCAGGGGGTGGAACAAATTACTTTCAAACGAACACTAAGACTGAGAATGGAGTTGTTTCTTAAAAATGGGGGAAAACAAAAAATATCCTTCAAAAACATAGGTGAAATATAGATATATCCAGACAAAAACAGAGAATTCATTACCAGTAGACCTGAACTACAATAAATACTAAATGGAGTATTTACTCAGGCAGAAGAAGAAATATTATCCCAAAAGGAAATACAGAAACACAGGAAGGAAAAACATTAGAAAGGTATTTTAAAGTAAATATTGGTATTACAAAACAAGAGTAAAAACTTTTGAGGGGTTTAAAACATATGTAAAATTAAAATGCATGACATCAGTAACTCAAAAAGAAGGTATGTAGGAGCTGGTAGTGGTTAAGTGGCTTAGTGGTTAAGTTTGCACGCTCTGCTTCAGTGGCCCAGGGTTTGTGGGTTTGGATCCCAGACGTGGACCCACACACCACTCATCAAGCCATGCTGTGGTCGTGTCCCACATACAAAATAGAGGAAGATTGGCACAGATGTTAGCTCAGGGCCAATCTTCCTCTCACACACAGACACACACTCAAAAAGAAGGTGTGTAGTAAATAGTTAAAATATTGTAAAGTTCTAGCATTATCTAGAAGGTGGTAAAAGTTATCATTTGTAATAGATTGTATAAGTCAAGCATGAATGTTTGTAATTTCTAAGATACCCACTAACAGGACAGTAAAAAAATGTGTAATTGAGAATAGGGGAAAAGTAAAATAACAAAGTTTTAAACGAATCCATAAGAAGGTAAGAACAGAAAAAAAGATGTGAACTGGAAAAATCAAACAGAAAATAAAGAGCAACGTTACCTATATCAACTCAAATGGATTAAATACTGTGCAATCAAAAGACTAAGATCATCAAACTGATTTACAAAACACACACACTAAATATGTGCTGCTTACAAAGGGACACACCTTCAATAAAGACACAGAAATGTTAAGGGTAAAATAGTGGAAGAAGATATACTAAGCAAAAGAAAGTTAGTGTAGCTAGACTAAAATCAGATAAAGATTTCATCTCTATTAATGCTACTGCCTTGAATAGACACACTTCATAATGATAAAGGGTCAGTCAAAAGGAAGATATAATAATTCTAAATCTAAATCCAATAATTCAGTTTTAACTACATAAAGCAAAAATTGAACTAAAAGCGCAAACCCATAACAATAGTGGAAAAATTAACACCCTTTGTATAAGAAATAATAAAACAAGCAAAAACTTGAAAAGGATATAGAAAATCTGAACACATCTAACAAACTTGACCTAATTTACATATTAGAACAATGTACCCAACAATGACAAATTATACCTTTTTTTCATATGCACACAGCACATTTACCAAAATTTACCACATGCTGGGCAAAAGCAAGCCTCAACAAATTTTGAAGGATAGAAACCATCCAAACTATGTTCTCTGACCACAATAGTATTAAAGCTGGAAATCAGTAAAAAGATAACTAGAAAATTCTCAACTATTTGGATATTGAGTAAATATCCAAATAACTCTGGAGTCAGGTAAGAAATCAGAAAATATTTTGAATGGAATGAAATTAGCGTATGACACAGAACAGATGGGACAAATAGAAATCACAAAATAAGATGGTACATTTAAACCCAAATATTTCAATAATTATGTTAAATGTAAACAGACTATATGCTCCAGCCGAGAGCATATAGTTAAAAGAAAAAAGAAAAAGAGTCCAAGAATGTGCCATTTTTGTTAGAGAAACATCTAGAATAAGGATACAGAAAGAGTCAAAAGTATAAAGTTTTACCAGGCAAATTCTAACTAAAAGAAAGTTGATGAAGTTACATTAATATTAGACAAAACAGTCTTTCAGGTGGCATTACAGAAGATAAACAGTGACACTATAACAATAAAAGTTTTAGTTCAACAGTAAAATATAAGAATTTTGAATTTGTATGTACCTAATAACATTACATATTTATATAATAAAATATATAAAGCACTAAAAATGTATAATCTGAATCTAATCATGAGGACACATTAGACAAATCCAAACTGAAGGACATTCCACAGACTGGTCTGTACTCTTCAAAAATGTCAAGGTCATGAAAGATGAAGACCAAGGAACTGTACTGAGGAGTCCAACTCCATTTTTGAGATTTGCCTGCTGACAGCTGTTAAGTCCCACCTCTCCCATTTCCCCCTGTGCCCCATACCTGGGGAGCGAATATGAAAGCCTTGGTGCTCCTCCTTTGGTGCCGGCTGGAGATCAAACTATGCAAGGTCCTACCCTTGAGCAGGAACTCTCACCCTGGCCTCAACCCCGAACCATGATAAAAACTCAGGCCAGTCTCCTTTCCCTTTCACAGCCTCTTGGTGTCTGTGGGGTGTCATCAATCTCGACACCCAAACCAAATTTTGAGTAGGGGTCCAGCTGCCTTTGCAGATGACCATAAGAGCAAGTACTCCCAATTAAAGAAGACTATAGGACAACTGAATGCAACGCATGGTCCAGGATTTTTCGTGTAAAGAACATTATTGTGATAACTGATATAATCTGAAGGTCATTTTAAATAACAGCATTACATTTAATATTAACTTTCTAATTTTGATCATTGTACTGTGGTTATGGACCTGTTATCAGGAAATGCATATCAAAAGATAAAGAGGCATCATGTCTGTAATTTACACTCGAATGGTTCAGAAAAAAATGATTCACATACACACACACATACATACACATACAGAGTGTGGGGGATCAGAATTGCCCACCCTAAAATGTATCTCTTTGGCTTGATTATTTTTAAGAACAAAAGACTCAAAGAAACTTTGACCTTCCCCCTACCTGCCTAAAAAAACTTAAGGCCGAAGGCCTGTTCCCAGGCCTTCACCATGGATAACTCTGGGTATGACAGACTGAGAGGCTCCTTGCTAAGCCCATTTTTATCAAAGTTCTCTCTCTCTCTCTCTGGTCACATTGTCTATAGACAGCCCAGCAAACATTTATTTATCAAACATTTGCTTTCCCATCTTCATGTAAATTGCCTTTCTCCTTTTTGAAGTCCCAAACCACTACCCCCCACATCCTCCTTTGTCATTAGCTGAAGATGGTATTTAAGGTGGTGTCTTCAGCCATTTTGGCGAGTTACTCAGTTTTCCTGGGTTTCTCCCATGTATACATGTTATGAAACTTTGTTTGATTTTCTCCTGTTATTCTGTCTCATATCATTACTTCTTAGACCAGCCAGAAGAACCTAGAGGGGAGAGGAATAGTTCTTCCTCCCCTTCGAGAGAGAGAGAAGACTAAGGCAAATGTAGTAAGATGTTAAAATCTCAGGAATGTGGTGAAGTATGTGCAAGAAACTTTTTGCATTATTCCAGCAACTTTTCCATAAGTCTGAAATTACACTGATACAAAAAATTAAAAGAAAAAACAGAAAGTAAACACTGACAGAATTACAATGCTAAATCCACAAATGGCATGTTTTAATCACTTCTCTCAGTAACTGAGAAAATGAGCAAACGAAAAGTAAGGATATAGAAAATTTAAACAACACAATTAACAAACAGAAACTAATAAAGATATACAGAACACTGTGTGCAACTGAAAAACACATACATGCTTTTTAAGAACATTAGAATACTTATAATATTTAACAATATTCAGAGCCATAAGGAAAACTGTACAAATTTCTAAAGATTGAGGTCACAAGAGCATTGACCAAAATGCAATTAGCTAAAAATTAATAAGAAATAAAAAAAATCCTGAAAACTCATTGTGGTAGATAAAATAATGGTCCCCCAAACATATCCACATGTTAATTCCTAGAACCTGTGAATAACAACCTTACATACAAAAGGTACATTGCAAGTGTGATAAAGTTAAGGGTCTTGAGATGAGAGGATTATTCTGGATTACCTGGATGGGCCCAATGTAATCACAGGATCCTTATAAGAGGGAGGCAGGAACATCACAGGCAGAGAAGAGAAGTGATAACAGGCAAAGAAAAGATGTGATAACAGACATAGACAGAGAGAGAGATGAAGATGCTATGCTGATGACTTTGAAGATGGAGGAAGAGGCCAAAAGCCAAGGAATAAAAGCAGCCTCTAGAAGTTGGAAAAGGCAAGGATATGGATTCTTCCCTAAAGCCTCCAAAGGGGATAGAGCCCTGTTAACAGCTTGAGATTTTAAGACTGTGGCCTCCAAATAAATTTGTAATGCTTTAGATCACTAAATTTTTGGTAATCGGTTATAGCAGCAATAGGATATTAATTCACTCCATATATTTGGGAATTATGCACTTCTAAATAACTCATGAAAAGAGATCATAATAGAAATCAGAAGATTTACTGGACTGAATAATAAAAATGCTTCCTGTTATGAGCTGAATTGTGCCTCCCCTAAATTCATATATTGAAGCCCTAACTTCCAGTACCTCAGAATGTGACTATACTAGGAGACAGGGTCTTTAAAGGGGTGATTAAGTTAAAAGGAGGCCGTTAGGGTGGGCCCTGATCCAATCTGAGTGGCATCCTTATAAGAGGAAGTTTGGATATACAAGGAGACACAAGAATGTGAACACAGAGGTAAAAACCACATGAGGACAGAGTAAGAAGGCAGCCATGTGCAAGTCAAGGAAAACACCTCAGAAGAAACCAAGTCTGGTGACACCTTGATCCAGGACTTCCAGCCTCCAGAACTGTGAGAACTAAACTTCCGTTGTTTAAGCCGCCAGCCTGTGGTGCTCTGCTATGGCAGCCCTAACAAGCTAACACGCTGCACATCGAAACTTAAGAAATTCACCTAAAACAATAATTCAAACAGACACTTATGGTCTCAAACACACATATGAAAAAAAGACTGAAAACTAATGAGCTAAGCACCCATTTCAAGAAATTAGAATAAGAACAGGAAAATAAACCCTAAAAAATTTTCTTAAAAGAAAATATAGATAAGACCAGAAATTAATGAAATCTGTAACAGAAGAGGTTAATAAAGCCAATAGTTCTTCTTGGTTTTTTTAAAGACTAGCAAATTCAACAAACCTCTGGTGAGACTGATGAGTATTTAAAAACAAGAGAGAGAGATTAGGCATAAGTAACTGCTGGAACAAAAAACAGGACGAAACTAAATATGCTTTAGGCATTAAAATGAATAATTTCACACAAAATATATGTGTGAACTGAGATGAAATGGACAAATTTCTAGAAAAATATAACTTACCAAAACTGACTCAACAAGAGAAAACCTGAACATTCCTTATAACTATGAAAGATATTAAATTGGTAGTGAAAAATCTCCTAGGAAACCAAGATGACTTTGCCAGTCAATTATTTCAAACATTTAAGGAAGAAATAATTCCTCCAATCTCATGTAAAAATTCTTCCATATTATAGAAAAGGCAATATTCCTCAAATCACGTTATGAGGCTAGGATAATGTTAATACCAAAATTTGAAAGAAGAGCCTCCGAAAAGTCACAGGTTACTTTCACTCAGAAACACAGACACGAAATTCCCAAACAAAATACCAGCAAACTGAATTAAGCAATTTAAAATAAAAAAGATAACAGATCATGCCCAAGTTGCATTTATTTTAGGGATGCAAAATTAGAAGCCAATTAATATGCTTCACAACAATTACAGATGAAAGGAGAAAACTTATATGATAATCTTAACAGTACGAAAAGCATTTGTTCAAATTCAGTATCCATTCACAATAAATACTCTTAGCAAACTACAAAGAAAACAGAACTTCCTTAATTTGACAAAGGATATTTACCCAAACTAAGGGCAAAAACCATGCTTAATAGTAAAATGTTGAAAACTTTCCCTTT
Organism: Equus caballus; assembly: GCF_041296265.1. Taxonomy (NCBI): domain Eukaryota; kingdom Metazoa; phylum Chordata; class Mammalia; order Perissodactyla; family Equidae; genus Equus; species Equus caballus. The sequence goes on along the minus strand of NC_091697.1, from coordinate 51,155,832 downwards.
GAGATTAGGAACAAGAGGGGGATATTCATTATCACCACTTCATGCAACAACATTGGCTGGAGGGCTGGGCCAGTGCAGTAAGGCAGGAAAAAGAAATAAAAATTCTAAGGATTGGAAAGGAAGAAATAACACTCTCATTTGAAGATGATATTGTCAACATAAAAAATCCAAAAGAATCTATAGATAAATTACAAGCAAACAAAAAAATGAAATAAAAAATATCATATGAAAATCAGTAGTATCTAGGAATAATCTTAATAAAACTTGTGTTAGACCTCTACAGAGAAACAATATAACTTTACTGAAAAACATTAAAAACCTCTACAGAGAAACAATATAACTTTACTGAAAAACATTAAAAATGTAAGTGAATACAGATTCATAGATTAAAAGACTTGACGATGTTAAGATTGCAATTCTTCCCAGCCTGATTTATAGAGTCAGTAGAATAAAAGTCCCAAGAGGTCTCTCTTTTTTAATTTGACAAGCTGATGCTAAAATTCACAGGGAAATACAAAGGGCCAAGAAGAGCTAGGACATTCTTGAAAAAGTAGCAAAAGATCAGAGATATTAATACTTATTACAAAGCTGTAATAATCAAGATTGTGTGTTATTGGCATTGGAATAGACAAAATGATCAACAGAAGTGGGTATAGTCCAGAAAACAGACTCATGCATAAAAGAGAACTTGATATAACAGACCGCACATGTCAGATGATTGGGAAAAGGACAAACTTCCCAATAAATGGGACTGGAACTAAGTGTCCATAAGAAAAAAAAGGAAATTGTATCTGTAAGCAAATAAATCAATTACAGGTCAATAAAAAACCTTAATGTGAAAGGCAAAACCATAGGATAAGTCATCTTGATGACTAAAGGATTTCTTAAACAAGACACAATATGCATTAACCATAAAGGAAAACATTGATAAATCTAAACACTTTACATAGAGAACTTCTGTTCATTAAGACACTACAAAAAAAGCGAACAGACAAGCCACAGAGTTAGAAAAGATGTTTGTGATACACGTAAGCGACAAAGGATTAATGTCTAGAATATATAATGAATTCCTTTTATTTGGAATATCACCATTTTGCAACCCTAATGAACTAATAGATGTATGCACTGAAAATCGATAGCTGCTAACATCACAGAAGAACAACCACATATTATGTGCCTTCTGAAGTGAAACCTAATACCTATTATGAAAAAGTCTTGGCAAAAGACAAACAAATGGAGCCTGATTCCGATTAAGCCTCTAGATCCAATTACAAATTTACAGCAAATACAGGGGACAGAAACATCAAACTACACTATGGGAATACCATCACAAAATCCGTATTATTGGAAACTCCACAGGACAAACGATATAATTTTTATAACAAGTAAATTTCAAGGAAAAGAAAGAGAAAGAGGAAAAACCTACAATTAAGAGAGACAAAGAAGACATTTAAAAACACAGGTAAAACTAAACTATAGTGTTCAGGAATATAAACTTGGGTGACAAAACTTTAAAAAAATTAAAGAAGTGATCACCATACCAGCCAGGATAATGGTTTCTCTCAGAGAGGAAGAGGGGAGGTTCTTAGAGGCCTCCTGGAAAGCTTCCATCTGCTGACACATGGTGTTTCAAAGGGATTCATCTTATAATCACTCACTAAGTTGTAGATCTGGTTTTATGTAGCTTCCTGTATTTTTGTTATATTTAACAATAAAAAGTATAAATATTAGAAGATGACCTAAAAATTAGATAATGATAATTTGGAGGACAGGAAATGGAAGGGTAGTAATACGAGTATCAACATCCTCACTTTCATATCAGGGAGACAGTAAATAAAATCTTCAATTTATAAATCAAGAAAAATAGATCAAAGTGTAGTATTTAAGTTTTACTATACAATAAAGAACATCAATGACACTGATAAAAACTTGGAAAAAAAAGAAGGGTTTAGTATTCCAGGTAAGGGATGAAGGCATGGCCTAAGGTTATGGTAGGGCTGGAGACAGACAGAAGATGGATTTGAGAATCATCTAATAAAAACACTTAAACAGGCTTGGTATAAACAAATACTGAACTGTAGTTAGCAGATCTGTGTTTCAAAGTGGTATGAGTAAGCAACGAGGTAGAAGGTATTTAATGTGTGTTGTAGGAGTGAAAACAAGTAAATATGCTGTGGGTAACAGGAGCCAGGTAGAGGGAATCTGTGGTACTAAAAGTCAGGATAGTGGTTACTCTGGGTTAGAGCGGGAGGAATAAGGGATCAGCTGTAACTGGAAGTGGGTACAAGGAGTTCCAGGTCTTAGCAATATTCTGTTTCTTGCTCTGGGTGTTGATTACATGGATGTAAATTTCACTTTTAATTTTGTGAAAACTCATTGATCCATAGACTTACGATTTGTATACTTCAACCTGAAATAAAGAGATACACACACACACACCTCTGATTACAACACTATAAATGCTATATATACGGTAAGGCAAATATAAGAGAATATGGACAAATTCAAATAAGTTTGTTAATATAGTGAGATAATGTAACTATGTGTAAATTTTCAAAACTGTCACCAACCAGGGAATCATGAGAAAGGCACCACAGGCATGCATCTGGACACCATCTATAATATTTTCATATCCTCCAACAGCTGGCCCCAGTTCAGCTTTGACACTTGGTTGCGGGAGGGAGGGACACCACTGACAACCAGCAGTAAACAGTCAAAATGTAGAACCCATAGGATACTCCCCTTAGCAGCCTTCCCAGCTCTATTATAGGAATGGTACATTAATTCTGCATACTATTATTATAGCACTTAACATATTTTAAAAAAATGACAAGGGCTGAGTCATTTTAGTTTATAGAACTGTGTGAAACTCATAAGAGACAAAAACAGAAGTGGGTAAACACAGCATCTTAGCACTGAGGGAAGGAGGAGAATTTTATTTGCAAACGATTGTGACTCTCTGCTGACAACAGCAGAAAAGAGACCCTTATCACTCAGCTGACTCTTTGGCAAAAAAGCATGTCAGTGCCAGGGTCTATGTTTCTAGCTGCTGCAACCCTGACCTCTGCCGCAGATTCTAAGCCCTTCTGCTAATGGGAACTACAGCTTCCAAACTGGCACACAGCCAACCTAGTCTCCAAGGACCAGACTTTACCAGTGTCCTACCAGCTTTGCCAAGAAATCAGACCTTGCAACTTTCCCTCTGTAACCTGTGCTTTCCCCAGGAGCAATGGAAGAGACTGCCTGCTGCGGCTGCTGAAAGCCAGAGACATTGACCCATCTCAGAAGGGGGTGAAAGAGCATCAAGCAAGAGCTTTCATTTCATCATCTGCATCTAAGTTAGCCTCTGGGATAATCTCGAAAAACATCACAGGGAAGAGTGGGTATGTTACAATGCTGAAGCCATGAAAAAATTTTCAAACGTGCCCACCCCCAACATAGTATATTTCTTCTTTCTGTAAAACAGTCTATGAAGTGCTGCTAACTCATTGGGTCTGATCAGGGAGAAAGGCTGCCACTGAAGCAAAAAGACAGTGGTTGGGAGATAAAGCTGAGGATCTGGAATCCTAGGGATGCAGCTATTACACAGCACATAAACCTGGTGTCCAAAAGCTTAAAAGCTCTCCTTTAACTTTTGGGAAAGAGCAGGTGCACTTGGACCGCTGTCTTTATTGAGAGCAGTCTGCAAACTTTTCTAAAGGCTGGGTAACAGGCTATCATCAGGAGAAACATGCCACTCTCTGAGTAGGGGACTCCATCCAGCCCTTTCTCCCTCCAAAGCCTGCAGAATGCTGCCCCTTCATTTCCTCTCTGGGGAAATCCTCAAGATGGGTGGCTCTGCTTTAATGAAGAAAAATCCAGCTCTGTATTTTCTCATTCCAACCTGAGAGATCCCCCCTCTTTCCTTAAGAAATTAAGTCTATAAACAAATTGCAAGGCAAAAAAACTGAGAGATGCTGAAAGCTCAGGGAATCTATAGAGACATCAGCCAATTGCAATGTATAGACTTTATTAGGCTCTGATTCAGATGAATGAACCAGAAAAGCCCCCCCAAAAACTACTATAATTTCAGAAACTTCAATACTGACTGGATATCTGATGATATTAAAGAATTTTTTTAGATGGGATAATGATAATAGAATTGTTTTTTTAAAAGTCCTTATTTTTTGATACACATTCTGAACTACTTAAGGATTAAATGACACAACTAACTAAGATACACTTTTAAATAACTGGGCGGCAAGGAAGAGGTTGATGCAGGTAGATGAAACAAGAATGGCTATGAGTTGTTTTTATTTTCTAAGTCAGATTGTCTCCCTGGAGTCATTAGGGCATCTGATTCTTCTCATGACAACTGAGTGAAAAGGGTATCTTTTTTCTTAGCTGATCGTATACTTGAGAATACCACCCTAAACATGTCTGTGATAAAAACCACCTAAACTCAGGCTTAGATTCTCCACTGGGCAGAGGGGATGCCCTGCCTGCCTATCAAAGCCAGCACCCTGTCATTGTTAGTAGGTGTCCAGTAGCCAGACACCACTGTGTTCTTTGCTCAGCTGGCAGGGACTTGCTGCATCTAGTGCTGAGGATGCAGGCAGCCGGCAGCAAGGTAACTCCCTGATGAACAAATGCTGAGTAAAGGAGTCTGTGGCTGTGCCTCAGCCTGTCTCACTCCTCCCCCAGCCAGGCTCCTCCTTTGCGGAGCTCTTTTTTCCCTGCGTCACATACACAAAATGGAGCTAGCTGGGAGCAAAAACAATCTGTCTAAAATGGCTGAATGCAGTAGGGAGTGTCAGGCAACAAAGCAAAGGGAAAGGGCACCCCCTGCTGTCCAACAGAGGGACCCCAATTTTTCTTTCTTCACTATTTTTGCACACATCAAAAGAATCAATTCTGCAAAGTCCAAGCTAATTTTGCCATGAATCTTTATACATATGTTGAATTCTAAAATTCAGAGAACAGAAATTGAGGCACAAGAAGGGAAAATAATTTTCAGTCTCTAAATAAAGAGAAGAGTCAAGGCACAGAGTCAGCAGCCCCCATCTGTTATTGCTTGGTTCTCATTAGTAAAGGAGTTTCTAAGGGCCCCCGGAATGGAAGGGAGGTCCGCCCTAGCACAGTATTCCCCAACTTTGGTAATGAGCTCATGGCTGGGAGTCCCACAGCTATAGCCATCACTTCCCCAGGAATTCCTGCTGCAGGCTTCTCTCAATGAAGACCACAAACAGGAAATGGAGGAGTGGGGAGTTCCCTGACATCCTGGAAACTAAGTTCTTAAGAATATAGGTGGGAATGAGTAAGTGGGGTAGGAAAAAGGGCTTTGGGAAAATACTGTTGAGAACACAAGACTGGCTCTAAAGCCAGTTACATCTGCAGGGCTGAAAGATTCAGGCTGAGCTCTAATGCAACTCCACCTAACCTTAAATCTCACTCACTGACTCAGGATCACACACCACTTGCTCAGCCCAAGCTGAAGCCTGCGGCATTTGTCCCGGTTTTACAGGGAACACCCTCCATAATCCTATGCTACACCTCCCTTGAGTAAATCAAGCACTTTACAACTAAAAGAGAACACACGAGAAAGGTGGAAAAAAGTGGAAACGGTGAAAACTCTGTAGATCCAAGACACCAATGGTTTCCACTACTTAAATGAGGCAGCACAAAGATGCAAGTTTATCCAACGACCATAAAGTGAGATAATGGGGGTACATACAACTCATATGAGCATAGAATCATACAAGGAAGTTAAAAAAAAAAGTGGACTCTGGTACCGCTATGGTTCTCTCTGAAGAAACAGGAGAAGAGTCCTGGATCTCCCTAGCATATCTGAAAGCTCAGAATACTTAGTAAGATCCCTAGGAAATAAAACAAACTTTCTGTGAGAATAACATAGCTATGGAATCAGCAAGTCCATCCAGCATACAATAAACTGCGTCTATTAAGCTCTACACAAACTCCCTGATTCTGGAAAGAGGACGGAGCAAGAGGGTCCTATCATGTGCTAATGTAAGAAGCTGCCCATGTGGAGGAATTCTACTTTGTATTCCTCATTGCTGTAATATGTATGGGGGAAAAATTAAGCACCTCAAAGCCATTCATAGGTATACACTATAGGGGGGAAACAGATAAACAGCATGCCAGTTGAACACCTATTATTCCTGCTCAAAGGTGACCAGATTCCCATCACTTTCTCTTGGCCAAAACAAATACTCATCTGCTAAATCCCACAAATCTAGACTGTCATGGCTGTGCAAAGTGTAAGGAGGAATGGAGCAAACTGGCAGAAACAGATAAACGTGAAGGACAAGAACAAAGCCAGACAGAATTCCAAAGCTATGAAAACCTAGTGCTGAGAATTAGGAAGAAGGGGGCAAATGGGAGACTGAAAGGGTGGCAGAAAAGAAGTATTATAAATCTGGTACTTCACAAAGCATCTGATTATTCAGACAATATAGTCATTGAGTTTCTCACAGACACTTTCCCAGCACACCCAGGATGGTGACTCAATAAGGGAGTGCTGAGGAAGAGTCAGAATCAGAGATGTGCGTGGGTAGGGACTAGAAGGACAGGCACTGCCCCAAGCAAGTCAGCAAAAGGGTAGGGCAGGTTTATGCAAGGTAACAGTAAGGCTAGAGGGCAGGTGAAAAGGACAAAATCAGGTGCTACGAATAAAGCTTTTTCCTTTCTTAAAAAATGAATCTAGGGTCTGGCAAGGGGGCATGGTGGTTAAGTTCGTGGGCTCTGCTTCAGCGGCCTGGGGCGCACTGGTTCGGATCCTGGGCACAGACCTAGCACCGCTAGTCAAGCCATGCTGAGGTGGCGTCCCACACAGAAGAACTAGAAGGACCTACAACTAGGATATACAACTCCGTATTGGGGCTTTGGGGAGGAAAAAAAAAAGAATCTAAATAAGGTCCATACACTGCAACTCGTTGACATCCTTTTAAATTCTCTTTTAACCTATGTTCCCCTCCATCTCATTTTTTCCCTTAAGATTTATTTCTTGAAATCAGGATACTGGTCACTGGTGAAAAGCAAAGGGCACTGACACAGTGCCATGACAGTCCCTAGAAGCAGACAGCTTGGGTTTCTGTGAATATGCCTGCCTTCTTGCCACTCCCCTTCACTAAATGCTGGATTCTGAGCTCAGCAGCTCCGGGGTCAAATTCTGGCTTGGTATTTACTTGCTATGAGATCTTAATAAGCAAAGGACATACTAATTCTGTACTTCATATTTCTCAGTTACAAAATGAAGATAACATCTATCAAGCAGCATTGTTTTAATAATTAGAAATAATAGGTGATAAGCCCCCATCACAGTTTCTGACATTAAATAGGTATTCTTGAATAAAACGGAACGAGAAGGCAAAATACCTTCATCTTTTTTCTAGGTGCTTAACGCAGTTTTAATTTCTGCTGTCTCACCCACTGTTACCTAAACACTGAGTGAACTGCAGATTTCTAATTCACTCTCTGTAACAAAAGATCCTAGAAATACCCTCCATTTTATTCAGGGCACTGGGAGGGGGAGTAATGGGGTAAAAGCATAACAAAAAGAACAGATGGAATAAACACCCAGCCCCCAGACTGAGTCTGCAGAGGCAGCTGCTGGTTTTCGTCATACTGCTGTTTTTTTCCCTTCTTTGTTCCTAAGGTGGAAGCCAGGAAATGGTGGGGAGGGAGGGGGAGACGGGGTGGGGACCAGGGAAGGACCGTCATCACTGTTACTGAAAGTCACCTGATATTCTCCTCCAATCCCTGGTCTCTGACCTCACAATCTGGAACCTGAGCCAAAATGGCTCAACTGCGCTCACTCCGTGGCTGAAAAGAAAAATGCAAGCAGAATAGGAAAAGGGGAAAACTCTTGAAGGATTTTAGCAGTTTTTCACGCCAAGATGAGATTTAAACACACACACACACACACACACACACACACACACAGAGGAGAGTATCTTATCTGCTAATCTAAAAGATCCAAAAGAAAAAAATCACTGACTCTTAGAACAGAGGGGATTACTGTAGGATCAGGAGGGAAGAATGATTCCATCCCACCTTGCAGACATGGGGTTATCAATGCCCTTCTGTTGCATAACTGGGGTTTCCTTACCCAAGGGAGCTGAGAAAAGAACAAATAGCTTTTTAAATTGGAATCTGACTTTTCAAAGAGAAGCAGGCTAGGGTCATTGTGGAGAGTGAAGTAAAAGATGCTGTTACTTGCTCTGTAGAACTGGATATCAGCACTCTGCTTTGCAGAGATTACTTATTAGGGCCAGGTACTTCTAGAAATCCCTTTTCCAAGCATCCTGGACACTAGCAAATTTCTTTCTTAACCCTTTTGTCCTTCCCATTATAAAAATAAAATGACCACATTATAGAAAAATTGAAGGAAAAAAAAATCTAGCACCCTAATAAAATTTCTGTTATAGTATCCTGATATATTCCTTTTCAATCTTTTATTTCTGCATTTTCTCCATAAAACACAATTGCAGTAAGAGTTATACATAATTATTTCCTGCTTTTCCCACCTAACACTGTATCATGAGCATTCTTCCCTGTTGCTCCAAAGGCAATGGGCCCAGGGTTATAAAATAGGACAGTTAACAGCGTACTAAGTTCTAGAGCAATTATCTCCAAAACAAAAACTGAGAAAATAAAAATGGGGTAGGTCACCCTTTTCCTTTGAAGACCATACCCCTTTATGGAGAAGTGTCCCTATGCTAGTGATACAAGCTCTGCTCCTGCTCAAGAGTATAACGCTCCTGGGAAGTAGCTAGAGGTCTGGAAGGCCCCTTAGCAGAACTTTTCAAGTCTCTCTTCCCCATACCACAACAGTTTTAAGGCTCTCAAATGAATTGCTGTACATTGAGAGCTGGTGTGGATAAGTGTTCAGTCATCACATAAGAGAGGTTGCAAGGAAAACAGGGAGAACAAAAGGACAAATATGCATGGCAAGATGCAGTCAGATCAAATGGGTTATTGCAGCTACTATTTCAAAAAAAGGACATATTACTTCATTACTACATTCTTGTTTTATCCTAATGCTTATTATAAAAGTAATGTATGCTTACTGAAAATTTAGAATTTTTTTTTAAATGAGAAAGATCTCTGTGTACTGATATGAAAACTCTCCAGGATATAGAAGGAAGGTATAGAACAGTATAGATAGTATGTTACTTTTTGGCAAGGGGAGGGAGGATAAGCATCTATGTTAGTATTTGCTTTATAACTGCATTTTTAAAAAATACTGAAAGGATAATCAAGAAACTAATAAAAATGGTTCCCTCTAGAGAGTGCAGGAGGGAAGGATGGGATGGATGAACACGAGGGTGGGAATGAGACTTTTTTTATATCATCTTGACTTCCGAACTACATATAATACCGACGTAGAAAAACAGATAATCGAGAAGCAGAAAGAAAAGCCCCAGAGGAAACATTCTGTGGTGGAGATATCCTTCGTACTCCCTAAAAACTGATCTATGATCTCATGTTTGCAGGGAGATTGGTCCCAAAACAGCAGAAACGTAAGTTCAGATCCAACATTTCCCAAAGAATGTAAGGGATCCTCAGAACAGTGCTTTTTCCTTGAGGCAGCAGTTTTGGGCTCCAGTATGTGGCCAAAGAGCACTGGATCACTCTTCTGCTTTATCCCAAAGCCCAGCTCTGCTCTGACATTTCCTGGAGATCCTAGTCCTCCTCCTAAACACATCTCTGAGCCCTACCAACACCAGGTCTCCATGGCTAGAGAATAACCAGACGTGAACAAGAATTACATCTGCACAGCTCTAACACTCTTTGTTGTGATCTGGACTTCCTCCAGTCTCTCACAACTCCATCTCTGTCGTACTAGCCTCAGAAACCTCTAATCATCTGCCATCCATCCAGCCTCTCTAGCCCAGTTATTCTCTAAGTGGTTTCCAATTACTTCACTGACCCCAGAGAACTTCTTCAAAACATCCTTCTAAGACAGCTACTGAGACCTGGCTGGGAAGACGGCAAGAAAAGAATTTTGTAAAAACAAGTGTCCCTGAAGTAGAGCCTCCAAAATGTTAACCATCAACAGAAAACGTCAAGTTATTTCCTAATTGATCTCGTTTGACCTCCACAAAAAACATGGATAATTTTTATGTAAACTGTACAATGACCTACTCTGAGACATCAAAATGTTATCATGAGAAAAGGGAGAGAACAGCTTCTAGACGATGGCAGAGAGTGGGAAGACAGCAAGCAGAAAACGGAAAAAGAAACACTGAAGGTGTGGATCAAGACAGATTAGTACATCTATAACAAAATTACATGGGGTGCTTATTAAAAATGTACTCTTCTATAGTCCTTGTAACTTGGACGCTCTGGAGGTAAAGCCCAGGAATTTATACCTTAACAAGCTTCTCATGCACTCCTTATGCACAAGAAAGTTTGGGAATTATTGGCAGAAACAGACAATTAAGTACAAGGACTGACTGCACCAAGATGACAGAAGTTTGTAACACTGACTCCCCTACTAGATGGTCTAAGTCTTAGACAATGCCATTTAAAAAGACATTTTGTCAGGGGCCGGCCCGGTGGCGCAGCAGTTAAGTTAGCATGTTCCACTTCTCGGCGGCCCGGGGTTCGCTGGTTCGGATCCCGGGTGCGGACATGGCACTGCTTGGCAGCCATGCTGTGGTAGGCGTCCCACGTATAAACTAGAGGAAGATGGGCACGGATGTTAGCTCAGAGCCAGGCTTCCTCAGCAAAAAGAGGAGGACTGGCAGTAGTTAGCTGAGGGCTAATCTTCCTCCAAAAAAACAAAAACAAAAACAAAAACAAACAAAAAGACATTTTGTCAGAAACCAAATCTGGAATCTGCAGATAATGGCTGATGGTACCCTGGGTTTAAAAGATACAGTCTCAGTCTATGTATGTCCAGTATAGTAATACAGGCACACACTAAAGTCTGCATAGCTAGAAAGAGGCTCTAAAACTGGGATTATCCTGGGAGAATTAGGAGTTAACAAATGACACAGAAGGGTTGACTGTAAAAAAAACTTTCTGTACCAGCAAATTCTACCCAAGGTAGCCCAGGGGAATTCCCTGAAGGAAATGAATTCAGTATAGTATCTCTGGGAAGTTATCAGTATATAATCAGTGGGTAGTTTTATGATGTGCCTGACATAGCTATTTAGTAGAAACCGAGACAGAGATGGGATTATGAACGTGTATATGATGGGGTTACAAATGTGTATATAATGTATATAATTTTACCAAGCTGGTAAAACACACTCCTCTCTTTAAGCCCTCTGAAAGGAAGGCTATGCCTTCATGAAGCTATCATACGAAAACAAAACCAAAACATTCTCCAGCTTCTGGGCACCCCCCAAGAACACTGATACTGCTCCTATTAAAAATACCAGCAGCAACGGAATAAGATTGTTTTGTTAAAGGGCAAGCTATAGCTTCCTGTCTTAATTTTACTGATCAGTCCTCCAAATGAATTTCTTGGCCAGTAGAGGGCAGCATACCAAGCACTTTGTATCTCAAAACAACAGAGGTTGCCTCTCTCTAACGTGACTGCATCATTAGCAGACGTAACAATGACACATCTAAAATAGAAGAGATCCATGTGCCATCTGGTGGCAAAAAGGAGAAGAGCACACTGCAGATATGATATATCAAATTCCTCCACTTTAGAAGGAATTAAAGTTTAATTATCTTTATCTGATGACACCCTCCTTAAATCTCCACCAGTAAGCCTTCTATGGAAACTACATCAGTAGCCTTCATGCCAAAGTTTTAAAGCTTTGCACTGGTTTAGCTCTGTACCCCCAAACACTGGTTGTAAGCAAGCAGCAACTCCTAATGCCTCACATCAGAGCATGGAAAAAGGAGAATGAAACTCAGACCAAAACAAACAAAACAACATAAAAACTTAGAAAGCTGTCAAAATAAAATAAGAGTCTGAGATGATGACAGATAACACACAAGACAGCTTATGCAAGAAAAAAGAAGGAAAAAAGATAGTAAGAGAACTAGAAGTTTAGAACTGAAAAGTACCTTTAGGTTCATTCATCGCATTTTACAGATGAGGAAAGAGTCAAAGTATGAAGGAAAACCTCTGATGCAATCTCATTCGTAGTCAGATTAAAACAAGATATCACTTTTCCCCTATCAGACACTATGATAAATAATTTGGTGGAAATGTAAATTGGTATAATCCTATTACCTAGCAATTTGGGCACAGAAATTTTATTGTTAAGAATTTACTGTAAAGAAATACAAGTATACAGAGATAAATATAAAATGATGTTTCCTGCAGCACTGCTTGTAATATAAAAATTGGTAACAAATTCTCAGTAAGGGATGAGTTGTACATATTTGTATTATTCATCTGACAGAACTCAACTATCCATTAAAAATAATGAGGTAGATCCATATGTAATGACATCAGAGATGCTGAAACATGTTAAGCAAAATACAGAACAGTGTCTACCATATGGGATCACATAGATTACATTAAAAAATGCGTATACCCTCACATTTCTGTAATTTTACCTTTTAATTCCCCTGCTCCTTAATTTTCCAATAAGGTTCTATTTGAAAATTTCCCACAGGGCCGGCTCCGTGGCCGAGTGGTTAAGTTCACGTGCTCCACTGCGGCGGCCCAGGGTTCAGATCCTGGGCGCAGACATGGCACTGCTTGTCAGGCCACATTGAGGTGGCGTCCCACATCCCACAGCTAGAAGGACCTGCAACTAGGATGTACAACTATGTACCCGGGGGGGTTGGGACAGAAAGCAGGAAAAGAAAAAAAAAAAGATTGGCAACAGTTGTTAGCCCAGGTGCCAATCTTTAAAAAAAAAAAAAAAAGAAAATTTTCCACAATTTCTCAAGTGAACTAAAGGAGAAAGGATTTTGCCCATTCCTTTATTAGAATAATATACGCATACGAAAGGTATGATTAACCAGGGTCACTCTGAGGCAGGAGAGGGAGATTTTGTATTTTCAGAGTATTCTATACATTTGTTGAAATGAATATATCACATTAGTCAGCAATTGGCTTCCGAGAGGTCATGGTAACAGAGACACAGACAGTGGGTAAAATAATGGTGGAAGAAAATAACCACGCAAGCTCCTCTTCTGATTGCTTCAGTTTTCTCAGTGAAGTAGAAAGAGAACATCCTCAAGTGAGAATGAGGATGAGGGAGGTGTTGGGCCTTTTGAGGAGAGAAAAGGTGTGAAATAATCACTCAGGAGAGTAAGGAATTGAATGGACTAGAAATGTTTAATATCTGATTGCCTGGCAGCATCAAGGGCCAAGCAACATTGCAAACTGAGCAGAGAGCCAGAGAAAGACAGCCACTGAGGCAGGAGAAAGAGTAAGACCATCTGCTGTCCTGAAAGCAAGTGAAGAAAGTATACCAAGGAGGGCCAGCTGCATGTTTTTCTCCAGCCATGTTCACTTGCACAGCAACAGGTGCAGGATGGCTAGAGAGAGGGCATTAACCAGGACTGCAGTCTTGCCAATCGAATATGATGAAATGAGACAGAGGTAATGGAAGAAAAAAATAACAACAAGGGAGTCATTATTACAATGATTAACCATGGAATCTTAGCTGATGAGGAGAGTGAAGTCATCAAAAGGGCGAAGGACAGTGAAAAGGTGTTAAAATAAATGGACTGTAAGTCTCAGTGGGACTGGAGAATTATTGGGGTCAGGGTACTAAAGAGAGCGAGGTAAAAAGATAGAACTTGGGTGGTATGAAATTCAGACTGTGGAAGGGCTGCAGTTATTGCTGATGACCAGAGGCAAGAACAGGTGGGGTAGGGGAGAGGAGAAGATGACTGGAAAAGAATACAAGGATTTCTGAGGCTAGAATATTGGTAGGATCATGACCCTTTTGTACAGAAATTGCTAAGAAATAAGACAGAAGTAGCACTGGAGTACTGCAGAGAGGGGCCAGGAGCCAGGAGCTGGCTAAACTGCTGGAGAGATAGGAGGAGTAACTTGGGGTGTTGGTAGATGATAGCACAAAGAGAGGAACTGGGTGGTAAAATCTGATGTCACGAGATTCAGAATTATGGGTTTTTAGGAAAGGGAAAGGTGGAATGACCTGAAAGTGGCAATGAAGAACAAAGAGGACACCTACCCCATCTCCAGGTCCATCAGGGTGAGGTTTTTGGGAGGAAAAAAACCACCACATGAGAGGGCAAGAGGGAAAGCAGTGTTGCGGGAAAGCCAGGTTTCTGGTGAGGTTGATGACATACGAGATTTTGCTGGTAAGGGACCATGAATTCCAGAAGGCACAGTGGTGAGGTTTCAGGTAGGATGTGAAAAGGAGACAGAACAGGAGATACACAAAACCTTATGGGGATTCGAGTAAATTCGAGTAAGGAAGATGAGGATGACCTGGGAGTCTGGGGCTTCCTGTGGTGAGTGACATAAACCAAGATAAATGGCTAATATTAGATCCAGTGGATTCAAGACAAATAGTGATGGCAAGGTTGGGAGTATAGAGGAGTATGTGAAGGGGTAGTTTAGGTGTTTTTTTACACCATTGATGATGGGGAGATGACAATGCAGAGGAGGCGTGTACTTGTTAAATGTGCAGGACTCCTGGTAACCCAAGGTGATAGGGATAGACATATTTTAAATAACAAGGAAATATTATCTGATATTATGGAACTTCCAAACTGCTTTGTGCTAATAGTCTGACCCTACTCAAAACCCAAGAGAAGTTAGTAATTAAAAGACAACAATCCCAACAAATGTTCACTTGAGTAGCATCTAATCTTATACACTTGAGAGGAGTAAAGAACTGATAGAACAGACATCTTTCTGCCAAGAGACTCACTGAATAAGGTGGAGCATGTTGCACTCTTACAAAATCTTGTTTCTAGAGGTTAGAGTTGCAGAAGCTGTAAAGATTCACTAGGATGTTTCCTGATAAAGATCCAACTGGGTGGATGCCACCTAGCAGACAGAAGAGGATCACCGGGAAAGGAAAAAGACACTTAGATCCCTTTTGGCAAAGAGGGGATTCCTCCCCCACCAAAGGCTCCTGCTGAAGCCTGAACTAAGAAGGTTCTGGGAGAACAGTAGACAGGTAAACCTACAGTTTAGAAACAGTTCTCACTTGTGAGACAACAGCATAAACCTTGGGATCGGGACACACCCCGTCAAATCCTAACTAGAATAGTTATGTTTACGGTAATTCTCAGCTCTTGGTGAAAAATCTTACTTTTTAGCCAGAGTTCTTTCTAAATTACTGCCACTAACTACTTGGGGAACTGTTCTGATCCTCACAGTTCCCATAATGCACCTTACACTTTAACAGGGAGAGGGTCTAATGCTACATATTGTCCACTGCACACCTACTAAGGGGGATTAAGCCTATGTATCTTATGAGTCCAAAAGGTTTTGGAAGGAAGGAATAAACCCAAAAAGAAAAACACCACTCTACTTGGACATCAGTGATCACTTACCATGCTACATTTCAAGACATATTTTTAATGGGATCATGTCATCAACAAAAGACAGTAAGAATTAAAGGAAAGCAGAATGAAAAATGTTGTTATCCTGTACATACAAATAATGACCTGAGGCCACCACAGTGATGAAAATGTTCCCTAGGAGAAGATGAAAAAAAAATAATATTTAACTACTAAACATGTTCCCAAGGAATTCAAGAAGCAGAGTCAACAAAGAGACCATGATAAAACACTCCTTGCTGATCACAATAAGGAAAGTGAGAAAGTGAACAAGGACTAGAAGTTTTATGGCATTGCCTATCAAATCTGAATAGAAAATATTCCCTGGCAAGGAATAAATCAACTAAGTAAATTCCTGATTTACAGGAAATCAAGAGTTCAGAAACAAGAGACCAACCCTTAAAAGATAAAAATGTGTAAGAGAACCCGTACTGTAAATTTAAGGACCAGTTCCTTTCTCTTAGCTCTTCTCTTAGTAAAAAGGCACACATCTTCCTGAACCTTAATGACATAGTGGCTGGGGACCTTAGACTATAGGAGGCAGATGTAAAGAGCAAGGCGGATAGCAGCAGCCGGTAGGTATACAAGAGGTTTCAGGTATCAATAAAATATAAGAGGAATACAGGCATGTTTAACAAATGTCAGAGACTTGTGTTTAGCAAATGAGAGAGGAAATAATGTAATATTACGAAAACCTGGTGTCCAAATAACTTCCTTATCAAGACTGGCAACTACTGGGCTGAAATCATCTAAGCAGGACTTCTACTGTACTAGAGAAGCACATCTTGTATCTCCAACTGGATTAGTTTTGCGACAGTTGAATGTACTATAATCAGAACATGCCTGCTCTTCTTCAACCCTAAATATCCAGTATCTCACTTACTTTCCCTAATCCTATGTTCCTTTTTTGTACTCCTAAGAGTCACTGCCAACTCAAGGACATTTGTGCCTGAATGAATGAAGTGGTTGCAGAAGCCAGCATACCCCCTTCTTCCAGCTTTTGTCTGGATCCAAGCTTTCAGAAGCTCTTAGGGCAGGAACATACACTTCTGGGAGAGAGAGGGCTAGAGCACGGACTTTAGAGTCACACAGTCTGGAATCTGAACCTTGGCTCTGGCATTTACTATACAGCCTTGAGAAAGTTATCTAACCCATACCTCCACTTCTGATATTTACAGAGCAGTAATGAGTATTATCTATCATTTAACTATATCATCAATATTAAGACTATGAATGAAAGACTTGGTAACTGAAAACTGGTTGCCTACTTGAAAAAAGGATTAAGGAAGAAGATATTCTGAAATGTTACAATGGAGATGTTTAAAGCAAACCAGAAGCAACGTAAACCTTGCTTTCATACTGATGAGATCTGGGTCCTCTGAATCCTCACCTGTGAAGTTTCTAGAACTTGAAATTCCTTATCTGATAAAAACCTAAACTCTAAGAAGTCCAAAGTCTTTTTTATTAAAGTGTTCTTTTAGGGGCATGTGGTAAGGAAGGGGACCACTTGGGAACAGTCTGTATTGAGTATGCCAGCCTGAGCACCAAGACAGGGAGGCTCAAATTGCATCCGGAAAGACAGGGCAAGTTAGTTACCCCAATCACAGTGGACATTATACGTGGCCTTGGGTCCATACGCAGCACTTCCATCTGCAACTTGACGCCCTTGCACACGATATCAAAGCAATTACTTGTCCCCAAGAAACACACATTAAAACAAGCCCCAACTTCAAATACTGCTTGCTTCAGCATAGATTTACAGAGTAACTAAAGGGAAAGAAGACAAGAAAATGTAGAAGAAAAAATTTAATCAGACAACACTGAAGTCAGTAAAACACTGAAAATCCAAAGAAGAAATAATTTTTTAAAAGGCGATGTGTTTGTGTTTGCTCCTTGGGGGGAAATGATTGAAAACATGCAGATGTAGCACATGTGATGAGAAGCAGGAAGGTTTGGTTGCAACTGAGTGTTGCAGATAAATGTTAGAGTTGGGTAAACAATAAGTACTTATGACTATATTTGACAAGAAAAAAATCTCTTCCAGAAATTGCTTAAAATGATTGATTTACGATGTCTAAAAGATTGCTCATGATTTAATAATGTTTGAGAACACCTTCTCTAGTGCTTCCTAGTGAAAAGATTGGGAAATTAAGGCAGTGTGCCAATCTAACACTTGAAGGTCCTAACTAAAACTAAGGATATTTAAAGACTAGCTAGAAATTTCCTGCATCAAAATAGCAGCAATCTACTAGTGATGATTACTGCTACATGAAAATCAATACTGCCACTAAACTAAACTGACTAATTTATACATATTCCTTTTAGATTAAGATACAGAGATTTCTAATAATTTAAGGGAAAAAAAAGAAGCCAAAGCTGCTAGAAAGTTAGAGCCTTCAATGAATAGAAAGTAGTTTCCAAGGCAGAAATTGAGAGCTGAAGGAGCATTAAAAAGTTTAGTTACGTTGTTGAAAATAACAAAAGATGAGACAAGGTCTTGCTTGGGTATTTTTAAAACACTATATACCAGTTCACAGGGGGAATATAACGCCAAGGAAGACCACTAAACCGCAGAAGATCCCACTACAATCAATAGTAACACAAAGGTACAGGATAAAAGAAGGATCAGACAAAACAGGGGAGGAAAAGAGGCCCTGTACATTTGTGGTGGCACTCAGAGCACAGCCACAAGAAAGGGACCTATGCCAGAGGCCAACACAGGGATAGATTCTGTGAACTTACGAATTAGGAAATCATTTGATTTTGATTTTCATTGTCAACTAGTCTTTGGTGATATACTAGAGTAGTATAAGTGGTCATTATCACAGCATTTTTAAGTAAGAGGGTAGAAGTATTTCCCTGGGCTGGACTTCAGTCCAGAAAGTGACAGTTCTCTTAAGAGGAAAAGGCCACTTTGCCCTGAATCCTAGGGCAATAGGACAGGCCTGAGCACTGTGATCTTACACTCCTAGACACACTCACGTAACTAGGGGCCCCTAAAGGCACCTATCCATCTGTTAGGCTCCTTATTAGAACAAAGTGCAGCCTGGTTCCATGAGACCACTAGAGGAAAAAAATAATAATTGTCTTTAAAAATGCTTATTTACTTGGGTGAAGGTAGGGAGAGGAAGTGCTCCAAAGTTACAGTTAATTTTAATCACTAGGGTCATAATAAATCTCTAAATAAACAAAAAAGCTGTAAGGAAATGGAAATACAAAACTATTGGGCTATAATTGTCATTAAGTACATGACAAGATCATCCAAACACTGTATCCCTGAGGGGAAATACTACAACTGTCCCATCATAAGGCAGCACAAAACCACAAGAATTAGGAAGTGAAGAAAGAAGAGGGCAAAATAGATCAACTCTTCTAAAAAAAAGTGGGGGGGAAGATATGAATATGAAGAAGAAAAGAATTTATATTAAAAAACATGGAGCAAAAGTCAAGATCCCTGGATCTGGTCTTATAACCTTGGGCAAGCTACCTAACTAGTCAGTCTATATATGCTACACAATGGAGACGATACACATCCTATCTCATAAGGCTTCTTTGCAGGTCCAATAGGGCAACAGAAGTTAAAGCACTTTGAAAAGTATAAAACACAACACAAATGTGAGGTAATGGTTATGATTACTTGAGTTGTCCCTAATCTTCCAAAGAAAGAACAAGTATATGGTAGCTTCAACTTAGAATAATGTTCTTCCCTGTCAGTTCAGATCACAGCTACTGGTCCTATAGATTCTAAAAAAACTGGCAAAAGAGAAATCAACCTCAATCTCTGGTCTCAGTTTTCTAAAGAGAAATTCCTTTACTGTTTCATTTTTTTCTCTAATATTTGAAAGACCTAACTAAAAGGCTCTTCTGTGTTCTTACCTTTCGAAGCTGCAGGAGCAAAGGGCCAGGAAGGAGCAAGCATCAGATATTGGAAAGAAATGAAAGAAAGAAAAGGAATCACACATGGTTCTTTATTGTTGGAGACAGTTGCTCAACCACATGACCTATTAAACACTTAGCCCAACCCTTGTCAATTAAGTGTGTAGGTCTGGGGACAGAACCTTAAGGCAGTACCACTTAAAGAGTATCATCAAAATGGGCCCAGACTGAGCTTGTCACATTTATCTCATATCCCCGCAAGTTATATTGACATAAAATACCTACATGTAACACACAGTTGCCCTTCCCAACCCAAGCATCTCAAGAATACAAAAATATCTTATTTTCCTCTGAATAGGAAAACCCATCTCTCTTCACTCCTCACCCAGGGAAGGGAAAGGAATGAGAAACCCACTTAAAGGATATTCTAAGTCCTACACTGACCCTTTGCATGAAAGAGGAAGGGACTCACTCTTGGTCTGGGCAGAGAAGGTAAGGGTAAGTTTGGCGAAAAGTTCATTGTTCTCAAAGCGGTCCTCCTTCACCTTTGTCCAGAAGCAGTCCTGGGAAAGGTCCTCAGCAACAAACTGTGGATACAAGCAGGGTATCAAGAGTTAACTAAGTTGAACTCTGTACTTTCCATGCTAGAAAACTGATCATGATGCAAAAGAGGTGGCTGGCTGGTTATTAGCAATGTCATACTAGAATAAGACTAACCTGAGAACAGCTGTGTTCTTTGTGGTAGGATCCCGAGATGATGATTCCAGTTTATTTATTGGTGATTATTCAAGAACTAGATTCAGTTATGCTACTTATCCTCCTTCCAACCCCAAATCCTCTACTTTTAGAAGGTTTAGGGCTTCATTTTGCATCTTCCCTTGTCCTACATTTTTCCCATCAATTTGGCTGTGTACCAAATCTGTTCATTTTAGGAACAAATTCCTAGTTTAACTTGGTTTCTGGAAGCAAAAGGCTGGCATAGAATCACAGGGGTCTCAAACATATAGTGGGAGAGTGGAAGTAATTCCCTCTAACACATAGTGTGCTATGGAAACATATCCTGTGTAGCTCATTTACTGGGGGGGGTGGGGTAGGGAAGTGTATCCATAAATCCATGACTTTTGGATCAGCACAATTACCAGTAGCTTGCAGATTGGTGAAATGGCTATTATCAAACTGTGTTACCATGGTGCTCAGATCCTCAGAGAAAAGGCAAAAAACTAACTTAAAGATAAGTTTAAGTTTTATAGCAGAGTATAGTGATGTATGGCATAGGAGAACTTGCCAAGGTGATGTATGGCATAGGAGAAGCCTAATACCTGCTGAATAAACAAACATAAGCATGAGTAGAACTTGAAGACAGACAGATGTGAGCCATAAGAAAGGGAAGCCCACCCTGGCACAAAATACAAAGTAGGAGACTGAAGTGGTTTCTTAAGATCTACTGATGAAATGGACAGAAATTCTTACCTTGGACCAGTTTGGCCTCCGGAGCTGCACTTCTGGCTTATAAAGTTTCTTTGGGGTTAATCCAAATGGCAGAACTGGGGCAGCAGGAACTCCAAATCCAAAAGGGGGAGGTGGAGGCATACCCATTCCGGGTGGAGGTGGAGGAATGCCAGGGCCTCCAGGAAATGGAGGGGGTGGAGGGATTCCAGCACCACCAGGAAGAGGGGGAGGGGGAGGTGGCATTCCTGGTCCTCCAGGCAAGGGAGGAGGGGGTGGGGGGATGCAAGCACCCCCAGGCAAAGGAGGGGGTAGGGGGATGCAAGCACCCCCAGGCAAAGGAGGGGGTGGAGGGATGCTAGCACTCCCAGGCAAAGGAGGGGGTGGGGGGATGCTAGCACTCCCAGGCAAAGGAGGGGGTGGGGGGATGCTAGCACTCCCAGGCAAAGGAGGGGGTGGAGGGATGCTAGTACCCACAGGCAGAGGAGGGGGTGGAGGGATGGTACCCTCAGGCAGAGGAGGGGGTGTGGAGATGCAAACATCCCCAGGCAAAGGAGAGCCGCTTGAGGAGGTGTAACTGCCCCCAGGTAAGGGAGGGGGAGGTGGAGGAGGTGGTGGAGAGGGAACTGTATCACTCCCAGGGAGAGGTGGTGGGGGTGATATGCTAACCCCCACTTTAGCAGTGCCAGAGTCACCAGGCAAAGGAGGGGCAGAGGCAACAGAAGCACTGCTGGGAGGGGCTACAGCAGTAACTGCAGCGGAAATGGAAGCCATTTCTTTCTTGGCGTCTTCCAGTTCCTTGGACAGCTTGGCAACCTAGAGAAATAACATCGATGGGAGTATTTCTCACTCCACTTCAAGGAGTACTGGGGCTGGAAGGGACGTAAGAAATTCCTTAATCCAAACTTCTCGGTTTACAAATGAAGGGACTCAAAGGAGTCAGATGAAATGATTTGTCTAAAGTCACATGGCTCTTTAGTGGCAGACAAAACTAGAATTCAGGTCTTCATGTTCTTAGTTCACCATGCTTTGCATTAAAAAGGTAATTTCAACCTTTATGTTAAACTCTCCCTTTGAGAAGAAAATGGACTGGTCAAGTAAATCAAATATTCTAGTTATACAATTAACATATGTGCTATATAGGTGACTATTTAATCATATAAGTGATCAAGTTATCAGATATCACAAATCATTTAAATATTTACAAGTACAGAGAGAGTGTGTGGGGATAAATCTGTCCAGAGATGATTAAAATAACAGAAAAACAGCAGATATGAGAATGATTTATTTAGTTTTTACTCCTAAATTTATTAGAAGAGTATTATCTTCATTTTTGGGTAGTACTGTGACTGACTTTATTCTTTCTGTTGTTCTGTATTTTGCAAATTTTCAATCTTATATATTACTTAGCCCCAAAATAAAACAAAACAAAAACAGTAAATGATTTTAAAAATATGCACTATCTAACTATATTACCTATTTTTGCTGAATCCTCCGTAGGAGTAAGATGACTGACTCCTGTTCCAAGACAGGCTCATTCTGAGGCTGCTGACAGCAATTGCAGGTCACTCTGTCTTCCTGCTCAGATCTTACCTCTCCTGTGAGCTGAGACACCTCTGCTTCCAGGCCCTGTTTCTCTGTAGCAATCTGTTGCTTTTCAGAATCCAATGCATCCTTTTCTCCCTGAAGATCCTGAAGTTTCTGCTCAAAGTCACTTTCCATCTTTTTCATTTCCACCTGTAGCTCATGTCGGGCTGTTAACTCTGAGTCCAGCTAAAGGAGAAAGGAATCAGGCTCCCAGTAAGCTCTCCATCTCAGCAAGAAGCACAAGTGTTATTCCCCATAATTTACTGTTTTGTGCCAATCCTTGATCTTTGGAGCTCACAACCCAGGGAATGCCTGGGAAAAAGAGCACCTTAAAATTTTGACCTTAAATCAAGGTTAAAGGAGGGGGAAACCAGGGATCATTTCCATAGTCCACCTATTTTTGGAATTATAATAATAATAAAAAAAAACCCTAAGATTTTAAAGACATTTAGCAAGGACAGCTATCATGTACAATCCCAGTAGTCTCTAGGATCAAAAACCTATCACCTACAATAGGAGACCTTAATAATTGAAGGAAAAAAGATAATTCAGACATATTCCAGTTCCTATTGTTCTAGGGAGAAGAGGCCTGAGATATCAAGCAAATCTGAGTGCTGTCACTATTATATGAGTGCCGTCTGTCTTTCCTGTCCGGCCCAGGGGCCCAAGGACTGTGCAACTCACCACTAACTAGCTCCTCATGATTACATCCATACCACTTTCTCCACTGAGTAACCTATACCAGAAAGATTTCCCCTAGGAACTGCGATTGTGTGCTGAATGCTTTCAAAATATCACTGGTAACCGTTTCACATGTCAGAAAAATCATAATCTTTAGACAAAGAAAGAAAGATATATCCCAATTTTTTTGATCTCTCATACACACCTTCTTTTCCAGCTCTGTAGCTTTGGCTTCAGAGATCTCCACCTTTGTTTTATCAATCATTTGATCTGAAAAGAAGGAGAAGAGTCAGGAAGTAAAGTTCCCAATCTTCTTGACTTCCCCTCTCACAACCTAAGCCCTTCAATACAACCAAAGGGTAGTCTTTGGTCCTTTCGTTTATTTTTATTATCCTTCTTAAGGTTCTGCACTAGATAAAGAAGTGGAACTTCCAGTTAAATTGGAGATAAACCCTCTGAATGCCTGTTATGGAGTAAGGGCACCATGCTGCATGGCATGGAGAATGCCAACAAATGATACTTAATGAATCTCTGAGACCAGCAGGAGTCATAGATAACAGCTGAAGTCTCTTCAAAAGGTGGGGCGGTGTGTGAGAAGGGGTACATTTTTAGAATTGTGTAGAAATAAAGTCCTGTTTATTCCTAGCATAAATGTTGGTTATCACCTAAGAAAGGGCAAAAATGGAAATACTTGGGGGCCTGGCCCTGTGGCCAAGTGGTTAAGTTCTCACACTCTGCTGCAGGCGGCCCAGTGTTTCGTTGGTTCGAATCCTGGGCACGGACATGGCACTGCTCATCAAACCACGCTGAGGCAGCGTCCTACATGCCACAACTAGAAGGACCCACAACGAAGAATATACAACTATGTACCGGGGGGTTTTGGGGAGAAAAAGGAAAACAAATAAAATCTTTAAAAAAAAAAGGAAATACTTGGGGACTAGAAAGATATCCTCTCTGAAATTTTCACTGAAAGAAAGATGCAAAATGAAAGGCAGAAGCAATGTTTTTAAGGAAACAGATAGAAGAATATGCTTACCAATCAGTCCTTCAATATCAATCTGGAGGTGCCGGCACTTGAAGTCAGGATCAGCCCCATTCTTGTGCAGAACTATCTGAGAAATACATTCTTCAATCAACTTATAATACTGCGGTCTACAAAAAAAACAAAATAAGGTTATTAAAGGAAAACCAAAATATAATTTTCAGAAGTATTCAGGATCAAGAAAAGTTAACTGCTTTGCCAATAGAGGGACCTAAGGATAAAGGTTCTGGAAAAGACCTTTTAATAAAATTAACAGCAGTATCGCTGCCACGCTAAGAAATCCCGCTCTTCCACCTCAGCTACCCTATCTACTTCAGATAATCGAATCTTTTTTTTTTTTTTTGAGGAAGATTAGCCCTGAGCTAACTACTACCAGTCCTCCTCTTTTTGATGAGGAAGTCTGGCCCAGAGCTAACATCCGTGCTCACCTTCCTCTACTTTATATGTGGGACGCCTACCACAGCATGGCGTGCCAAGCGGTGCCATGTCCGCACCTGAGATTCAAACTGGCGAACCCCGGGCCGCCAAGAAGCAGAACGTGCGAACTTAACCGCTATGCCACCCGGCCAGCCCCTAATCGAAACTTCTTGCCACCTGCCTCCTAGTACCAATCCTTTCCCATCTAAGAAGTTGAGCTTGATCCTTCCTATGATGGATAGTACTATTGCTCAATCTACCATGCCTGGAATTATTGCCTCCAGGTGACCTGAAAGAACTTTAAATTTCTACTTCCCTTTACAGACAACCTTTGAATTGAAAAATTTTGCTCTCTCCACTTAGGCTAAACTTCAAAACTTCCCACAAGTATACCATCTTACCTGGCCTCATAGTCATTTCGGACCAAGAGAAGGTGCTGCAGAATGGACAGGAAGTGTGGTTCTGCCTTTGAATCCTTCACTGTGTTTAAGAGAATCTGGAAGACTTCACTGAAGTCAGTGGAAAAGGAGACGAGGCTAAGGAAACTACACATTTAAAAATTACGTTTGACAGGTGGCTTGCCCAACTATCAGGAAAAGTAGCAAGATGCCACTTGTAACAGCTGTTCCTCCTGTAAACACTGCCCAAAACTTTAACCTCTATAAACTTCCTCTGGCCCAGGGACCAGTGAGTTGGGTGGTACTATACAGAGAGACAGAGAATTCCTCGTACCTGGCTTGAAAATCAAGCAGTAGACAGAAATGAAAAGGTAACTGCCTCAAAGTCATTTGTGGCAACTATCAATAGGTAACCAAATTACTCCCTCTGTCAGTCTCAGGGACACAAAGAGGAAAGCAAATGACAACCCCAACCCTGACTTGCGTATGGTCTCCAAAGACGAGCTCTACATCACAGTAAGCTAAGCTATCACGTACTAGGAGGTCCATACCAATTCCGATGGCTGCTTCCACGCTATGCAACCCTCAGATCACCTTCCCTAACTTCCCTGGTCCATGCTGAGGTAAATAAATCCAACAGGGGCCAGCTTCACGGCTGAGTGGTTAAGTTTGCGCACTCCACTTCGGCCACCCAGGGTTTTACCAATTCGAATCCTGGACACGGACGTGGCAGCACTCATCAGGCCACGCTGAGGCGGTGTCCCACATGCCACAACTAGAAGGACCCACAACTAAAATATGCAACCATGTCCTGGGGGGATTTGGACAGAAAAGTCAGGAAAATAAATAAATCCAACAGCAATCAACAGACACCCGCTCTATCTACCAAGAAGACACGCAGGCTGACATCCTGTTCTGAGTCATCACCCCCACATCATTCTATACAGGGATCTACAACTGAATATCTCATCTGTCTTTTTTTTTTTTTTTTTTCTTAAGATTGGCACCTGAGCTAACAATTGTTGCCAATCTTCTTTTTTTTTTTCTTCTTCTTCTTCTCCCCAAAGCCCCCCATCACATAGTTGTATATTCTAGTTATGAGTACCTCTGGTTGTGCTATGTGGGACACAGCCTCAGCATGGCCTGACAAGTGATGCCATGTCTGCTACCAGGATCCGAACCAGCAAGACCCTGGGCGGCCAAAGCAGAACACGTGAACTTAATCACTCGGCCATGGGGCCAGTCCCCTCTCATCTGTCTTGAACCCAGTAAGTAAAAGGATATTCCATCTCCATTCGAATGTCATCCAGTCGTCCCTTCAGGTCATAGGAATCTTCTTCCCCTTGTTCATCAAACACATTTAGTTGTACTCTCATATCATCATTTTCAATCTCTCGAAGCTCCTGCCAATGGCAAAAGTATAGGTCAGGAAACCCAGAAGTGTCCTATGCTGACTAGAAACCCAAACCTTTCAACCTGGTTTTTATTTTTTTTTTTGAGGAAGATTAGCTCTGAACTAACTGCTGCCAATCCTCCTCTTTTTGCTGAGGAAGACTGGCCCTGAGCTAACATCCACGCCCATCTTCCTCTACTTTACATGTGGGACACCTACCACAGCATGGCGTGCCAAGCGGTGCCATGTCCACACCCAGGATCTGAACCGGCGAACCCCATGCCACCAAAGCAGAATGTGCGAACTTAATGGCTGTGCCACCAGGCCAGCCCCTAAACTTGGTTTTTAAGTTGAAAACCAAAGTTATCCCAAGGATGACTGGGCTATAGGAGCAGGAAGGAATCAACCCAGTCTTCCTAATGAAGTGTTGCATCTCACCTGCAACACTTGATGTAGCCCCAAGCGCATCAGTTCACTTCGGATATGAACTCGGAAGTCAAGTTCTTCAGCTGGTGTGATGAGAGCATTGATCAGCTGTAGGCACCCCACCTAAAATAAGAAAATTCAGCAGCTAAGTCAATGTTAAATCCTACAGATAAAGATTCCACTCTGTTAACATGCATTCTGAGGCCCCCAAATATAACCTAGAAGATGAAGTACAAAACTACAAGAATGATTTTCTGTTACAGCAATATGACCTGGTTTGAGCACAGGTTTGGAGAGCTCAGAGGTCTAAACAATTTCAAGGATTTGATGGCATAATTTATTCTAGGCCTAGGTTTTTCTAGCTTGTAAACAGATACTATGCCTTTTTTCCATCTCATAATAAGGAAAATGGTTCTTTCTCTGCCTTCTTGGAGAGCAGGATAATCATTTTCCCTTCAGAATGAATTCTGAAATATAAAATACATAGTTGGGAACCACTCCAGGTGTTCTATTAAAAGGTCAAATGAACTCAAGTCTTTTCATCTTGAATTCTATTCTTGGGCCCAGTCTCAGGGGATATACATGCCTTGAGCGCAATGGAGGTCCCACTTTTTAATCCATCCAGCAGTGGCTGGAAACGTTCCACTTCATCCATCTCAGCTCTTTCTGTCATCGCCTCCAAAACCCTTTCATTCCTGCCCAAGACAAAGGAAAAGGAGAGAACTGCCCAGGTGCTCTGACACAGACATGCACAACAGGTAGATAAATTATAGAGGGGCACACAGACCAGTTAGGAAACAGAACACTATCAATGTTTTGGATTTCTCACATTATTCTTCTCATCACCAAGAGCAGAGGCCAGATCTGCTGAAACCTAAGGACCATCTCCTCAGAACAATGCTCTCCCTAAAACCCATCCATAAACTCTTATCCACGGATACTAAATTAAGACCCCTGTTCTATGGAGTATAAATTGGTACAACTTTTTAACGGGTATTTAATAGTAATTTTATTTATTTATTTGGTGAGGAAGATTGGCCCTGAGCTAGCATCTGTTGCCAATCTTCTTTTTGTGTGAGGAAGATTGTCGCGGAGATAACATCTGTGCCAATCTTTCTTTACTTATGTCGGATGCTGCCACAGCGTGGCTTGACAAGCGATGCATAGGTCCGCGCCTGGGATCTGAACCCACAAACCCCAGGCGGTCAAAGCAGAGCATGTGAACTTAAGCACTATGCCACTGGGCCAGCCCCCAATAGTATCAATTTTTAATGCACATAACATTTGGCCTACTTCTAGAAATCTATCCAACATAAATGCATAAATGTGAAAGAACATATGTACAAAGATATTCTATTATCTTTGCATCATTTGTAACAGTAAAAATTCTTATCATCTAGAGTAGGGACAGAATCGCTTAAAAAAAAAGTCTACCTAAAAGTCTAGCAATGGAGGAATTTTTAAATAAATTATGGGGCATATATATTATGGAATGCTAAAGAGCCACTAAAGATAATAAGGTAGATCTAGACGTATCACCATAGAAGTATGTCCAAGATCTATTGCTAAACAAAACGAAACAAGTTGAAAAGAAAGAACGGCATGATTTAGCTTTTGCTAAATCAAACCCCTCCACAAAAATAAAAATCTATCCAATTATGTGATTGATTTTATAGGCAAAAGCCATCTTTCCTTCGCTTTAAGATACCATCTTTTGGAGTGGCAGAAGTATCAGAATCTACGAAATGCAATATATTTGTCTGTTCTGGAAAAATATCTATGAGACTGTGCCAAACGACTCACAGTGGTTACCTCTGCAGAAGAGGATTTGCCAAATGGATGAGGCTGGTAAATTTTACTTTATATACTTCTATATTGTTTAAATTTTAATAATAACATTGTGTTACTTCTGAATTAAAAAGAAAAGTAAAAGAAACGCTTGTCCTCAACAATAGAGACATTAACGGAGATCTAGGAGATATCCTGCGATACCTCTAATAACCAGTGCTACACTCAGACCAGCCCCCTTCATTTAACAATCTTTCCTAAATATTAAGATTCAGTGTTCACATCTGGGAAGAAATACAGTCTTACCTAGTAAGCAAGACCAAGTAGACACCTAAGCAACTCAATTTTCCTCTAGACTAGGAAAGATAGTAAAAAAGAGAATGGAGAAGGGAAATAATTCCAGTTACATACATGTCCTCTGGCTGTGGCAGGATACAAAGAGCAGAAAGAAGCTTAGCTGCATCAATCATCATGTTGGGAACAGCAGGATCCATGGCTCTGACCAGCAGCAGGATCCCTTCTTCTGTCTCCAGCATGGTCTTGATTCCAAACTGGAAGGACAAGAACAGAGGAGGGAGGCTTAGCGGTGACAGGACCTAACCAGGGACAAGTTTAGGAGTTGTTACGGGTTGAATGGTGTTCCCCCCACAAATTCATATGTCGAAGTCCTAACCCTCAGTATCTTAGACTGTGACCTTATTTGGAAATAGCGTCATTGGCAGATGTAATTAGTTAAGTTACAATGAGGTTATATTAGAGTAGGGTGGTCCCTTAATCCAATATGACTGTTATCCTTATAAAAAGGGGAAATGTGGACACAGACATGCAAACACATGCCATGTGAACACAAAGACAGAGATCGGGACGATGTGTCTACAAGCCAAGGAATGCCAAAGATTGCTAGCCACCAGAAGCTAGGAGAAAGGCATGGAACATACTCTCCCTCACAGCCTTCAGAAGGAACCAACCCCGCCAACACCTTAATCTTGGACTTACAGCCTCTAGAACTGTGAGACAATAAATTTCTATTGCTTAAGACACACAGTTTGTAGTGCCTTGTGATAGCAGCCCTAGCAAACTAATACAGTGGTAGAATACTTTTCTCAATATGGCTAAACAGACATGAGCATAGCAAAATAATTTTCTAATAGATACAACAGAATCCTGTGTCTTCCAAGAATAAAATCTTTGATTCTTATGGTTCTTTTTAATGCCCCCCCAAAGGAATAAGTTAGTTATAACAAAATCAAAAAATAAGGAAGACAGATTTGCACTTTTGAAAAAACAACTGTGGGCTCCCTGGGTTTATATTCTACACACAAAAAAGGCAAAAAGATTCTACAGTAGGAATGCTCTGGGGAAAAGAACACACAAGCAGGGAATAAAGTAAACCTTGCAAAAACAATAACTATAGGCTAGAAAACTCAAGAATTATCAAAAGAAAGTATAAAAAGAGGAAGAAAATCAAGCCTACCCTCTGAAACAGACATGAGAACTCGGAAAAAAGGTCCATAGAAACATGTATATAAGGCAATCAAAAAGT
This sequence comes from Equus caballus, assembly GCF_041296265.1. NCBI lineage: Eukaryota > Metazoa > Chordata > Mammalia > Perissodactyla > Equidae > Equus > Equus caballus. The sequence goes on along the minus strand of NC_091697.1, from coordinate 51,125,770 downwards.
TATGATACTAAAAGGGAAAGCTACAAGTCTTGAACCTCATATTCTTAGGTCCTTTTTGGAGTTTGCCAAAAGAAGAGAAAGAATAGGGGTCCTGATGGGAATTGGAAGGAAAATGGGAAAAATCTCACCTTATTGTTCATAAAAGCTTTCAAGCAGCGAATGATCTCATGCTTGTTACGGCTATCGTAGCTTCTGCATATAGAAAACATTATCGATGAACTCACTTTATTCTATACCCCTCTCCCATTTGTCTTCAGTCTTGCAAACAAGTGTCTTAGGAATGTCCTCAACTAGTAGCTGAGTAAATTCTGGCACACAGTACTTTGCCCTGAAACACTGGCAAAAACAGGCAGCTGAAGAGGGATCCCCACCATCAAAGACCTTTGGTTAATCCTCTCTCAGTCCAATAATTTAGCATTACATTAAAATCCTCCCTTAACTCCCTCTAGACTCTTAAATGCTAAATTCTATCAGGATAACATCCCATCTATTACCATTTGCCTCACTACTTCAAAGGCTTCAAGTCTGTACATTGAAGAGGTATAGGCACTGTGTTTGTTTTGGAAAGATCCCAGGAAGTAGAGAAGTCACTTTGGGTCAGTCTGGCTTCAAGGTAGCCTAAGACACTCCAACGTATCCCCAGTATTATTCCAACCCTGAATACTGTCACAATGCTAGTCTCAAACTGATCAAGTGTATCATAAGACTTCCAAGTAAGATATGACGCAGACCAGATCACATGGGAACTCTGGACTAAATCAGACCCTATTTCCAGACTGGATAAAAACCTGTGCAGGGAGACTCATAGTCTAATGTAGTATATATATCCTGTGTTATTCACTATGAAACTTAAGTTCCTCTTCCCTTTCCCATATCTATAATTATCATTCATCCTCTAGTCACCCCTAGAATAAACCCCATTCTCAGCTAACAGCACATTCTCCTAGCCTATAAGGTTACATTTATATTGCTATGTTCTCCTTTAGAGCAAACAGCCAAGTCCCCTACTACCCTCCACCCAGAAGATGTCAAAACTTAGATGTCCTCACCCAGCAATCTCTTCTTTCTCATCATGAAGTCGTTTCAGGATATCTAATAAGGAGGCCAGGCCCTCAGCACCAAATGTCTGCACCCAACTGTAAGGAACAGATAGAGACAATGCAGTATCAAATCAAACCAATAAATACTTATTCACCAAAATCAAGTTTAACCTGGCAACTCTTTACTCCCAATCCAGAACATTCTCATACTTCCCTGACTCCTTTGATCTTCAAGGCCCACCAGTGAAGTCTAACTGTGGGCTCCACTCCTGTTATCTCCTTAGAATCCTCACCTGACAGGGTTGTTGTTAAGAGAGACACGAAGGGACTCCAGGCAGCTGAGCAGAGGCATATCCCTCAAGCCTGACCTCAACTCCTGAATGTACATCATGGCAGACCTGGAGCTCTCCTTTTGGCTCATACCCTAGACAGGAGCACATAGACAGATTAGTAAACACTCCACGCAGTCATAAATTGGACTAGTGTTAGTCAATATAGTTTAAAGAATATCAGGGCAGACACCCATCACACACACCACCAAACTATGTGAGACTCAGAATTTCCCATCCCATTCCACATACATACTTCGTGAAGATTAAATCACGCAAAAAGTATGTAAGAATGGTAACTCATATGAGTGTAAACAATGAGTAGGCTTATATAACGGAATGAAATAGGACCAACGTAGACATAAAATGTTCTATAAAAGTGGCAAAATGAACAGGTCCAAAATAAGGGCAGTCTCCCATGTCATGGGCACCTGCCCCAGGACTCACAGCCTTGGAGGTGTGCAAGTATTGGGACACCATCTCCCTCTTGATGATGATGTCCTTCTCCCTCAAAGGTTGCTGTTTCTCCTCATTCAGGTTCATATCCAGCTAGTAGAGGGAGAAAAAAAGGGAAAAAACAAAATTGCCTCAAATTTCTTACAAGTTTTCAGAGTTTAATATTTAGTATGCTTAGTGAAGAGTTGTACACATTACATTTTTATTGAATATATACATTTTCCTGATCTCTAGAGATTTAAGCTATTACGGATGATGAAAATTCCCCAGGGATAAATGTGGTTAACATTTTAGTATAAATCCCTATAGACATTTTTATACATACATACTTAATTTTTTTCCTAACAAAAATGGACTCAATATAGATGAAAAATTTATTTTGTATTATTGAAAGAAAAGCATACGTAATATTTTTTGCATTTAGGATGGACCTTAATAATCTTTTCAGACTGGAGCACTGCAACACTGGCATCATCCGAACACCAAAATTGACACCAGCAACACCACTCTACGGCCTAAACACCCACCACCCCTGGTCATCTCAGTCCCTGTACAGACTCCTTTCCCATGAAGAAAGAGCTGAAAACTCTGTGATAAAGCCCCTCAAGAGACATAACCTGGAGTGTGGTATTGGGGGAATGGCTCTGCTTGAGCCTATTACACGTAGAACCATGTGTCTGAGCCCAGTACCACTGTGAGCACAAGCTTAATCCTAACAAGTCCAGAATATTATTTAAAATGGGGAAAATATAGGTGGGAAAAAAGTGGATATATCCTATTTCCTCTTGGGGCATGTGTGTGCAAGTCTGTGTGTGAAGGAATCATTGCCTCCAAACAGCAATATTAATCTGACATTTTTCTGATTCAATTCCTGATGATTTTTCCCTCTTTTTACAGATAAATTGAATGCAGAAGCTGCAAAGGTGGCCATCAGGTTGAATCAGCCCCAAAGACAAAGTATGTTTTGTTTGGCTAGCTCAACATTTTAAATTTGGGAGACTTCATATATAAATATGAATTTCTGGCATGAAGGGATGCAATCATCAAATTTCAGATCGTGAGAAACTCTATAGGTCAAACAGTTTCTTCAACAAATTTTTAATAGCGATAGCAAGGATAAAACAGAGGGAGGAAAACCCATAGATTAAATGAAACAAGAGAATAATAGTACAATGGACCTTATTTGGAATTATGATTTGAACAAATGGTTTTTTAAAAAATGACCTAATTGGGGAAATTTGAACACTGGCTATGATTTTTGATGCTATTAAAGAATTATTGTTTTTAAAAAATTACAGATTTCTGGCTTCTTTCAAAAAACAGAAATATCTGGCACTACTGGGGTAGCATCCCCAACTGGAATGCTATAAAACCTGCCAGAATTGAATTGTGGCTGGCCTTTCTAAGAAAAATTCCAAAATCCTTCTTCATTTTCCCACAATCTCTTCTCCGTTTTATCTTCTCTCTAGCCTGTTTAACTTATTTATACTACCTCCCTGGTCCTAAAGACATTAAATTTGCAATCCACAGCCAAGAGATTGTCTTGATAGATCATATACTCTTAGACTCTTAATGCACTTGGATTATTAAGAAACAGACCGATAGTGTCAATGAAAAATAATAATAGTATTACTGATTGAGTGTTCACTATATACCAGGCCCTTTGTTAAGGATTTTAAGCCCCTGCTTTTATTTAAGTTAGGTCTGCCACTAGTCTCTATTTGAATCTGAGTCATATATCCAGGCAATATACAGGGTCTTATGAAACCTTATAAGCATGTACTCAAAACTTTCCCAGACTTATCCCTAGTGGACTTTACTGAGTGTCCTCCTCATTCAGTGTCCCTTACTGAGGGCAGCAAAGTAAGTCACATCCATGTATACTTCATTATTCAACTGACTTCAGCCACAATCTTTAAAGGTCTTCTAGTGATTATAGCATGAGAATTCTCTTTCCAGATTCACCACTAAATAGAAGACCTTGAGCAAATGATGCCTTTCCATTCCTCAGTTTCTTCTTTGTATAGAGTTCATTGTGAATGCTTCAAAATTTTATCTTCTCTGGCTAACCCAAAGGTGGTCTCCACAATACCACGAGTTGGTCCACTCACCCCGTCTTTGTGGCTAAAGTGTTGCTAGGCAGAGGACATTAACAAGGTGGTCAGTGATCAGATATTTCCAAGCCTAATTCATAGATTCCAACTTTATGGACTGGTGCTTGATATTTAGTCTCTTGATTAATGGGACTGCTATTAAGAAGTTCCTTGTTAAGCCTGGAATTCTTGGTAATTAACGGCTAGTTAAGGGGGACCGTGCACAAAAAAGGGCCCACCATGCCCATAAATGCATTTTCAGCAAGAAGCAACATCTTGGGGTGGGAAACTTACCAGCATCTGTTCAAAGAGTACTAGAACTTGCTCATCTGAAACATCTTGCAATGACTGTGCAGTGGGATCATCCCCATATGATGCAGAAGAATTTCTATGAGCAGAATTGGGCTTTTCCTTCTCCTTCTTAATTCTCATGCTGGTAAATCTCTCCAGCTAAGAAAGAGAAAAAAATATTAGCAGTGATCCATTTTCATTTACACAACAAACCACACACCAAACAGCCAACCCTCTAGCCTCTTATACATGCATGGTTCCTCTGGTTTGTGGGCAATTCAAAGCTCTTCTGACATGAAAAGAAGAAACCAGTCTTCCTTGTAGCTAATTTATTAGCATACTGACTCTGTACTCTCAATTTCATCCAAAGATAAGAGGACTGAAGTATTAAGATTTGGAACCTCGCTAAAAAGAGAAAACTTTGTTCTTGAGATCCCTTACCATTTCTAAGCCCTCTGGCAGCAGAGAACTGAAAGCATCTCATGTACAGAGCTATCTCCATAAAATGCCCTTTGTTTCCCTCTAGCTTTCCAATAATAAATGTGGTCAGGCTCTCAGAGGATCCCTCCCTTCGAGAGGTGAGTATGACCATAGATTTTAACATATATAAGTCATAGAGAATAAACAAATAAATGCCTTAAAACCAGGAACCATTCCTTTTTCTTTCTTCTGTACACTCCATAGCACTTGTGCTATGTAGGCAGAAAAAGTTCAATACATATTCTTCAAAATCCCCTTTGCAAAGAATATAGCGTACTTCAGGGGAATATATGCCATCTCTCTGCCAACCAAGTGCTCATGAACCATTCTTCAAACCTCAAGTACAGATGCTCAAATCAAAAAAAGCCACCAATAACCTGTAGCTTATCAGCTCCACCTGTTTGAAAATAACAGTAAACATGTGGAAGCATTGTGGGGCTTCAAGCGACATGAGTGGCAAGGAGACCGCAAGTCAGCTTGGAGTTTACAGAAAGTGCCTAACCTTGGAAGCCAGTGAATGTGCCAGGGAAATGCATGCAATGGGCCAAACCCGGAGCAAAGAGTTAGGAACAAGCTTTGGGGTGCTCTGAGAATAGAACTCATGTCACCATTACAAGTTATAGAAAGTCAAAGTTATGGTAACTGGTAAAAGTCATAGTGTAGGAAAGGAGCTAGAACATGCACATGCTGAACAAAATATCCTTACCTCATCTGCCATGAGCCGCTTCAGAGTCTAGGAAACAGGAAAAAGGAGAGAGAAGAAAGAGAAGAGAGATCAGTGAAATGCCAGGAAACCTCCCAAATACCAGATGGGTTGGGGGAAAAAAGAAGAGAAAATAAGTTGAAAGGATCTAAGCTACTTCCCATAGGCTAAGACTTTTGCCAAATTATTCCTTAGCACATTCCCTTAGGTGACAGGCAGGAAGAGTTTTAAGGTCACAAACAAATGACTCTGGAAAAAAAAGATGGAGAACCGAAAAGACTCTATATTTGATGAACAGTAAACCTACAAAATGTGCTCAACTTCATTAGTAAACAAGGAAATGCAACCTAAAAGCACACTAAGACATTTCGCACTCTCAAAATTGGCAAAAAATTTCATGTCTCTCTAGTCACAGAGCAGTAGGACCTCTCAGACATGTGGGTGGTAATGAAAACTGCTAAGGCCACTTTGGAAAACAGTATAGTATTATCTAGTAAAGTTAAATACACACATACACTACAACTCAACCCATCAATTTCCAATTATCTACCCTAAAGAAACTTGCACATATGTAGCAAGATGTATATAACAAGAATGTTCACAGCAACACCATAATATCTAAAACAGAGAACAATCCAAATAGCCATCAAGAGTAGAACAGATAAACTGGTATACTGGTACAGCAGACAACTATTATGCAAAGAAAGTAAATGAACTAACAGCTACTCACAAACATAAAATTGAATGTGTTATCTCATTTACATTGAGTTTAAAAACATGCAAAACTAAACTATCATTTAGGATATAAAATAATAAAGGGAATGATTACCACAAATGTCAAAAGAGTGGTTATTTGGAGTGGGTGGAAGAGTTGTGACTGCAGAAGGGGACAAGGGGGCTTCTGAGGTGCTTACAATAGTCTATTTCTCGATCTAGATGACGGTTGCATGGATGTTCAGTTTATAATTATTCTGTATGTTTTATGTTCTCTTCTGTACACATGCTATACTTTACCAGGGGAAAAAAAAAAAAGCCTGAACGCGCAGGTGTGGGAAAGCAGGAATTCTTCTTTGTCCTAATGCTTAATTTTAAACTATCTTTCTTTTTGGTAATGTCTTTAGAAGAGTATAGTACGCAACTTGACTAACCTTCCTCAACTAATGAAAAACTAGTTTTGACCCTACCACAAAGCCATTTTACTAACTTTTTTATGGACAAGAAAAATCTGTATCATTATGTTCATGATCCCTACGTCAGAGTTTAGTTAAATCGAGGGTAAACTATGAATCTTAACTTTGCCCTCCACGGTCCAGAGGAGGTCAAGCTTCTGCTGAGTGAGTGCTAATCACTCACCTGAAACCATAAGAACCTTGCTCAGCGTCAATGGAATTTAAAGCTACTTTGCATGTGCTCCTTACTGGGCAGCAAAAGCAGAAGGATGGTGAGGCAGAGCCAGCAACACTCAAAGAGACCAACAGTTCCTTTTGTCACCACCCTAAGTCACCTGGCACAAAGAAGTGAAACAAGCCACAAAAAGGATGAGTGTGTACAGTCTAGGTTGCCAGTGCCAAGGTTAAACTTATTTGCTCCTAGAGCCATTGCTTCCAGAACCCTGTCCTCCAAACTCAAAATGTTCCCTCAGAACCAAGCAGCAACCCAAACAACTCCAGGATGGATGTAAGGTAGGTACAGAACCTGGGTCTAACGAATCACTGCCAGCCGGATTGTTCACAGCTGCAGGTTAAGTTAAAGAAAGGGGAAACAAGCAGCCTGTTCTTTCTGCTTACAGATTCTTGATTTATTTCTCCTCTGTCCATCCCACTACCACTATCTAAGTTCACGCCATTATTATCTCCTGCTTGACTTACTGCAATAGCCTCCTAACTGACCTCTCTGCCTTCAGTGCTGTCTGCCCCACACCAAATCCATTCTCCATACCGCATCCAAGAGTAATCTGTCTAAAATGCCAACCTACCCCCATTATTTCCCCATTTAAAATCCTTCAAGAGCTCCCCAGTGCCCTCAGGTTAAAATCCAAATTCCTTAGCACGGCACATGACACTCCTGGCTTCTTTCCCTAGACTCATCTCTCAACAAACCCTCCACCTCAAACCCTGTCTTCTCAGCATCTTGAACTAGTTGCAGGTCCACAAACAGATCATGCTGTCTCCCTATCCCAGACTTTCCCCAGGCTGCTGCTTCCCTCAGCCTACATTGTGCTTTCCAGATTAACTCCAACAGCCCTGCAGGATGATACCTGTGTTTCCACTGTAATAGGTACTTGCCGGTCCCATAGTCCTACTAGTGTATTATAATTATCTTTTGATTGTCTGCCTCCTCTACCCCTTTCCAGACTAAGTTCCTTTAGGGAAGAGCCTGAGACTTAGTCATTATATCTCCTATGAACAAATACCATAATCTGGGGCTGCTTTTCTAAAATATGAATCCCTAGAGAGCCCTCAAATCTATTCCACCTCCTCATTGTATCAGTGAAGAAACTGACGCTCAGACAGGTGGAGTAAATCATCGTGGTCACATGACTAGGGGCAAGCAGGGTATGGAACTCAGGTCTCCAGATTCCAAAGCCCAAAATCGTTGAATTCCCCAAATTCTTCTGCCTTATTCCCATTTAATGCCCACTAACTCTTTCCTTTAGATACAAAAGTAAACATCTTTTCATAAGAACGAAGATACCAGTTTCTTTTGCTTTCCCTGGTGCATCATTAGAAACAGATTTAATTCTTTGAAAACATTATCCACGTTTTAGTGCTCAATTTGAGTAAAGACAGCAAAAATGATCCATGCAGGCTAAAAGCGGCATTTCCCTAACTAGTCCAACGGAGGGCAGCAACTACCAGCAAAGTGAATTTCAGCACAGTAGAGGCAAAACTGTTTCAGAACCCAACAGAACACCCAAAGAGCAAGCTCAATTCAGTTAGTGAAACGGAACCTCCTGCTGCAGCATATTGACAGTGTATTGTTTACTTATTTAATACTAAGTGTGTTTTCCTTACAGATCCTATGTATACTGTGTTTGCAAACAATAAGCTTTGCTCAGTTCTTTTTAAAGGTATCATTAGTTGTTTTGTGGATTCTCCGAGATATCGAACAAGAGGTTCCTAGCTCATGAGAAGTAATAAGAACCAAAAATAGTGCAGTCCAGGAAGATAAAATGCCACTGGAGCTATATTTATGCTTTACGCCTCAGACGTCCAAGTTTTTTTTATAAAGTCTCTAATCATCCTATCCACCTCTAATGCTTCTATTCTCACCATTCCCCTTGTTTGCTGTCAATTCTCTTCTGCCCCCAAACCAAACCCTTACTGTCCTAGCCTGGCTGCACTAAATACTTCATCCTCCTGTCCCTCCTATTGAGTCTTCCATTAAAACTATCACTAAAACCTTCAACAACAAATATAGATACTGAAGAAAGCATACATACCAAATGAATTTTTTTAAAATATCAAAGTCTGCTCATGAATAGAGATTAATAGGAACTTCTAGGTAAAAGATGGTAGACTGAATCAAAGCATCTAATTTCTCCCCTCTTGAAACCCTTGTAACTACGGAAAAGGAATTTTTATAAAGAAAAAAATGATGGAAGGAAGGAGCCTACAAGGTTGGAAAAACAAGAAAAGTGCAACTCCAACCAAATTTTGAGGCTGGGGAATAAATAGAAGAACTATTGGCAAACCAACAGACCTAAGAAAGCTGAGTCCTATCAGAAGTAGGAAAAGCCAGTAGCCGATCCAAATTATACTTAAGGATCCTCAAAAGGCTCAGGAATCAGTGTCACCAGGTACCCATGGAAAAGGGAGTTGGAGGAGATTGGTTGAAAGCTGTTCAAGAAGCTGTTACAGCTGCAGATCCTTCCATGTCACCTCCACCACCATGCGATTGGAAGACTGCCCTCCCTTCCTCCAGCAGAAGTCTGGAACTTTACTCTTAGAGGAGGGTAAAACAGAGGGTCTCTGGATTGTGGAATGCCAGGCAGTTGTGGACAGGGATCCTATACCAAAAAGAAAAGTAAACCTATGCACGCTATACACTGAGATACTCAGCACCTTCTCCCTTCTAGTTTCTCAGAATCCCAGCAGCCTGGCACTTACCCTTAAGGCAAAAGGTTGGAAGAGTCTTCTCTGGGGAATCGAAAAACAACCTAAAACTACCGACACAGCCTAAAGCTACTGACATAGCTACTGCCACAGTCCAGGGTGATCACACTAGAGCTGTGCAGTGCAGTGCGGGAGCCACAGCCACATGCAACTACTCAACACTTCTAACGCGGCTGCTGCGACTGAGGAAGGAATTTTTTATTTAATTTTAACAAAATTTAAATTTAAAAACTAACATTCTATTCTTATTGCAAAACTTAAGTATATTTGGAACACCCTGGGTATCTGAATCTACTTTTTCATTCGTAAATTATGGAATCTAAATACACACCAAGTATTTTTTACAAAAATTTATCATCCAAATTGAGATGTGCTATAAACGTAAAATATAGACTGGAGTTCAATAACTTAACATGAAAAACAGAATATAAAATATCTTAATAATTTTTATATTTATTACATATTGAAATATTTGAGATATTTGATTAAATAAATTATATTATTAAAATTAATTTCACATGTTTCTTTTTGCCTTTTTTAATGTGGCTAACAGAAAATCTAAAATTATGTATGTGACTCACATTGTATTTCTATTGGACAGGGCTGTCCTACAGTAAAGGGCATAGCTAACAAACCCTACTCATGCATCCAGACTTTCCCATCAGCCTTTTTCAGTCCCTCATTCTTAAACATGAGCAGACAACCCAGGATTATCAGACATCTAAGGAAACCTACTAATATGAGAGAGAGGGAAAAAAGGAAAAAGGCAACATCATATTGAGACTATGCAAGGAGGAGAAAGATTCAAAAAAAAAATCACTAATATCCACAAGACAGAACATAATGCCATTTTAAAAAGAAAGAAAGGGGGCTGCCTGGTGGTGCAGTGGTCAAGTTTGCATGCTCTGCTTCAGTGGCCCAGGGTTCGCCAGTTCAGATTCCCGGTGCGGACACAGCACCGCTTGGCAAGCCATGCTGTGGTAGTCATCCCACATATAAAGTAGAGGAAGATGGGCAAGGACGTTAGCTCAGGGCCTGTCTTCCTCAGCACAAAGAGGAGGATTGGCAGCATATGTTAGCTCAGGGCTAATCTTCCTGAAAAAATTAATTAATTAATAAAAAGAAAGAAAGAAACACTCAGAACAAAAAGAACCCTCAGAAGTTGAAAATATGAGAACAGAAATTAAAGCTCAATAGAAGGAATGGAAGATAAGAATTGAGGAAATCACCCTAACAGTGGAGCAAAAAGACAGAGATGGATAAATAAGAGAGAAAAGGTAAGAAAATTAATAGATCAGTTTGGGAGGTCCAATATCCAAATAACAGGAGAAAACAGTGGAGCAAGTTATCAAGGAAATAATTCAAGAAAATTTCCCAGTACTGAAAGGTTAAGTCTCCAGCACAAAGTACAAAAATCAGTCACACAAAGGCTATATTATGGTGAAATTTCAAAACACTGGGAGTACATGGGCCAGCCCGGTGGCGCAAGCAGTTAAGTGCGCACATTCTACTTTGGCGACTCGGGGTTCGCCAGTTCGGATCCCCAGTGCGGACATGGCACTGCTTGGCAAGCCATGCTGTGGTAGGCGTCCCACGTATAAAGTAGAGGAAGATGGGCACGGATGTTAGCTCAGGGCCAGCCTTCCTCAGCACAAAGAGGATTGGCAGCAGATGTTAGCTCAGGGCTAATCTTCCTAAAAAAAAAAAAAATACTGGGAGTACAGAGAAAATTCTATAAGATTCGACAGAAGGGAGGAAAATTGGTCATATACAAAGGAATCAGAGCAGCCTTGGATTTTTAAACAATAATACCACTAGCTAGATGACAAGAGAACAAAGTCTTTAAAAATCTTAAGAAAAACAATTTCCAACATAGGATTCTATACCCAACCAAACTATCAATGAAATGTGTGTTCAGAGGAGACATTTTCAGATATTTAGGCTTTCAAAAATTTTACCCTCATGCACCTCAGGAAGTTATTGTGGGATATGCTCCACCAAAATGGGAGAGCAAACCAAAAAAAAAGAGAAAGACTTGAAATACAGGAAACAGGAGACCTAACACGAGAGAGGTAAAGGAATCTCCAAAACAAAGATTCCAGGATGACTGCTCTGTGCCAGAGAGCACAATTAAAAGGGAATAATGACATTTGAGCCAGACCTTCAAAGACTGTCATCACCATTATCCACTTTTGTTCTGGCTTCCCCCCCCCCCTTTTTTCTCCCCAAAGCACCCTGGTACATAGTTCTGTATTTTTAGTTGTGGGTCCTTCCAGCTGTGGCAAGTGGGACACAGCCTCAGCATGGCTTGATGAGCAGTGCCATGTCCACACCCAGGATATGAACCAGCAAAACCCTGGGCCGCCGAAGCGGAGCTCGCGAACTTAACCACTTGGCCACGGGGCTGGCCCCTGTTCTGGCTTTTTAAATTGAGAATACCTGGTGAGCCTGACCAAGATTCTTGGCTTATCTGAACCATATATTAACAGTTTCTTCCTTTCTTTCTTTGCTCCACTGCTTGGACTGTCAAGGACGCTCATTCCACTCCACAGAAGTTTCTTTCTTTGAATTATTCAGGAGAGCTGAAGGTTGGCAATGGTGAGCTTAGAAGCAGAAAATATATGCAGTGCACTCCCTTGACCATATTCCTGCTGGATGTCTAGTACTTGGGCTTCATTGCAGCCTTGCCAGATGCTCAACTGTGGTGAGGCCTATGTTCCCAGGGTCTCACTCATAGCTTGGCCCACTGATATCCTCAGAAGGACCCCTTGTAAACAGTCAGAGAATCTAAAGTCGGACTATTACTCCAAAAGAGTATTCAGTTTATCTTCTCCTGGGAGCCTCCATCTAACAGTGGCAATACTGTCATTTACACAGTCTAGATTTTTGCTTGGTATTCAATCTTTATAATAATCTTTCATTTATATGCAAACAATTATTGATAGAAGAATAAAATATTTTCAAAAGGGGTAGAAAAACATTTGTTCTATAGAATTTTTGTTCTCAATAGAATTAGATGAGTAAATAAATCTCTAAAAGGGCATTAGCTGGTATGGGAAAAGAGCTTAACAAAATTGCACTTATTAAAATGACCTTCATCTTCTCCAAAAGATTCTCAGTATTATCAAATCTTACTTAAATCAACATAAATTGCTCAAAGGCGCACTGCAACAAAAGTAACAGCATCAAAAATAAATACTTGGCTGGGTACTGCTCTGCATTAAGACCATCAATCAACATAAAAATGAAAAGCTGTCCCCTCACTCCCCTTCCAGAGAGTAATTCAAAGCTCTGATTCAGTCACCACATCCTAATGTAATATGTGGTAAGATAAATCTTTTGGTTACCATCTAAAGGAAATAGGAAACTTCCTAGACACTTTACAGTTTCGTTTCTATAAGAAATCAAAAACAAAAAAGTCAGAAGATCCCAAAGTATGGCATGCGAAGCCAAACTAATTACAGTAAATGACTTAATGGGTTTGAAATATACCCTGATCAATTATCATCATAATTAATCATAATAAATCAAATCATAATAAACGCAAATAAACAGTAAAACTTCTTTTCCATAACTGGAATTGTGGTGGCAGTGGTGGTTGTATCTATTAATACTTCGGTTTTAGAAAGTGGGCCAATGGGACTAAACTTGGCAGTCTTTCAGACAGCGGTTCCCTCTGTTTGCCTAGTAACAGACAGAATCTGAACTATTATAAACTCAAGGATATGAGAAAATTCATCCAAGGACCTGATTCACCTCTACCCAATGCCCCGAATCTTTAACTTTTCCCTCTAGTCAGAAAAAGGGCATAGAATTCTCAAACAATTCAGGATGGTCTCTTGGCACAGGGTGCTCACGTAGCCAAACAAAAGGTAATCAGGTAGTATGCTTAGCAGCAGAGAGGTCAAAAGGGATCTAATAAGAGAATATGATTAAACATTACTCTGAACACAGAGTACATTACATAGCAAAAAGTGTTTCTAATTCCTATCATAGTGCTTCACAAGAACAGTTAAGCATGGACAATAATCCCATGAACCACGTGGCTAGCACACAGGTAATACAAACCTACAACTGCAAGCCTGTATCTCAGTACTTTATAAGATTTTGTTCAGGCTAACTTATACTGGACAACTACAACTACATCTGAACTCTTGGCGAATTGACTACCACCAGAACACAAGAGCTGAATGCCACTTGGCCCCATTCTGTGATGACTCTAGGAGGTCCAGGATCCCTGGGAACCATGAAAAATTGTGTAATATCTATAATCACAATGCAAGTCATTAATGCCTCAGTATACTCAGTTCCTACCTCTGCCTCTTCTGACATCCATCCTTGCTCATGGGCAGTCTAATTCAGTGTAAGGGAAATGTTTAGTGTGGGAGGTAGAATTCTAAGATGTCCCTTGAGAATCCTAGCCTGATGTACACATTCTGTATAATTGCCAGGTAATTACCAAGACTATAAATAAGATAGGATATCACTCCTGTCGTTAGGTTATGTTATTTGGCATGACTGACTTTTAAGAAAGGGAAGTTATCTGCGTGGGCCTGACCCAATCACATGAGCCCTTTAAATCTGGGGTGAGAGGTTAGAGACATAAGGATTCAGTATGCCATTTCTGGCTTGAGCATAAAGAGGGCCAAATGGCAAGGACTGCAGGCAGCTGCTATGATCTGAGAGCCAGCAAAGAAACAGGGACCTCAGTCCTACAAATGCAAGGAACTGAACTGTGCCAACAACTTGACTGAGCTCAGAAACAGATTCCGCCACTCCCCCTGACTACCCCGCACCTCCAGATCAGAACTGGCCCAGCTGACACCGATTTCAGCCCTGTGATACTCTGAGAACCCAGTCACACTGTCCATGCTGGACTTCTGACCAAGGCAATTATGAGCTGATAAGTAGGCTTTGCTTTAAGATCTTGAGTTTGTTACATGTTCTTAGCAGTGGAAACTAATACATTAAGCAAACTGACAAAATCTAGAATTTATCTAGAACTTCGGCTAAAGGAAAAAGACCATGAGTCATGACTTTTTTATTTGTGGCATCCTAAAAAACTGCAAGTATGATTTTAAGCAAATGATTTTAATTCTTCATGCTTCACTTGCCGTATTTATTAAAATACAAAATCAAACCAGACACATACTTCTTGGGACCAGTGAAATCATAAAACGGAGTGGTGAGAGATCATTCTGTAAAAGCTGGTATTGTTATTACTATAGCAAGACTTCTTGTAAGATACACACTTGAAGACTGGACTAGTTGACGCTGCACTCCAACAACATGGCATAAGGAAAAGGCTACTCCTCATCTATAAATTATACACTTAGCCACAGTTAATCATTTCACAAAAAGAACTAAAAGACATACCAAAGTCAGGCTATAAATATTTTATATCAGATCCTTTTTCAGACCTTTTATTGTATCTGTTTCTATGGACCAGATTGTAAGTTGCTTGGGGACAGGAACCCATGTCTTGTTCATTTGATATGCCCAATATCTAACAAATGTTTTTAAAATTAGCATCACTGTAAGTTTAGGAGCATCATCTTAAGCACAGTATATTTATTCCATTCATTACTTTACTTAAATTGAGCCAGCTGAGGAAAAATTTCAAGTCAAAGTCTACGTCAAGTACAGTATGATTTTTAAGGACAGCTCAGTAAACTATCAGACTAAACTTTCAAGAGTAATGTCTTTCCCTGTGAGTAAGACCAGGGGACCCTGATTGGTGCTTCAGCCCACATGACATATTTGTGAGTTGCTCTTGGCGAAAATATCCAATTATGAGACACATGTCACCTAGGGAATATTCCACCTCCTTTGAAAAGCAATAAGCCATCAGTAAAGACACAGGCTACCTACAGGTAAAACGGGAAATAAGGGTCACCACAGCAAATAACAATTTTCTTTCAAATCCTAATCTACCTACCCAGGAAGGACAAGGTAAGGTGTATGTCATTCAGAATCACAGAGAAGAGAGAGCAAGGTCCAGCTCTGATTCATTTCTTCATTCTATCGCAGGACTCACATTCAGTTCCTTAGGCAACAGAAGGTTATAACATGGACTTGAATTCAGTTACCAATGAATCCTCTTGCAGCTTTGCCACAAAATTCGCCAGATTTCCAGTAAAAGTAAGTAAAGGCAGGATAAGCTTTTCTTTTTATCTACCACAGTTTTAGTCCTC
The DNA here is from genome assembly GCF_041296265.1 of Equus caballus. Lineage (NCBI taxonomy): Eukaryota > Metazoa > Chordata > Mammalia > Perissodactyla > Equidae > Equus > Equus caballus. The sequence continues at coordinate 51,110,069 of NC_091697.1, read as the reverse complement.
CCATCCTTAGGACTACATTGTCTCATAGGACTAACGTGAAGGATAAATAATAAAATGGATGTAAAGCACTTTGTTTTGCAAAGTGCTTTGTAAAAGTTAAATAATATATGATGATGGAACGAATGAAACTTGCTGGTTTCCTTCAATTCCCACTCCTTATACAGAAATCAATTAGAACTAGAGAGAAGGAAATAATGGATACCTTCAAATGTAAAGAAGCACTTTCCCTTTCATTTTCAAGGAATGGCCCAAGGATGAGTTAATATCTCATCTATTATTTACAGAGAAACAAACTAGATTCTGACATCACTACTCATTGGTGCCAAAAGCCTAAACAGGAGTTGTGAAGAATTGGAGCACTAACTTTAAAAAAGAAAATATAAGAAAAAGGGCACCTCAGAGGAAGAGAAGTCTAAAAGAGAAGCACAAAATAACCAGGAATTGAAAAATAGGAACTATCAAGCTAATTTAACATTATAAAGTTAAATGTGCTTAAGGAAAAGAAAACTGAAGATTATCTAGCAGTCCCCAGAAACGGAGATGGCACACACAAGTTCTCCATGATCACTAAAGAAAAAGAGCTAGATGAATAAGGAAGACTAGCAGCCCATCCATTTAGTTCCACACTGCCTCAGCAGCCCCACAGCTAAACTCAGTATTAGAACGGTAAACTTGTTAGAATTCATACAAGAGGCAGCAAAGGGAACGTAGCAGAGTCCAAGATGTTTTATTTCTAATTAAAAGAGTTCTTTCAATCTACCCCCGCCTTCCAGAATCAATATCTTTTTCTTGATACCACCCATGGAGCCCTGAAAGATCCCAGGCTGTGGCACATGTCAAGCACAAACTAGAAATGTCATATAAAGAGCAATCAGTAACTATAATTCATTCCCTGTCTCAATAATTTACTTATAAATTCAAAACAACAAACTCAATTTCTCTCACAACTGTCTAAAACTGCTGGTGAGAATCTGCTTTCCAATAAACCACATTTCCCAACTATAATTAAAATGAGGGGAAAACTATCTTAACATTAGGATTCAATCCTCTAACAGACAGGTCCAGAATATGTCCTAATAGTCCTCTAATAGTCCAAGAAGGTAAGTCTCTCAGGGAAAAGGAGAAGGTAACTTTTTGCCTACAGCTTAGGTGATCTTGAAACCCCGGGACTAGCAAATCCTGCATCTTAGACAGCTGACAGCCTAGAAGGAAGAAGGAAAGTCCACTTGGGTTTCAGTACTCCAGCTCAGCAGACAGGTGGAAACCAGGCTGGGAACACTGCATTCCTCCTACAAGTCCATCCAAGCAAACTGCCAGCCCCTTGCACCAAACTGCCAATCCACTCAAGCACTCAAGGGTTGGGAAAATAAACTGCCAATAGAGCAAGTGCTCAGATTCTGGAAGTCCTAGTTCCCTATCAAGTATCACAAGGTGCAGCAGACATGCCCATCTCCTTTGCTGTCCGGAAGGAACTGGACATATATTCTGTCATTTGGTGAGAGAACAGTAAACAAAGCTTCCTCTCTTCCAAACATCCAAAGGTTCTGATAAAACTTTTGAATATACACATAAAAAGCAATAAATGATGTTAACCTACTTTTCCAAAGTTTCAACATATTTCTCAAGCTCCAAATACTAGTACTTGCTGTTCACTTTCTTACTAGGCCTCTCTCTTTACTGCCTGAGTTTAGAGAAGATTGTGATTGCTCCTTTAAAAGAGGGGTGTTGTCCACACATTTGGAAACAGTCAGTGACTCAGGAATGCTGTTTCCCAATCTCCGTAGCAACTGTCTTCTCCTCCCATGTCGTGGTGTGAGTAGCAGGACATCTACTCTTCCTCAAGGGTGAGCACGTGTACGACACACCCAAGGCCTGGCAGACAGGAAGTTCCTGCAGCTGATACTGCTTCTGCATAAGAGGCCACCTTGTTTTAAATCCCATTCTCAAACCCTTCATTCCTAAATGATGGTTACACCTCTTTTTTTCTATCCTCACACATCATTCCTGAACACGCAGAAATAATTACAGCCTACTTACTGATAACAGCTTAACTGATCCAAAAGTTACACTACTACTCAAAAAGCTGGTCTTGATCCAAAGTAAACACTTTCTGGCCTTTTACAAATCTAGAATAAGGTTTTATTTCGAGAAAATCTTGAGGCGGGGGACAGCATGAGGGAAAATCTCATTACTCTTCTATCACCAAAAATATAAGCAAGAGTTAAAATAAGGTCCTTCTGATACTTCTAGCAACCGTACTTGTGTATAACTATGTTCTAACACAAACACACACAGAATTTCATACCAAAGTACTTAGGATCCAAAGAGACTTCCATGTATCATGTATTTTTCTCTTTGGTTCTAACTATTTAAAAATAACTATAATTTCTGGAAAACAAGGTACGAGACTTTTACTCTATTTTTATACACATCTATATTTTCTTAGAAAAATGCATATTATTTTCACAACAAAAAATACATTTCCATTTCAAATAAAAGTAGCAACTTTCAAAGATTAGAAAGCTGGAAAATGTTTCAGGTATTTTTTTAAAAGCAGAAAACGTGTAAACTATAATCGCCATGTTGTAAAAATATCTGTGCATAGAGATAATGACTAGAATATTAAAATACTAAGTGAAATAAAAATGAAAAATAGAAATTTGGAGTTCTCAGATTCTGAAAATGTATGTATATGTCTTTAAAAAAAAAGAACACAAAAAAATCAAGCACAACATTGTCCAATTCCTGTATTCAGAATGCCCACCAGTTTACTCTTCTCCAGTAGTACTTTGCTTAAGGAAACACTCTGGGAGGGCACAGTTACAAAATTTAGAGGTGACCATGCAATGTGACAAAGAATAACAAATAGTTAGTGGAGTCTAAAAGCTAGCTCACCTAATTACATGACCTTGAGCAACTTAACATGGCCTCCTCATGTTAAGATGAGGAGGCTGGGTGAGACCATTTCCAGGGTCTCTGCAGGGGCCCTTAAAGACTGTGCCTAGTCACCACTGCTCTTTGTAAGAGCAGCCCAATGCCTGCTGCTTGCCCGATAATACATATCCCTACAGTGGCTGCTCACCACTTCTTCTTGTGGTTTCAATCACAGGAAACAGACGTCACTCGTGGGCCTAGAAGTAAGTAACGAACAAGCCCTGGCGGATGCAAAGAGCTGCCAACTAAGGACAACTCCCATCTTTTTAAAATGTAAGAATCAAGAAATCACTAGAAACCTCTATGTCTGGAGAGCTTGACACACATCTTTCACAAAAACTAACAAAACTAAAAATATCTCTGTAGGCCCCATACAAGCATGATGAAACAATTGTAGAATAGTCCAAAACTACTCTGCTTCTACGGCCAAATGAAGGAATTGAAGGAACTCTTTACCTATGGGTAGGAGCATGGATTTTAAGGAAAAAATAGGGCACTCCTACTGTAGCCACTAGCATTTGTTGTGGAGACCCAGACATATTCTGAGGACTTGAAGACTCATGTCTTCTTTATTTCATATTCTATGTAAACCCTTTCTGTAGCCATGAAAGACTATGATACTAACAGATTCAAACAATATGGAGACTTGGCAATTATTCACTTTACATATATGTTAACAATCCGTAGAGCACTAGGTCAAGTACTGCTGTCATTTATAATGATAAAATTTGGCAGCCCTGTACCATGTGAAATAATGCTGAGATTTTTAATCCTATAGACATGTTCCTTCATTAAACATAAGACAACACTATAAGATACTATCTCTAGAGAAAAACGGTAGTCTTTTCTTAACAGAGTTCTTCTGGTGGTGTATAGTTACATTAGTGGTTCTCTCTGCCTCATAGTTACCTTGGTGAGAGAGGACTAATGTTTTCAAAACTGTCAATCTCCTACATTAGACCACAGAAACAGAGAGCCTTGAAAAGAATCTCAAGATTCTTAAGACTAATATTAAAACTAAAATACATAAAAGGAAATTTTTATGTGAGCTAAATACCACGACTGCTCTTAGGCATCTTACAAGCTAGATGGGAGATAAGATCCCCAAAGAAGATATCTCTGTCTCTCTCTCTCTCTATTTTTTCATTTTTTTTGCATCCAAGAAAGACTAAAGAACACTTCAAATAAGCCTGCAATCAAAACCCATATATACTATACTACAGAACGTTTAGAAGAAACAATAGGGCCCAAAGATAGGCTCAGAACATTCCCACAATGGCACTTCCCAGCTGAGCCCACAATTTGGCTATATAGGTTTGAGATCTAGCTGAAGAGAGCCACATTTTTAAAAATCTAGATTAACCCCTGAAAGTCTGAAAAGATGGATGTATTAAAATTGGAAATTAAAGGACGGGAAATCAAACAAATGTAACTACGTAAACTCCACCTAGGCAGCAGAAACAATTTGCTGGAACCTTAACACTAATCTATTAATATTCTTGGATATGCTGATTTAATAACTGTCAGCATCATACATTCACATGGCCAAAAACTGAATCAACATGCATTATGACATGTGACAAAATGCTTATTTTCAGTCCTGCTTTCTGCAAGTTTCTACGGAAAGAGAACCTAAAAGCCCTTCCTAGGGATAAAATCATCTCTACGAAGTGGCTTCATGTTTCTGAAATGATTTCTCTCCCATTAATCCTCTTGACTGCTATAACAGGCCATTTCTCTTTACTACAGCCACACATTCACACCTCTGAGCTTCGGTTCACACTGCTCCCCACCCCATAAAATCCCTCTTTCCTCTTCCCCAGCACTCCCTGGATTTCCTTCCAGGGCCTCTCATGTCCCTCATCTTATGTGAAGCTAATTAGCACTGCCTACAATTATATTCTGGATCATTGACAGAATTTGGGACATTAGTACAGACCTTTGAAATCATTCATTCCAACTCTCTAATTTTACAAGAACAGACCAGGAAAAGTGGAGTGATGTACCCAGAGGTCACACGATTGATTAGTAGCAATGTCAGAGTAAACAAAGTATACAGAAAGAACACTTCAGCGGAAGTGGGAGATGGGGCTCTAGTCCCAGGTCTAGTCGTAAATTTGGACAGATCCTTTCTCTAGGCCCACATTTCTGAATCTGTAAAATAAAGGCTTTGAATGAAATAATTTTTAGCATCCTTTTCACCTCCAGCATTCTAAGATACTAAAGCCTAGGTCTTCTGACTCTGAGTCCAGTAATCTTTTCACTTAATTCCTTCACTTCTCTGAATTTCTAGAGCTTTTACAGTCTTTGCTCATGGCCTTAGAGCTTTTCCTACCCATTCTTCTACAGACTTGGCTGAGATTACAATCTCTTAAAAAGCAGGGACTGAACTTGATAGGACAACCACATGACTTCTTGATCAGTCTTTTGGATCTAGGGTAGATCCATGTAGGTTCAGACAAACAAGAGAAACTATTCTCTACTCTTTGCCACCAGGCATACAGAAAATCCTAGTTCCAGGTACCTGGATCTCTGTGGCAATGTCTTAATTATTAACCACAGGCAAATAACTGCCAAGTCTCAAGAACAAACTTCAGCAGTCTCCAGACTCAGAAGAGACCCTGGAGTTATTAGCCATTTGCAATCCTTACATTCAAGTTTGAGGGCCACAAAGAGAGGTCTTTAAGAACACCATATGCCAATACTAAAATATAGAGAAGATAACCACAGAAATAGTCTAGCAACAGCTTCCTCCTCCCCTTTTGTCATCACTACCTGCTGCTCTCAGCAATTTAAACAACTAAAATTCCTAACAGGTGAGGCTGTTAGAACTGTTCTACTTTAAAAGGAGATAAGGTTACATTTTAAAAAATACTAATTGACAACTTCTTAATAACTCATGAGCCAGGGGAAAGATAGGTTTTGCATGCACTGTAACAGCTACTTTTTCGTGCCTAAGATAAGAAAGGTTAATTAAGATTCTTGCAATGGTTTCAGAGTCTAAATTACCAAATGCAAAAAGCAGTCAGGCATTTAGCCTCTGCACTTTGTACATCTAGACCCAATACCTCTTTCCCATCAACTGAACTAGAGGAGCGTCCAATTTTAATAGACGGTAGTTGTCAAAAGAGATACCATCAAAATTTTCTATGAAATTTCTAGCAGTGAATACTCTTTTATACTGCCAGCGCAAAAACTGGACACTTGTAAACTGTCAGCACAATGTGGTGAATAATAACATACTGTTTTTTTTTTAATCAGTTATACCTAGTTCTGACCTAAAGCAAGTTGCTTGATCTCACTGAGTTTAATTATCTATAAAATGGGAATAACAATAGTACCTATTTATAAGGTTGATGTGGAGATTAATGAGATAATGAATCTAAAGCCCTTTAGCACAGTGCTAGGGCTACAGTAAGTATGCAACCAACAACTGCTATTATTATTGTCACTGTTATTGCTATCAGTACTCCCTATCCTTCCAGTCTGGAGTGAATTAATCTTCTTATCTATAAAGATGTTGAACATTCATTAATATTTATAGATAGGAAGACTGGCATTATACAACCTGTAGCACACTGAGTATAGGAAAACAAAAGGTTTGTAACACCACATAAGAAGATGAAAATGCTTTCAGGATAAATGGAATCTCAAACGTTACCAATCCTAAGAGTATCAGAAACGTTCTGTCTTGTCTACAGGTGAAAATTTACACCCCAAAGAGAATGTGTGGAATGTGGCTCATATCCACAGTAGCAAAGAGAATTTAAGAGCTAAATCTATAAAACTTTTAGAAGAAAACAGAGGAGAAAATCTTAGTGACTGATTTTAGCAAAGATTTTTGAAATGAGACACAAAAAGCAAAAGGAAAAAAATTAATTAGACTTCATCAAAATTAAACACTTTTCTTCTTAAAAACACACTGTTAAGAAAACGAAAAGGCAAGTCACAGGAGGAAGAAAATATTTGCAAAACATATATCCAACAAAGGACTTATATTTAGACTATAATAAAAAAATTTAAATGGGCAAAAATTTTAAACAGACACTTCAAGGGAGATATGCAGACAGTGAGTAAGAACTTGAAAAGATGCTCAACATCATTACGGAAATGCAAATTAAAGCCACACTGAGATACCACCACACAGCCACTAGAATGGCTAACATTTAGGACTGATCATACCAAGAGTTGGGAAGGAACTAAAATTCATATATTGCTTGTGGGAATGTAAAATGGTACAAGCTCTTTGGAAAACAGTTGGGCAATTTCTTCAAAAGTTAAACAGCCCTTCCACTCCTAGGTTGTAGGAGTCATTCCACTCCTAGGCATTTACAAAAGAGAAATGAAGGCATATGTCCAGAAAAACATTTGTACGTGAATATAAACAGCAAAAAAAACCCCAAGCAAACAAAACAACCCCAAACTGGAAACACCCAAATGCCTATCAACAGGTAAATGAATAAACAAATTACGGTGAATCCATATAACATAAACTCAGCAATAAAAAATGAGCTATTAATATGTGTTAACATACATTATGCTGAAAGAAGCCAGAAAAAAGGGTTCATGTTGTATGATTCCATTTATGTAAACTTATAGAAAATAAAAACTAATCTATAGTTACAGAACGCAAATCAGTAGTTACCTGGGGATGGGGGCACAGAGAGGGGTGAGAAGGAGAGATTACAAAGGGGCAGGAGGAAACTTTTGAGGGCGACAGATATATTCATTATCTTGATTGTGGTAATGGTTTCACAAATTGTAACTAAATATGTGTAGTTTATTGTACGTTAATTATACATCAATAAAGCTGTGAAAAAAAAGGAGGTGATGGCCAAAGGGTCTGTGGCAAAAAAAAGGCGAAGACCCCTGAATAAAGTGTGGACTTACTCCACGAAAAAAAAAAAGCAAGTGAGGGTTATCTTTTTCACTTGACCCTAAAGTTCTAACATAAAAAAAAAAAACAGCAGCTATAGCTGAAATGTAAGCCCACTTACCAAGGTGTATTCCTTTGTTTTCCGTGAACTTTAGGATCAAATATGGCTTAGAAATCATCCTCTGTTGGGTCCTTAACGTATGTTAAATCTTAAAAGAAAATGCAAATCGTATGCCTTCACACACTATTCCTAAAACAGGGAATAAGTCACGGAATGAGAAATCCAGAAAAAAAATTCAGGACCCCATAAACTCTATCTGCTACCCTAACAAAATGATCAAGCAGCTACTGCCCAAGGAGCACTTAAAACCACCACTGTGGAAGGGACTTCCCGTCTTCCACATAAGAACGCTGCCACGGAAGGCTGCCATGTGTTTCTCTTCAATCAGTTCCGTTATGCTTATTCTCCTTCGTGTCCCCTTATCTGTTCTGTCCCCCTTCTTGGAGGAAAGAAATTTAAGCAAATATTTAAAGGACAAATTGACACTCCCTAACTGTCACAAAGCCAAGCAACAGAGAGCCCGTTTCTTCAATCTTTTCCCTCTCAATCTCATAGCTTCTGGCCTATCTGCTCCTCTCAAATCATCCCTTTTTACTACTCAAGCTACTCTAAGATCCTAAAATTTCCTAAAGGAAATGTAGAATCCAAAATTTCTGCTTCTCCTCCTCCATTCACTTATCCAATTTCCACCCCTTAGCCCCCTGATGTTTCCAACCTACAACTGTGAGAAGGCACTGCTGTACTGAGTGGGTGTTTGGGCTTGATGACATTTAAAGTTCCTTCCAACTCTAAAATTTTAAGGCTACCATTCATAACAAGCTTTAATAATGAATGGAAGTAAGAATCTCAGTCGAAAGAACAATGATTCACCCAGAGTTATCCTGTAATTGGTGGTAAAATTCATTAAAATACTGTTCTCATATTTTTCTTTTCCTTCAGCAATTCTTTTACTTTCTTACAAAGGGTTCCTTGATTCTAAAAACTGTATTTGCAAAAGAAAAAGGTAGAAAATAAGGTAAAATATGTTCAAAGGGATTAAAATATCCTTCGAGGTTTTAAGAAATTTTAGTATCAACAGCTTTTACTGCTCCTGATTCCCCAAAGGCCAGGGTGTCCAAGGGACTTGAACCGGCCCCTAGAGAAGCAGGGAGGGAATGAAAACAAAGAGGGAGGAGCCGCTAGGCAGCTTCGTCTGCATGGGGAGAGGGCTGACTATCTCATCTCACCCTAACTAGGGGCAAACACACAATGCCACTTTGCTAGTTAGCAAGAGGTGAAGTTTTTCCTACTATTTTCAAACAAAAGTGATTAGAATAGGAGGCTCAACATAATCAAGAAAAACACTTCAGTAATACAAAATTTGTTTCAAAATAGGGATGCTTTTGTAGTCATAAATCATTTCAGCTAACTGAGACATAAAATGGGAGAAAATACCACCCGCCTATACAAACTCTTTGTTTCTCTATAATATCTAGTATTTCTTATTAATAAACATGATTTTAACCTGTTCTTCTAAATCATATGTGGCATAACCTTATTTGTTAAGCCTCTATTATGTTTCACTGAAAATAGAACACTCTCCAAGAATAACTTGGCAATCCATTTATAAAACACACTGAGGGCCCCAGGGAATATCAAAAGGTTACTCCACCATACAAGAAATAAAATTTGGGGGCCAGCCCGGTGGCGCAGCGGTTAAGTTCGCACATTCTGCTTCGGTGGCCTGGGGTTCGTTAGTTTGGATCCCAGGTGCGGACATGGCACCGCTTGGCAAGCCATGCTGTGGTAGGTGTCCCACATACAAAGTGGAGGAAGATGGGCATGGATGTTAGCTCAGGGCCTGTCTTCCTCAACAAAAAGAGGAGGATTGGCAGCAGACGTTAGCTCAGGGCTAATCTTCTTCAAAAAATAAATAAATAAAATTTTAAAATAAACAATAGAAATTATAAAAAAGAAATAAAATTAGTCTATTCTGACCCATAAGCCCATCAACAAAGTTAAAGCACTTCCCACTTCACTTATTACTATTTACTTAGCTTTTATAGTAAACATAATTTACAGGTCATAAATTTACAGCTCTTTTTTATAAAAGGATCCCAACATTTACCAGCTCTCCCAGGGCAGAGATTTTAATTCAGAGGCATTCCCTCAGTTTCACCTCCTGTGAGGGAGGATGTCCTTTGAGACAAGCAAAAGTAAGACTATCAAGTGGATCTCTGGTCTGTTTCTTTAAACACAAGGCAGGAAGAAGGGCAGAAATTTTTAAGGTATCATTCTGTCATCTCAAACATCTAAATAACATTCCTGTAGGCTCCTCTCCCTCTTTCCAAACTAAGTAATCCTTGTGTTTATCATCTTTCAAAAAAACCCATGACTTGCATAAAGCTCTCTGTATACTCCTTGGTTTTCTGCGACCTTTTGGAGTAAAGTTAACATCTTCTTTAATAAAGGGGAGAGAAGCAGATACCGGCACGGACGACTCCACTTCCTTCATATTCTCTACCTTTCCTAATATCTGTTCAAACTTCTGCTTGGTATCCTTCACCTTTGACTGCTCTCATTTTGGAGAGACAGGGGTCTACAACTAAACATTTATACTTCCACTATCACTTTGCTTTTAGAAGGACATGAAACTACAACATGGTAATCATTCAACATAGGTATCCAAAATTAAACAAGATTTTAAAAACTATATATCTTCTATTCTCTCTAACCCCACACTAAAATTCATGTTTTATAAAATTATGCTCCTAGCTGAACTGGGAAACGACATTCTTTCTTAGAATGTATTTCTTGATTGTATGAGAAGGTATGCAGTCTATACAATGGAGAAATACCCCAGCCTCCTAACATCCTGGTTTTACTCACTCCCCTTGCACATATTTCAGAAATCAGTGTACTTGACGGCCACATTCATCACTGCTGAAAAGTCAGAAAACACTCAGTTCATTTAGAGTTTTTATTTTACTTCATCTTAAGGACTTCTGAAAGGACATGGAATAATGCTCAAGAAGGGATATATATGCTCATGGCCCAGGAGAAGATAGACTTATGAAGAACCAACGGGGAATACCAAGCAGCCTGGCTTCAGCCACACACGTGAGCATCTCTAACCACCACATGTTTTTAAAAGATAATTCCCAACACTTTTTAAACTCAGACTCCATGTCTTTTCTGCACAAGATGCCTCAGGGGATAAGAGGAAATCTCAGGCAATTTGTGAGCTCTGTTCTCATGAGCTGATCTGTATTTTGAACCTGCATAAGCCTGGAAAGGTATGTATCAGCTAAAAGGATCAGTAACCCCTCAGATGCAAATAAACAACCTTTGCACACACTAAGTTACAAACCAGTGCAGTTTTATAAAGTACATTCTTAACGGAGTTCCAGAGGACGCGCTCTAGAAAAGGTGGAGTAGGCGAAACATCTCTGAGTTCACTTTTAGCCTATAGTTCAACAAAACTAAGCCATGGGTAAGGAAAGTGCATGAGCAATCTCACCCACTCTACCTACCCCCAAATACATACACTGACACAAACAGAAGTGGACTGCAACGCTCTTCCTAATCTCTCATTTCCACAGAGTTCTCATAAAAAGAGCAATGAGAAAGAGAATATTTTGATGCCTTGAGGTACGTTATAGTCGGCAATAAAGGGGGTAAGAAGCACTACTTTCCTGGAAACTTTTCAATCCCCTAGCTACCAATGCAATTCTCTGCAATGCAATGGCACATAGTTTTTAAAATTCAGCAGGTTAAGAGTTAAGACCAACACCTCTGAAAGAAAAGGAGAACTTGGTTCAGCTCCACCTTCTCTAAAGTAAATACCAACAGCTCTAAGCCAAATCCACTCAGCATATACAAGACTCTGTGGACACTCCAAAAAACAGGTGAAAAGAAGTTGAGTCTCTTCAGCTATCTCACCTTTCAGCACCACACACTTAGTAGATTTCACAAATTTGTGAACAAATTTGTGATCTAACAAGTGTTAGATTAAAAAACACATATAAAATTCTATTAAGCACTTGAAAAACATTTACAAGTCACAGAGGTCGCTATAAATCAGCAGGAACAGTTGAAATTTGGGTGAGGAAGGTCAAACAGTACCCATGGAAACAAAAACAAAACAAAAAGATACAGAAATAGAAGAAATATGGGCCCTAGAACTTAAGTCTTAGAAGAAAAGCTCTCTAACTAGAGGGTTGATTCTTATCCTAAAGAAACAGGTAAATGTTGCTTTAGTCACCATACGGGGAGGGTCATCACTACTATTTACCCTGCATTTCTGGAAAGAAAGATGTTGGCCAGACAAAAACAGGGAGTTATTGACAGCCTGTAAGTCACTGGAAAGGACAGTCCAGAAGCACCTGCCTTGCTAGAAATAGGAAGAGATGAGTCACTATTTTAATTCTGTTTAATACTCTCCACATTTCAACCCTCTAGGTCCCAAAGCAACATGTTCTTCCTGTTTCTATCACTTTATCAGTTTTCTTCCCAAACTTGGGGAGTTGGGTCAGAATGCTAAGGAGTAGGGATAAGAGAAAGAAAGAGGAAAGAGGAAAGAGAAGCCATTTGTTTAGCAAAAAGAGACACTGGAGTAGGGGTGTAATTACCTGGACAGGAAAACTAAAAAACTACCAAATGATTATTAAGATACAAGCCTCTTTTTCTCTCTGGGATAGTGCCCCGTGTCTTTCAAAGCTTTCACGGTAAGCAGCAAAAAAATAGCTCCTTGGAGAGAGGAGTAAAAAAGAAGATTTAGTGCGGGCAAAGGTAAAGAAAAATGACAGTGTTATATGACTATCAGTATTCCTTCAGACTCGGATTGGAAGTAACTGGCACCTGAGGAAAGCAATACTCTTCTACAGGTAGGAAGAGGAATCTCAGTAGCCTTGGGGCACAGGAGGTGGCAGAAGAGTAGAGGATGGTTATCACAGGAAATGCATGAAAAGCAATTCAATTAAGCACAAACTTCTTGAAATTGCCGTCTAACTTCCTCCCCACGGGGGAGGTTTATCACCATCCTAGGTCAAGAAGGGCATAAGCATGAGAAGTCCTAACAACCTGAAAAGTGCTAAGCAACAGGGCAAAGAGACAGGTTCTCTGGATAGAGAAATACTGGGAAGCAAATTAACGTCATGGCCAATGACCATATCACCTGGGCAGCACCCCGCTCCTGCAATCACAAGGACACGTCCAAGGGAGGAGAGAGGGCAAGGCTCAAGCCAGGTAACATTCCTGTGGGGAAGAATTATCAGGTGACACCGGGCTGAGGGCCCAGAGGGGGGACTAGGCGGGAGGAAAGTTAGCAGGTGAAAGGGATCAATCTGAGACAAGGAAGTGACCTTTGGAGAAGCAAATAAGAGACGATCAAAAGAGGGGGGAAGGGTAATAAGAGAAAACGGACCCGGAAAAGCACAGAGGACCAAGATAGTGATACCTCGGGCAATAGAGGAAGAAGAAAGGAAGTGGGGCTGAGAGAGAGAGGAGATGAGGCTGAGACCGGCCGGGGCTACGGGGGCGGAGGGCAGAGCGTGCCGGCTGGGGGACGAAGGAAGCCCCGGGTGGCCGGGGCAAGAGCCGGGTGGGACTCCGGGGCTCCCTGAGGTCCCGGAGGGGTAGGATGTTGGGCTGCGGAGCCCAGGACCGAGGAAAAGGAGGAAGGGAGGCGCGGGGGCGGCTCCCTAGAGACGGGCGTGAACCCCTGGGGCCGACTGCTGGGGTCTCCGGGCTCCAGTGGGCGGTTACGGGGCCAGGCTGAGAGAGCCGGGTGGGAGGGACACTCACAAATTTCTTGGATTTGCCGCCGTCGCCTCCCGCCGAGGGCAGCTCGTCCGGGCTCCGGCCCTTCTTCTTGTCCCGGGTCCCGCGGCCGGGCCCCAGGCCCCCGCCGGGCGGCTCCATGTCCAGGTTCGCGCTGGAGAGCGACCCCGCGCCTACGCCGCTCCCGCCAGGCAGCTCCGAGCCCGCCGCCGCCGCCGCCGCCGCCCAGCAGCTCCTCTGCCCGCCGCCGCGCCCCGCCTCATTAGCATGCCGGCTGCGCACGCCTCATGAATATACAACGGCGACGCCTAGCTCCCGCCCGCCTGCCCCACTTCCGCCCGGACCCGCAGCCCCTACCAATGGGGGAAGGGACGGGGGTGGAGGGAAGCCGCGGAAACGCGCTACCTGCCCGGCGGGCCTAACCATTCGGACTCACGTCGGGGGGTGCTGAGCGGGCGGTGCAACTCTCCGCGGCCGCAACCCGGAACGGCGCCCCCTGGCGGGTGGAGCGGCGCAGGCCTCATCTCTCCCACGCAGTGCCCACGTGGCTGTAAAACCTGGACCCTCTCACACCCCAGCCCAGAATATTATCTGAACCAAAAATTGCATGAAACTGTCTTCTTGGCAGGTAATTTTGTGCTGGGCTTTCCAGGATAATACAGTTTTCATGTGGGCCATACCAAGGACGCACATGAAAAAGAAATGTCAGCCACCATATATTGAAAGCTACGGTGCCAAGAACAGAGCTTGGTCCAAGGCAAGTGCTAGACTGGAACTTGACTAGCTCTGGAGTTGGATTACCTCGTTTTGAATTGCAGATCTGCTATTTTCTAGTTGTGTTTCTTATCTAGAAAAACTACTTACTGCCAACGTGTGCCTAAATAGTAATAATAGTTACCATTTACAATGCACTTGCTCTCTGCCAGCAACTATACAAAACACTCTTATTTTCTCAGTGAATCCTCACAATGCCATGTGATAAATCCCACTAGTCTCACCATTTTACAGATAGTAAATTTGAACTTTGAGAGTTGAAGTGACTTGCCTAAGGACAAGTAATTAAGTGATAGAAAATTTAAACCCAGGTTAGTCTGACAGCGAAGCCCTATGCTTAACCAGGATTCCCTACTGACAGAAACCAAACCTGAGTGAAAAGAACAGGTGTTCTCCGAGAGTATGTTCTTTGCTCTTCTAGCTTGACTTCCTCCTCAGTAATGTCATCCATTCTCTCAGGTACATCTGTCTCATGTGTGAAAAGTATATGGCACCTAGTAGGCCCTCAAAGTATGGACCAAATTATTTTGCCCACAGCTAGCAAGATTTCAAATGTACATCCCTGGAGGGTAGAGTCAGTGCCTCATTCTAGAGCCCCTACTGCTGTCTAGGGCCTGCTATATTACAGGGACTCTGCCAAGCTGGCTGGACCCTAAATTTGGCCTTCACCTCGTGTTCCACTTTCTGTTTGCTTGATGGAAAGTTGCATAGAGCTGTCCAGCCCACACTTCGAACTCAATTTGTCCAAAAACGTTCAAAAGCTACTTACTTTCTAAGCTGGAGTGTTGAGGAAAGACAAGATCAAAGCACAGAAGCAGTGACCCAGCTATTACTCTTCTTTCTTGTACCACTTTCCACATCTCCTATAGCCTTTATCTCACTCCTTAGTGGATTGTAAACTCCTCCAGGGAAGGGTCCATGTTTTGGCTACTACAGTATCTAGCATCGTTCTTCACATAGACAGTTAAGATAATGAGCAACTACTTACGGCAGGCACTGTGCTAAGCACTTGACATGTTTTATCTCAGTGTATCTTCACCAACTAGCATCACCATTTCAAATGCCCAGGTTCAAAAACCTGAAGTTATCCTCTACTCCCTCTCTTAAGATACTGATCTGCCCAGGTCTGTCTAACTCGTAACCAGAAGGTTCTATTAAGTCCCTATATGAGTAAGATAATCCATGTTGAATACATATACCTAAGTGCTGAAGGAATGTTAACTATGATTTTTATTATATACATCATCAATTCCATTTCCTCTCCCTTCATATCTAGGCAGCTAGCAAAAATTAAGAATATTCTCAGAAAGGCAAAAGGTACAAAAAATACCAACTTGGTTTATTGGATAAAAACAGTGGTAAAATGGACATAAAGCCAAAAGTCAGAACAGGACATTTTGACATCCTCCCCCAACTCAAAATCGTACTTCCCATGATCTGGGGTTAAGGTGTTAGGGAGCCAGAGCCTCCTAAAATCCCTCAATCTTCACCTGCACTGGAAGCAAAGCCTGCAGTAGAATCCAGGAAAGGAGGAAGTCAGAGGCAACCTCAGTCCTATTACTCCTCAGCCCTCAAGGTCTCTGGATTGGAGGGAAGCAGGGAAGGAATAAGGGGGTCAGCGGGGCTGGGACTGGCTTCTAGGGCCCACTGCTCAGGATGTCCTAGAGACAGACAGCTATCCTTGTCCCCATCCAATCCCTAATAGGTACCATTGTTAGGCCTTGGGAAGGAGAGGAAAGGGGATATTTGGTTCAAGAACCAGATGTGGTCTTTAAACCCTCCCCTAGTGTTGGTAAAAGCCCTGAAGGTGACCAGTCCAGGGCTGGGGGAGCCACACCTTTTCCCTCCCACCCAACCAAGAGGTAAAAAGGAATTCCTTAGGACACAGCAAGCCTAGCCGCTCTTAAATCTCCACGTCGCTTTCCTTGTCGTTGTCATGGTCTCCATCATAGAATTCATTGGGTGCCTCTGGCCTGCAAAACAAGGGGAGAGAGGTCAGGGTCCCACTCTCCAACTTCCAATCTTCTCCCACATAGGCACGCTCACTGGAGCCATTTCTCAGGCCCCCTTTGTCAGAGAACCACTCTTCTCCTTCTGTTGGTAGAGACTAATCACTCGTCATTCGTCCATTCATGTAGTCAATAACCACTGAGACTACTCTGTGCCAGACACTGTTACAAGACCTAGCAATGCAGTAGAGAATAAGTCAGACAAAATATCTGCCTATCTCAAAAAACATACCTAATAAATGAGACTGACAATAACCAACAAAGTAAGCAAATAAATATGATTTCAGATGGTGGAAAATGTTATGAATAAAATGATATAAAGGGATGTGACTAAGAGTGATGGGAGGAAAAGGGTAAAATTTCAAACAGGATTATTAGAGAAAGCTGTTTTAAGAAGCTAAGACCCAAAGTCTGAGAAGGTGCTGGCCAGGCAAAGATCTCAGGAAGACCATTGCAAGCTGCAAGAAAACCAACAACAGACCTTGTAAGGCGGAAGGAGACTGATGTATTCCAGTAAGAGCAAGGAGGCCAGGATGGCTGGGAGTAGTGTGCATGGAGGAGAGTAGTCAGAGATGTAGCCCAGGGAGGTAGGTAAGGGCCAGCATGCAGGGCCTTTTAAACCCATGGTCAGAAATTAGGATTTTCTTCTCAGCGCAATGGAAAGGGAAGTTTCAAGCAGAGGAGTGACAGGATATTATAAACCTGTAGTGAGTGAAGGGATGTGAAAGCAACATAGGGCCCAATAAGTACTCAATACTGGTTCCTTTCTTTTTTGAAAACTATTCTCTTGGAGAATATGAATAACTGATAACTGAATTTTCTTGCCCACAGCTGACACTGAGAAAGAAGAGAGAAAGTCATCAAAGAGAAGCTGGGGAACTAAGTCAGGAAAGGCCTTATCTGCCTGGTAAGCAATGTCTCAGTTACCTCTAAGTGCACAAGGTTAAGGGTGTGGAGTCAGAGACTTGGGTTTGAATCTCAGCTCTGTTATTTAACTAGCTGTGGGACCTTCGGAAAGTTATTTAACCTCTCTGAGTCCTAGATTCTTCTTCTG
This sequence comes from Equus caballus, assembly GCF_041296265.1. Lineage (NCBI taxonomy): Eukaryota > Metazoa > Chordata > Mammalia > Perissodactyla > Equidae > Equus > Equus caballus. Next base: position 51,092,601 of record NC_091697.1, on the reverse strand, counting down.
GTAATTTAAGGATAACAGCCACCTCTTAGGGTTGCCTGACGGCAGCAGAATGATGACATGATGATATGTACGATTTAATATAAAACACTTAGTATTGAATCTGGTGCTTAGCAAACCCACAAAAAGTGGTAACTCATCATTACCACTCAGCAAATGATATGCAAGCTGGAGATATAGGCATCAAAGAACAGGAACTCAGTGGGTGGTCTGACAGTGAGTTAGGGCTTAGGACAGGAAGAGGACTGAGGCGTCTGCTGGCTGTTGAGAGGGGGCGGTATAATGCAGAGACTAGGCCCAGACACCAGCCTGGAACTATAGATGAAAAAGACAACCTTTACCAAAAGGAAGAGCTTAAAAGCAAGTTTTTACCTGTTTTTAAGTCAAAGAAAATCTATTTCCAAAAGTCAAGCCTCAGAGACCTAGAGAAGCTGAGAAGGAGATGATGGGTCAAAAAGGAATCCCTGAGGCAAGGTGTTCAGATACCTCCTTAAACAGAAGTGGGAATAACGGGCTGGCCCTGTGGCCGAGTGGTTAAGTTTGCGTGCTCTCAGTGGCCTGGGGTTTTCTGGGTTCGGATCCTGGGCGCGGACATGGCACCGCTCATCAGGCCATGCTGAGGTGGCGTCCCACACAGCACAACCAGAGGCACTCACAACTAGAATATACAGCTATGTACTGGGGGTGGCTTTGGGGAGAAGAAGAAAAAAGAAAGAAGACTGGCAAGAGATGTTAGCTCAGGTGCCAATCTTTAAAAAAAGAGAAGTAGGAATAAGGGGGTATTCATGGAGGAGGAGGGTTGGAGTAGTCCCAAGGGTCTGAGCAGTAAAGCCCAGGACCAGAGGAAAGATCTGGAAGCCTGAACTCCAAGACAGAAAAGCAGATTCTGAAAGAGACTGAGAAGTCCATCAGACTCTGCAGCAGAGCCAGCTCAAACCTCTAACACTGTGTGGGAGCAGGACCAAGCGTCCTGCAGGTGTCCAGCTGTGGTTATCCCTCAATCACATAAGGAAATCTGTTCTCCATTAAGTGCATCTGTTTCTGCACTTCTGGATTCGTTGTCTTTTCCCTTCATTTTTCAGAAAAGCCCGTTTGGGGATTTTAAAAAATTTCTATCCAAGTCTCTTTTTTCCCTAATTCATGGCATCTGTAAATACTTTAATATGTATCACAGAAAGATACAGACTTAAAAAAAATAACCACAACACAATTATCACACCTGAAAAAATTAACAGAGGAAAGAAATCAAAGGGCCTTAGAGAGCAGTATACAGGCAGTGACCTATCCAGCTCAGAACCTGGAAGGAGTGAGTAAAATACTGGCAAGAATATAAACTATTACAGACTTTTTGAAAGGCAAGTTGGCAGCAAATATAAGAAATTTTAGTGTACACAGCCTTTGACCTAGCAGCAACAACTCTAGGAATCTAACCCGCTCAAACAAGCATGCAAAGATATATATGTATGGGAGCTCACCCCCACATTCTTTTTAATAGGGAAAAAATGGGAAATAATGTAAATGTCCATCAGTGATACTTGATTAAATTATACTGCATCCACACAACAGAATATTATACAGTTGATAAAATAATGAAGTAGATCTATATATATTGACGTGGAAAGATACATTGTTTTGCTAAAAAAAAAGAACCAGCCATAAGTTGTAGAGCAATATGTATAGAATGACCCAACTTGCATTAAAAAAAAAAAACTACACAAATTCTGAGAATGAGTGTATATGTGTGTTTGTGTTTATATGTGCATGTTGAATAGTATACTTGTAATCTATAGAAAAAAGTCTGTCTGAAAAGATACAACTCAAACTATTAACAGTAGTTACTTTGTGGAATGGGTCTAGGATTATGTGAAAAGCAAACATCATATTTTGGTGCTGTTTAAAATTTTTACAATAAACATATGTTACTTACATCATTAAAAACAGGGCAAAAAAAGAGTGTGGAATTGCAGCAGACCAAAGAGTAGGCATACTGAAGGAGATAAGCCAGGGACAATTAAGCTAATGCCTTCCAATTTACTTTTTCCCTCCTAACCTTCCCAACAAGCCTGCCATTTTCCCCTGCTCTCCAGTCCCTGCCCCCAGACCTGCTGTAGTTCTCCTCTGGACCCCTCTCCTCTGCATCAGCCTCATCAGTCCTGTCATAGGTCAGGAGGTCTGCAGGCACATCATGAATCTGGACGCTAGGCGCATGGTTCAGCATCTTCAGGTTTTCAAAGATTGTCTGGCGGATCTGGTCCAGATACTGGTTGGGAATAAGGAATAGAGAGTGAGCAGCTCCCAGTGATTCCCAGGGCATCTACCCTTGTAGCTGCCTTTCACCCCTACTGTCCTAGTTTTAATTCTATTTCAAATCCTAGTTCGAGTCCCCTACCTGATAAGTGTCCCTCTTCCCAACTCCGTTTGCCTCTACTTTAAACTGGTTTGCCTCCTAGCTGATAATAGTGATAGTGATGGCTGAGAACTTTCTTCTCTTCTCTGGCTTCTCAGATTTCCCACATCCTGGACCTCTCCTGGGCTCCCCAACCCTTGTGTTCAGCTTCTTTGAGCTGCTGACCTGGCGTGAGTTCTGATTCTCGATGCGGGTGCTGACATCTGGATGGAGCGTGAAGTCCGGGGCAAAGTACTCGAAGTATTCTTAGTGGGGAAGGGAGATTAGGAGAAGGAGGTATGTCTCAGAGACAGACAGGCAGGTCCCCAGACTTCCCAATCTCTTCCCTTCCCATTCAAAACCCCTACACAATAGCTGCCCAATCTTTTCCCTGCTCTGAGCCCAGGGATTTAGTCTGCAGAGCTCTAAAAGTATCAAATTTCCCATCTGCCTTCAAACCAGGCCATTTTGGAGTCTTGTGAGAATAGCCTTCCTGTGTATACATACACAAACCTGTGTGTATCACGGGGTGGTCCTTACCACTATAGGGAAGCTCCTCACTAATGGCCTCTTCTACCAGCAACGATGTCTCATACGTCCTGAAACCAACCAGCAGAGGGGGAAAGGCTGAGCAAGTGGGCTGAAGTGCCCACCTGGCCATCTCTCAGGGAGCCCCTACCTCACACACTGGATGACAGGGAGGAGGAAAATCAGGGACTGTGCTCACCAGCAGCGGGCAACATTTCGGACAGTATAGCCACCACCACCTAGCACCAGTAGAGGAATATTGAAGCTCTTGACGTATTCGACACACTCCCTGTTAAAAAGAACCAGAGGAATGGGTGGAGGAAATTACCAAAAGCCAAAGTATACACCTCTAGGTATTGCCTGGGAAGGGGAACAAGGGAACTAAAAATGTTCTACGTCTTGATCGAGGTAGTGAAATTCATTGAGTCATACCCTTGAGATACATGCACTTAATTATATACATGTTGTGTCTCAATAAAAATTTTAAAATAAAGCGCACTCCCACCTCTGTCCTGCTCAACACCCACCCTGGCACCCCAACTGTTAATCAACTATTCTCATAGATGCACCAACAAATGCTGTCAGTTCTAGCCTCAAAATCTAACTCAAATCATCTACTTCTCTCCATTGCCTCCTCCTCCACCTTAGCCGAGCACCACATCTCCTGCCTAAACACCAAGAGCTTCCTAACTGGTCTTCCCACGTCCACTCCTGTTCCACTCCCACCCCAAGCCTTTCTCCATTCAGCAGTCAGAGCAGTCACTTTAAGACACGAGTTGGCACTTCCCTGCTTAAAATCTTTCAAAGGTTTCCCATCATATTTGAAATATAATCCAGATGCCTTACCAGGGTCTAAAGGCTCTGCACAACTTGCCACTGCCGACTTCTCAGACCCCCTTCACACCACCTCCAGCTTGCTCCCTGTGTTCTTGTCTCACTGGTTTTACTTCATCTCCCCTGCTATACCAGCTCTTCCTGCCTCAGGGCCTCTGTGTGGGCCCTGCTCACTGCTTGGGACAGACCTCTCTCCTCCTCTTATGGCTCGCTCCTTTTAGCCCCCACACCTCAGCTGAAATTTCACCCTCTCAGAAAATCCTTTCCAAATCATGCTATCTAAAGTAGGCTCCCCACTGTTATCCTGCATGCTACCTTTCTATCTCTTTCCTCCATAGACTTATAACAATCTACTTATTTTGTTGGCTTACTCATTTTTTGTCTGTTTCCTACACTAACCTGTAAACTCCATGGGAGTTTCCCCATTGCATCTCCATCTCCTAGTACAATGCCTGGAACATAACAGGTGCTTAGTAAAAACCTATTGTAAATGAATGACCAGCTGTGGAACCCTGTTCAAGGTGACATTTCTGGTTCAAGTAAAATTTGTAGCTATTTCTGATTCCCAAGAGGAGGTGAGGCCTATTCCCCAACTGCCATGTATTGAGGCCCAAGGCCACTTGAAACCCTGGGGGAGTGGAGGAGGGCAAGGCTCACCCATGTCCTCGAATACTGAGGTTGAAGCAGCCCAATCGATCACAGCCCAGTGAGTCAGCTCCACACTGCAAAAAGCAAAGGCCAGGCAGCTGCAGTGAGATAACTGAGCAGAATGCCCCAGATGTCCTTCATTTCCCTTCCACTACCAACCTTGGGGCTCTCCCCTTCCCTGCCCTCTTCTCCCTAGCCCAGGCAGAGCCCCCTGAGGAGGCACTGACAGTATTACCTGGAGCACAATGCACGTGGGTTGGTAGAATTCCACCACCTGGCTGATAACTGGCTGGAAAAGGTGCTTGTAACCTGGGAGAGGGCCAAAGATGGGCACCTGGCACCCCAAGGGGATGGGGAGACAGGGAACAAAAGGAAAAGGGGTTGAGAGAGCGTGCAGCTCAGGAAAGGGGCAACCCAAAGAACCAAACGATTGGTTCTGAACTTCTGGAAGGGGTCCCAGACCCCTCCAAGTGACTGATAAAAGCTAATGACTCTTCTCCCAGAAAAATGCACATACACATAATATGTTGCATATAATTCCTGGGGGGTTCATGGTCCCTCTGAAGGCCATTCATCCTTAAGGACACCTGGCTCAACAGCAGACAATACCAGGCAGAAGAGGTTAACTCAAGGAGAGAAAAAAGGACGAGTGAGCAGGGAGAAGACTTCAGTACTTACTCTGGTCATCAATGCCATCCCGCAGCGGCA